>NC_084653.1:10090000-11290000 GCF_019802595.1 Syngnathoides biaculeatus | reverse complement strand
TTGGGGTCACAACAAAACAACATTTTTTTTTTTTTTTGAAGGTGTGTACAATTTGCATTTTTTTCTATTTGGCGGAGCTCTTGGCCTCTAGCCCGCTGTAAAAAATTAAGTTGACTGTAGAAAAGTGAGCTATGGTATCATATGAGCATCTAGCAATCTCTTCTGTGTAGTACTTCATTGTATGCGATGAGTTTGCGTTGTGACCTATTCTGACCTTCCACCTTTCCAATGGCCTTCTAACCCCACAGAAAGTTCACTGGAGGGTCAAAGAGTTGCTGTGCCGGCACAGACACTGTTGATGGAAGCGGTCCCCCAACCCCCTGCTCTGATACACACACACACACACGCACACACATGCACACACACTCACATGAATACACACAAAAAAAGCACAAGAGAAGCACAACATGCATGGCTAACATGTGAGCATGCAGGTTGAGAGAACTTAACCAGGTCTGACAGCATTCTATCTACATCTCAAGAGTTCTTAGTCTGAACTCTTGTTCGTACATGACGGAATGACGTATGGGGTAATGATATCCTCATTTGTTTCTTAAAATTAAAAAAAAACTTAATTCTGTATTACCTTCTGTGGGTTGACCTGTAACAGTTTAAGTGACAACAAACAGAATAATTTAAAATTAAATGAAAAAATGCAAATTTCACAGGATACAGGGATAAAATGTATGATTATTATTATTATGAGTGTTGTGAATATTATTGTTGCATTTAAGAATACTACTAATAGTGGTGGTGACTAACTTACAATCATAACTTTCTTTCTTTAGCCACTGAAATAGTCGGAAAAGCCATTAATTCATTCTAGCCAATTTGGTGTTCATTATAATACAATAATACTAATTTACTGTGGATTAATTTACTGTGGATTTGACTATCATAACTAGGCTGGAGTAATCAAAATCTTTTTTTTTTTTTTGCAGAGGACTAAAATACATACACGTGAGTATTGTTATAAAACCCATCAGTATGTCTTTCTAGGGTTTGTTTTCAAATATAAGTGGCTTATAATAACGCAATATGGATGTGTGTCTCATCAGCAGGTCTATAGCATTTCCATTTTTCTGTTCGCATTACGCTGGCTGACTTCTGTAAGGTAAAGTTATCTGCTAACGCTCTCTTTATGTTGAGTTATACAGTAAACTTCAGCTGATACTGGCAATTGACATCTTGTCTTTTTCTTAAAGAACTGTTCGCTGTCTGCCAAATTGCTGTATGGTGTAAAGTTCTCGATTTTTTTTCTCTCAAGTCAAAGCAAAAAAAAAAAAAATCATCCTGTATCTCAAAAAATTGTCGTAGCTCAGGTCACCACTTTATAAGTCCAATATTAGCATCAATATGACAATTTACATTTTTCAAGCTTTTCTACTTTAAAAAACGAGACTAGCTCGACATTCTCTGACACATTTAGGAGACTGCAGTTTCAGGCACCACTGCTAGCAATGAGGTTTACATTCTTCACATGAGGAGTCACAAGCTGCTACAAGGCAGACCATTCTAGCATGTCCTCTTAACATGCAAAATTGGAATATGGCCATAATTTCTGCAGGCATTAATACAATACTGAAGATCTGACGGTGACACTCTGTAGATTATTTTCAACAAAGGCACTGCATTGACTTGACTGCAATACTGTAGTTTGTGTTGAGATCAGATTGGCGCCGGCGGAGATGATAATAATGACCGCCAGTGCGGAGATGCGTGTTGACACAATTACTTATGTGTTCTGCCACGCGCATCAATCTTCACACGCTGTACAGGCGCTCCTGAGGTGAATGAATTTTTCACTTCGGAGTTCAGAGTCAGGTCACCCGGACACGAGTGCGAGGGGAGCGCAGCAGGTAAAACGCAGGACATTCACCACTCATTTTTCTTTCTTTTCAATCTTGCCTTCTTTCTTTCCACACTTCTCGCTTTGCTTAATCTCCTCACTTAGCAGACTGATGTGTTTTCGTGACAAGAACATCTGATTCTTGATCCAGATGTATGACGCTGGGAAGTTGCAGATGTTTGATCTGTGATGTGATGCCAATAAAGGACTGTATCGCAACGGCGCTCATAATTGCATGCATCTTTCATTGAAACACATTTCCAAGGATGGATGAGACAGTATAGCTCTGCCTAAAATGCTAGTAACCCTGAGGCAGTAATATCATCTTCCCAGAGTCACAGTATAAGCCAATCAAGCCTTTGCATTGGAGTGGCTCTTTCCCAATTGTAAATAAAGGTAAAGAAGATATAAATGTGAGTGATATTAGGATCTTACTGAAGGTACAATGCACCCACATTTATCGTGGGCTATACGAAATGTTGCAGACCCAACTATGATTGGTGAAATTCCACAATACAGAAAGAATGTATGTGCCTCTAACACATGCTGTATACACACTTAAACCCATTAAAACAGATTTCAACATACAGTGAAGAAAATAAGTATTTGAACACCCTGCAATATTGCAAGTTCTCCCACTGAGAAATCATGGAGGGGTCTGAAATTTTCATCGTAGGTGCATGTCCACTGTGAGAGAAATAATCTAAAAAGAAAAATCCAGAAATCACAATGTATGATTTTTTTTACGATTTATTTGTGTGATACAGTAGCCTTTGTTTGCAATTACAGAGGTCAAACGTTTCTTGTAGCTGTTCACCAGGTTTGCACACACTGCAGGAGGGATTTTGGGCCACTCCTCCACACAGATCTTCTCTAGATCAGACAGGTTTCTGGGCTGTCGCTGAGAAACACGGAGTCTCAGCTCCCTCCAAAGATTTTCTATCGGGTTTAGGTCTGGAGACTGGCAAGGCCACGCCAGAACCTTGATATGCTTCTTACGGACTCCTTGGTTTTCCTGGCTGTGTGCTTCGGGTCATGTTGCAAGACCCAACCATTACTCATCTTCAATGCTCTAACTGAGGGAAAGAGGTTGCTCCCCAAAATCTCGCAATACATGGCCACGGTCATCCTTTCCTTAATACAGTCCAGTCGTCCTGTCCTCTGTGCAGAAAAACACCCGCAAAGCATAATGCTACCACCCCCATGCTTCACAGTTTCGTCTTCCTCCAAACACGGTTTGTGGAATTATGACCAAAAAGTTCAATTTTGGTCTCATCTGAACACAAAAGCTTCTCACATGAATCCTCTGTATTATCCAAATGGTTATTGGCAAACTTAAGACGGGCCTTGACATTTGCTGGTTTAAGTAGGGGAACCTTCGGTGCCATGCATAATTTCAAACAATGACATCTTAGTGTATTACCAACAGTCACCTTCGAAACGGTGGTCCAAGCTCTTTTCAGGTCATTGACCAAGTCATGTCATATAGACCTGGGCTGATTCCTCACCTTTCTAAGAATCATTGAGACCCCACGAGGGGATATGTTGCTTGGTCATGTTTGGCTTCTTCCATTTTCTAACGATTGCCCCAACAGTGGACCTTTTTTCAACAAGCTGCTTGGCAATTTGTCTGTGAAGAGTTGTACAATTTTGTCTCTGGTGTCTTTGGGCAGCTCTTTGGTCTTGGCCATGTTACAAGTTTAAGTCTTTCTGATTGTACAGGGTGGACAGGTGTCTTTATGCAGCTAACAACCTTACACAGGTGCATTGGATTCAGGATAACACATGGAGTGGAGGTGGACTTTTTTTAAGGCGGACTAACAGGTCTTTGAGGGTCAGAATTCAAGCTTATAGAGAAGTGTTCATGTACCTATTTACAGCTGTATCACACAAATAAAGCAATAAAAAATCATACATTGTGATTTCTGGATTTTTCTTTTTAGATTATCTCTCTCACAGTGGACATGCACCTACGTTGAAGATTTCAGACCCCTCCATGATTTCTAAGTGGGAGAACTTGCTATATAGCAGGGTGTTCAAATACTTATTTTCTTTACTGTATTTCTTAGCAACTGGTCTCACGATCTTGCTGTCAAGAAATGAGAGACAGTGATATAAAATCACTGTGAGGATACGAAAACACATGCTAGTTTAGAGAAATTCCCCTATAAGAGGCAACATTGGCTAGTTTCAAAGTGTTTTATTTGTCACTACCAGGTTATGTTAATGTAAACAAAAAGAAAAAAAGTAATCAAAAGAGAATTAAACATTCAATGTAGTTTCAGCTTTCAAAAAGTCCACTTGCTTGATGTGCTTAAATTTTAGCCATTTCTCCAGGTAAGGCAATTGAGAATAGATTATTATTTGAAAAGATGCGGACAACAAAGCAAAACAAAGCAAATAAAAATGCAGGATGTACAGTAGATTACAAGCTGAACCTTGAGATAAAGTTACATCATAAATGGCATTACACCACAGCACATGGTGAACAAAAGGCTCAACAGAGGCTAAAAAAAAACAGGTGCATGGTTTGTGTGTAGTTTCCCTTTTCAAACGGTGTTATTGGGATAAATTATGAGGGATTTATCATTTGTTACAGGGTGTTCCAGAGTGCTGGCGGAATAAAATAGAAAAGAAAATGAAGCAAAAGTGGTGTGGACTTTGGGAAAGAAGAGGTCTATGAAACTGCTGAAATGGAGAATGCGGGTGCTGGTATGAATGGTGATCACTTATCAATTTATAAACATTCAAACAGTTGCAGCCTTTTATAAAACTCACAGGCATATATTTGCTCTGCTGTGGGAACAACTAACGCTATTATGGTAAAAAGTGGTACTGTATTACATTTGTCACGCTGCTAATGATTCTTCATCTCATCTAGGAGTAGTAAAATCCAGTAAAAAAAAAAACAATTACTTAAAAATTGGCAATAATATAGCAGTGTGAACAATGAACCGTGATATTGCGGGGTTTGCCGCACTGACAAGAAGGTTATGGTGTCCCAAAGGCAGGATTTAGTGCTGCCATCTTTGTCAAGTATGCGCAATGGCTGTGAAAAGAATCATTAGTTGTGTAGCAGCAGAACGTGCCGCGTTGTCAGCTACCTGCTATTTACTTCCCCTCGTTACTGTACCGTGGCTGGCGCTGGTGGGAGTGTCAACATCATTAACACCACTGTCATTAGTACAAGTTGGTCTCGGGGAGAAAAATGAAGTTATTCAGCATCAACCGCTCGACTGTAGCAACCATTGCCCCATAAACACCTTTCACTTTGGCTTGATAGACAATATGTTGACAAAGAAGAAAATGCAGAAACACAGCATAGGATAGGAACATTAGTAGCTGTTTACATAAGTCAGATAAATATAGTTTTACGTGGTAATATAAGATGGAACATAATTAGGAAGTCATACAAAACGAAAGAACTGCAATGTTTTTTAGCGTTATGGATGTACCTAACAGTGGCAGCAATTTCATCAAAACATACAGTAATACAAAACTTGACAGAATGTAAAGAATTAAAGACTGCGTGTCAAGAAGTGCATTGTACTCATGATTCTGCTGTGCGGGCCTTGACCAGTGGGGGGCAAAATGATTAATACAGACACATATAGATTTGATAATGAAACAGAAGAAGACCATCTTAACTAGGCTACAATACAGTACTGTAATATTTGTCGTTTTACTTAGAATAAAGAATATGCTATCTGCATGTGCTCCTACAGGTTGTATTCAAATCTTACCTGTTTTAAGGTGTTTAACTACTGAATTTTTATGCTGGTTTTCTTAGCCTGTTGATCAGGTTTTGCATTGAGTGTTAGCATTAAGCTAGCGCACGTTCACAAGACGTGAAGTACTTTAGTTAAATACAAAACATGTAATTGTCTTGGTTTTCTTGTCATTTATAGGGTAAACCTCCACTGGGAATGACGATTGAAGCCAGCACATGGTTTCTTTTTGAAGAGTCCAGCTTTGTCATGAAGTTTGCAGACACAATAGCCAGCACTTGTAACAAAAATTCTTGCTCGCAATTCAAGACCTAAAATCCTCCAAGTGACGTCTCGTTTCTTGAAAAACTCACAAGTCAAAGAACTGGTAAGTCCAGACTTTTTTCTTGCAAAGACTGCAACTTTTTTCATGAAAAATAATACAAATGTGTTCTTAAATTATTTCCACTTTTATTTGATTTCAAATGGCGTTTATGGTTGCCCTTGGCAGTTATGTTTTATTGGCCATAGTGGTGCAACAGTTAGAAAAAGTATTAGTATAAGGCAGCGCCTCCGATGTTGCTTTGAGCTGAGAGTTGTCACCTAAAGCGAGGTTTAAACAAACACACCTCCTCACACCTTGTCATCTGTCTGACTTGGCTGGATGTTATTAAAGGCAACTTCAAGGCCTCTGCAGCAGCTGCAATCACTTATATCAGTCTGCCTCAGTTCTTAGACCCTCTGTGCCCTCAGTCGGCATCCCGTCAGCCTCAGGGGGGTCACAGCTTCTCACACTCTGGTTCAACTCTCGACGCTGTCCTGCCTCGCTGAAATCTGCACGACCTCGGCGGAGGTGACGGCAAATGGCAGCGTCGGGATTGTAGAACGTGCAGGTCCTCTTTTTGCCAAATGATTCCAAGTGGATCAGCTTCCTTTGTTTCCAGACACAGAGCTCAAGTTCATAGTGGGCTGGACTTTGCGTAGCCTCTGCTGCCCAATGGCAGGCCTGGGATCCTTGTGTGGCACTTCTGATTTACGGCGCATCATTAAGTCTGTGCATTCCTTCCCCTGGTTGGCGCAGGTGATGGTGGGACCCACAGGAGCACAGCAGACCCAAGAGAGGCAGCTGTACAACCAGCAACCAGCTATTATATACATTTTTATATTTCATCAGCAAGCCTAACTGCCTCTTTGTCAATCAATTTAGAATTATGAAAGCATACCTATTTGGTGCAACAATGTAAATATATTGTAAATGTGAAAAAGACATCACTTGTATTTGTGAAGTGTCCCTGGTGAAAATCATTCATTTTATGAATCGTGTTAATTGTGCAGTTGACCACACAACAGAAAAATATAAAAATAGACCTTGAGACAGGTTATGTCACCCACAATTGAGGACTTTAATGATTGAGATCTTGGGGAGTTAAAATGCACAAAAAAGGGACAGCAGCAATGTGGGGGAATGTCGGCCGGGGAGAATTAATGATAACAACCAATTCGGAGAAGTTCTTCTGCATTTATTGCCTTATTTAATTGTTTAATGTTATTGGCAAAACAATTACACAGGATAGTTCAAGGCTATTAAATTGTGTCTTGTGCCATCTTAATTACACATGAAATCAAAACCTCTAATCTGAAAAAAACAATACATTTAGTATTAGCTTAATTCGGAGAGTTTTTGGAGATCAAAACTATGATAACACCTTATATTTATAGCATAAAGCTTGCGCTGACGCTGGCTTGCTGGTAAACAAAAACATGCTTATGTGAAAATGGCTTTTTTTTTTTAAATAAGAAAAGAGGAAAACAGTTTTGTGCAGGGAGAAATTTGCTTGGTTATCAAAATGAGTTTCAGAGTTATAATTCAAAATTTGCATCTGCTTTTGATCTTAGGTACATTTCAGTCTACACTTTTTTTTTCACTTACATACAGTACTGTATCTGTATTTCAACACAACGTTCTCAAAGTGTGAGAACCTTTGCCCCATCTTCATGTTGACGTGTCGCAAGTTGCTTTGTGACTGATGTCATCTGCCATTTTTCATCCCCAACGTGTGAGTCATGTGAGATTTTTGGACCTGCTTTGCCCTCTAGTGGCAAAGCAACACACTGGAGTGCACCAGAACAACTTCAGCCCCCACCCACCGGCCCCTCTCTTCCTCTTCCTCCATCCCGCCCAGTAGACAGCCAGTGCACAGGCCACATGCCAACACTTTGAACATGCAATAAAATAATCTGCACATGATTCCAGAGTGACTGTAAATAAAAATAATTGTCTGCGATATCCTCACTTTCCAAAATGACTTCAATATTTACAAGGCTATGCACACACACACACACACACACACACACACACAAAAGGGAAAGACTGCTGGCACGCCTTGCTGCTCTGATGTATATAAGTGACATAGTGTGGTTGATGTTGACAAAAGAGGCTGCCCACAGAAAGTGAGTTTTGAGCTTAATGCATAACTTTTATCATATTCACACTAACTTGCACATGTATGCTGCATGAAGAAATAAAGATTGCAACCCAAAAGCTCATTTTAGAGGTGAACGATCTTCTGCTGGACTTGTATGACGTTTATATTTCATATTTAACTTCTGTTCTTTCCATTATAGGTTTGGTAGACAAGAAGCTTGGGGCAACTCTTGGTTCCAGCACAGTTGTGATGAGGTACCCCCCACCCACCCCCTGCCCCTGTGTGTATGTGAGTGAAATTGTTGTTGGTGTTGGTGTGAAGCTCGTGACAGTGGTAACGTGAGACCTGAGTAGGGGAACCATTTGGTTGCTCTGACTGCAGATGTCTTGACCCGGTCAACTGGACAGGTCCAACTTTGAGCTCTGGTTTATTTCTCATGCACAGCATTGGTCAGTTCACACCCAGTCGCTTGACCAGCACCTCCATTTGCATATAGTCACCCAGATAGAATGTTCACAATCTGCAGTACGTGGCCCAGGCCAATTGGGAAATAAGTAATTGTGCCTTGACTTGCTATATGCAAGTTTCATTTGTTCCGTGACTCGGTTCATAACTCATGACTGGCATATCAAATTAATTTTCCCCAGTGAAATGAAATAATCCATTCCAGACCCACCCCAAAGTAATTTTTATGTTGCATTTTTCAATAAAGACAAATAGTACTGTATTGTATAATACATTATGAAGCATAATAAAAGAGAACAACAAAAATGAACTCGTTTTATAAAGTGTAATCACTGTGTGTAATGTCATGTTTGTGTGTCCCTTTAAGGGGCGTGGCCCAGAAAGTGACATCTGGAGTTGTGAGCGTTTCAGTGCAAATTGTGGTCTACAGTGGATCCTCGTAAGTGTTCTCAATTTGTATTTGTATTTGACTGTTTGTACTGTGGTCGCATGGTAGGACAACTGGTTAGAGCGTCTGCCTTACCATTCTCAGGACAGGGGTTCAAATCCTGGCCCCACCTGTGTGGAGTATGAATGTTCTCCTCGTTCCTGTGTGGGTTTTTTTCCAGGCACTCCAGTTCCCTCCTGCGTTCTGAAAACATGGCATTAATTGAAGAGTCTAAATTGTCCTTAAGTGTGATTATGAGTGTGACTGTTGTCAGTCCCCATGTGCCCTGCAATTGGTTGGAAACCGGTTCAGCGTGTACCCCGCCTCTTGCCTAATGACAGCTGGGATAGGCTCCAGCACCCCCACGACACTTGTGAGGATCAGCGGAATGGATGAATGTCTACCTTTTCAATAATGGACTGAAAGTACATTGCCAAATGTGGCTCTCCCTGCGCACATGCAAAGGCATTACTATCCCTTAATTGCTACAATTTTTCCCCCATTTCACTGGAGCAGGGAATATTTGAAACTTATCCGGGCCTCATATTTTGGCTCACAACAAGCAATATCTCAACCAATGGGCCATTACTCAAAAAATGCAGACGTTGAGGTACTTGGGTGGTAGGCAAGAAATCACTGTATTTACAGTCTATTTATAATTTAATTTTCCATGGCTCCTCCTTCAGTTGTGAATTTACAGTACCTTGAAGCAACATGCGACCATGATGTGCTGCATACATGACGGAAGAATCTTGAAGCCATGCCAATGAATGCGAAAAACGAACAATTAAAATGGAACATTGAACAATTAAATTGAAAACTTTCTTTCGGCTTGTCCCGTTAGGGGTTGCCACAGCGTGTCATCTCAGACGAACGCTCATATTTGTTTGGCACAGTTTTTACACCGGATGCCCTTCCTGACGCAACCCCTCTTGGGGAGTGGGGGCCCCAGTGAGAAATGAACTCACAACTCCTGGTTTACCAAACCAATGCTCTAACCACTGAGCTATGTGAAAATTTTACAATTTGATTACTGTGTCAAAATGGTGGGTATTATCAGGATATTACTCAATGTCAAATTAGAAAAAGAAATGGGATACTCGAATTCATTACAACATTTTATTTGGAATACAAATCATAGTAAATCAGCGAAACGGTGCACTATTTGTACATTAGAAATCGTAAACAGCAGATGGATTTTCATGAATCCGAGACCCCAGGAAATGTAATTCATTTTGAAAAGCCTTAAGACAACTCCTTCTCTCAGAGGCCCTAAATACAGTCGTAAGAATATTCAAATTGTTTTTGGATCATGAATCATTTTACCCCTGCACCTTTCAAACAGATCTTGTCTGATTCTGTTAGTGTGTGACAACGATTGTGCAATCCGTGTACAAAACTACAAAAGTCACTGATATTGGGTGTCCCGGCTTTTTTGCCAATATTTTACACCAATAAACATGATTTAAATGCTTACAAAATTTCTTCCATAATGACCAACGTAAAAATTCTCCTCACATTTTGACTGCCGTAACAAATAAATGGCATTTTTAATAATTCATCATGCAACAATATTTGAACACTTTTGTACAACGGCTACTTCAAATACATTTAGATTGTGATGAAAAGCAAGACCACTTTTTGTGGGGGGGGGGGGGGGACTGAACAAACAACATTTTTTTCATAACTATGCTTCACTTTGTATGCATGAGTAAAGCCTGAAATAATTATTTACTTTATGTCATTATGGACCCATTGTAATGATGAAGCCAGGCCACCAGAAAGTCTGTGACCAACTAATATAACTCCCAGAGAAAACCTTGCAAAACAGCGCATACACACACACACACAGATGATTCCTGCTTGCTGACACAGTAAACCAACAGCCGTCACCCAAAATTAATGTTCCGGCCAATAGGAAAGCAATATTGCAATGCATCATTTTAAGTGAGTGGACTTCTGTGCCACAACCCATGTCTCTTAACCTTTCCTTTATTCGTCTTGCTGTATGAGCTCTCAGCAAGAGCAGTATTTAAAGTTCAGCCTAACCTTCCCCCTGCGGAAGGCTGTGCATTTGGTACCTGAGACTTCATTGACGATTTAAGGACTCAATCCACCTCTCAGTGCTACAACTATCACATCACATTTAATGGAATGTTTATTAAGGGATTTTCTTCTAATTACATTATACATGTTTGAAGACAATTGAAGAAAACATGGAGAAAGAGTGAGAACAATGTAGAACTCTTTTGTGCGTTAAAGATCATTTTGACCATGGCACCATTTTTACAGATTTTGGAGTGCATGACAGAAACGGTACCCAGTAAAAAACTTTTGCTTGGTCATGGTCCACAAAGCTGTGCTTAAACATTACTTTTAGTTTGCTGAAAAAACAGTTGGAGCTTTGGGTAAGAGGCAGATGTTTTCCCTCTATTTGGTGTTTTATCACTGATAAAAAAAAAACTTCCTGTTGTCAAAGCACAACTAAGTTCAACCACAAGCAGATGTCACAATTGGGTTTTCGAGTTTGTTGGTGTTGAGGCAAAAAGTGGACCAAAGCAAGGGAGCCAGGCAGGAGTGAAGGATGTACTAAAACAAACCAAAAAAAAGATTTATTTTCAAAAAACAAAAAAGTAAAACAAGGCATCTGGGAGCAAATACAAAGTAATTCCAAAAAGCAGGGTTTAAAGTAACATACTTCAAAGACTACACATTAAAACAGAGTAACTGACACAACACAGTGATGAAAGTCCTTTGTATTTTCCCGGAATTCCGGATTTTTAAATTTTCATGAAAATTCCTCCGGAAAATTGAGGAAAAATTGCCTAAAATTAATCCGGATATTAGTTGACAACATTGAACGAACATGCGTTTGAGTTGGTTGTTTTGCTTTCACGAGCGTAGCCATGTTGAGGCACTAACTCTAGTAAGAGTAACGCGCCTCCCCTCACATTCTCTCAAGATGTCACTTATTTTGTGTGGTCTTGACATTAATTTACGTGTTTATTTCATAAACGTTGTAAACTAAACGAGCTTGCTCCAAAACAACCGGTTTCCACCCGGAAAAGGGAAATGCAAGTTAACCGTACTGAGCATGTATGGAGCATGTACGAAAGTGCATGTTCAGAACTGCTTCACGTAATGGAGAGCATTTATGTTGAAAGTCATCAACATCATGAGAAAGGAACGGAAATTAAGTTACACCAGGGGTACTCATTGCGTCAATCGGGAGGCGGTGTGACGGAGTAGAAGAAAAAAATAGATTAGACGATCAGCCACCTCGTCGCTTGATTCAGGTGTGGTCAATACGTCGAGTGCATGCACATAAAGGCGCGTTCTAGCAAGCCGGCCTCCTATTTACGGCAGCCCCCCCACCCCACAACAATACGTCACGATTGCCCACAGGAATGTTTGTTCCAATGTATCGCTAGCTTGTTGCCACTAACTCCGATTATGTTGAAGTAAACTTTCAGCATCTTCATTACATTGCGAGTACAGACCGTTTGTGTTTATTTCTTGACAGACCAGTGCAGTTAACTTTTCTTCAGATAAAGTTTGTCAGATCAAGAATTTTTATTGATGAAAAATTTTAAATACCATTTTATACCATGTTCTACTAATATCAGTTGAAATTGGAAATTATCATTTCTGAGTTTTAAATTTTAGTTTAGTTTTAGTTATGTATTTATTTTATTTTTAATTCACAGGTATGTTATATTAATCCAGGAAGTTATTTTAAGGCCATCCCTAATCACACCCGCAACTTTATCTGCGAGTATGACTGACCACACCTGTACACTTTTCAAATGTGAGTGACTGTGTGTGTGTTAATTCATTTGTGTTGTGATAAAATGGCATATTTTAAGCATATTTTAATGACAAATGTGATTTTGTGCTATTCAGTGATAGGAGGATAGGGGGCAAAAAAATCTGGGCTGGGTCCTTGGGGAACTTCTGCCCAATTTATTTTTTTGGTCAGGACTTGGAAATTTTACTTTCAATTTTTGTCTGAATTTTCTTCACAGATATCGCCAGAATGCACCACAGCCATAAATTTTTTCAAAAATTTCAGGGGGGGGGGGGGGGGGGCATGGCCCCGGACCCCCCTAGTGCTCACATTTGTATTTTCAGGAATTTTCACGGAAGTCCACTTTCATCTCTACACAACAGGATTCTGCAAAGGTTGCAACAATGCACCGAAACTAGCTGAGCGAAGGCACAGAACTAAATACAACCAAATTGACGGGACAACAAGGCACACCTGGACATGATACGAATGGGTGGAGGGAGCTGATTGATCCACACAAAGAGTCGGCCTGGTGTGAACAGATGGGGACGAAAACCCACTGAGCAGACTTAGCACGTACAAGAGACACGGAAAGCTAAACATAACGTGAAAAAAACCCCAATATAACCTAACCAAAAAAAAAAAAAAAAACGACAGATGATGACAGCAGAATAGCAAATGAATAATTGATACTTTCACAAAGTTTTTTTCAGCACACTAACATCAAATGGTTCGTGTGAGCAGAGACGTGATAAGACAGGGTCATCTCAGGGTGAAGGAGCCAAGTAAGCTCCCCTAAATAGCTGCAGCTTTGGTCAGCATTAACTACTTCAGAGAGACAAATGTTCATCATGCACATTCCCAGAAAAAGAGAATCAAGTCATCATATGACTTGACAGCAACTTGACTCTCAAAAGTACTGCTTTTGGACGGTTGAATCGATACCTCCACCTTTTTGGCACTCCCAGGTATTCAATCCTATTGGATATGTTAGAATAGTGTAGTATGGTGGTACCTTGATTTACGAGTCACAAGCCATCGCTTGGTCGATTTATTTATTTATTTGCTTTGAATACATTTGCTTTAAATTTGGCCTATGGTATGAATTTGGGATAGCAACCAATCATAATGTTTTTTGATATCATCACATTTGCCTCAGTGTAAAAATGATTTCAAGCATGTCCAACCATGGAGCTGTAGGACCTGCTAGATTTACATGTGTCTACTTTGATACTGTATAGTATAGTACCCTGCTGGGAACTACAGGTGGGAATGCTCGCCAGACTTTGTGAGCTGAAGTTGGTTAGCCACTGCATCAGTATGTTACCGCATACGTCAGCTAGAAGAATGTCAAAAATATATTAATATATGGCATATGAGATATTCATAATATTAGCAACGGTATTTGGTGTTCATTTGCACTATTTTGCACCAGATTGTTTTCATTTAATTTTGAATTCTCAAATCCGTACGATAAATATTCACAAATTACATCATGAGCTCTGTTTTCATGAACAGCGTAAATCATACGTGGTGGGTGTGGTGCAAAGCTGGGCCGGAGGTGGGTTAGACCGGTGTTGATAATTTCATAGATGAGCGGAGGCCAGCGGCTCTGAGAGTGTACGGCTTGGGGCACCACAGGAGTGTTTGCAGCTCACTTCAGTCACCAGGAATCAAAGTGACTCCTCTCATTTCCTTTAAAAGAGGTGAAACTGACAGTCTTGATAGAGACATGGCACCAGTGTCTGTCAGGAAGAGGACGGTGCACAATTGCACCAATTCGTGAGTAAATGAGGCATTGTCAAAATTCAGTTCATGGTGTGGCAGTAGACAATGTGAGTGGGTACCCTTATAAAATACAAAATGAGCTGAAGATACACACCGGCAACCTAAATACGCTTGCAGAGCTCCGTATCTGTCTGCCTACGCCCTGATTAAATTCACCAAAATTGAGTTAGACTAGCGGTCTAACCTGCGCCAGGATTTAGACTTGGACTATGCAGGCAGAAGCTTAGATCACTTTTCTGCCACTATATCATGTGACTTTGATGACATCATCATTTTAACGTTTATATCACAATGTACATCAATGTATATTGAGAAGGAATTAAATTTAGACTGTGATGAAAATTTTAGCCTAGATCGCTTAGCCCTAATTACGGATACGAAAGAAATTAAAAGCATGTCAAGTCACCACTGTACACTGACAGCTTTTTAATTTATATCAATGTATAATAAACAAAAGCGGCATCCAATTGCTTTCTGTTCATACACAACACCTGGACAGTTGTTAATTTGATAGGACTGTCGCCACAAGGAGGAAGTTGTAAACTAGACAGACTCCCTGTGACGGACGTTTCCCATCATTGTCACCTTAAGGTTCTGATTGCAGCTTTTACAACCATGATACTTGTTTTATACTTATAGGTCATTAAACAACATCGTTTACGATTCCACAAACTGATCACAGTGCTGAAAACAGTCGAATCGTTTCGGATTGGCAAGTTTAATTTTTAGGACTCGTTTATGTTGTGTTTATTCCCCTCTCATGCCCGGACACTTTGTTAGGTCCAACCCTTCATTAAGCCTTATTACACCCACCACTCACTCAACATCTGGCTTGGGGGCTCGCAGAATGCCTCATTTGCCCTGTTTTTTATTGCAGCCATAGAGTAGGAGTTGTAAATGCCGATGTGCCTGTGTATTGTTGTCTGGTGTGAGGAACACGCGTAGGCATGCTAATGTGTGTGTGTGGGGTTTTTTTTTTGGGGGGGGCAACTTGTGTTGTAGAGCTAGTTACCTTCATTAAAAATCTAATAATGTTTTGTGTTTTGCGTGAGTGTATGTTATAAAAAAATTAATATTACAACAGAGTTATGAAATAAGTTAGTAAATTCAGTAGTACCTTTAGTCACATGTTTAATTTGTTTTGTAAGGGCCATATTCTCCCGTTTTATTTTTTATTTTTTTTTTTTTTCTGGCACACATTTTCCCGTCCAGAGTCCTGGCGCAATTAATCTCAAACTTTGTGCATTCATTGAAGTCTGAGGTTGGCTGTAAATCATGAAGCGTGGAGTTTTCCTGATATGAGACTTGTGAATGTCATACAAATCCATTTGGAAAATATGGCTCACTTTCAAGATTAAAATACCTCTGTAGTGGATATGTCATGCCAGTGAGATGGGAAGGAGAGCACATGTTTTAATTTTGCTTTGTTTGAAATAAATTTAAAAGTAATTTCATCAGAATGCTATGCTTATCAGCAGTGCCCTGCAACCTTCCTTCCACTACAGACCGGGCAAGTCACTTTAATGTATTGGATGATAGACATAAAAGCAAACAAAAATATTGTGATAATAATGGGAATCATTGCACGTTCCCCAAAAAATTACAGTTGCCTGCATGTTTAAAACAGAAAAGCTCTTTGCAGAGGTGAAAAAAGTCAGCCGATGCCAATATCCATCCATCCATTTTCTTTGCCGCTTATCCTCACAAGGGTCGTGGGAGTGCTGCCCATCCCAGCTGTCAACGGCCAGAGGGCGAGGTACACCCTGAACTGGTTGCCAGCTAATCACAGAGCACATTGAGACAAACAGCCGCATTCACAATCACACCTCGTGGCAATTGAGAGTGTCCAATTAATGTTGCATGTTTTTGGGATGTGGGGGGAAACCGGAGTGCCTGGAGAAAACCCATGCAGGCACGGGGAAAAGATGCAAACTCCACACAGGCGGGGCCGGGATCAAATCTGGGACCTCAGAACTGTGGGACCAATGCTTTCCAGTTGCACCAGTGTGTCGCCCTGGTACCAATATTTTTCGCCAATTAACGAAGTGTAATATAGTGACATTCGGCCGTCGGCGTGATCCGGAATTGACGCATTAAGACCGTTGGGCACTCGTTATGGGCCAAGGTGTCTCGCACTGTCAGCACAAGTCAGCCATCGCCGGGCCGTCGCAAGCATGTCCTTGTGCGGTTAACAGAATCAAAATATGTAATATGATGTTTCACCTTCACATGGTGCTAGGCTTAATACAGCCTCCTGAGTGCAGCCATGGAAAAGTTGTCATGATCTGTGTTTTTGTGGTTTGGATTACATTTAGTTTTGTTTCATGTAATTTGGGGGAGTACTAGCTTGACTGATTTAGAATCTTGTCGGAGTAGAATGATAGTCTTGAGTTACTGTATTGGGTGTGGGGTGCGATGCGGGATGCTCAGCTCAGTCCCTTGGCCTGTGATTGGATGAAGGTCAGGTGACGAGGTAGCTAGCGTGCAGAGGGGGAGAGTGGCAGCTCTATAACTCCTTCAGACAGCTTTGTCATCTGCGCCAATGACCCACCAGGGAGCCGGCCCTAATATCAAACCCAATGCTGACGGATGACCTCGACTCCAGCTGTTAAGACGCTGTCACGGATGCACGCACCTCACTGCTCTGTCTGCCAAGTGTGTGCGTCTGGGATTGTGAGTGTGTACTGTTGCATGATGGGATGTTGATCAACCTTGGCGGGACTCAGCCCGAAACTATAGGTGAAGGAAGATGCACCCTCTCAGAGGACGGCATTCCATTTGGTATCATCACAGGCGGCAAAAGTTTTCACACTTTAGTTAAGTAGAAGTACAGATGCTTGGTACTTGAAGTATTGATTCAACCTTGAGTAAAAGTTACAAAAGAACAGTTTGAAATGTATTTAACTACACTGCAACACTAATACTATTCTTTATCTTGTTATATTGTTTCCTTAGCTACAAGCCCTTCATAAATGGATTTATCTAAAGCGAAGTTGTGTTTTAGTTTAGTTTAGTTTAGTTTAGTTTAGTTTAGTTTAGTTTAGTTTAGTTTGACTGTAAACTTCAACTGGGAGTGGCATTAAACAGCTTGAAGTTTCCTTTTTCATAACATTTACTGCTCAAGGAAAAGGAAAGGAACATGGAGTCCAGATTTTACGCTCAGGGAAATGTTCTCACAAGCTAAAGTAAGAATTGCCCGAGTAGATCTGATGTTGTGACCACTGCGTGTATGCAATAGTACAAGTGGCTCAAGCACACCTCCCAGTGAAGGATGTGAAGCGTGAATCACCACTGAAGGGTGGGTGAGATTAATTCTGATTTCATGTGCTTTACCCTCCCTACCCGCCACTCTCGTATTGTTTCATTGTTCTGCCTCGCTTCTTTCAACACGTGTGGTTCACAGTGGCCCAAGTGTACATTACACTACAGTACATAGCAGGAAGGAAGAGGGACTTGGCGGTGGGGGGTTGGGAGCAGTATCCCAAACCATAAAACCTGGCAGCCGCCCAGCTGTATTGTTCACGCTGCCATTCCCGCCCAGGTCTCAGTGTTCTCCCTCCCCAAGCTTGGTGTATCCTGTCCTTTCAGGGGCTGTAAATGTTGTTGTTGTTGTTTGTCAGACACACATGATTGTAGTCCACACTACCTCATTTGTCTTTGTTCTGTCCACTACTGGTGGACCACTGGCAGGAAGACGGCTGAGCTGTAAGGACAAACAAATAAATTATTTGGTTAGAGAAGTTGCATCCAGCATGCCTTTCACTATTGGAGCAATAAAATCAATACTGTAGAAAAACATAAATGAAGCCTCTCATTGGACTTTTAACACATTCAAGTGTCCCGCTTTAGCACCACCATGTGGCTGCATGTTTTTTAGCATGATCTGCTGCAGTGACAGGGTGACATTTACACTTCGCTTTTTGCAAACTAACATATTAATGTTTTTAAAAAATATCATTTGAATTTACAAGTGACCATGCCTTTGTCTTTCAGGCAATAATCCAACATCGTCATTTGTCTTAATTTCTCCCAAAAAGAAAAAAAACAGCTTTTTTTTTCCCCCAGCAGAATGACAACACTGTTGAATCAGTGCCCCCTGCTGGCAGGGTAGAGAGAAGGTGCGTTCAGTCATGAGGAGATTAAATATTATCATTGAAAACTGCTTCAGAAGCCTCCAACAAGATTGGAAGCCTTCAGGAAGGAAAGAAAATGAAAAATGATTATTTACTGAAAGATGTGAAAGTTTGGACAGTTATTCAAGATTATTTAATTATCAAATCATTCAAGAGTTTCATTTGATGTGTTCGTCTTTTTTTTTTTTTTTTTTTTTTTTTTTTTTTTTTCAGAATTTCCCAAATACACTTCACTTCTATTCCCTCTCGTAACTAGACCTCTTGTGTAAGCAATATTTTGTCTTGTCTTTTCCCCCTGGGGTCTAGCAGAACTGTTGACAGAGCCCAGAAAACAGGCGCTCAACTCACTGATCCCAGCTATAATCAGAGGCTACATACCTGGGACAACTTTTATCTCTTTTTAGCTTTAACAGAAGCATTTCACCTCAGGATTGAACAATATCTTTTTCACATTCATTTATCATTTAGGATCGGATGGTGACCAGTTCAGGATCTACCCGCCCCATAGATAGATAGCTGGGATAGACTCCAGCATGCCTCCCTCGTGTGGAACTGTATTCCAGCCAGCCATCCATTATCAACACTATTAATCCTGTTTAGTGTCACAGAGCGCCGTAGCCTACACCCTGAACTGGTTGCCATTCAGTAGCAGGGCACATACAACCCCCATTACTTAGTGGGAAATGCTTGCACCAAAGTCAGGCGAGTGTACCACTACACCATCAGTGACTTGTATTCCATCACATTGAGTGGTTATTGTAATATTCTCCCTCCTGAATTTATAGGATTAATAAAGCATCTTTCAATGTAACTAAATCTAATGTAAATAACATTATTATTACTCTTGTATTAGATCTCATGAGACTGTGTGTGTGTACCGAATAGGTAACAATTTTTCAGCTGTATTTTGGGAATCCCTGTCAACAATTAGTCCAAATAGTGTCATTTCTTTCCTGGCTGCCTCAAAATCGGCCACAGTGCCACTCGAAGTCATGTGGGTCACGCGTTTCCCTCCGCAGCCGTTCGCCAGCAGTCTTTCATCTGAAAAATGGACCGGAGGGCTACATGAAGCAAGATAGCTTGACACGGCCATTTGTTCAGCTCAGGTGAACTCAGGCAGACACAACAGGGCCAGAAGCTATGCTAGAGTCTCATTCTTCAAAGCACGTGCAATAAAGATATCCTCAAATATCTGTAATGTACTGTACTGTGGACAAGGAGACACTTTCTCTTCGTGGAGAATGCACATAAAGATGCACGCATGTACCAGGATGCTGGAATTCATGACAGTGGCATAAAGTTCAATGCAGTATACTAGCAGAGTTGACGTTACAAATAATAATGATGCACAGCCAAGTTTTGTGATTTCAACCTCATGATTACGTACTTAATTTACTTGACAGGCAAGTTTTGTGATTTCAACCTCATGATTATGTATTTAATTTACTTGACTCTTACTTATGGTGAGCGAAGTTTAACTTAATTTTTGTACTTGCCAGAAGAGTTCTCATTTCTCATCTCTCATTTCTACAAATAGTCATACACTCATCGGCCACTTTATTAGCGACAAATACACAATTTAATTAATTCTGCTTTTAAAAAGTTAATGCTTGGTTATAAATGACACTGTCAAAGACCTTTTTTTAATCTTACTGTGATCTTAAAGGGGAAATCCAGTGCTTTGCATGAACAGTCTATCCAATAGGTCATGTAATATGTACCCTATTTTGACAATGTAATGTTAAATCCCCGGTTCAAAGCTGTATGGAAGTATTCCTCCATCTTCCCGAGCAACCGATACTACTATTTCTTCAACAGATGAGGATAAATCCGAGAAATCAGCGCTGGGTATAATGGTGTCCCATGTAATCCAGCATTTGGAACGGCACGGTACATGTCACATACGCCCACGTAGATCATGTGACTCACGAAACTGGCAGCGCCCCTGAAAATTCGGAATTGTCGATAAAAATCTTCTCAAAACACTGTTAAATGAGAGAGGATTTAACATCACATTGTCAAAATAGGGTACATATTACTTGACCTATTGGATGCACTGTTCTTGCAAAGCACTGGATTTCCCTTTTAATGGCACTACATAATAATTCAAGTGTTTTCTTATACAGTGTTACCCTGACTATTCAAACCTTTTTTTAACCTATCTGTTATATACTTGTCTGTGCAATTATATATACTAAGGAAAACACGGAAGACTGCAAGACGAGAATATATTCTCCTCTTTACTTAACGCGCACTTAAAATTACATCAGTACACATCAAGTTTCTCAGGGAATTACTGTTGCTCCTGGCAGATCTCCGGCTGTGGAATGATGGATGGCACACAAGGAGAGTCCTCGGCTTCTCCAAAAATCGGCAGTAATTGATTGATATGGCTCCTCCAAATTAAGTGATCACTGGTGTCTACAGTCCATGACACAGGACTTGTTTTTATCACTGACGCTGGTGTCCATCGAACACCACTTGTGTAGTTTCTGACTAGCACCATATCGCCAGCTGTGAATGACCGCGGGTTTGCCCTTGCCTGGTTTCCAACTTGAGCTTCCTGTTGAAGTTGCACAATGTCTTTGGTCTTTTTAGATCTTAGGAGATCAAGATGAGTGTGGAGAATTTTCTTGAACATAGAGAAAACGGGACACACTTTTGTTGTAACATCCGGGGGTGTTCCTGTATGAAAAGAGAAAAGCACTGAGGTCATCGGTTGAGGGGCTGTGTGCTTGGCGGGGATTTGAGTGTTTTCTTCATAGTATGTATGTATGTATGTATATTTGTAGCAAGATGATAAGGCGCACATTTGATGTGCTGAATACCACTGTGAATATTCTGAACTCCACTGATAATAGTTGTTGACCCTTATCACTAACTAGTTGTTCAGGTAGCCCAAATTGGCTGAAGAAAGACCAGAGATCTTCAATGGTTCTCTCTGCAGACATGTTCTTCAAGACAGCTACTTCTGGCCATTTACAATGAGCATCAAGTACCACTAAGAACATCCAGTTTTCCAGGGGTCCTGCAAAGTCGATGTGCACTCTTTGTCACGATTCCTCAGACCAGCTCTACAGATGGAAGGGAGACAGTAGTGTAAGTTTAATCACTTTATGGCAGTCGGTGGACAGCCTCACTTTCTCCTCTATGGCTGCATCCGGGCCAGGCCACCAGAAATAACTCTGGGGTATTTTGTTCATTCACACCATTCCACAGTGTCCTGCATGAAGTTCAGCAAGCACTTTCTCTCTACGCGGTGGTGAAATGATGACACGATAGCCCCATAAAAGGCATCCATTTTGAATTGAAAGTTCATCTCGTCACACAAGATATGGATTGACAGTGGGTGTCACCTCTCCTCTCCAACCCCAAGTGATGATATCAACAACCTCGGACAAAACAGGGTCAGTGCGGGTATATTTCTTCACGTGAGATGCGGTGACTGGAGCAGCCCTCACATCCTTGAAGTATAATATATCAGCCTGCAGAGGCTTGGCGTGTCTGACAGGTAAGGGAAGTCTAGAGAGTTCGTCAACACTTAGATCCTGGTCAGACTTCCTGTACTTGATGGCATACTGATCGCTGCGTACGGCTGGCTTCCATAGATGGAATGCCCCTATGAGACCCAAAAATAAAGGTAAGTAGTCGATGCTCTGTAAGTAGTGTGAATTTCCTGCCAAAAAGATGATGAAATCTTTTAACTACAAACACTCTAGAAAATGACTCGCGCTCAATCTGGGCGTATTTACTTTCTTCCTTACTGAGTGACCTCAATGCAAAGACAATTGGTCTCTCTTCCACAGATGGCATAATCTGTGACATAACTGCACCCACTCCATTATGTAAAGCATCACATGCTAGCTATAGTGGAGCTTTTGGGTTAAAGTGACCCAGCACCCTGGAGTTGATGAGAGCTGTCTTTACGTCCTTGAACGCACCATCACATTTGTCAGTCCATTTCCATTTTTGTTGTCTTGTTGAGCAGAACATGTAACGGTTTCAACCTGTAAGCCAGGTTGGACATAAATCTATCATGGGAGAAAGTTTTGTGGTCAGATGAGACCAAAATGGAATTTTTTGATCATAATTCCACTAACCGTGTTTTTAGGAAGACGAATGATAAGTTCCATCCTAGGAACACCATTCCCACTGTGAAGCATGGGGGTGGTAGCATCATGCTTTGGGTGTGTTTTTCTTCACCGTGGGCATGTATTGTGAGATTTTGGAGAACAACCTCTTTCCCTCAGTCAGAGCATTGAAGATGGGCCATAGCTGGCTTTCAACATGACAATGACCTGAACCACACAGCCAGGAAAACCAAGGACTGGCTCCATAAGAAGCATATCAAGGTTCTGGCGTGGCCTAGCCAGTCTCCAGACGTAAACCCAATGGAAAATCTTTGTAGGGAGCTGAAACTCCGTGTTTCTCAGCGACAGCCCAGAAACCTGTCTGATCTAGAAAATATCTGTGTGGAGGAGTGGGCCAAAATCCCTCCTGCAGTGTGTGCAAACCTGGTGAACAACTACAGGAAACGTTTGACCTCTGCAATGCAAACAAAGGCTAGTGTACTAAATATTGACATTGGTTTTGCAGGTGTTCAAATAGTTATTTGTAGCTATATCACACAATTGCCATTCAATGTAACAATAAAAAACAAGTGTTAAAATAAGACAAATAAAATTGAAAATATATAGAAAGTAGTTTTTGTTTTTGTTTTTTTTGCTCTTGTATTGTATCGCAGACTAACAGATGTGCCGGTGTATCAAATAAAATGTGTGTGTGTCGGTGCCCTCGTCCAAAATAACCACAAATAAAGTTGCCTGGTAAAAACTAGAGGTGCTAAGAAACTTGTTCAAGTTTCAAGAAAGTTTATGGATTCATTGCAATAGAATGACATAGTTTAAATATTCATCATGTGTAAATCTCCAGAGGCAAGAATGAGTTATGCCTTAACTCGTATGCTGATTGTCTCAAGGTCTCGTAACGCTGCATGCCCGTATAAAAACAAACTGCTCTGCGTCTTGTGCGGTGAATTTGAATGTGATCCACTGCTGCTGCCTGCAGGATATTAAATGTCCTTTACTTAACAGCACAAATTACAAGTGGCCCGCGGTAAGACCACCTGTGTGACAAATAGATTTAGATTTTAAGTGATTCTCTCTCGAATGGCTGCTTTTCAATTGTACAGAGATGAAATGACAGTGGGTATTTTGAAAGTATAGGGATCCAGCGGTGATGAAGCAAATGTTAAGGTGGTAATGAATATCTCATAATGAAACTACTGTCAGGGTTCAAGAATGCGAGGAAGGCAAAGGCAAAACGTGGAGGACCCAAATACAGGGAAACAAGGAGGCAAGGCAGGATTCTGATCAAAATAGTATTTAACTTTTAAAAAAATTGTAAACAAGGCACATGGGAGAAAAGTAAACTAACCAAAGTAACACTTAACCTAAAATTAGAAACAAAAAAAAGGATGGTGACAAAGAAGTGGCACAAACAGAGAGACTGTAAGGAACAAACAACGACATCAACAACGGAATGGTAAGACATGAACAAAAACACACACAAATTGACGACAAAACGAAGAAGACCTCGACAAGACACAAGTGGCACGAGGGAGCTGATTGGTCAACGCAAGGTAGATGGTAAATGCAAACATGTGGACCCAATCAAGTGAAGACATAAAAAACATGGAACACAGGAAAACATGAAACAAAACAGACCATGACAATGATGTGACCTAAAATTCGGTCTCTCGGGCACATATGTATAAACGTTGCACCCACCAAATACAAAAATAAATTGGAACTTGGGTTTACTTTTGGTATGGGTTTTGTAAGCTGCATACATTACAAATCCTGTGCTGCCACTTGTTGTGGATGCCTTGGCTTGACGGTGACAGTAGTCTGACACAGGTCAAGTTGACTGACGATGACAAGGCAAAGTCTGAGATCTAAGTGTGACTATTCTATCTTGTATGTTATAGTTTTCGTGATTACTGCTGTGTTCATGCTAAAGAAGCAGTTGTTTGACAGCTCAAACAATTAGACCATCTCTTGCATGTCCCATTGTACGTTAGCATTAAGCTAGCTTATATTGGGCTAATGAGAGATGCTGTGTGAAAAGTACTTAGAATGAACATTCATGAGAAACAAACACCTTGGAGCATGAATACTTTCCCTCTCATTGAAATAAATCTTAGTTATGTGCTGAAAAAAACATTCCATGTACATGGTGGACAGAATTCAAACAAACAGAGAAATGAAAAATTGGCATTTATGGTATAATGCGGATGGGTGCTTATCTGTTTGTTTTGTAGTGTTTTTTTTGCCTTGGCACTTGATTTTTTTTTTATTTTATAATTTGTATCAGATTTTTGCCTCTATAAATTACATTAGTGATGGGATTTCTTTAACCAAGCTGATTTCAAGCCAGTCCATTCACCAATTTGTCACAAATTGTGTTAGCGTCTGTCTTCTGATTGGTGGGTCAGAGCAAGCTCATTACAGCCAAGTTTGACTAGCAAAACATGATGAGTGATTCATTTGCCCTTTAAGATGTCAGAGTTTTCAGTCCTCGAAAAGCAAAATTTGTTACAGCCAAATTCAACTAATTAAAAAAAATAAACAAACCTCTTTCAGAATCTGCACACATATGAATACTTTTGTTTTTGTCATCTTATTAGATAAATATTGATTCTGAACTTCCCCAGATGATATACGTGTCACTGTTGTGTGCTGTTATGTTTGTCTTGATGGTTTCTATAACTGCGACCTGTTATTGGTGGTATATAGATGTTATTTAACAAGTCTTGTCATTCCCAACTGAAGGCCGTGGTACCAAATGCATGACCCACCATTGCGGTTGTGCAGCGCTTACAGTCTAAACTTTATGGTCTAATAATTTGTTGGATGTTAAATAGCAGTATTGGAAGGACAGGAGCTCAATACTGCTGTAGATAAGTGTGCTGCTACAGTCTTTCATCCTGTGGTGAAGATTCAGTTCACATTTTTCAGACACTGTTTGAGGTGTCAACACATAAAAATGCTGCACAATGTTACCAAAATGGTCATACAGCAGCACTTTTACTCTTTAAGCTGCGCACACGTTGTGATCGTATTAGCCCAGAGATAAATCTGTCAGTTCCGAGCTGGAAAATGAGAGCAAAGCAGACTTTGACTCCGATTTAGGTTGCCTCTCCAGTGGGTGACTTGAGCGTGGTGAGTGATGAAGTGTTGGACTTCAGTAATGAGAATGTTTACAGGGCTTGCTTGTTTCACATGAATCAAGCCCAGTGTGTGGTTAGATAAATACCTGCTCGGCCCTGCGTGTGCCAAGCCAGTCAGGCCTCGTCCCTCCGTGCAGGAAATGGCGGCCAAATTCCTGTGGACTGAATGAAAAGGAAATCTGCGAGTGGCAGCCCAGCCGCAAGCGCCCACTTTGGAAGTCGAGCGGTGGAAAAGCAGTGGCCCTTCCCCTGACGAGGAACCCAGGCCAGGGCCCGCTAGGTGAGACTGATGGAGTAATAATACACATCCTGAGTGTTCTTTTCATTAGCAACATGGCTTCGTGTTTTTCATCATTCTGCTGAGAGAAATGGAGAGACCCTTATTTCTGAGCTGGACAAATTACCCTTTCCCGTGTGGGAGATGCAGCTGCATTCAATATTGTCGTGTGCGTGTGTGTGTGTAGGTGTGTGTCTCAGTGTGATGTAGGTGCAGGTTGTGGCTGGATACTGTGATTTCCTGAGGAAATAATTACTGTTTGTACAACGTACACCACCACTGTTAACAAGCTCCCAAAAAGATCATCTTAAATATCCAGACAGGATTAACTTCTTTTTATGTTAGATTTAATCATCATGTGTTTGAGGAAGGGTTGTTTTAAAAGACAATAGACCAATAAGTCACAAAAGTAAAAGCCAATTGACTGACTTGTATCACTACACCAAGGACTAATCGCCAGTCAGTCGCTGGGGACATAGCAGGACATGACCATTCACACTCAAATTTACACCATCGCTGGGTAGGGACTGAAGTCGAGCGAATGAATCACCATGCTGTCAGTGACTGAGGAAAACGCTTTAAAAGTGGTTTCTTCAGTTAATAAACACTGGAACATGTGATTACTTTTTTAATTACTTCCTATTGAAAAATTTGGTTCAAAATACGAACTAGACCAGTATCGTAGAACACATTCAATATTCAAACAGAAATTCCTCGGTACTCTTCATCCACTCTATGTGCACTACTCTTCTTTATAATTGAACTGGTCCATCATGAACTAAAGAAAGATAGGATCTTTTTTGTGTTTTTGCCCTTTTCCAGTTTCTCTGGTTCCATCCATCCATTGTCCAAACCGCTTATCCTCACAAGGGTCACGAGAATGTCGGAGCCCAGCCCAGCTAATAGTTGCCGAAAGGCGGACTACACCCTGAAGTGAGACATAGGGCACATGTCGACCTTCCTAAATTAATTTTCAACAAAATTGTTCTCCAACAACACTTTGATATGTTAAGTTAAACCTTAAAGTGAAATTGGTGAAAACAACAACCTCCATTGAACATGTGAAAATTGGCAGAATATTTGACGTAAACTTAATTAACGCATTATCGGTGATTCATACCGAGCAGTGTCTGTCCCCCTCCATTAGCTCCAGAATGCAGCTCATATCCTAGGTGACCTCTTTTCCCAATTACATCTGCCGTTACTCAGAACCGCTCGTCCACGCCGTCAGTCGAGATCCGCTCTCAAAGGAATTCCTCTGAAGGCCGCATTGGCACACATCTTTCTACACCCTTATTACACGGCCCCGCAGTCAAAGAGTTACTGCGCCCCTCAAATGTAAGCAGTGTGATAAATCTCTTGTGCTAATGCAGACGCTACTGAGTTTCTGACTGTAAATAAAGTCACGGGAGACGTGGGGTATTTACTGCGCAGGAAGAGCCTTGAGCAAAGGGCTCTCCCTCTGGTAAAACATATGGGTGTGTGAGTTTGCAGCCAATCGAGTGCACTTTGAAAATATAGCTTTCCCTAAGATTTTTATTGTACAGAACTATATTTGTGGCATCTGAGCGGAATCTATGTACAGTGGTACATTGAGTTACGAGAGCACAAACTTACAAACTGGGATATTTGTTCTGCTCTTTGAGTTGCCAGCAAAGTTTGACCTAGTAGTTGTGAGCATTTTTATAACCACAATATCAATTCTCTCTCCCTGAGCGTTCCATCGGCACTTTGGCATATACAGAAAAGTTTG
Source organism: Syngnathoides biaculeatus (assembly GCF_019802595.1). Lineage (NCBI taxonomy): Eukaryota > Metazoa > Chordata > Actinopteri > Syngnathiformes > Syngnathidae > Syngnathoides > Syngnathoides biaculeatus. The sequence continues at coordinate 11,262,157 of NC_084653.1, read as the reverse complement.
ACCAAAAATAAGTTGTGTGCTTGCTTCAAGAGGTTTATTACCACACCCAGTTGATGTTTACTCAACTAAATAGAATGTCTATTACGTTAATTTAACCGAACTTTGGTCTGTGAGAGTCTACTAATTTCATGCTAGCACATGAGAAGAGACATCAATCGGTTAATGAAACTACCATCAATATCGTGTCTGTCACCATATGCCCTGCGATTGGCTGGCAACCAGTTAAGGGTGTAGCCCGTCTCCTGCCAGATGAAAGCTGGGATAGGCTCCGGCACTCCTGCAACCATCGTAAGGATAAGCGGCTCAGAAAATGGATGGATGAATATGTTTTTTTTTTTTTTTAAGGGGAAATCCAGTGGAACAATAAACGTTTTTCCAGCATTACCTCTGCGTCTCCCGTGTACTCCTGTATTTGGGTCCTACCTCCGTTCCGATGGGTAGTGACAATAAGTGCGTAAACAAAGGTCCCGGGAGCTCCGGGAATGACACAGAGTCTAATGAGTCAGACTCCATGTCATTCCGCCCGAAGAACCATCCGAATATTCAACATTAATTACAGCCACAGGTTCAAATCTGTATGGAAGTATTCTTCTGTCTTCCCGATCAACCGATACTGCTATTTCTTCATCAGGTGGGGATAAATCCGAGAAATCAGCACTGGGCATAATGGTGTCCCATGTAATCTAGTGTTTGTAATGGCACCGTACAAATCACATACGGCCACATAGATCATGTGACTCGCGAAAATGGCAGTGCCCCTGAAAATTTGTAATTGTTGATAAAAATCTTCTCAAAACTCTATTAAATGAGAGAGGATTTAACATCACGTTTTCCAAATTGGGTACATATTACATGAGCAATTGATATACTGTTCATGCAAAGCACTGGATTTCCCCTTTAAGCATCAAATGTTGAAATTTTTTTTAGGCACCCACAAGCTATCCTTCCCATGTCAGCATCACATGACCACTGGTGTATCATTAGATTGGCTGAACCTTAGATAAACTTTAAAAATTGATTTGCTCCTCTCCGGTTAACCTGGATGTTGACATCTCTGTAGGGTATCTGACTTTTAATTAAAATCTGGACATTAATTTTCATTTGTTTTTTTTTCATATTGAATATTTAATAGCAGACATTTTTAAAATTCTATGTTTGATATTGATATAGATAAAATCCATCCATCCATCCATTTTCTTTGTTGCTTATCCTCACAGGTGTCGCAGGGAGTGCTGGAGCTTATCCCAGCTGTCAACGGGTAGGAGGCAGGGTACAGCCTGAACTGGTTGCCAGCCAATCACAGGCCACATTGAGACAAACAATCGCATGCACAATCATACCTAGGGGCAATTTAGAGTGTCCAGATAATGTTGCAGGTTTTTGGGATGTGGGAGGAAACCGGAGTGGCCGGAGGAAGCCCACGCAGGCACGGGGAGAACATGCAAATTCCACACAGGGAGGGCCGGGATTGAACCTGAGAACTCAGAACTATGAGGCCAACGCTTTACCAGCTGCCGCCCATAAATAAATTCAATGTTAGAAATTTGAACTCAGATAGCACCAATTATTGATTTCAATAAAAAAAATTGTGACTTCAGACTATGTGACACACAATCATTCTATTATCCTGGTTACTCGAGTTTCACCACACACACAAACAAAATGTGTTCATATTCGAGCAATAAAAATGTCCTTAGGCAATACTTGTCAAATGGCAAGGAGGACAGTTTATTCCAGGTCAATATAGCTTTTCCTCCTCATCATCATCATCCTAGCGCCATCCATCTCTGCGCCCAAACACCACTGACACATTAATGGGCTCTGATAATACATCCATCCTGTCACAAGCAGCTGATAATCAAGTTGTTTCCACGGCAGCCATCGACGTTTGTGCTTAATCAATGTTCATCTACTGCCACCGGAGACGTTTTGTGTGAGCAGTGCTTATGTCACATGCGTCTGAAATACCTCGCTAAGAATTTTCAGAGCATCATTTGGATTACTGCTAGTTAGAGGGATCAAACACCTGATGATATTTTTGGTCGGGTGGCACATTTTGGGAACTAACATGTACAAGTGGTAACTTGACTTGGCTCAGTTTACTCGTATAGCGAAACAACTTTCCCCATTGAAATGTATTCATGTCGTTAGGCCATACCACAATTTTTAAAATATTTTTAACATAAAAAAGTGCCATAGGGCAGTGATTTCCAACCTTTATAGAGCCAAGGCACATATTTTACAATTGAAAAATTCCATGGCACACCAACAAAAGTAAATGTCATCAAAAATGGATCAATTAATTACTGTATGTACTTCCTGCCATCTAATAGGAGAGGATTTTTTTGTTGTCGGTCTTTCATTGTGCCTCACTGGCATAAGTAGATGAGTAAAGATATATTATTTCTTGGAAAGAAATGTTTTTTTAGCAATTACATAAAACTGGATAACTTCCCATGGCACACCTGAAGAGTGCTCACGACACTCTAATGTACCCTGGCACACTGTTTGGGAATCACTGCCATAGGGTGTGTACAAGGACATAATTAAAGACAAAGAAATAAACTGGTTTTGCAAATTGTAATCATGGTACATACTGCAGTAACCATGTTGAATGTGATACCTTTAAGGAGTGTGGCCGAGTGAAGGATATCAAGAGGTGAAGTTGGGTTGGCTGGTTAATCTACATGTTAGTGTCTGGAAGTGAATTGTGGCCTACAGTAGAGCAACTCCTTGTCAGTCTTTTCATTTTGTAGTTGTTTTACCATTTGTCCTAGTCAAACAAAAATGCTGAAAATATATTTCAGTTGTGGCTCTTCACCCTCATACAAGAGCATTATAGTGGCTTGACTGTGGATTTTTTTTTTTTTACTATCTTATCTGAAACTAAAACTTGTTTAAAAAGCAGAAAAAAAATCCAAGCCACGACTTGTAACTTGGAAAAACTATTAAGCAGAGCCACTCCTAAATCCAGGGATCACTGTAATAAAAGGAGCACCCCAATGATTTTCTTTTGAGAAAAGGAGATTTTCTTTTTGCCTTTTGATTCGCAATGTTCTCCCCATGCCTGCATGGGTTTCCTCTGCGCACTCCGGTTTCCTCCCACATTCCAAGAACATGCAACAATAATTGGACATTCTAAATTGCTCTTAAGCGTGATTGTGAGTGCAGCTGTTTGTCTCAATCTGCCCTGCAATTGGCTGGCAACCAGTTCAGGGTGTACCCTGCATCCTGCCCGTTGACAGCTGGGATAGGCTCCAGCACTCCCCGTGACCCTACGTGAGGATAAGTGGTGAAGAAAATAGATGGATGGATTCGCAATATTAGCGTACCCCTCACCTAAACTGTAGAGTCCCATCATCCTATTTCACACCTCGTGTGGCTTTTTAATTTCAATATTTTACATTGCACCACAAATTGAATGGTTGTACACAAGGAAGAGCTCCTAGTGTTTTGTCTTTGTGATTGCATTCATAAAATATTCAATTTATTGCTAACTAGTGCTGTTATTCATTGATTTATTTATTTATTTGGGGGAGGGGGTTAGGTTGCTCTGTTAGACTAAGCAGAATGGAGAATTTGCGTCCCTTTTATGCCGGAACAGTTACGGCCTCATTCTAGTCAGACTTCACGTTGATAATTGCAAAAGATAGCTGCTGATCGAACACCAATGTACACTGGATTTTTTTGAACAGTACCACTTTTAAGGATGTCTCCTCTTGACTAAGGTCTTATGCCAGAATATTTTATGTCCTTTCTGTTTATCCTCTAAAATTATCCCATGGTCTAATGTGTTAAGAGTGAAGTTGTCCCTACAATAGAGTATGAAAACAGTTTAGAGCCATCAATCTTAATTATTAAATGTTACATGTTTGCTACCCAAAATCTGAAAGCTGACATTTCCCGAGTCATGATGCCGAGAATTGTGATGTCAAATGTAATTCAGCCAATTAAGATGTGACTTGACTGAAGGCCATAAAATAAAAACACATATGTCCTACCCTATATCATATTTTGTATAAATAGGTTCACCAGATGGCAAGAAGTCCATTCCGAAGCATATCCTTTTATTGATGACATCACTGTTGTACAACACTCCTGCCTCCTGTCCCTAAGGGAGAGATCAGTGCAACATCTGGATCTGGTAGAGCTTCTTCTTTTTCATTTTTGTTAGATCACATTTTTTTCAGGCAAGATTTCTGTCAGGGGGAATAAATTTGAGACTGGTTTTGAAATTGAATCCTTATCTCTGGTGTTCTTTGTTGAGATTATCGCAGGACATCACTCAGTACAAATAAATCTGTTGAATGCGAGATTTTTTTTTTTTTAAATCTTCATGTCTTGAGTCTGTTATGGACAAACAATCATTTGCGGTTTAAAGTGACCTTATATCCTTAAATAATATCTTTAATAAATCTAAGTAAAATTTTCTTTTTTCCTTTCAGCTTGTCCCGTTAGGGGTCGCAGCACCGTGTTATCTTGGATGAACGCAGATTTTTTTGGCATAGTTTTAGCCGGATGCCCTTCCTGACGCACCCCCTCTGCATCTAGCCAGGGAGAGAAGCTTAAAGGACCTGGTATTCCCAGGCGGTCTCCCATTCAAGTACTAACCAGGGCCAAACCCGCTTAGCTTCCGAGATCCGACGAGATTGGGCATTCTCAGGGCCGTAAGCAATAAATGTAAGTAAAATGATCCTACTTACTTGAAAATAATGTCGAAAATTAAGGCAAATTGCAGCATTTTCCCAACACCTCTGCCATTTGTGCATCGTGCTGCACCAAACTGGCACTTTTGTGCTTTGTTGCTTGGCTTGCGAATGAGAAGGACTAGTTGAAATCTAATATAAACTTTTTTTAACGCAATTTTGTACAAAATTCTCATGAGGACACACTTCTCAAAAAAATCCTGTGGGAGCAGTTTAACATGTGCACACATGTGTGAGAAATCCAAATTAAAATGTACAATTTTTCAAGTCAAAGTCTCTGTTGCTTGGTGGTGTTTAGATTAGCTTCGCCCTAGGTGGAAATCACCTTCACGCACACCATCAAGTGCTGGTTGGATCAGAACGGACCACACACAACTATCATGCAACACATTCCAGATGGCTCGCCAACGACGCAAACTCCCTTCCCGGTTAGTAAACGCGGCAGATGTCTTTGGCCTAGAGCATCAGGCGTCATCTGCTGCAGACATTTAATCCCAAAAAAGTTTTTTGCTTTTTTCTGTAGTTCGTTGATGTGAGTGAAGTGCCCCACCACACGTTATCTGCACAGTCTGCATACTACCCCGACGGGTATAGAACAGATAGAGCTATTAAAGGCGAGTCACAGCATTTCTGTGCCAAACATATTGTAAAATGTGCAACAACAATAAATCCGGTTTAGAATATATGTTTTAAGTTCACAGAAAAGTACCCACTAGAGATGGGGGACATGTACTGTAACAATAGCTGCAGTCTCTGCTGTGGATGTTTACTCAAGAAACAAGTTTATTTTCCGCATGTTCCAGACTTCATAATAAACAAAGACACAAAAAAAAGTACTGTACATTCTACAATGTATGCACAACTTTGTATCTACTTGTTTAAACTTGTTTTTCCACAGCAATTACCATAAACTTCCATTGTGAATTGTTTTCATTCAACACCATTTGGTCTGTTAATAGGCCACCCCCACCAGCAGGACGGGGTGTTTTTTTTTTCTAGCATAATCAGTCTCTGACCATAGGGTCTTTTTTCTTGCAGGGCTCAGAAGGTGTCAGCAGACCAAGACAAAGTTGATCATATTAGGTTAAAGGTAATGCACAAATTTCATTCTGGCAACTTTATTTAATTATGTTTGTGGTGATTAACTTCACATAAAAGCGTCTTCTCCGCATAAGATGCGTTGTTAAAACAGGTATGGTAAGCAGTCTTATATTTGTCTTACAAATCTATGATTTTTGCCCATTTGCAAAATGATGTTCAGGGCTTGATACAATAGTAACACAAACTGGCCACATCGTTCCATTTTACCAATTAAAAGATGACCTGCTGTGCAAAAACACAAAAACCCGTGCACCCATACATTATATGTAAATACAGTTACACATTAACACACTGGCCTTGTAAAACTACATAAACAATCCTAGCACACATTCCTAAAAATCTGTCAGATAAGTGTTGATGCATCAAATCAATCAATGCTAAAGCATTATCAGTGCCACAAAATCCCACCAAAATTGCACTCTTCAACTAAATTCCGTCTTATACTTCTGTTTATCCGTTAAAATCTAGTAAAGGAAGCAAGATTTGAATGTAGCCTCACTTTACTAAGCTGCCCCTTGAGTCTGACCAAAGCTGTGCACTTCATTGACATTCACAAGTGTGCCTATTTAATGATGCGCCATTATGAAAGTGCATAGTTGTGAATTTTGATAACTCGTCACAGAGAATGCTCTCAGGCCTAAGCAACATATTCGTACGAGCAATTGTAAGCTAGCCAAGGCAACATTACACCCTGGTGCTGCATTGCTAGCATGACTTTTTTTTCACGGTGTGTTATTGTACCTTTATATTGATCAGTTTAAAGTTCTCCTGTCGAATGTACATGCATCCATCCGTTTTCCAAGTTACTCATCCTCAGAAGGGTTGCATAGCAGTTAAAAATCGAAAACAGTTACCTGTCGAGCAAAAGTGTTGCTAAATCGGTGTCAATTCTGAATCCTCTCAGTCCCTGAGGTCCCTTCACTCTCCGTCTGCTTTGCTAGTCTTCCCCAGTTTTTAACACATGAGGGAAGGGATTTTTTTTTTTCAGATGTGTGTAGTCATCCTTGTTTTTTTCTGTTTAATCTTCCATATTCCTATTTAACTGTGATGAGTGCATCAGCAGGTTTAAAGACATGTTAATGAGAAGCGATTTCTCCTAAATATGCTGACAGAGCACTAAAGATCTCAAAGTTTTAAAAGTGTGACTGTGACTCAGAGCGGATATACAATGCGAGCTGGAATGAAGATATAGATCATGGTTTGACAAATGATTATGATGATTCTGATGTTACCCACAGACAATTCCACGTTTTCATTTCCTGGTAAATTGTGTGCGCTTACCCCTTCCCCGACTCCTGTCTTCGCGTTGTGGTTTTATTAAAGCTAACATTTGTCAGCTGAAAGATTGTTGATATGCAAAACCCACGCGTGTACGCAGCCCTCTTGCGCTTTACTAAAACCGCTTGTTTGAGAAATGACATATGATTGCGCCGATTTGACACAACAGATAAGACACATGAGTAATGTGCAGAAGATTTTAGTGTTATCACTCTTTATTATATTTATGTCTATTATTTCGACTTTGTATTTTAGGACTTAATGTCCACTGAGAAAAAGTGTTGGACAGACACTGTTGGGTTGTTTTAAAGATAAATGGGAGCAGTTCATTCATTCATTCATTCATTTTCCTGAGCTGCTTATCCTCACAAGGATTGTGGCCATGCTGGAGCCAGCTATCTTTGGGTGAGAAAAAAGAATGAACTAAACCACAGAAATGAATCTAATAACAATCTGATGTCTTAATGCTTAAACATAATGTGGATAAAAATAAATGCTGATAGGAATTAGCATGGATGCTACAGTAATTATAAACCACACTTCCTTTAACTCAGCGGGACGAAGTTGCAACACATAAAAGCAGTGCATGGAATAGGACTGACACGTATATATTCTCACAGCTTTGGGGGAACAAATACATTTATTCCAGTGTAGTTTTTTTTGTAGCTTGGTAATTACATGCTGAATTTCTTCCAGTAGAGCTCAGTGCTACCCAGCGTGTTGTAGCACATAGTGATACTACACTGTAGGCAAGCATCCTTTATACTTTTAAACAGTGATTCCCAAACAGTGTGCCGGGGTACATTAGTATGCCGTAAGCGCTCTTCAGGTGTTCCGTGGGAAGTTATCCAATTTTATGTAATTGCTAAAAAAAGCATGTATTTCCAAGAAATAATGTATCTTTATTCATCTATTTATGCCAGTGAGGCACAATGACAGACAGAACAAAAAAAAATACTCTTCTATTAGATGGCAGGAAGTACTACAGCAATTAATCTATCCATTTTTGCTGACATCTACTTTTGTTGGTGTGCCGTGGGATTTTTCAATTGTAAAATGTGTGCCTTGCCTTTATAAAGGTTGGAAATCACTGCTTTAAAACCCGTTGAAAGAAATTGCTTTAAAATCTGCGATATACAATACAGCAATACAGCAAGGTTCATTGTATGCACCATTGACACAGTAAGATCTTGCAATGACACATTTAATAGTTCGTGAAAATAAATGTTTCCATGTGAATTATTTTGACAGCTAGCATCGCGGCATTTATCTAGGAAAAGTCTGATATCTTTTTACTTTTTTTGAATTTCCAAGTATGTCCGTTAAAGAATTATGTATAAAAAGATGCAGTTGAAAGGCAAATTCATTCCACTAAATGTAATTTCAGGTTCCGAGATGGAGCACGAGGATCATGCTGTGTGAGGAAATTGTCCCATTAAGTGACTCTTCCCCCTCACATTGCTGAGCTCCATCTCGCCATACAAATGGCAGCGCAGGCTTTTTGTCAGGAGACGCACATCGCTCTCCACATTTGGTCGCTGCGGAGCCAGCAGGCACGTCGGCAAAGGCTGCTGTTACCACTCAGAGTGGCGTTGAGCTTGTCTCCTCAGGCGCTCTCTGCTCCACGCTGCAGAACGGAGTGGCCACAGTTCTGGAGAGTAGCTGCTTTCGCTACAGAAATCATTAGAGGAATTACAGGGGCCCCCTGTTATAGATTTGGGTAAGATGATTGCCCTTGGATTGAGTTCAGTGCATGGAGCATATGGCTTGCATAAAATGCCACATTTGTTCCGCCAGTGCCATCTCATTTGATGCACTTTCCTAATATACGGTGGAACCGTTGAATACACACAAGGTCATACCATTCTATACAAATTTGGGGAAAATGAGCGATAAAATCACCAAACATTTGCGCTCCACTGACTTCAGTGAGTTCACATGTAATTTTACTATTTTGTGGCTTTTAAGCCTATTCCAAAATTGAAGGAGCCTAAACAGAGCGTGTTAGAAGAATTCCCATGCCCTAAATTACAATGTTGTAGAAACCTTATCACAATAGTTTAGTTTAAAAAGTGTGAACTCGCATTATATGGGTTCACTATACAAAGAGTGCAATCATACATTAAGTTTTTAAATGTGTCACTTACAGCAACGAAAACTCCAAATTCACCAAACAATATTAAGAAATTCGATTGATTCAGATTTTTTTTAAATTATTGCTAATATGCATGTTACACATTCCGTCTTGCAATTAACTGATTCATCCTTTAGGTTAATTGTTTTTATTTTACAATATTGAATGTGTATGTTGGTTTGAGAACAGTTGGAACATGAACTGTGTTATTTCTTTTGACGTTTCCTATGGACAACAAAAAAATCCAAACAAATCAGAAGCCAATCATTTTTCTATCATGCATTGTGCTCAGCCTTTTGGGGATATTTGTCACCACATGTTGAGTGGTGCAAGTACATTCAAAATTAAAATACATTGAGTGCCACCTTGACAACGTGACACCTTTTTTTTATGGAAGCCAGGCTGGAAAAAATTTAAAACCTCAGCATGAAGAAAAAGCACACTTTCCCCATTGTCCTCCCTCTTCTTTCTGAAAGCATCCTGATTGGTCTGATCAAACATATCTGACCATCCAATAACATATCAGCTTCTACAATAATAGAGATTATGAATATCTATACTATCGTCAATCAAGGTACTTCTTAAGGTTACCGCCTGTCCTGAATTTTTTCCCTTGAAACTTCTTTTATTTAGCCATTATTTACATTACCAGATTGCCTATTGGACTATTTGGTACGATCCACTAAGTTGAGTTTCTAATAAAATGTCTTTTTTTTCATTAATGTCATTAGGAAGTGTATTTTCTTTTTTTAATCCTTGTCTAAGTTTAAAATTACACAATGCACATTGCTTTTGGTGGAGAAACTGTTGACATACAAAAACACAAACGTATTTTCTTAATGTTGATTCTTTGCTTCTGTCATGTGGTAAAAATCAAACAATCACTCCATATGTCTATGTGCATTTGGTGTACCCCTCCCCCACTCATCTCTCGACAATCATTTTTCTTGCTTACATTCTCATGACCTGCTGTTGTGTGTATTCGGGGGATGTTTCTGACGCGCTGTCCCGAGGTGCAGAATAATGCAAGAGCAGTGGTGTGTTGCCTCCGCGGCCGGGGGAGCGGATTGCCATAAAATATTAATGACTGGGAAACTCGGCCACATGACAAGATGAATGTAATTGGCCCTCCAGCTCTATCTGCGCATGTTAATGAGATGGGATGGTATTTAAATCAGCGGCGCCCGGACAAGAAAGCCACAAACAAAGACACGGGAGGAGAGGAGGGAGGCAATCCAGATTTGAAAATATCATTTCAAGGCAGTGCAATATTTATGCCATTTGATTGAATCCATTTGTTTATGGAGAGAGAATGGAGGTTAAGGGGTGGGGTTTGAGCGCCTCTAAAAAAAGCCATTTGAGCATTTATTTCGTACTCTTGATATGTCTATGTACTAGTTCGATCTTTGTTCTTACTAATACGACAAGCCAGCGCACTAGTACAATTAGGGTGCACTAGTGGAAGAGGTCTTCCTAGTAATGTGTTTTTTCCACTACTGTATGACATGGCACACACATCAGACAACTTTGGCATACTAGTAACAAAACTTTATGTGTTATTGAGGCAAAAGTGTTATGCTGCTAGCATTTCTTCTTAAACTGTAGCCAAAATAATCTCTTGACAACATTAACTCGTAGAATTTTATAATGTCTCCGGGTACTAGTAGCACAGTTTTGTCTCGCAAGTAGCATCTAGTTGTCCTAGTATGCAAAATGTGTCCTACTAGGGAGGACAAAAACCATAATAGTGGATGGACCATAAATGGGTAACCTTGATATACAGTTCTAGGTTTGTGTTCTAATAGTAGCAGTATCAGTACATGGAGCATAAGATTGATGTGAAGAATATTCAATTAATATTGCTTTATGGATGGCCATTTGAAAAACTAAAGGTCCATGTATAGTACGAGTACATTCTATGTCCTTACTAATAAGATAATTCAGCAAAATGTTTTGGGTGCACTAATAGAATGACTTTGTCATGTCATGATCCAAGCCACTTATCCTCACAGGGGTTGCAGGAAAACTGGGGGGTATCCCAGCTAGCTTCACGCGAAAGGCAAACTACACCCTGAATTGGTTGCCAGTCAGTCACAGAGGAGATTTCAACACTGAGCAGGAATTGATCCCACGCTGCCCATACCAAAAGCTAGGGTGTGTACCACTACACCATCAGTGATCTAGAATGAGCTTGTTTGTTTTTTTCACAACTATCATACTGTATGCTATTTCTGCACACTCGTGGGACAGCTTTGGCAGTTATGGCATTAGTAGGAAAACTAAAATTAGGTGTTTTGGTGCTACTAGTACGGTCCATGAGACTACTTGTGTTTGATACATGCTGACTAGTTGGGCCTAGAAGTGTTACTTGTCCAGCACAGTAGTTAACTAATAAGGTTCAAATGTTGACTAGTCAGGGAAAAGTGGCTCGAATTCTAGATAAACATTACTTGTAGCTCACATTCATTGTACTAAGATTCAAAATTAACTTACTAGTGTGGGGAAAGAGCATAAAAGTACATGATAGAGCTATTTTATAATTCACTTAATACCCAGAGGCAGCACAGTGGTCGGCTGTTGAAAGCGTTGGCCTCACATTTCTGAGGTCCCGAGTTCAGTCCCAGCCCCACCTGTTTGGGGTTTCCATGTTCTCCCTGTGCCTGCGTGGGTTTTCTCTGGGCACTCTGGTTCCCACATTTTCATGTACTCAACCTCAATTAACATCTTTTATTGTGCTTGCAAAGAAATGCTTTAATGGGGAATTTTCCACATTTTTCAAAAAAACTTCACTCTCCGTGACAGTCAATAAAATCTGATTCAGCACTGACCCACAGACCCTGAATATGCCACAATACAGGTGAGAGTATACTGGAAATGTTCTTTATGTCAGTACAGTGACACAGCTATGGACCATTGGTCTCACAGCTCTGAGGTCCCGGGTTCAATCCCGGACCTGCCTGTGTGGATTTTGCATGCTCTACACGTGCCTGCATGGGTTTTCTCCAGGCACTCCAGTTTCCTCCCACATCCACAAAAAGATGCAACGTTAATTGGACACTCTAAATTGCCGCTAGGTGTGATTGTATGTGTGACTGTCTCTTTATGCTCTGCGATTGGCTCGCTCCCAGTTCAGGGTGTACCCCGCCTCCTGCCCGTTGAGAGCTGGGATAGGCTCCAGCACTCCCTGTGACCCTTGCGAGGATGAGCGGCAAAGAAGATGGATGGATGGATTAAATATCGATGATCTTCAGTTGAATAGTAGGTCTTAGTTATTCTATTAGTGTCCTGAAAGTCATAGGCTGCGAAACAAAAAAGCATGCATGCAAATTGAAAGTAAAATTTTTAAGGAAATCGTGAAAAAAGAACCAATCCTTTCGGGGAATATCTGGCAGTGTCATCGTTTCAGTGCATTCATCAATCACTTTATTGCCACTTAGCTTTAATTCGCCGCCTTTTATTTACAAATATTATGAAAAGCCCTGTATCTCTTAGTGGTGGAAAGCCAGCGTGTCTTCAGCAGAAACCTGGTGTAATTGAGTGTGAGCAAAGGCTGTCGGGTTCTGAGAATGAATAAATTGGGGGGGCAGCAGATTGGAAATGGTGTCACTTGCATTTTATTATTTGGACAATTTTTAGCTTTCACACGCGAGCATTGTGGTCATCCTCCGCACACGTCGTAAAAGCTCATAGTGGTCATATGACCGAAGGTGTGATGCGTTCAAGATCCGGTGTCTTGGATGAAAATGCTGCCATGTTGTGCATGTGTGTTTTTCTTCTTCTTCTTCTCTTTTTTTAATCTGAGTGTGTGCACGCACGTGTGTGTTTTCGCGCAGACCCTGATGGCCCACGGTTGGGGGAGGTGGTGGCAGGAGGACAGATGGTCTCCCTCATGGTGGATGAAATAAAAGAGGGAATTAGACGACTCCAAGGTGTACGCTCTGACGGCAATTACAGCAAATAGATTGGAAGTGGACCTCCAGGCACCCGGGGAGGCCGCTCTGAGGGGACGCGCTCCACCTCACTCCACCTGGTTCGTGCGCTATCCCAATAAAAGCAAACACGCCGTCACACTCGTGAAGCCGAGGCCATCATTACTTGACCAACAGCATCCTATCGCTGTTGGTGCTTACGGTAATCACTTGCTGTATTGCGGTTCACGCATCATATTTCACTATAACAGGGATTTTTTTTTTCCATGTTGAAGATATAAATGATTTTGTGCTGAAACATTTTTACAATTTGTTTTTTAAAAAGCCTAAATTAAATTTCAGTGTGACATTGTGTGCTTCACCCAACAGATTTTAAGTACTAGTAGTTGTTCTCAGTTGTTACATGGATATAAAACGTCCCTGCATTTCTATTGTAATGCCACAGTCTGTGGTCCAAAAAAAAAACCAGATTCATCATTTCAAAAATATTTTCCATCAATGTGAACAATAACATGTACAATGACTAAAAAAATTCTTTTGAGGAGGTGAAAAAAATATACAGAGATGATATGATATTTGCACAAGTGTACACACCCTTTTATAACTGAGATCTGGTTGTTTTCAGAATGAACCAATCACATTCAAACTCAGGTTAGAGAGGAGGCAACTCACATCTGCTACAATTTAATGTGGCTCTAACGACACCAAAATAAATCTCAAATGTTTAAGGCTTTTCTGGACATTTAATTTCTTTCTAATAGGCTTTACAGTACACAATCTGGATTTTTGGGGGTTAACGCCAATCAACAAGTTAAAAAAAAAAAAAAAGGTATTACCAATAGGTTATCACCGATTTGATCACAAGATCGACCAATGTGTCATTTTATACCAGTGAGGCATAGTGACAGACAGAACAAATAAATGCTCTTCTCCTAGACACCAGGAAGTATATAGAGTAATTACTGTGTATCTATTATTTGTGACATTTTTGTTTGTTGGTGTGCCGAGAGATTTTCCAATTGTAACATATGTGCCTTCGCTCCAAAACTTGTCGGAAATCACTACTCTGGTCAGGTCACGTATTCTAATCTGTTAGGTCAAACCAACATTACGACATGCCGGAAATAATGGGAATTACTTGTGTTGAATTAGTTCATACACACACCGAAACTTTAGTGCATGATTGAACAGCACACCAGCATATTTCTGCAGAACTGTTAGTGCTAGCACTAGCTTGCTCGGCTACATGAGATTTTGTAAAAGTATGTGACCACACCTCAAGCAAGTCTTAACTAAACATAATCTCCCGAGCACCAGTGACCTCCAGCGCGAGTTTTTTCCCCCCATTTTGTTTTACAACACACACACTGCCACGGTAATGGGTGTACCTGGTCGCATTTGAGTTGACAAGATAAAGCCCAGTCATCTTAAAAGATGGAATGTGGTGGTATCTGAATTCAAGATTTTATTGCAGTCGTCTGGCATTTCGCAAACACGAAAGACCACATTTGTTTTGTAGTCTGTGGCAAGCATTACATGTTGTCTGTCCTACAACACCCACATTTTTTTTAATGATTTTATTCATTGACAAATATTTACAGTACTACATCGAAATATATACAACAAGGCAGAAAGAATAAACTAGCTTTTGAGTTAAAATATACTCTGCAAGATGGCGACACAGAGTAAATGTATTTCGCGGACCGGATCAGCAAATTATGACGTTAAAGCCGATCAGCATAAAATGCTAATTATCAGCCGATAAGATCGGCGTATGGTCTACTTTCTGGTTAGAGCCTGAAAGTTTTGTACAAACACTAACTGCTATTTGGAACTGTTTATAATTCTCTCCACCTTGACTAAAGTCCCAGCTCCACTTGAAGAAAAACAGCCCTGAAGAATTAATTTATGACTCAATCAATCAAACATTATTTGTAAACACCTTCCCAGTAGACATACAAACAAGCAAATAAATGCAAGTAAAAGTGATCAGCATACTGTAAACTGAAAGATAAAGATAAAAGCATGAAGGTGCCACCTGCACGCTTCACTGGAGATGGCGACGAAGCTCAGCTGTTCTTTTGTGTATTTTCCAAATGACCTTTTGGAATTTGGACTATCAAGTTCAACCTTGGTCTCATCGGACCACAACACATTTTCTTCATGTGTTTGGGAGATTTTAAGTGTGTTTTGGGAAAACTTTGAAAGCAAGTTTGAACTTTTTGGCCACAATTCTAAAAGGTAGACCACAAACACCTGCCATTTGAACATGGGACACTTTGTACCCATAAAATGCCTTTTCTTACTTTTGCCCCCTCCCCACCTTGCGATCACCTTACTGTACATATCAAACATACAAGAAAAAATAAGTTTTAAAAGAGGTTTTGCTCTTTTATGTTTTCCTTTTAATTATTAAAGCAAAGAAACATTGGCATATTTTGGACAGTGACTGATGGTGTGGTAAACACGCCTCCTTTGGTGTGGGCAGCGTGGGATCTATTCCCGCTCAGGGATGGTGTCGATACCTCCCCTGTGACTGACTTGTGACCAGTTCAGGGTGTAGTCCGTCATTCGCCTGGAGCGAGCTGGGATATGCTCCAGCTTTCCTGCAACCCTTGTGAGGATAAGCGGCTTGGATATTTTGGACTTAGTAATTATGCTCCCAATGTGTGTCTCAACATACTCCCACCCATGTTACTAAAACCTTTTTGGCATCTAGTGCAGTGATTCCCAAACAGTGTGCCGTGAGCACTCTTCAGGCGTGCAGTGGGAAGTTATCGATTTTTATGTAATTGCTAAAAAAAACATTTATTCCAAGAAATAATGTATCTTTATTCATCTATTTATGCCAGTGAGGCCCAATGACAGACAGAACAAAAAAAATCCTCTTCTATTAGATGGCAGGAAGTACATACAATAATTAATCGATCCATTTTTTGGTGACATTTACTTTTGCTTGTGTGCCATGGGATTTTTCAATTGTAAAATATGAGCCTTGGCTCTATAAAGGTTGGAAATCACTGATCTAGAGGAGGTGGGGAAAAAAAAGAGTGAGTTATGTGAGTCAACAAAAATTACATCAGTCTCGTGGCTCTGACCATGAGTAGACCTACGCTAAACCCTCTCTTTTATTTTTCCTGTATTTTTCAATATTTTCAGGTGCGGTGAAGTAGGTACGCAAACCAACACAACCTTATTAGTCATATCTTCAGTGAGTAAATGACATGTTTCTGACTTATTTCATTGCTTAGTTTATTCTTGACCAGTTAGAAGAGCAGGTAACAGATGTAGGATGTACTTTTGAGTGAAAACTAACATTAGCATTAACTCGTTTCTGGTTGAGGGTGACAAATCAAATTCCAGATTGGTTTTATTACACTGTTTTAAAGACATTCATTATATGAAAATTGTTTTTTTTTCCTGTTGTCTGTTTTCAATATACACAATACATTTGGAGATTTTCACATGTGAAGGTCTGAAAAGTAACCCCCACAAACATCACTCTATGCATGTGATCATAAAATGTGTGCACCAAAGTGTTTGACGTGAATTCACCCAGAAGCATTTTTCTCTTTTGAGGTATCTGAGTGAAGGATTTGCAGGCAAACAATTTTAGACATCCCCACGAGCCCTGCGGCTTAGTTATTCAGTCACCTGCAAAAGTTTGAAAGCAGTTAAATATGTTTTGTCTTGTTCGCTTCCGCTTATTGATTCTCTAACGATTTCTCTTGCCGCCTCTAAGTTAGGATTTGCAACAATTGAATTAAATAAACCAACACCATCAATAGAAAACATGTAACACATCCGCAGTTTGCTTTTATCCCCTGTGGAACTCTGTAGGGTGGAGAATTCCTAACAAATGCAAATACTAAATAAATGGAAGCACATTTTATAGATCGCCAATTTTTGGAATGTCCAAAAAGTATATTCAGTGTTATTTTCCGTAGCCACGCAGAACAGTGGGGAACAGAAGAACCCATTAAGCCGAGCCCTGTGGCTGAATGAAGGGAAACACATTAGAGAATAAGTGTCTCTCACCCCAAAACCTTGTGTTCCCATCAATGCAGAAATGATAAAGATGCGGCGTAATGAATCTAAAGGATCCTTGCCAAAGGCCGTAAAAATAACATTTGGATTGAGAAAACCTTACGCTATCCATGATGCCCCCCAAACCCCCCAAAACAACGATTGTATTGTTAATTCCCACCCGGCTACATGTCCCTGAAATAGACACAAAACAAGAATGGTAAAAATGTTTGAGCGTTACCCCAACACTTTATGGCTCCAGTTGTCCAAAATGTCTAAAAAGCTAAAAAAAATATATTTATAAGACTATTGAAGAAAAGTCTTACAAAGAAAAACTGATGACTGATTCTCACAATAATAAATTGTATCCTGCTGTCACCAACATGTTTTTAGTCTGTCGTACACACTTAAACTCTATACTGTTACATCCTGTACTCTACGGAGGATTTACACAGTATGTTTCTCACCATGAAATGAGAAATACGTTCATACTGTGTACAATGTAAATAAGGGCAACTTTTGGCCCATGAGTTATGTCCTGGGGAACCCTTGTTGCATAAATTCATGAACACTAAATCATCGGCGTCTGAAAAACTAAAACAAAGAAACAAAACAATTCACAAAGACTAATTAGGTACTGTATACTGTACATGTGTAACGAATGTAAATTACATATGTAAAACAGTTGATGCACTTTTTTTGTTGTTTTTTTACTGACTGAAAATATCATAGAAATAAACGTAACATATTTGTGGAGAGCAAATATATTCAGGGATTGAAAAGAGAAGAGCAAAAAGTTATAGGAAGAAATAATTGGATAACTACGTACATATTTGGAGAAAGCACTGAGATTAGTACTTCTACAAGCAGGCCAAGGGAGAAAAGTTGTGAAAATAAGGGAAAAATAAAATAAGGGATTTGCTCTGGAACCATCATGCTAACTGTCAGCATCGATAGACACTAAACCCAAACCTTTTTTGGAGAGAGCCTGGAATAGATTTATAGCATTTCTGATCATTTCAGTGGGGAAAGATGACTTGAGATGCAAGTTTTGACTTACAGTATGGCCATGGTACAAATTAAACTCTTATCTCAATGCATGACTTGTACAGTACAGTACTTGTACATGCCATATAAATTGACTTACGAGCTTGGTCATCGGTCACATGAAACACTTTAGTCAAGATACCATTGAAATCAATATAAAACTATATTTTGATTTCTGCCCTTTAATTTTCTTTTTTTTTTCCTCAATCAAATTGGACTCAATGTTTGGAACAATTGCTCACAGAAAACGACTGCATCAGACCTTCTGTGTGTGTGACCGCTTTTGTGTAACATTTGTGTCGGCGTGGAAAACATTGCGGCTTTGAGAAAAGTCCCCTGATCTCAGCTCGCAGGTCGTAAATCAAACACATCATATTTCTCCACATAAAAGTTAAACCTGACCCGTAGGTGAAAGTACAAAGTTGTATTGTAATTCTACATCACTATTTCCTTTGTGGAGATTGTGAAACTCTGTTTTGCCGATTAGTAAGTGAAATAACAAAGCCTAAAATTGAATTTTGGACAAAGACTAACTGGCCAGCGCCAATATTGTTACACTTCAGCGTGGCGTGATAATCTAATGTGCTTTAATGAAGACTGATAGATTTAGTCTGATATGCTTCCTCTCCGCAACAGAGGGCAATCATTTATGCACATTTTTCTCTTTAACCTTTTTCCTCTCGCCGCAGATAACTTCAAAGGGACTACTGGACATTGCTATTTATGGCCCAGCCCAATAAAGTACAATCTCGCAGTGATTAATGCAACATCTCAATGACAGTGAACTAACTATTCATTTGCATCCAAACTAATAGCAGCAGTACAGTCGCAATGGTCTCGTTCATCGTTCTTATGCAAACCGTAATCGTGCGACAGTTGGCCGAACGCACAGAGCAACTTATCGGATGTTTGAAGTCTTTTAAGAACTATTTAATATCCTCCATGAATGATTTTAATAGAGTGAGCCATATTTCAGGTGGCCTGCATCTCAGATTGTATCGCCGCTCAACATTTGTCACCTGTCAAATTATTTTCCTCCTCGCGTGTCGTGTTCATTTGTCAAAGGAACCTTGCTCAAACTCGTCTGCTGCTTCACGACTGCCTAAATCAGATTTTGCGGGTGGGAGGAGGGGCAAATTTTTTGGGAGGGTAGGAATGTTTCATAGTAATGATAACATTTTAATAATAATTCTACCTATCCCTATAAATGCCATGTATCTAAATCGTAATGCATCATAATAACTAATGACTACTGTAAAGAGAAAATGAAATGCAGCCCTATGGGGGCACAAACCAGTGCAATCTGTAGGCCGGTCCCAAGCCCGGATAAATGCAGAGGGTTGCGTCAGGAAGGGCATCCGGCGTAAAAACTGTGCCAAATAATATGAGCGTTCATCTAAAAAATCCCATACCGGATCGGTCGTGGCCCGGGTTAACAACGCCCGCCCCCGGCACTGCTAACCTACAGGCGTCGGTGGAAATTCAGCTACTGTGGGTCGAAGACAAAGAAGAGGAGGAAACCAGATCCAGCGTCAGAAGAAAAAGAGGAATGCACAGAGCCTACAACTGAGTGTAGGGACTTTGAATGTTGGGACTATGACAGGAAAAGCACAGGAGTTGGTTGACATGATGATTAGGAGAAAGGTTGATATTCTGTGCATCCAAGAGAGCAGGTGGAAAGGTAGTAAGGCTAGAAGTTTGGGAGCAGGGTTTAAATTATTCTACCACGGAGTAGATGGGAAGAGAAATGGAGTAGGGGTTATTTTAAAGGAAGAGCTGGCTAAGAATGTCTTGGAGGTAAAAAGAGTATCAGATCGAGTGATGAGACTAAAATTTGAAATTGAGGGTGTTATGTATAATGTGGTTAGCGGCTATGCACCACAAGTAGGATGTGACCTAGAGTTGAAAGAGAAATTCTGGAAGGAACTAGATGAAGTAGTTCTGAGCATCCCAGACAGCGAGAGAGTTGTGATTGGTGCAGATTGTAATGGACATATTGGTAAAGGAAACAGGGGCGATGAAGAAGTGATGGGTAAGTACGGCATCCAGGAAAGGAACTTTGAAGGGCAGATGGTGGTGGACTTTGCAAAAAGGATGGAGATGGCTGTAGTGAACACTTATTTCCAGAAGAGGGAGGAACATATAGTGACCTACAAGAGCGGAGGTAGAACCACGCAGGTAGATTATATTTTGTGCAGACGATGTAATCTGAAGGAGGTTACTGACTGTAAAGTAGTGGTAGGGGAGAGTGTAGCTCGACAGCATAGGATGGTAGTATGTAGGATGATTCTGGTGGTGGGTAGGAAGATTAAGAAGACAAAGGTAGAGCAGAGAACCATGTGGTGGAAGCTGAGAAAGGAAGAATGTCGTGCGGCCTTCCGGAAAGAGGTGAGACAGGCTCTCGATGGACAACCGAAGCTCCCGGAAGACTGGACGACGACAGCCAAGGTGATCAGAGAGACAGGCAGGAGAGTACTTGGTGTGTCATCTGGTAGGAAAGGGGAGAAGGAGACTTGGTGGTGGAACCCCAAAATACAGGGAGTCATACAAGGAAAGAGATTAGCGAAGAAGAAGTGGGATACTGAGAGGACTGAGGAGAGGCGAAAGGAGTACATCGAGATGCGACGTAGGGCAAAGGTAGAGGTGGCAAAGGCTAAACAAGAGGCATATGAAGACATGTACACCAGGTTGGACACGAAAGAAGGAGAAAAGGATCTCTACAGGTTGGCCAGACAGAGGGATAGAGATGGGAAGGATGTGCAGCAGGTAAGGTGATTAAGGATAGAGATGGAAATGTGTTGACTGGTGCCGGTAGTGTACTAAATAGATGGAAAGAATACTTTGAGAAGTTGATGAATGAAGAAAATGAGAGAGAAGGAAGAGTTGAAGAGGCAAGAGTGAAGGACCAGGAAGTGGAAATGATTACTAAGGGGGAAGTCAGAAAGGCACTACAAAGGATGAAAAATGGAAAGGCAGTTGGTCCTGATGACATACCGGTAGAGGTATGGAAGCAATTTGGAGAGATGGCTGTGGAGTTTTTGACCAACTTATTCAACAGAATACTAGCGGGCGAAAAGATGCCTGAAGAATGGAGGAAAAGTGTTCTAGTTCCCATTTTTAAGAACAAAGGGGATGTTCAGAGCTGTGGGAACTATAGAGGAATAAAGTTGATGAGCCACACAATGAAGTTATGGGAAAGAGTAGTGGAGGCTAGACTCAGGACAGAAGTAAGTATCTGCGATCAACAGTATGGTTTCATGCCTAGAAAGAGTACCACAGATGCATTATTTGCCTTGAGGATGCTCGTGGAAAAGTACAGAGAAGGTCAGAAGGAGCTACATGTGTGTCTTTGTGGATCTAGAGAAAGCCTATGACAGAGTACCAAGAGAGGAACTGTGTACTGCATGCGTAAGTCTGGTGTGGCAGAGAAGTATGTTAAAATAGTACAGGACATGTATGATGGCAGCAGAACAATGGTGAGGTGTGCCTTAGGTGTGACAGAGGAATTTAAGGTGGAGGTGGGACTGCATCAGGGATCAGCTCTGAGCCCCTTCCTGTTTGCAGTGGTAATGGATAGGCTGACAGATGAGGTTAGACTGGAATCCCCTTGGACCATGATGTTCGCAGATGATATTGTCATATGCAGTGAAAGCAGGGAGCACGCAGAGGAACAATTGGAAAGATGGAGACATGCACTGGAAAGGAGAGGAATGAAGATTAGCCGAAGTAAAACAGAATATATGTGCGTGAATGAGAAAAGTAGAGGGGGAAGAGTGAGGCTACAGGGAGAAGAGATAGCGAGGGTGGACGACTTCAAATACTTGGGGTCAACAATACAGAGCAATGGAGAGTGTGGTCAGGAAGTGAAGAAACGGGTCCAAGCAGGTTGGAACAGCTGGCGAAAGGTGTCTGGTGTGTTATGTGACAGAAGAGTGTCTGCTAGGATGAAGGGCAAAGTTTACAAAACAGTGGTGAGGCCGGCCATGATGTACGGATTAGAGACGGTGGCACTGAAGAAACAACAGGAAGCTGAACTGGAGGTGGCAGAAATGAAGATGTTGAGGTTCTCGCTCGGAGTGACCAGGTTGGATAGGATTAGAAATGAGCTCATTAGAGGGACAGCCAAAGCTGGATGTTTTGGAGACAAGATTCGAGAGAGCAGACTTCGATGGTTTGGACATGTTCAGAGGCGAGAGAGTGAGTATATTGGTAGAAGGATGCTGAGGATGGAGCTCCCAGGCAAAAGGGCGAGAGGAAGACCAAAGAGAAGGTTTATGGATTGTGGAGGGAAGACATGAGGGCAGTTGGGGTTCGAGAGGAAGATGCAGGAGATAGGCTAAGATGGCAAAAGATGACACGCTGTGGCGACCCCTAACGGGACAAGCCGAAAGGAAAAGAAGAAGAAGAAGAAGATTTAGCTGGGCCAAAATTTTAGTTACGCGCACTAAAATTGATTAAAGTATGTCAATTCATTTCAGAACGGAATACTTCTACAAAATACAAAGTGAATAAATAGTGTTATCACTGTATTACACAGATTCATTATAAAATGACTTGTGTTGAAATACTTTTTTGTCTCATACGGTATTTTGATTTCTTAAAATGGTGAATTTGGGCTTTTCAGGAGCTGGAAGCTGTAATCATAAAATTACAAAACAAAATCCTGAAATATCTGACCATATGAGTAATTTTTTTCAGCGTAATTACTGACAAATTAAATTAGTTATGTTTTCGCTGACATAATTCATAGAAATGCACTTTTATCTTTGTAAAACCAAAACTTTTAATACCACTCTTTTTGAAAATCATACTGTCCCTGATGTGGATTAGCTTGAATTATTTAAAACATATCTTGCTCTGTTTAAAGAAAAATCTGGCTCAATGTTTCCTTTTCGATTGCAGGTTTTATCCATCTACATTTTCGAGTATTCATTCACACAAACATTGCAGTCGTTGTTAAGACCAAACAGTTGGGGGGAGGTTAAGAGAACTGCAACTGTGGCGTGTACCCTGTGATTTTGTGCCGCTATAAACTAGTGAGTGTGGCAAGAGAACGACATCCAAGCGAGATGGTGAAGGAGGAGAATGCGACGCAGTAAATAACCTCCTCTGCTCTAGCAGGAAGCCATCACGTTGCATCAGAAAGCCGACAAAAGTTGACGTCACTTCTCTTGAGGCTCTCAGCCACATTCATCACATGCAACATCTTGCAACTTTTTCTGTGTGTGTGTGTGTGTTTTCCTACATTTTCTTGGGGAGGAGACAAAGGCAGTTAAGGTGGACGAGGTCAAATTTAGACTGGCTCATAAATTGTTTTGTTTGATGGCCAACATTTGCCTCACCAGCAAGGGGAAGGCCTAAACCGTAAAAACATTTTAAAAAAATAAAAAATAAAAGGCGGGCCAGCTGTAGGCTTGGCTGCCGGCTGTTGTCCAAGGGTGGACGAGACTCTCCCAGTGGAGGTCTGACTGGCTTCAAAGATGATTCTGGTCCACATGGGGATCTGTTCCTCATGATGGATGTTGGGAAGCTCAAGGCTTGAAACATCCATAAAATATACTGTTGTGAGGATCATGACAGTTACATTTTTAGTGTTTCAGTTTTGCTCAGTGTGGTCATTTTAATTGTTACTTTTTTATTTATTTGATTAAGTGCATTTGGCAATGTACAGTAATTATCCTCATTAATGTCCTAGATGAGGTGGTGCCTATCCTAGCTGGCTTTGGGGGAGAGGCTGGGTACACCCTGAATGGGTCGCCAGTCAATAGCAAGGGACAGAAATCCTCAAGTATCGTTTACACTTATGGACACTTTAGTCCTCAATAAACCTAGAAGCAGCATTTTTTTTTTTAAATTTAAATATGCGAGGGAGCCCACGCATAAACATGTAAAATCCACACAAGAAGGCCATAGCAAAGATTCTAACCCAGACATCAGTTTACTCGTGAAAGCTGCTGATACCAGCCACCGACACTAAAGATAAAAATCTACGGGCCAGTTCAGGGTGTACCCCTCCCCTCCCCGGTCGGAAATAACTTGGTTAGGCGCGATCCTGGTGAGGATAAGCGGTAGAGAAAATGGATAGACGGATGGATGATAATGAGAATTATCTCACTATGTGAATTGAAATTCTATGTATCAAAGGTAGAATTAGTTGCGCTATTTGCTATCAGTAAGTACTCATGATGGAATAGTCTTACCGGTTTCTGTTTTTTAAAAAGTGGGCCTGGTGATATTTGCCAACAATCTCTTACAAAATTGCTTCAAATATGTCAGATTGCCAACGCCCCCTCAAGGTCATCCCATACATTTTTATCTGGATTCAAGTCTGGCTTCTGGCAGGACTATTTTAAAACCTGTTAGTAGCGAACACATTTTTTAAATAAATGTTGCCATGAAGGTATTCACTTCACATTGGTATACTGATTAGTGAAATTCACAATCCTTTCACCTTAACTAAGGGCCCAGCATGAATTTTAAAGTTCAAGCATCAATCCTAATTTAATCAGAATCAAAACATCAGGAGGCGCAATTATTTTTTTTCAGTGTGGACCTGGATGATTAAACCTGTCTTAAAAGGCTTCTAATTGCATTTTAAAGACAATTTACTGTTGTTATAGAGTTTTTCCCCAATTTGAGGCCAAGTATAAAAATGCAGATTGTCATGTTATATTCCAATTAAAGGAACTCATTCAAAGCAGGTCAAAATCCTTCCTGAGCAGACTAATATCCCAGTAGAAACTGTTCACATAGCCAAGGTTGGGAGAGGCCCACTAAATCACAGCAGTAGGCAGATTTCAGGGCCGGCTAATAGCCATTGCTGAGTCGATAGTAACAAATGAAGAGCGGGTGCATTGGTTGCATTTAGGAGGGGGATTTGGGAATCCCTGGGCAGGACCCCCGTGTAGGCTTGCCACGGACAGGCCACACTTCATTCCTCCGGCCGCACGCAGACACCCCCCCACCGGCTTCACTCAGCTACATCTGCTGCTCATTAATGCCGCTATAATGAGCCTTTGCACCTGAGCTAAATAAAATTCTCTCACATCCGAACAGGCAAGACTGGCAATCTGTGTGTCAGCACTGCTCACCGCTTGGATAGCCTGCACAGCCCACCCCCCTACACTAGCACCAACACCAGCACCACCTCTTCAAATCCTAACCTGCCTTTTTTTTTTTTTGTGCATGAGTGTGTGAGGATATTAAATGTGCTGAATGGAGGCGCTACTGGCTACACATAAAACCCCCTACAGGTTCTCCATTTACAGCCAGAGCCACAAAGCGGATAATGACTTCCATAAAACTGTCAGGAGGGAAGAATAAATGGCCATAGCATACATGGCCATAATTCATGTGTGCATTTAAGTAGCTGGAAGAATTAGATGAAATCGTTGATCAGGCACTGTGGCAATATTTACATGCTTAAAAAAAACTCAGCGTCGACTTCCTGGAACTGTCTGGTGGTCTGGACAGTGGCTAAATCCAGGTCTTGTTTACTTGACCTCAAATGATTTTATTATGTGAATACGGAAGAACAATATAATGTCGCTGTCGGGAGGAATCATGGCATCTCTAAAATCAACAAACAACTGTAGTTATACCATCTTTCCAAACTCTCTCAATATTCTTAGAACCTTGGGGTGATGCAATAAAGAAAATGATGACCTGAATAAGCAGTTTTACAGGCAGAAATTAATCTGCACGCATTTACCTTCGTGACTGACCAGTTTCTTCTGCACCAAAGTAGTACAAATTGTATTAAAAAAAAATCAATTTAATCCATGTATCCTATTTTCAGTCGTTATTGTCTTCAAAGCATTCAGACTTTGAATCTTGAGGTGACATAATCCCGCACACACGGCTCTGGCAGATTAAGAACAGAGGTGGAGTTTTATTACGGTTTGAGGAGTTCATTCAAGTGAGTTAATAGATTGAGTTAACAGAATCTATATTCAACACTTAAGATTGGTTAGTTTGAAAAAAATTGACAACATGGGGATGGGCCAATAATATCGATTGGTAACAGTGTATTAAATTCATCATATTTGTTTCTGCTTGATAGCAACGATATGTTGTTTCGCACCAAAATTATTGTATACTATAATAATTTTACTTGTTCTGTATTTCGCCACCAATTAAGACCATACCTTCTTTGTGAAAGTAATTGGCATTTAATGATTAGATACATCCGTTCATATTTTATAACCTATTAAAACAATTGAAACGCATCCAACTTCAAACTACAGTATTTAGTGTAATCAGGACACCTTGGGAACTACCGATCCCATTCCCCAAATCTCCACATTTAAAAAAAATAAAATTCCCAAATTTGGAGACATTTTACATATATCCCATCCTTCTAAATGTCTTGACCACTGAAAAACCGTTTTAACCGTAAACTGTTTGTCTCATTCAAGACAACTGGGAACTGTTTTCCACATTCCAATAATTGGCACACATTTCCACAATGAAAATCCCAAAGACTGTCATGATCCTGGATTCCAGCCTGGGCTGGGCGTGGCCATCTAATCGGAAGGGTCACACCTGCGAATCATGACCTCCGATTAGACCCAGTACATATAGGACCCGGGGGACGACAGAGACTCTGCTAGATCGTTGCCTCTCATGCCTCGTTCCCGCACTACCGTACACCTGACGTCTACCTCCCGTGTACCGACCAACGCCTGTCTCCCGACCTACCCCGTAAGCCTGCCGTTACTGATCTTGCTGCTTGTTTGGACTGACTCCCTGGTAACCGACATTGGAACGAATAAAGGCTTATTCTGCACTGCTTACCTCTCACCTGAGTCGTGCATTTGGGTCCACCCCGAGTCTCGTCCGTGACAAAGACAAACAGTATTTTACCCATTTCCACATTTCTGGCCCGATTCATACCATTCAAGTGTCCCATCCCAACAATTCAATTCCCATATTTTCCGCACTATAATAAGGCACACAGGATTATGAAGCGCTCCTTCAATGAATGGCCTATTTTAGAACTTTTTTCATATATAAGGTGCACCACATTATAAGGCGCATAGAATGGACGCTATAGTAGAGGCTGGGGTTACATTATGCATCCATTAGTTGGAGCTGCACTCGAGTTTCTTTCGGCTTGTCCCGTGAGGGGTCGCCACAGTGTGTCATCTCAGATGAACACTCATATTTGTACACAGCCCACCGTCGGCTTTTGAGAAAATGAAACAGTTTTAGGTGCGCCTTATAATGCAGAAAATACGGTAATTAGAACTTCAGTGCTCCAGCTTTTTGATATTCACATCTACAGAAATTGTATTCTCTACTAATAAAATTATCTTTTGATGTGGATTATGACAATTATTGTGTCTGCCTGGTGGCTAATTCTTAATTGAAGTAGTAGTCACTGTGGAAACAATTGACTCATTTTCTCTTTACAGTCTTCTTCTTCTTCTTCTTTTCCTTTCGGCTTGTCCCGTTAGGGGTCGCCACAGCGTGTCATCTTTTGCCATCTTAGCCTATCTCCTGCATCTTCCTCTCGAACCCCAACTGCCCTCATGTCTTCCCTCACCACATCCATAAACCTTCTCTTTGGTCTTCCTCTCGCCCTTTTGCCTGGAGCTCCATCCTCAGCATCCTTCTACCAATATACTCACTCTCTCGCCTCTGAACATGTCCAAACCATCGAAGTCTGCTCTCTCGAATCTTGTCTCCAAAACATCCAGCTTTGGCTGTCCCTCTAATGAGCTCATTTCTAATCCTATCCAACCTGGTCACTCCGAGCGAGAACCTCAACATCTTCATTTCTGCCACCTCCAGTTCAGCTTCCTGTTGTTTCTTCAGTGCCACCGTCTCTAATCCGTACATCATGGCCGGCCTCACCACTGTTTTGTAAACTTTGCCCTTCATCCTAGCAGACACTCTTCTGTCACATAACACACCAGACACCTTTCGCCAGCTGTTCCAACCTGCTTGGACCCGTTTCTTCACTTCCTGACCACACTCTCCATTGCTCTGTATTGTTGACCCCAAGTATTTGAAGTCGTCCACCCTCGCTATCTCTTCTCCCTGTAGCCTCACTCTTCCCCCTCTACTTTTCTCATTCACGCACATATATTCTGTTTTACTTCGGCTAATCTTCATTCCTCTCCTTTCCAGTGCATGTCTCCATCTTTCCAATTGTTCCTCTGCGTGCTCCCTGCTTTCACTGCATATGACAATATCATCTGCGAACATCATGGTCCAAGGGGATTCCAGTCTAACCTCATCTGTCAGCCTATCCATTACCACTGCAAACAGGAAGGGGCTCAGAGCTGATCCCTGATGCAGTCCCACCTCCACCTTAAATTCCTCTGTCACACCTAAGGCACACCTCACCATTGTTCTGCTGCCATCATACATGTCCTGTACTATTTTAACATACTTCTCTGCCACACCAGACTTACGCATGCAGTACCACAGTTCCTCTCTTGGTACTCTGTCATAGGCTTTCTCTAGATCCACAAAGACACAATGTAGCTCCTTCTGACCTTCTCTGTACTTTTCCACGAGCATCCTCAAGCCAAATAATGCATCTGTGGTACTCTTTCTAGGCATGAAACCATACTGTTGCTCGCAGATACTTACTTCTGTCCTGAGTCTAGCCTCCACTACTCTTTCCCATAACTTCATTGTGTGGCTCATCAACTTTATTCCTCTATAGTTCCCACAGCTCTGAACATCCCCTTTGTTCTTAAAAATGGGAACTAGAACACTTTTCCTCCATTCTTCAGGCATCTTTTCGCCCGCTAGTATTCTGTTGAATAAGTTGGTCAAAAACTCCACAGCCATCTCTCCAAATTGCTTCCATACCTCTACCGGTATGTCATCAGGACCAACTGCCTTTCCATTTTTCATCCTTTGTAGTGCCTTTCTGACTTCCCCCTTAGTAATCATTTCCACTTCCTGGTCCTTCACTCTTGCCTCTTCAACTCTTCCTTCTCTCTCATTTTCTTCATTCATCAACTTCTCAAAGTATTCTTTCCATCTATTTAGTACACTACCGGCACCAGTCAACACATTTCCATCTCTATCCTTAATCACCCTTACCTGCTGCACATCCTTCCCATCTCTATCCCTCTGTCTGGCCAACCTGTAGAGATCCTTTTCTCCTTCTTTCGTGTCCAACCTGGTGTACATGTCTTCATATGCCTCTTGTTTAGCCTTTGCCACCTCTACCTTTGCCCTACGTCGCATCTCGATGTACTCCTTTCGCCTCTCCTCAGTCCTCTCAGTATCCCACTTCTTCTTCGCTAATCTCTTTCCTTGTATGACTCCCTGTATTTTGGGGTTCCACCACCAAGTCTCCTTCTCCCCTTTCCTACCAGATGACACACCAAGTACTCTCCTGCCTGTCTCTCTGATCACCTTGGCTGTCGTCGTCCAGTCTTCCGGGAGCTTCGGTTGTCCATCGAGAGCCTGTCTCACCTCTTTCCGGAAGGCCGCACGACATTCTTCCTTTCTCAGCTTCCACCACATGGTTCTCTGCTCTACCTTTGTCTTCTTAATCTTCCTACCCACCACCAGAATCATCCTACATACTACCATCCTATGCTGTCGAGCTACACTCTCCCCTACCACTACTTTACAGTCAGTAACCTCCTTCAGATTACATCGTCTGCACAAAATATAATCTACCTGCGTGGTTCTACCTCCGCTCTTGTAGGTCACTATATGTTCCTCCCTCTTCTGGAAATAAGTGTTCACTACAGCCATCTCCATCCTTTTTGCAAAGTCCACCACCATCTGCCCTTCAAAGTTCCTTTCCTGGATGCCGTACTTACCCATCACTTCTTCATCGCCCCTGTTTCCTTTACCAATATGTCCATTACAATCTGCACCAATCACAACTCTCTCGCTGTCTGGGATGCTCAGAACTACTTCATCTAGTTCCTTCCAGAATTTCTCTTTCAACTCTAGGTCACATCCTACCTGTGGTGCATAGCCGCTAACCACATTATACATAACACCCTCAATTTCAAATTTTAGTCTCATCACTCGATCTGATACTCTTTTTACCTCCAAGACATTCTTAGCCAGCTCTTCCTTTAAATTAACCCCTACTCCATTTCTCTTCCCATCTACTCCGTGGTAGAATAATTTAAACCCTGCTCCCAAACTTCTAGCCTTACTATCTTTCCACCTGCTCTCTTGGATGCACAGAATATCAACCTTTCTCCTAATCATCATGTCAACCAACTCCTGTGCTTTTCCTGTCATAGTCCCAACATTCAAAGTCCCTACACTCAGTTGTAGGCTCTGTGCATTCCTCTTTTTCTTCTGACGCTGGATCCGGTTTCCTCCTCTTCTTTGTCTTCGACCCACAGTAGCTGAATTCCACCGACGCCCTGTAGGTTAGCAGTGCCGGGGGCGGGCGTTGTTAACCCGGGCCACGACCGATCCGGTATGGGATTCTTTAGATGAACGCTCATATTTGTTTGGCACAGTTTTTACGCCGGATGCCCTTCCTGACGCAACCCTCTGCATTTATCCGGGCTTGGGACCGGCCTACAGATTGCACTGGTTTGTGCCCCCATAGGGCTGCATTTGGCCCAGCTAAATGAAATGAATGAATTAAATCCGCAAAGTGATGGTTTGTTATTCGAAAAACTTGAAAGTCAAGGTACCATTGTATAGGACTTTTCTCTTTTTTGAATTGACCTACAGTGCAGTAAAGTATATGAACTATGCTACAGTATTCTAATTTATTGGGATGCACCTAAGCGATTGGATGGCAACCAGTTCAGGGTGTACTGTGCCTGCTGATCGAATGAATATGTCTGCGATTAGGTCCAGCACTCCCGCGACCCTTGTGAGGATAAGCAGCTCAAATAATGAATGTATGCACCTGTAGTAATATGTAGTTTTGTCTTTTAATTGTATTATTGCAATCACACTGAGATTTTTATTACTACTTTGGTTACATTGAACCACAACTGTAAGGCAAAAATGAAGGTTATAAAATTATTATTTTTTTTATGAATTAAATCTCATTATGATGCTGTAGATTAATGCACCCTTCCACAAAACAACCACGTGAATTTATATATGCAAAGACCAATTCCAATGATGTTGGGATGTTGTGTAAAAAAAAAAAAAAAAGTATAAACAGAGTACATTGATTTGAAAACCCTTTACAAGCCAAATTTAGTTGACATCACCTGTCCTTTTATTTGTAACACATAAATGTTTGGAACTTAAAGTGCCACTTTAATGAAATGCATGATTTTTAGTATATTATTCATGAAAAAACGGCAGCCGACATGGACCCACGCGTTTTTTCACCACAAAACATGATTTTGACGTATACAGGTTTTTGTATCTCCCGTCATGAAAATCCTCTTGAGGGATTTGTCTTCGAGAAGAAGCAGGAAGTGACGTACAGGTCAGTGTTACCCCCAAATGGACTTGTTTGTTTCCATTAGTTTTACCTCCGGGAAGGTAGCTTGTTGTTCCTTCGTCTTACCCAAAATGCCGGCTCATTGCATTGCTTGACATTGCTTGAACACTCGGGAGAATGGAATTACCCTTCATAAGTTTGCAAGAGACCCGGTTCGTTGTGAAAAATGGATTGCACGGGTGCAGAGGACGAGAGTTTTGTGGGTTCCAAATAACAGGTAGGTGTGTATATGGCTCGAAACTACTAAAAAAATAATAGTTTGGGGCGTACCATGTAATCCGTCTCTCACAACGTAACAAAAGATCCACGTACGAAATGTGTCTCGTCGGACGGCATCGGGCTGCTGCATTGCTTCGCCATCGAAGCGCACGGGCTCCTGGACGGCTGCGGCTCTGAAGAAAGCTGCCACAATGCAGGACTCAGCCGCGTGCGACGACAACACAATAAAGCACCCCGACTCGACGGTGTTGTTCATCGCGTACTGCGGCGTCTCTGAACAACCCCCTAACGCAGTACGGCTCAGCTCTGCCTCACTCAGCCGCGTGCGATGACAACACAATAAAGCGCCCTGGCTCGACGTTGTTGTTCATCGCGTACTGCGGCGGCTGTGAACAACCCCCTAAGGCAGCACAGCTCGGCTCCGTGATAAGCCACCTCGGCGCCGAAAATTAGCCACACCGACCGGCTCATCTTCGCCGCGGAAGTGGATTGGACGGGAGGCAGTTTAGACGTGATTGCATATCATCTGAATATGGCTCGAAACAATAGGGTAATATTGCCCTGGTAACTTCATTCAGTTGTCAGATGATCTCCTCTTTGAAAAGAGCTTCCGTGTCAGAAGGGGCGTGTTCGTCTCCCATAGTTAGGGTGCACCGCGTGTTTTCATTGGGGAATGTCCAGTGGCGTCACGGACAGAGGATGCAGCCAATATGGTGACCACTTGAATGTCGTAGAATGGCACTTCTGCAACTTTGGACAACATGGATGACGCGCTCTCCGCTCACATTTATTTTTACGTATAGACATTGAAGTGAATAATGTGATATGTATTTTTCATTACAATATCTATTTTAGAATGTTTATAGGGATGACACTTGGCCTTTAAGACACTAATTATTGAAGTTTTGTATGTGGAATTCTTTTCCAATCTTGCTTTACGTTCAACTCCATTTGCTAATCAGTCGAGGGTTTCTGTCATCGTATTTTGTGGTTCACAATGTGGCAGACATGTTCAATGTGAGACAGGTCTTGACTGCCGGCAGGCCACTGTTTTACAACTAAACGAAACATGTGCAGTGTGGCAGGGATGCGATTATCTGAATGGCAGCATTTTGCTCCAAACACTGAATGTACCTTTTAGCATCAATGGTGCCTTCACAGATGTGCAAGTTACCTATGCCATGGGTAATACAGATGCAGGATTTTGAACTTTGAACTGATAACAATCTGGATGGTCCTTTTCCTTTTTGGCCTTTAGGACACGACATCCATAATTTCCATAAACATTTTGAAATGTGGTCTTTTCAGACCAAAGCACATTTTTTTTCCACTTTGCGTCGGTCCATCTCAGATAAGTTTGAGGCCAGATAAGTTTGACCGTGTGTCTGGGTGTTGCTGATATATCGGTTTCACATTATATGGTAGAGTTTTATCTTCCTAATGTTGCTTGATGGTATTATAGACGGTACAGTACAGTAAATGATGAAATCACCATATTCCTTGCCATTGAACATTGAAAGACATTCTTAACCTCTCCGACTTTTTGCTCACGCAGTTGTTCACAAAGTGGTGAACCTCTCTCCATCCCTGCTTGTGAAGAACTGAACCTTTGGGAGATACTCCTTGTTTTATGACACTCACGTGTTTCCAATTAACTTGTTCTCTTGTGGAATGTTTCAGTGTGTTGCTGAATGTTTTTTGACCATTCCTCAACGTTCCCACTTTTGATGTCCGTGTCTAAGCTTTATCTTTTTTTTTCTTTTTTGGGGGGAGATGGGGGGTTGTGTTGCAAGCATAAAATTCATACCAAAATTAAATATCTTGTCTGAGTACCCAAATGAATATCGGTTGAAAAGGATTTCTAAATCAATTTTGTTTTTATTTACATTCTACACAATATCTCAACTTCATCGGAATTGAGGTTGGTAGTTAAAATGATTTCAAAATGAAGCTACCGCCAAACACCTTATGTATTGGTGCACCTTTTGCCGTGACTGTTGACTCTGTTTAGTGCGCGAGAAGCGCAGATGATCCACGATGGCTTACCAGCTCCACGCCGTTCATATTCCTCTCACGCATTTCCCAGTGAGAGGAGGGTTTCAGTAATGTGTATCCTTTAGTGAGAGAACCCC
The DNA here is from genome assembly GCF_019802595.1 of Syngnathoides biaculeatus. Lineage (NCBI taxonomy): Eukaryota > Metazoa > Chordata > Actinopteri > Syngnathiformes > Syngnathidae > Syngnathoides > Syngnathoides biaculeatus. The sequence goes on along the minus strand of NC_084653.1, from coordinate 11,228,171 downwards.
ATGGAGATGCATTAAAGAGATAAATTGGTATCATCCCCAGCGTGACAGACTCCTCATCTGTCTCTGCTCTCCTCCATTGATCACAATTTATTTTATTTGTGTTGTTTCATTTTTAGGCGGAAGACAAGCATTGCATTAATAAAGGCTGGATTATAAAGTTAAACAGATATGGTTACGCGGGAAGCGCGCAAGGCTCCAGTGTCCCCGCTTCATGTATCTCCTTACTCGCTGGATATCGCCGACGGGTGCCACACATCATTCACTTCGTAACGATGAATAGTCACCCATGAAGTGGACACGCTTCTTTAAATAAACCTTTCAAGTCATTTTTTTTTTTTTTTTTTTACAAAGGACTGGGGTCACCTCCCTCAATATTGTTATTACAGAACAGCATTCAAAAGGATATTTATTGTCGCTCACTAATTAACTTACCCATTTAAAAAGTGAAACTGATTGCTGTAAATATTCAGCGATGGTTTTATTGCATGTGTGTCAAACTCGAGGCTTGTGTAGCAGATCCAGACTGCCGTCATTTTATGGGGCCCACGAAAGTTTGGCATAGTGTTTAAAAACTTCCTATAAAATGACAATAACCATATGCAGGGCCAATAATGTAATATGATGGGGAAACTACGCCATTATAAATGGCTTCTTCCAGGATCTCCAGATGGAGACGAAGCAACCACAAATGCCATTATTAATGTTTTTATAGCATAATAGTTCAGACTGTTTGTTGTGATCAGTGTGTTTTGGTTAGATTAGTTTTGATTCGATTTAGTTTGGGTTATGTTAGGTCAAGTTTTCCTATAGCTCATGTTCAAGTCTTGCTTGCACATTTGGTTTTCGTCTCCGTCGGTTCTCCTACCTTGTCTTAACCAATCAGTTCCCTCCAGCCACTCGTGTATTGTCCAGATGTGCCTCATTGTCTCATCAATTGGTTTGTATTTAATTATTTTTGTTCAGTCTGTGTTAGATCATTGTTGCTCTAAATTACGTGTGTTGTTTTGTCATGTTTCCGATTATGTTGTGTCATTTCCTCGTGTTTATTTGTAACTTTTTATGTTGATTTTTCAGACTAATTTCATTTTGTATTTGTTTTGATGCCTGTTTTTGTGTTCAGGAAAACAATTTTTGAGGTTCGTCTTGTCTTTTTTCGTACAGTATTGGATTTGACTTAACACATGACGATTACTCAAAAGACAGAATCACCACTCTAAATTTTTGTAGGGTTACTTGGCCCTACGAAAACATAAAAATAGGCAATCTTTTACATGATTACTCATCTCCATAGTCTTCTCATCAGGAAAAAAGGGGTGTCAACAAAATCTTTTTATCATGTTCATTGTTGATGAAAACAACACTAAAACAGTTCAGCTAAGAAATGTCACTTGCAGAGAATTCACTTTAAACTATTCTTAAAAAGTACAATATTAATTTTAAGGTCCCTATTCACTATTTTGACCTCCATAGAGTAACTCTCTAACAAGGACTTACAAGTATAAAATCCAACTGGTTAGAACATTGGCTTCACAGTTTTGAGGACTGGGGTTCAAGTCCCGGGCCCCACCTGTGAGCAGTTTACATGTTCTAACCTGTGCCTGTGTGGATTTTCTCTGGGCTCTCCAGTTTCCTCCCACATCTCAAAGAGCATGCATTAATTGGATACTATAAATTTCCCCTAAGTGTGATTGTGAGTGAGACTGTTATCTGTCTCTATGTGCCCTGCAATTGGCTGGGGACCAGTTCAGGGTGTACCTCGCCCGCTGCCCAATGACAGCTGGGCAAGGCTCCGGCACTCCCACGACCCGTGTGAGGATAAGTGGCTAAGAAAATGGATAGATGGATATTTATCTTCTCATCTGACCATTCTCACCTTTTTTTGACCCAGTATCTTATTCGCACACTTTCCTCTGATTGTCTGCCTCGGTGTCGAAGAGTTAGTAATTTTAAGTATTTTATTCCCTCTGTGAACATTTTTGTTTTTATTTTGGTCATTTTAGACTTTGATATTCCTACTCAATGGGACAGAAATTCTGTTTTAGATCCAAAATGAACATGATCCTACATCATTACTGCTTCATAAGGACAAAGAAAAAAAATTCAGGCTGAAAAATGAACAATGATAATAATAAAAAGACTGCTTTGATATCAAATAACTCAGAATCACTGTGACAGGCAATCATTCATATTGAATTGAAGTGCACATCAAGCGTTTATTTATCATCCCCTCTTGAGTGGCTCGAAAGTCAATAGAAGTCATTTCTGGCAAATAGCACAGTTTATGACGTGTGAAACAATAGTAACGCGGCCGGTGAGGATGTTGGGCGTGACTGGGCGTGTGGCGAATGGAGGCATGCGGGCTCCCCCACGTCACGTGCGGTCGGGCTTCTATGAAGCTTGTTTTTAACTGCAGCACCTGGAGGCGTCTCAAACTTGTTCGGTTCCCTGAGCATGGTCGTGTGTGCACGTGGGTTCACCGCAATTAAGATTGCGCCTTCATCTTCTCCCTGTGCACAATTAGTCCTCTGCTGCTCTTTGCACTAATTGCTCTTTCTGCGTGGATTGGTGCAAAGCCAACGATTGGGATGGCAAGGGGTTTATCTGCTTTCTTTTACTCTGCCCCCTTAAAAAAATCATTTGTAAACTCCCTGGTGTAATTACTGACTCCCGTGATTAATTGCCTATTGAAATTAGCACGGATCTGCGTTTCATTTTCACTCCAACAAATATTAATTAATGTTAACGGTCCCCTTGCCTGGCCCTCCGCCTTCTTTTTTTGGAATATTCATTCCAGCCGTGAGCTACGGGCATCAAGCCAATAAGATGCGTGAGACTGATTCTCGGTATCACAAACTATCTGGATTTTAAAAGACGTGATGCATTTTAAGTCATAAATATTATTTGCAGGAGAATGACACGTAACGAGAGCCAAGCGCATGATTTAATAGATGTCTCATCTGTTAGTCACAAGCTGTCAGGAATATACAAAGCATCAGTTCAGCTTTTGTTTACTTTACAGAGGCAAGAATAGTCACATTTAATTCACGTATTTATTTCATCTGTTCTGTGCGATAAATGACAAGTTGAATAAGTGCTATAAAATCATATTCAGCATATTGTCACACCATAATGCAAAAAATGCAGTGTCACCTTGAATAAAGCGTGCAGCCCAGGAATACATTTGGGTAATAATATGGAAATGTACACTTTGCAGTCTGAATTAGAATATCTGTGTACTCTATCAAATAGGAAACATTGGCTTGAATTCCAACCTCTCATTGTATAACTGTAAAATATATTTCCGTCTCTAAACCAACTAGTCATATGCTGAATAGGTGTAAATAAAAAAAATCTTCTTAATTGAGAAATAAAGAAGTCAGAACATTTAGATTTAGCACATTTTAAAATAGCTCATGTCATCATAACCCATATTTTATTGAAATTAGCTCAGCAACACAAAACTCTGGTCTACAATAACAGTTTTGTTTTGTTTTTGACGTATATTAAATTGCTCAGACTTAACATCCATGCAAATGATCTACAATTTCTCAGAAAATCTTTACATCGGAAATCGTGAAATGAAATCCTTTTCAAACCTTTCAAACCATGACTTAAGTTTTCAAAATCCCTATTATCAAGCTACAAACACACCCTTGTCATGTGAATATCAAACCAAAAAGATGTTTTTACCCATTTTTGTGTGTAAATGTGTAAATCAGCCTTGGTGGTGTTGAGAGTTATAATATTAGGCAGACGTTGATAAGTCTTCAGACAAGCTCATGAGTGATTAAAAACCTTATGGTTTAAGACAGTTGCAAGTCAAAAGGACACTTCCACGCTTTCTCTGTCACACAACAATAATGTTTAAAGGTGAAGTGTCATGAAATGGATGATTTTTATTTTCATTAATGAAAAAACATCAGCCAATATGGGCCCAGACATTTTTCACCACAAAACACTATTTTGACGTATACAGCTTTTTGTAACTCCCGCCATGAAAATCCTCTCGAGGGATTTGTTTTCGAGAAGAAGCAGGAAGTGACGTAAAGGACAGCGGCGCCCCCAAATGGACTCGTTTGTTTCCATTAGTTTTACCTCCGGGAAGGTAGCTCATTGTTCCTTCGTGTTAGCCAAAATGCCGGCTCATTGCATTGTTGGACATTGCTTGAACACTCGGGACAATTGATTTACCCTTCAAAAGTTTCCAAGAAACCTGGTTCATCGTGAAAAATGAATTGCACGAGTGCAGAGGAGGAGAGCTTCGTGGGTTCCAAATCACAGGTAGGTGTGTATTCAGCTCCTAAAAAAAATAATAGTTTGGGGTGGACCACGTAATCTGTCTCTCATAACGTAACAAAAGATCCGCATATGAAATATGTCGTTGTGCGCATCGGACGGCGTCGGGCTGCTGCGCGGACGGCGACGAGTCTGAAGAACCCAGCCAACAATGTCTCACTCAGCCTCGTGCGCTCAGTACTGCGCCCCGGCTCTATTGTGTTCATCGTGTACTGCGGTGGCTGTGAACATCCCCCTAAAAGCAGCACAGCTCGGCTTCATTATATGCCACCACAGCATCGAAAATCAGCAAAAATCAGCTGAGGCGCCACGTTCGGCGGTCACAGCTTCTGCGAAGAACACAGCCGAGAATGGGTCACTCAGTAAAGCACCCCGGCTGGCTGTGTTGTTCATCGTACTGTGGCGTCTATGGACACCCCCCTAAAGCAGTACGGCTCAGCTCCGTCATAAGCCACTGAAGAACCCATCCGCGATGGCTCATCTCCGCCGCGGAAGTTGATCGGACGGGGATGCGGTTTGGCCGTGATCATATATCATCTGAATATGGCCCGAAACAATAGTGTAATATTGCCCCGGTAACTTCCCTTGGTTGTGTGGTGTTGTCCTTTTCGAAAAGAGCTTCTGTGTCAGAAGGGGCGTGTTAGTCTCCCATAGTTAGGGTGCACCGCGTGTTTTCATTGGCGAATGTCCGGGTGACGTCACGGACGGAGGACGCAGCCAATATGGCGACCACTTGGATATCGTAGAATGACACTTCTGCAACTTTGCGCATGGATGACGTGCTCTCCGCTCACATTTATTTTTTCCATAAGGACATTGAAGTGAATAATGTGATATGTATTTTTCATTACAATATCTATTTTAGAATCTTTATAGGGATGACACTTGGGCTTTAAGATTCAATGACATGCCTTTAATCTTAAACAAGCTGTTGAATTAACAGCGTTCTCTTAAAAAGATAGAATCATTGCATACGTGAGGCAAATTCATCTAATCACTGTTTCCAACCTTCTTTGAGCCAAGACACATTTTCTATTTGAATAACTCTCATGGCACCTGTGCGGACATAAATGTCACAAAAAGTTGGAGCCGAAACAGATCCATTGAATTTCAGTGGGGTAAAATGATTTGATATACATTGTACAATGTTGCCTTGAGTTAGTATTGAGCTGACTCGAGAGCTTTTCAAGATGCCATTTGTTATGCTTTAACTTGTGAATGGAGACTTGAGATACAAGTTGTGCATGGTACTCAACTCCCATTTTATTGTATTTTAGTCTTTTTAGATTTTACGCCAGGAACTCCTCATGATAGTTTCCACTGTGGGAGATGCGTTCGGTCTGCCCGCAGGGATATCATCCTGCAGTTTCCTTGAGATGGGAGGTCTGGGGGTGTGGGAGTGGTGGTGGGGGTGGGGGCTCTGCTCAACGTGGAGAGGCCACCCTACCCGACCCCCATTCACAGGTATACTGTATGTGTTCATCTGCGTGTCTTTGCATTTATAGGTTGGAGTTTTGTTTATTTCCTGCTATTTTGTATGAAGCCCAAATAGTATTTAAGTGAATGATTATTTATGACATAATAGTATATAGTTTTTTAATTTTATAGAGTGCTATTTTTCCTCGTTAAAATACACAAGGCTGGGACGGATAAATGCCGTTTCCATCTATTTCTAAGGGAAAAGATGATTTCAGATATGAGAGTTTTGCGTTACTTGCACGGTCATGGAACGAATTACACTTGTATGTCAAGGCACCACTATACAAATAAATTGAGTTCCGAGCTTTGCGATGGAACAAATTAAACCCGTGAGTCAGGGTACCACTGTGTAATGTGTCTATGGGATTGGATTTGAATTAACAGTTGCTGATCTCTGAAAGCGAGGAAGCAGCACTCTAAATAGATGACAAATTTTTGTAGGGTTACTTGGCACACTGTTCTGTCCTGTGCCCAACTTCTTCTCTACTAAAAACACATTGCTGGAGTAAAACCTGCAAACGTTGTTTTGCATGGCTACTCCGTCACCACTTTTACATATATTGCACGTTATCTACGAGTGTACTATGGCAGCTGGTCGACCTTCATCCTGCCTTCCTCAATCCATGTTAAGATAAAGGGATCACACCTGGCGGATCAAACTAATGCCTTCACCTCTCAGCATCTTTGGACGGCCGAGGAATAAAATCACAGAGGCCGTGAAACAAGCGTGACATAACTTGATCCACGCATTGATGGCGCACGCCACTGCTTGCGCACGGCAATACATCATTGCCAGGAAACGCCGGACGTAGAGACGCTCTGATTGAATCAGGGGCTATGGCGGCTCAGGGGAGAGTTCATCTATAGCCAAGCAGCGGGCTCCTTTCCTCTACATGGATCTGTCTTAACAACGTTTAAGGACTTTCAGGTCATTTAGTCAACGTCTGCCTGACTCAAGACACAATCGAAAAGACACACAAATGGACGCACTGTTGGCCCTTTACATATTGTCTATAGTTTTATGCTTACTTTTAATGGATCATTGCTCTAATTTCAGTGTGTTCTCGCTTACTATGGCGTTTTTTTCAAGGTTACAAATGATTCACAATGAACTTGGTAGTTTTGCAAAATGGTGATAGAATCCATTGTTACGTGGCATAAAAATGGCGTCTCAGTTACAATCGTACTTATTGTTTTTCACTTGTTTTAGAGTCATGGCCTAGAAGTGTTTATCAAACAAACATTTACTTTAGATTAGTGCTTGACTATGGAAATCTGAATTAAAGTGACGACTAGGGCTGGTAATTATCAGGATTGCTTATCAAGCCGATCAGTTGTTGATGTGATTGATCTTGTTGATTCTCTTAGTGATTCGCATTGAGTAAGGGAACATTATCGATACAGGTATATGTATATATGTATCATTTTATACCAAACCATTGCTGGTAACTTCAATATCATATTTATCATGTGAAAACAATGTATAGCCAAACTTTTGAGTGTTTCCCTTTTGACACCATGTTAGAGAAATCCGAAACCAATATACACTAAATGCATAATGAGGACAAGCACGATAGAAAATGGATTGATGAATTTCCTAGATATTAGTATCAGGAGCTGCCTGCAGAGGGGTTTCAAGTATCTTAAATTGGGTGACATTATCATAACACTGGATGGACATTCCATGTCTATGTATGAAATGACCAAGGGCTTTTGCAGTGTCGTCTGATATAGCTGATTGTCTATTATATTGAAGCTTGGCCTAAAACTCCCTTTCCAGTAGAAAGTTATTGCAAAAAATATTTTAGAAAGCTTGAAAAAATTTGAAAGTTTTGCATTTCTTTCAAACTTACCACGCTGTTTTGCTTGGTCGTGGTGGAATTGTGGACGTACAATACTGTTGGTGAGAAGGTAGTAGATGAGTCTCTTTCATTAGCTGCAAGTAGTTAGTGTGCATCCTAGTTCTGAAACCATTGTCAAAGGCTTGAGGAAAAAAAACATTACTGTACGAAAAACAGCATGTTCCAGACTCCAGAAATGTGTGTTTTACATTTCTCAGAGTTAACACTGGTTCCATGCCTCTCTCTCTCTCTCTCTCTCTCTCTCTCTCTCTCTCTCTCTCTCTCTCTCTCTCTCTCTCTCTCTCTCTCTCTCCAAGATCTATTATATCAGTGTTTGTTTCATTGAGGTTCCATATGATAAAGACAAGACAACTGGTTTGAAAACTGGCCCCTGTGGGACACCAAATGGTGAAAGCGGTCTATGAGATTACAATATAATTAAAATTTGGTAGGTAATTATTTAAAACAGCTGTTGACTATCAAACAAACCCAAAGAAAGAGTCAGTGTGTATAGTTCTTTCTCTCCTTCTCTTTCTCACAATCACAATAATCATATAATGCTAAAAAATGGACTATTCAATTGTTTGTGAAACTTTTATCCAAGTCTAACTTTTAAAGCGCCTCAACAAGCCCCAACTCAACACAGGTATACGTTTACCATCACAAATTCTCTTTTGTTCTTATTAAAATGCCACTTTATTCTCCCACTGTGACCCACGATCATCATTAAAGTTACACTGCTCTCAGGTACACTGCGTTGCCATAGTTACCTCCTTCTGCCTACATTGTAAGGTCAGCAGCTGGGCGAGCCCTTTCCTCACAAGTGCGTTCCTTCAGAGCTCTGTGTGTATATTGTCTCAGCCTACTGTGCAAATGCTCAATTGTGTTTGCTTAAAGAAAATGATTTGTTGTAACAGCCCCGGTCTCAACTTCTGACATCAGCGTTGCCGGGGCAACATCGGGTGATTGCACAGGCTGGAATTAGGTATTGATCAGAGGACGAGGCCCAGCGCGGGTGAAGGTACTGGAAATGCTCCGCCAGTAGGATTTACAGAGCTGAGGGGTGGGGGTGAACAACCTGCACACTTTGCCCCGGCTCTGAGAGCTGAAAGGCCCTCAGGAACCAATTTACACAGCGCTACAGTGCAATATCTGCTGCAGTCAATAATGGAAATCTGATGGCCCCTGTGCCATCAATGTGACCGCTCCTCTCCCTCTCGTTAGAGCACCTTGAAAGTTCTAGGCCAGTCCTTACACACAATGGATTTCCAATGCAGCAGGCATATTTTGACTTTGCCATTCTCTGTGTAACTACACCTCTAAATAAGGTTGTTTTGAGTCATTCTTCGCTAATTCCCTTACCTCAATTTGTCGTTCAGTACTCACTGATTGGAAGGGAAATTACTTAGCTTCTTCTTAGTATATCTTGACTTTTAGTTCATTCAAGTTTAATTCATTCCGTGCCCAGGCTCATAAGTCAATTTACTGGTATAGCAATTCGACTTTCTACATTAAGATTAATTGAAATGCGACTCATCCCTTCCATCCCCCAAATCAAATACACTGAATGAAGGCTTCATTAAAGAAAAATTCCACCATTTTATTAAATAACAAAAAGTGTCCCTAATGTGATATAGTAGTTGCTGTACATGTGTTCAACACATTCATGTGTTCCTTGGCTTGAAGGGGGCACAGCCGAGTATCTGCAGTCAAATTATTTTTTTTTATCTAGCATAGGCATAGCCTTTCAAACCTTAAAGCTCATGTGTCATGCCTATAAATATTCTAAAATAGATATTGTAATGAAGAATACATATAACATTATTCACTTCAATGTCCATACGAAAAAATAAATATGATTTTGACATACACAGCTTTTTGTAACTCCTGCCATGAAAATCCTCTCGAGGGATTTGTTTTCAAGAAGCAGGAAGTGACAACTTTGTGCATGGATGACGCGCTCTCCGCTCACTTTTTTTTTCCATATAGACATTGAAGTGAATAATGTTATATGTATTTTTCATTACAATATCTATTTTAGAATATTTATAGGCATGACATTTGACCTTGAGTAGCTCTAAATGGTTCAATCCAGCCTAAACTAAAAGTGTAACAAAATGGATTGTACTAGATTGAAAACACAGATTAAAGCAATCGTAACATTCTCCACATTTTTAACATTCAATTCAGCAATTCTTTCACATACCACTAGAGGCAGCCTGCATACCACCAGTAGGCCTCATAGCACGGTTTCCGAACCAATGTTGTAGACAATGTGGAGACTGCTTTGGTTTGGTTTGGTCTTTTCAGTTTACAAATCTCTTGCTGTACTATAGTGAACTACTACATTGTAGAAGAATATAGAATGAATTAAAATATAACCAGTATTTGACTGCTACTTGCTTTGCATACTGGACCACATTCATGCTGCAATAGAAGGATTCTTCCCAAACTCTTCCCACACTTGGAAGCATATCATTGTTGACAATATTTTGGTACGATGAATGATTAACATTCAGGGGAACTTAAAAGTCTTGCCCAATTCAAGACAGATTTATTTATTGCTTAAGAGGTGTGTCTCAAAACATCTTGCCGACTCAGGCAAGTCATCCAGACGGCCAATGAAGCACTCCGTCTCTTGGCACTGTTTTGTGCAGGGCGATCCCCAATGAGAAGCAGCACATCCTGACATCTGAGGACATTCAACGCCACAGCCTCAGTGTAGCCAAATTTCGGATGGAGGTGCCTCCTACATAACACAGACTTAGGGGATGTCCGACACTTGTCTCATCAATCGCTGCCATTATGAAGTAACGTTTGCCAAAATGCACTGTCTACATATTAAAGTAGTACCTCAAAGTCAATTGAGGTTTCTTAATAGAATCCAGCTACCACCAGCAATAAAATTTCCAGTTTTTGATGTTACGGGAAGTCTCTCCGTCTAGATTCCCCCAATGCTCTTTTGTAGAGTCTGAAAATAGGATTGAAGAAGTTGCTCCAACGCCAAACTGATGTCATCGTGCCGATGTATTTCTTTCTGCTGCCTGCAGAGTAATGACTCATCATCCATAATGCATTGCGAGTCAAACCATTGATTTGATCAGTTAGGCCGAAATAAACCACCACTAGATTTTAAAGGCTGGAGAAGCACCAGGAACAGCTAGAATGTGACAGATCCACAACGGTTGATATTGGTTGCTGAATGTTGATATTAACAGCAAAATAGCAAAATGACATCTGTTTTTTGGGCATGTGTTCATAAATGTCTACCATACGCTGAAGATAAAGTGCTATAAAAGTGCACTCAGGCTACCGTGTTGTCTATAGAAAGTAAAGTGGGCCCTGAACTTAACCTTTTGTTTTTTACTCACAAAAGTAAAATTAACAATGCTTCCCTTATTGGTAATAGCAAATGACAATGTCATGCAGTAAATCATAATGACAATTTTTGCTCTTTTTCCTTTCCCTTCTGGAATTTGTTTTATTATTTTTATTAAATGTTGTTCCCCAGCATTAACTTGCATCAACTTCCACTCGGAAACTCAACTCACCTATTTGTAAATTTTATGTACAGAGCACTTGAAAAGGAACTGCAGCTAGAACAAATCGCTATACAAAAAAAAAAAAAAAAAATAGAGCATAAACCTTAAAGGCCAAGTGTCATCCCTATAAACATTTTAAAATAGATATTGTAATGAAAAATACATATAACATTATTCACTTCAATGTGTATACGAAAAGAAAAATGTGAGCGGCAAGCACGTCATCCATGCGCAAAGTTGCAGAAGTGTCATTCTACGATATCCAAGTGGTTGGCATATTGGCTGCATCCTCTGTCCCTGACGTCACCCGGACATTCGTCAATGAAAACACGCGGTGCACCCTAACTATGGGAGACGAACACGCCTCTTCTGACACGGAAGCTCTTTTCGAAAAGGAGAACACCACACAACCAAGTGAAGTTACCGGGGCTATATTACACTATTGTTTCGAGCCATATTCAGATGATATGCGATCACGTCCAAACCGCCTCCCGTCCGATCCAATTTAAAGGCGGAGAAGAGCCATCGCGGGTCATCGCAGCCGACCGATTATCACAGAGCCGAGCCGTGCTGCTTTAGGGGGTTGTTCATAGCCGCCGCAGTACGTGATGAACAACACCGTCAAGCCGGGGCGCTTTACTGCGTTCTGGTCGCACACGACTGAGTGAGGCAGAGCCGAGCTGTGCTGCCTTAGGGGGGTGTTCATAGACCCCCCAGTACACGATGAACAACACCATCGAGCCGGGGCGCTTTACTGCGTTGTCGTCGAACGCGGCTGAGTGCTGCATTGTGGGAGCGTTCTTCAGTCTGGGAGCCTGTGCGCTTTGCTGGGGAAGCGACGCAGCAGCCCAACACTGTCCGATGCGCACATCAACACATTTCATACACTAATTTTTTGTTACATTATGAGAGACAGATTACGTGGTCCGCCCCAAACTATTTTTTTTTTAGTAGCTGTATACACACCTACCTGTCATTTGGAACCCACGAAGCGCTCCTCCTCTGCACCCGTGCAATCCATTTTTCACGATGAACCAGGTTTCTTGCAAACTTATGAAGGGTAAATCCATCCTCCCGAGTGTTCAAGCAATGTCCAGCAATGCAACGAGCCGGCATTTTGGCTAACACGAAGGAACAATGAGCTACCTTCCCGGAGGTAAAACTAATGACCACTTGAGGGCGGATCTGTCCTTTACATCACTTTCTGCTTCTTCTTGAAAACAAATCCCTCGAGAGGATTTTCATGGCGGGGGTTACAAAAAGCTGTATCTGTCAAAATCATGTTTTGTGGTGATAAAATGCATGGGTCCATGTCAGGTGTCGTTTTTTCATTAACATACTAAAAATCGTGCATTTCATGACAGTGGCACTATAAGACAAATTGAACATCACTTAAAAACTATAAAAGTACACCAAAACTCATGAGCATCTCAGGCAATCTTGAAAGCAGAGGAACACAATTTTATCTTTAAGAGTGGTTTCAAAACCAAGGGGCATGAAGGAGCATGTCTAATGCACGCTGGGAGGTGACTGGATCATTTGGAACTAGTAAGAGGAAAAGCTATATCTCTTCACCTCACACTTTGGTACCTGCAGAACCGGGTAGGAGTGTAGGGATGGAGCAGCTCAGAGAGGTAAGGCGGGACAAGAACATTTAGAGATTTCTAAAACAAATAGCTGAATCTTAAAACTAAAGTGCGCTGGAACCCAGTGAAGTGAGGTCAGAATAGGAGTGATGTGCTCCCTCTTCTGTTTTGGGGTTAAGAGGCGAGCAGCAGCATTTTGAAGCAACTGTAGACATTAGAGGGAGGACTGATTGTCTCATGTTCATAAACTGAAACTTCTTGGCTTGTCTTGTTCATATGTCAGTTGTCCAAGAGTCACACCTCATCAAGCTCTCTTGCAGTCTTTTGTCTCATAAAGTTGCAGAAGTCAGGTTACGGTTACGTCATTCATACTTGTAGGTCCACCTCTGCTCTATATTTGCTCCTTAGAAGCACTTACTTTGGGTCAAACGTTTCCAACATTTCAAGAAAACACTGCTTTTGCAACGTATAAATGGACACAATGGGGTTTGTTTTTGTGGTCCAAAAGATGGTGTACAGTATCTTGGTTTTCACAAGCAGAAGGTTCGCTACATGTGTTTGCCAATTTGGCAGGTCGGTCTGCGACAACATTGGCATACCAGCACAACCCAGGTGTGTCCTTCGGACTTATGCCCAGCGCATGTAATAATTCGATGGTGGAAATGTGCATGGGGCGCGGGGGGGGTGTTGATAATGTCATCTCCAAAAAGGGGGGTGCTGTAAAAAAGTTTTAGGAAGCACTTTAATAGTTGCCACACCAACCAAGAGCAGTGACGGTGGTTTGGTTATGCACACATCGTGGTGTGCTCTTCCACGCAGACAGGTTCCAAGCAGGTTCCCTGTTTTGATAGCCTCCAATTCTCCACAATCCTGCCTGAATAGGATAAATCCTTTCGAAGAGTGATGGATGGATGGATACAAATTTTATTTTCTACAATATCTGGTTCACGTGTATTTGAAATTCCAATAGTGGAATGGATATCGTTCCTTTGTAGCAGCGTTACTGTGCCATTCTTCTCCCACGCCGTTCATCAATTTTCTTTAGCATATTTATGGTATGAAGACCAATCAGATGCCAAACAGAATTGCGGAAATTTACGCTCTCATCAACAAATGTGAAAACAAGATGGTATCGCTGTGTGCACATAGATCATTCTGCAAACACTGTGTTCTACTGTATATGGTTATAAAAATGCTCAGTATAAATATACAGTGACTGCTTCCAACAAATAGCAATCAAGCTCATATATATTATACAACAATACATTTTGGTCCTATAAAACTGACAATATATGTGAAAGATGATATGCGCTGATGAGGGGACATCCCTTTGTGTGCAATTCAGCATCTAATCATAACACTGAACAATCTTGAAAAAAAAATGAAAAGCTGCCCGTGTATTTGTGCACGTGAGTGTGTGTGTCTGCATCCTGCCTGTTAGGCCTTCCATTAATTTTCTTGAGTTTTTTCACCCGCTTCCCAATATTATTGCACAGTGACTGGCCCCGCGAGTTTAATGTGTTGTACATCTTTTCATTCTCGTTCCTGCATGGCGCTCAATGTCATCTCTTTGTTGTCTCCAAATGCAATCAATGAAGGTCCTGCTGGCCGTTCCACTCAAAGTCAGAGGCAACCTATCTAGGGCCACGCGGAGCTCTTCTGTCAAATCTCACAATCAAGCCCATATTTCTTAGGAGTCATGCTGTGCTCGTCTTCACTCTGGTTTGTGGCTGCCCGCGCACCTAATATACAAAAGATCTATTGAAATATGCATGAGGCCCAGCGATGGCAGCCACTAAAAATACACTCATATAGGGAATACATTGACAGCTCTGTTATTGAGCTCTCCTTGAGCTTGCTCTGTCACAGGAGCCATCGCACTGGAAGACTCATGCATTATCAAACTCACGTGACGATTCAGTGTTTGACACACTCTGCCCTCGCACTCCATTTCTACTTTTGTCTTGTTGCTGCACAGAAATGCTCAAAAGTATTTTACATGCTCACTTGACTCCACACAAAAAAGGGTTTTTTTAATCCACCCATGTCATTTTTTTTTTTACATTTGGAGATTTTTTCACACATGATAGTTAAACCACAAAAAGACGTAAAAATTGACGGACGAGTGAACATAATAGATAAAACTACTAGCTTGAGATTGAAACTGAGTGATGAACTAAGGATGATGATGTGTATGACATAAGGGATCATGACTAGCCGACTTTATAACAACACATAAATATTTAAAGCCTGAAGTCGACTAAAGTAATCTTGGGTTCTCGACCATCCCCCGCATTAGGCAAAAACCGCAACGTATCGAACACTTACTTTTTGGAATATTTATACATATTTTACAGCTCTATGAACCTGCCTTGACACGTAATAAGCGTTGCCTCTCTCCTATTAAATATTTTCTAAACTCTGAAACATACAGGAACCATCACCGCTTGTCTTAAAATATTCATACCAGCCGGACAAAGAGACTGGCGGAGCTGAACATGTGTAGCAGCAAATAGTGAAGCGCCAGCTGAAGCTCCAGAAAGTAAACAAATCAAGCTAGCAGCTACCTTTTGCATCAGACTAATGGCCACTGATATGCATTAGCCTTTTGATGTGAAACAGCTACTGTACTTTATTCTCCTTTTATTCTATCTGTGCTATTGTCATGTTCACAAAAGTCTTTCTGTTGTGTGATTTAAAAGCACTGGGGCAAATTTGTAGCAGTCAGTTGCAACCCCACCTCTGTAATTGCCCAGATTTTGGAAAGGTGCTCTAGAATGAACCCCCACAAGCTTAATAAGTTGCAGTTTGTGGTTCCAGGTTTTAGTTCCCAAGGTGCTGGTTGGATTTACCCAAGATTTATCACTTAAACGTTCTAGAGCACTCGTGCTAAAGCAGACAAATGTCTTCCTGCTCTGCGAGGCCTTCCACAGCCATCAGAATCAGGGCAACAACTCCACCTTTAATAGTTATCTATGGAGTCTCTCGCATGCATTGAACACCCACATTTATTTCTCAGCTTTCTCCCAATGAGGCAAAGTGGATCAATTAGTGCAGACTACAAGTTCAGCATCTTTACACAAAGTATCAATTGTTAAGTTAAGAAACAGCAGGTCCCCAGATTATCTGACTTGTGTACCTCCCACCCCTCGTTTCCAGAGCCAGCCCCATTACAAACGATCCTCTGATACACACAACCTTGGCACGCACCCTCTCACTAATGGCCCGCTGATTGATTTTTAATTAGCAACACTTTTGGACCGTTGCCAACTTAAATGGACTTTTATGAAAAACAAATCACCTTTTTGGTTTTATAAGTGTAAAAGGAGAGTTTAAATGGAGTGGGTCACAAGCAGTCAAAGGAAACAACAGTTAAAGTAACATGTGCGTATGAATCAATAACGCTGTCGTGGTTTTTTCAAAAGGTTTTCAGAACGAACTGTGCTTAGAACACCTCTGTGGACATGCAGCCACCGACGTGAAAATGGGTCAGGTCAGATCTTCTGAAAATTTGAGGCCAACAAAATGTCAGCTCCCATTAAATGAGCCGCTTAGACGAAAGCAACAGGAGTTCATGTGGCAGGACTTCATTGTACCCGAAATATGCCCAACTTTTTTGAACTGGGTCAAGACTGACTTGAGACAGGAGCAACATTTTTGAACGCATAATCACGCCCTTAAACACTTTATACCAGTACACCTGCACAATCTTATTAAGTCCAGTACAAAATGAATGCCACAGAAAACAGATGAGTGGATGTTTGTTATTGGTGTTGGTTGTGTAGATTTACCAAACAAAAACAAATGCAGACTTTTTAATTACATTTTTTTCATTTGCTCTTGTATTGGCTTCTGTTTAATTGTCCAGTTGTACCTCATGATGTAAGGAGTTTTAAAAATTACTTTTGAATTTAAATATCTGTCCATCAGGAAAACTTTCATATGACACACTTCACCTTCTAGACCCAATCACTACACATCTAAATCTGCGCTAGTGAGACGGTATAAAAACAGTTTTAGTTGGCACCTCTTCTATGCTTGAAACACATTTACAATGATTTCAAATAATTAAAGTCATTAAAATGCACTTGGTTGAAACATTCTTAATCGGCACCCGTTCTCTCTGTTGCTAGCAACAGTTCAGCAAATGAGGCAAAGCCTGGTTGCTTTAAGCTGTTTTTTCATTCCTAGTTTACTGTAAGTGTATTCTGACAAATGAAAATTAAACATTGTATATTTGAACACCAAAATGTTTCAAAATATTATTTTTAACCAAACAAATATGCGTTCATCTAAGATGACACACTGAGGCGACCCCTAACGGGACAAACCGAAAGGAAAAGAAGAAGAACAGACATAGCCTATCTTATTGCTAACATATAATGAAAAATAGCATTGACCTGCTAAACGAAATTAGCATCGACGTGATTATAATTATAGAACTTTTAAACAACTGCTACTTTACCGCATATGGAGCATCAACACATACAGTATAGTGCATACGATAATGTTGTTTCTGTTTTGTGGGTACAACGATGATTGCAGTTGTGGAACTCCGCCTCTTCTTGCTTATTAATCATTATGCATCTCTTCCGGGAGACTTAGATGCAGTAGTGTTACGGCACAACATGGTATTACACTGAACACGTGCCACTCTAAATTCAGACATAATTGTATGTTTAAAAAAAACAAAATGAATGATTGCTTAAAATGATAAACTTAAATGCAGTAGGGTTCATTTCAGATCAAGATGGGTGCTCCTAAACATTATTATTAAAGCGCAAATCCAGTGCTTCACAGGAACAATGTATCCAATAGGTCATGTAATATGTACTCAATTATGACAATGTGATGTTAAACCCTCTCTCATTTAATAGTCTTTTGAGAAGATTATTATCGACAATTACGAATTTTCAAGGGGCACTGCCATTTTCGTGAGTCACCAAAGGCTCGATTATATGGGACACCATTTATGCTCAGCGCTGATTTCTTGGATTTATCCTCATTTGATGAAGAAATAGCAGTATTGGTTGATCAGGAAGACGGAGGAATACTTCCATACAGATTTGAACCTGCGGCTGTAAATAATGTTCAATATTCGGATGGTTCTTTGGGCAGAATGACGCCAGAATCTGATTACTTGGAGGGCTACGCGTGGGACGTAAGTGCATAAACAAAGGCCCCTGGAGCTCCGGGCCGGCAGCCGCGGATGATTCTTCAGACTGGAATGACGCGGAGTCTGACGAGCGAGCTCCGGTGGCGGGCCACGGGCCGAGCTTTCAGGCGGCGGAGGCCTGTAGCCGAGCTACTGTGGTAGCGGAGCACTTTAGCCTAGCTTCGACGTCCATGGCTAACGCCCTCCGCCGGCCCGGAGCCCCGGGGGCCTTTGTCAACACACTTACGTCCCACGTGTTGCCCTCCGAGTAGTCAGACTCCGGCGTCATTCCGCCGAAGAACCATCCAAATATTGAACATTATTTACAGCCACAGGTTCAAATATGTATCGAAGTATTCCTCCGTCTCCCTTTACGTTGGTGGCCATTTTACAAACCCCGCAACCTTAATAATCAACATTTAGTTTCTTTGTGGTAATACCTAGAAAAAGAAAAAAAATCTAATGAATAGCTAAACAATATGAATGACATCATACCAATTGAAAGTTATATTACATTGCACTGATTCTTATTCATTTGTACTTTTACCGAAGGGTGTTCAGCTCTCTCACACACAAAAAAATGACCTAACAATCCACTCAACAGTAATTTATCGATGCCATCCATCATTATCATCTTTTATTATGGCCAACGCTGGAGATATAATTCACAAATAGGCTCGCAGTGTCGAGATGACAGTGAGGGAGAGGGATGTCCTTTAGCTGCGTCCTCTGCCTGCTACCTTCGCTGGAGTCTCTGCGGTGGAAGAATTTAAGAGGGACAAACCTTGGAATGGGAAGCAGGGGGCCTGCCCCGTTAGCCCTAGTGCATTGTGGGCTCGCAAACCTCCCATTACGACACCGGCGAGAGAGAGCCATGTCACGTGACCACCTTTGTATTCCGTGCCGATAAGTCACCCTCTGTGCGTGGGGATTGATCACACGCCGGACACTCCCCGGAGTTTGATCCCACAGATTAATGCAAGAGGGATTCCCGGTCCAGGCCTTTGTCTCTCCACGCCCCCCAAATGTGTATTCGAGCAAAGGTTGAATCCCACGTTTATTTGGGTAATGAATTGCTGTAATTAATGCACCTATTGATTCCCCCTCAAAGGCCAGGCCGATTTCTAATTTAAAGGGAGTGGGAGTGTTAGTGAGAGGATGAGAAGAGGGGAAGGAGAGTCGGGCATAGGCACAATAACTGCACTAGGAGAATGAGAGTGTAATTGTTCAATGAATCACATTTGAATACATTCAATTAAATCTTTCAGGTTGCGTGTGTGTGTGGTGTTATATCACCGAGCTGCATGTTGTAATAAAAATGTAAATCCTTAGAGGACATCTGAGAGCCGATGAGGGCGAAGCATCTCTGAGCTTGGGTGTCACGCTAATAACCACAATGCAATTTCCTCCCACAAACAGGCGAGAGTGCATTAGCATATAATCCACCCGAATTACGACCATACTAATCTCCATCACCGCATCCTCTTGGTAGTATTCTGCATCTTTGCTTCCCATCGTAAGGTTTTACATTTTCCAAATAATATGGTTGTAATTGCTGTACAATACAAAAAAACAATCTGTTATTTTCAGTCAGGATCGTGTCTGCGTATGATAAATGTGGGCTGTACAATTCTTGTAGGGTGTCTTTAAATGCTCTGTACGTCCTTCGCCTTGCTGCGAGTGTGTGGCCTGTGTAAACACCTGGTCACACCTCACCACAGAACAATGAACAAAACAAATGCGGCATCTATTATTCCTCGTTGGCTTTCACCTCAAGAATGCCCCCTTTGTGAGTAATTACAACAAAACGAGTCTTTGACCTTTGCTGTATATTGAGAGTGGTGGGAAAAAAATTTGGAGTTAACTGTAAAACCGTCAATAATATAACATGTAATTGTGGCTAAATACGGGACTGCTGTTGTGGCGTTTGAAGGATGTGTAGCTGTCTCTCGGCTAGATGAACTGGGTGCTTCTCTTCATTTGCGTATTGATATCATCAAAACCATGGAAAGTACAAAAGTATTAATGAACAAAGCACTGTCTTTTCATACATGCAAATTCGTACATAGAATAAGACCTTGTTGCCTTTGCTCGGGTCACTGATATGAAATTCAACGTTTCATCGTTTGCTCGGGTCGCCAATGTAGCAAAGCAAATGTATTTGTATAGCGCATTTCAAACACAAGATAACTCAATGTGCTTTACATGATGAAAGGCATTTGAAAACAAAGAGATAAAACATTTAAAACGGGATGAAAATAATAAAAATGACAAAATATGAAAAAAAGACAGTTAAAACCGCATACAGTGCAAGTAATATGATCAAAAAATGAATATATTCTAAAAAGCATGAGAAAACAGAAGAGTTTTCAACCTGGATTTAAAAATATTCACACTTGGGGCTGACCTCACCTCTGTTGGCAATTTATAGAATTATTTGTGTGCAGCATAATAGCTAAATGCTGCTTCACCATGTTTGCTTCGGAGTCTGTGCTCCACTATTTGACCTGAGTTTGGCAATATCAGAGCTCTACTGGGATTGTATTCCGTAAGCATTACTTTCATGTTTTCAGGCCTAAATTATCTAGTGATTTATAGACCAGTAGCAAAACTTTAAAGGGCTACTGTCATGAAATGGATGATTTTTACTATGTTATTAATGAAAAAATGTCAGCCGACATGGACCCATGCTGTTTTTCATGTTTTTGTAACTCCCACCATGAAAATCCTCTCGAGGGATTTTTTTCGAGAAGAAGCAGGAAGTGACCTAAAGGACAGCGGCGCCCCCAAATGGACTCGGAAGCTAGCTCGTTGTTCCTTCGTGTTAGGCAAAATGCCAGCTCACTGCATTGCTGGACATTGCTTCAACACTCGGGAGAATGGATTTACCCTTCATAAGTTTGCAAGAGACCCGGTTCGTTGTGAAAAATGGATTACACGGATGCAAAGGACGAGCGCTTTGTGGGTTCTGAATGACAGGTAAGTGTGTATACAGCTACTAAAAAAAAATAATAGTTTGGGGTGGACTACGTAATCGGTCTCTCATAACATAACAAAAGATCCGTGTACGAAATGTGGCAATGTGCGCGTTGGACGGCGTCGGGCTGCTGAGCGGACGGCGGCAAATCTGAAGAACCCAGCCAAGAATGCCTCACTCAGACGCGTCCGCGAAGTAATGCGCCCCGGCTCGACGGTGTTCATGAGTACTTCGGCAGCTATGAACATCCCCCAAAAGGCAGCACCACTCAGCTCCGTCATTAGCCACACCGGCCGGCTGCGATGAGCCGTGATGGCTCATCTCCGCCGCGGAAGTGTATTGGATGGGGATGCGGTTTGGCCGTGAACGCATATCATCTGAATATGGCTCGAAACAATAGTGTAATAAAACCCAAAGGGCTCGAAACAATAGCGTAATATCGCCCCGGTAACTTCACTCGGTTGTTTGGTGTTGTCCTTTTCGAAAACAGCTTCCATGTCAGAAGCGGTGCGTTCGTCTCCCATAGTAGGGTGCACCACGTGTTTTCATTGGCGAATGTCCGGGTGACGTCACGGACGGAGGATGCAGCCAATATGGCGACCACTTGGATATCGTAGAATGACACATCTGCAACTTTGTGCATGGATGACGCGCTCTCCGCTCACATTTATTTTTTCGTATCGACATTAAAGTGAATAATGTTATATGTGTTTTTCATTACAATATCTATTTTAGAATGTTTATAGGGATGACACCTGGGCTTTAAAATCTATTTTAAAGCTGATTGGAAGCTAGTGCAAGGACTTTAGGATTGTAGTTAAATGCTCTGACCTAAAGATCTTTTTTGGGAGGCCAGTCAGAAGACCAATACAGTAGTCAAGTCTACTTGAGATAAAAGCATGGATGATCTATTCCTGGTCTGCTTGACACATACAAGACTTCATTCTGGATATGTTCTTCAGATGGAAGAAGGCAGTTTTTGTGATCGATTTGATATGATTGTTGAAAGTCAGGTCGGACTCAATTAGAACACCAAGGTTTCGGACTTGGTCTTTAGTTTTTAAAGATAGCGAGTCCATGTGTTTACTAACAGCAATTCTCTTTTCTTTATTGCCAAAAACAATTGTCTCAGTTTTGTTGTGATTTAGTTGAAGAAGATTTTGGTTCATCCAGTTATTTATCTGATTTAGACTGTGGCACAATACCTCAATTGACCTCAAGTCATCTGGAGAAACTGCTAAATATAACTGTGTGTCATCTGCATAGTTATGGTGGTCAAAATTAAAGTTTTGAAGAATTTGGCCCAAGGGTAGCAAACACAGGCTGAACAGGAGAGGTGGAGTGTAGTGGTACATTCACCTGACTTCGGCCTAAAGAGCATATGTTCATGTTCCACTCAGTGAGGGTGTAAATGTGAGAGTAAAAGTCTGATTGGTTACCACTCCAGGGTGTCGTCCACCTACAGTATCTATCACCTTAAGTCGTTTGGGATAGGTTTCAGAACAGCTGGTTGAGGATTTACAGTATGCATCATTGCTTTTTGGCTGAAGTCCATTTTACCAATGTCATGGGGAGATCTAGTTTCTCACTCAAACCGCTAAGCCCACAGGTGTCAAACTCAAGTCCCGGGGCCAAATCCAGCCCACCACATGATTTCAAGTGGCCCACGAAGGCAAATCTAGTGTGTCAACTTCTATAATTCTTATGAAAAGCTGACCTAAAATTTTAAATTGTCATTTAGTATCGTAAATGATACAGAGAAGTTGAGAAGTTTTCATTTGAATGTACTCATAGATGGCTGACCCAGAAAGCAGTTTTTCATCCATCCATTCATCCGTTTTTCATATTGCTTGTCCACGTGAGCTAGGATAGTCCTCCGAGCGAGATTCTGTTTACAACCTAGACTAGCACCCAGTTGATTGCAGATTTTTTCTTTTTTTTATGTAGAAGTATCTTTTCCTGCACAAATGACTCCTATATCATGTAAATCTACCGTTTATTATCATTTTATATACTAGGAGAGCAGTACAACAAGAGTTACTGATGGTGTAGAGGTACACACGCCTGACTTTGCTGAGCGAAGCTTGGGATTGATTCCCAATCAGTGTTGGTGTACCCTGTGAGGTACTGGTAACCAATTCAGGGTGTAGTCAGCCTTTCACCTATTGTTAGCAGGGATAGGCTCTGGGACTCCCGCATCACTTGTGAGGATAAGCGCCTTGGAAAATGAAATGGAGGTGGGGGGAATGACAGAGTTGATCTTATGTGAAATCGTCTTAAAACGGGTTTACTAATAAAGCTTTAAGACATTGAGCGGCTTCCCTAAGAATGCATGTATTTTTTTCAAATCTGTCAAAGTATGGAAATCAGAGGCTATGAAAGAAATCATTGCTTGCTATTAGGTGTAATATTGCAATGCGTTTGAGAAACAACACTGTAAGAGAGCAGCTCATACATCTCATCAATAACAGAGTAGCACTCGAGTCTATTGGCTTTTTACCGTTCTAAGAACAATTATGATGGCTAAAGATTTATTATTATTATCATGGCCCAGACTTTCTAAGAATGTGCAAACTAGGCGCAAGACTAATTAAGCAGACCAAATAGCAATGACGGCATGCCCCGACTGCCACAGCCAAGTAAGAGCTTGAAAAATGGCTCCTCTGCAATTCAATTAATCAGTTGTATTTTGCTTAATTTTGTTTGACGTTGGCAGAGGAAAATGTCCTCTGGGAATGTGTGTCCTTTGACCATTAATGCTTTGGTAATTCTTTCATCGGTAAGGCTCATGATTGAAACAATCAGAGTGTGTGTGCGTTCATTGATTGCAGTTTCTCTCCTTTTTAGTCAGTGGATACAAGCGGCAACATATATCATGACTTTGCCTTTCATATATCTATGTATGGCAGTGGTGGTGGTGGTGGTGGGGGGGGGTTGTGTGTGTGTGTGTGTTTTTTTTTAATCAAGATTGTGAGTATATTTGATGATCGCAAAGCCCTCACAGCCACAAACGGAACCTGATTAACCTTTCCGTCCATGTAAACGTCACCACTGTGGTTCCCCGCCTTCCTGACGCATTGTTCCAGACCGCGATGTTGATCTCTGCTACAGTGATGAATTAAGGATAGTGCAGTAATTGCTAAACACTGTGGACACTCTGGCGACATTTTTTTAGCTCTGCCACCCAGGTTTTTGTTTGCGTCGCTGGCTTTCACCTAAAATAGTGGGTCTCTTTGCTCTACCTTAACTTTGTTTTCTCTGAGACAGATTAGATCTGCCACCCCATTACAGATTCATTTTCCTAATTTTTCATGTCTGCGCTGTGCCCCATCTGCACAGGCCTGATAATTGTGGGGACCAGCCCTGGTGATTAACATCAGCAGAATTAATTACGCCCGCCATTAAGGCTCCAGGTTGCACACAATGATCAAGAGAAATTAACTTTCTCCCAGCCTCCTAAATCATCTCACCTTCAAGTGGAGTGATGGGAAAAAGACAGGAGCGGGAATTCCGGACCCAACTTCTTTAACCGAAAAAGAAGCACCCCAACCACACTACTCTGAGGCTGATGGCGATCAATTACATTGCCTTATGTGGTGGGATGACTGAGAGGTGTCCAGGGCCTGATGACTAATGGACTTGGGCCGAAACCACCCTGCAGCAGGGACAGGACTGTTTTTCTAGCCAGGGAACACCGGCCAGATGCTGAGGGGCTCAGTTCACCTGTTTGAAACACACACACACATGCACATGGTTAGATTCCTGCACACCACATTTGACTGGGTACAGTGTTGAGAAGCAGTCATTTGAATGTACTCATAGATGGTTGACCCAGAAAAGTAGTTTTTCATCCATCCATTCATCGGTTTTTCATATTGCTTGTTCACGTGAACTGGATAGTCCTCCGAGCAAGATTCTGTTTACAACCTCGACTAGCACCCAGTTGATTGCAGATTTTTTCTTTTTTTTTGTAGTACCTTTTTCTGCACAAATCACTCCTACATCATATAAATCTACCATTTATTATCATTTTATATACCAGGAGAGCAGTACAACAAACAGTAAACAGAGGAGACTCACGCAGAGCTGCTGTCAACCACAGCTCATACACGGACACTCACAAGCAGACTCGCTGACGATAGGTGCCACATCACCAGTCCACACCTTGTGTCAACACATAACACACACATATTCAAATATGTTTATAATGTGTTTAGAAAATTTGTTTTAATGCTAGTGGGAGTAAGAAAAGCAACTCCTTAAAAATCTGCAATGTAACGGGCACGAATGATGAATTACTATATAGATGGGGGATGCTGTTTTTTATTCCAAAACATTAATATTTTATCAGAAAATTGCATAAATGGGAATTTACTCAGCCTTCACAGAAATGTTTATACCATAAAATACCATTATTGAGAGTTCTTGTCGCCCAGCCTTCACCAAAATATTAAATATAAATAATTGTGCTATTCTTTGGAGCAAAGCTTGCATGTTTTTAAGCAAGAAAAATATGCCTGTTTTGGAAAATATAAATATAAAAACATAAAAAAGAAGAAGGTAAAAAAATGACCTGGTTTTATGAAGTTTAATTAAGCTGAAAGTCATGCACACACCAGACGAGATTTACTTGCTGTGACTTTAAATGGCGCGGCCTTCATGGAGACTGCCCTGTAGCTTTTGAGCTCTCCTTCACTTTCTCCCCTTGACCTTTGCCGTCTCAACTGAGGAGAGTTTTCCTACCCAGCGAGAGCACAGTGGACACTGTTCCACACGTTCTAAGATTCCTTAATCACACACTTGCATGTTTCCTTTTATTTGAAAGCCATACTGGCAGGGATAAGTGGTTCTGATAATGAATGGCTGAAAACTAATACGTATACTTGAGCCACAGAGTGAATGTCGATTATGTTGTGGGACAGAACGCATAAGTGAATCTTTTGCAAGGTTGTCAGCAAGTATAATTCATGAACCCAAGCTATGTTTGTCAGAAAAATGTGTATATAAAGCAGTTTGCTAGTGATCCGAGTATCCATTAAGCCAGTGGTTTTCAAACTGAAGGACGAACCCCCTGATGGGGGCACCATTAACACTTTACATGATTGTTACACCCGTCAGATGAAGCTAATTTTACTACCGAGCAGGTTAAAGACACCACCAAAAGAGGGCTGTTGAAAAAAATGCAATACAGGTGAAGCTGGACATTGAAAATGAACATTAAGGGGCTGTTTCGCAGTTGTGTCAATGATTGGGAAAAAATCTGTAGCACAAAGCAAGCCCACACCAGCCACCGTATTGACTGCCGGAATTGAAGATGTTTACGTTTTCACAGAAAAAATATAGTTTAGGTTTCTGTTTATTATTAGTGGCTTGGTAAATTAAAAAAAAAACGTTCGGGAACCACTGCGCGAAACTCGATTTTTTCAATTTACTGTTGCTCTGGAGAGGATGAAGTTCACAAGTAATTTAAGTCGGTGCTCGCAAGTCAATCCCCAAAAGTCATAAGTCGGGGCTCTTGTAAGTTTGTGTACCACTATCTTTTTTTCTATAACACAACTTATTGGACTATGAAATGGTCTTCGCCTCTTTTCAGAATGTAGTGCTTTTGTTCTAAAGGTAATATGGCTAATGCCCCCGTGGCAGAAAGACCAGGAGTAATGTCAGGAGGAGATAAGCAAATTGCATTTGCATCATATTGACTTGGCAAGGTTAAGTAGTGTGTTAAGTAGCGTGCGAGGGGGCGGGGAGGCCAAAATTCTCCAATCTTCTCGTTCCCCCTTTTGGTGACTATTGAGAAGCATGCAGAAGAGCAAAGAGAAGAGAAGTGTCTTTACTGTGTAGCTCCATCTTAAAAAGAAAAAAATGTGTGGCAAGCATGCAGGGAAGACAGGAGACGCCTGTTTGCGTGGGAAGGTTTTGGCTCTCTGCTCTCGTTTAGACTGATTTGATTTAGCTCTGCAGGATCTAATTAAACTGAGACCCAAAACCTCTTTGGAGTTTCACCAGCCATATTGTGGATGTCAGCCTTTGAAAAATCGCCTGGAGCGATCAAGCCGGTGTACTGCACTGTATTTGTATGTGTATTTGTATGTACGTATGTGTACACGTGTGGTACTGATGATAACATATTGACCAGATGTGCGAGGCTAATTCTGATATAAGGCTGCTGCAATATGGCTGTTTTTCTTTATTTTGTCATGCAGATTTAATATTTCATAAAGAGGAGTGTTTCATTTCCAAAATAATATAAAAGATCATGTAAACTAGAGCACAAAATTTCACTAAATTAATAGCATTGGTAATTACTATTGTTGTCATAGTGAATGCTCTTTAACTGAAGTTATCATGCTTAAATCTTATTGTAATTTATTCTAAAATGTACTGTCTGTTATTTATTAGGACGTCATATATTTATTTACTTGTTTTGCCAAATTGGGGGGAAAAAATTTGGTGCTTCTACGTTATACTTGTTTTTTATTTCTAATAGAAATCCAGTGAGCAGGCAAAAATGTTTTTAGAACAAAGTGATCAAAGTATACTGTATGTAGAGGTATTACAATACAGTACTCCAATTGTAAAGTCTCAACAAAGTCTCCTACTCAGCTATAGATTCGGCCCGGAAAATATTTTTAGGTATGGGACGTTTTTCATCTGCGTTAACAAAATGAAAACAAATTCTCCAATGTTGATTGCCACATGCCCCCTGCCCCTCCTCCTGCCTTCCTTTAATGTGCTTTTTTGTGCTGTGCTTGAGACCCTAGGATGGAATGCAGTCAGCATGTTTTGGCAAAACGCAAAGGAGGTGCAGTATAATGTGCTCTTATCTTCACTCCAACACTGACCATTTCATCAGGTTAAAAGACTGTACAGCAATTACAGACAGAAAAACAAAGACAGTTATTTGCGTTTACAACCATTTTTCCACCATAACTTTTGTGTAACACCATTTTAGACGCTCTGACAGGCCACTGAACACACATATTAAAGCACGATGACGTGCATCATTAATACAGCTCATCATAAGGCAGGATGGGTGGGAGGGAGCCTTGGGCTTTGCTTCCATGTGGCCAAGTAAATTTCAAGGCTCTTTGTATGGTGAGTCAACATACAAGTATAATACTTCAGTTTTATTTTGGCTTACAACTTACAGGTTTTTCATTTTATGAGCTGTCACTTGTTGATATTGTTTTGGTTTTTTTTTGCACGGGCAAGGTGAGTCTCAGTCTCCAGTGTTGTTTATTAAACAAGATAGGTCAAACACACAAATACAAAATGTGACAAATTCCTAATCCTAACCCACCTTAATTCAACCCTAACTCACCGTATTCCTAAACCTTAGCCGATCCTAAACTTCTTAAAACCAACCATGGTTGTAAACCTAATCATAACAAACTTATATTTATTTTTTGGGACAAATGTGATTCACATTTGGGATACATAGTCATTTCATTACATTTTTTTCCCCTGCCTGTCCCTTGAAGCAGGAGTCAATCATATTCCTGTGGGGTGTGTCCCGCCTGGAACACATGTGGGATGCCTAACAACACTTTGCTACGCCACAGCCCTTAAAACCTTTTCACCTTTTATATAAAATATATATGTTTTTCTATACATGTTCTTTTATGTTTTTTATAGAATGCAATGCTGAAAAATATGCAACAAAAAAATTCAATACATTTTAATGGTGAAATTTGATTTAATATATAATTACATTGAGATAGCTTAGTCGTGCAACAAATTAGACACGTAAGTGAAGGTACCACTGTGATCCAATCAATATGATGTAATTGTTTTAAAACTTTTTTGTTGTTTTGCAGATGTTTTTTTTTAAATCACTTCCAGTTGATTTAGTCTTGTGTTTTTGCATGGTCTGAGTGAGACAGTCCAGAGAGTGTCATGGAGTGACATTTACTGCCCTTTCTGTGGGGAAACAGTTAAGCAGAGCACAGCATCTACAAAGTAGTCCCCTTTGACACCAGCACTCTACAAATCAAGGCTGAGAGGACAGGCCAGAAAGAAAGAGAAAGAGAAGGGCAGTGACACAGAGGTGCTTTACACTTTCAACCTGGCCTGGGACATCTGCGATATGTCTGGATGCTTCCCCCCCACCCCACACTTTCATCACACCACATTACAGAGTCTGATCAGCGCATGCTCCTTTAAAGTCAATGTTTGTGATCCACCTTCTGTGCGGGTCGCCTCCCGCCACACAGTGGGAGGTATCAGCCTGAACGGAAATTCGTCACCCCAGTTTCACTTATTAGGTAATGCTTCCTGTATTAGAGCGATAGCAGGCACATTTGCAGCTGTGTGTAAACCATAGGGCTCTGCTCATTAAATAAAGGATGCCATCACTCCACGCCACCACCGCATGCTATATGTCACGCGTATCCTCTACCACCCACCCTCTCAAATCCTCAACATCATTTAAATCTGTCATTGCCACCCCAAACCAGGGGGTTCCACGTTCAGCCTCTCTAGCAATCGTCACACTCGCATTTGTGCATGTGGTGGGCACATATGGAGGGTGATGCACAGGTGTGTGTGTGTGTGTGTGTGTGTGTGTGTGTGTGTGTGTGTGTGTGTGTGTGTTGTGTGTGTGTGTGTGTGTGTGTGTGTGTGTGTGTGTGTGTGTGGTGTGTGTGTGTGTGTGGTGTGTGTGTGTGTGTGTGTGTGTGTGTGTGGATAGATGTGGGGGCCCGTCCACATGGGGAAAGGTGCAGGCGTGACGCTCATTACAGAACCAAATGTGTACACGGGCCAGATAAGCAAAGCAGGACAAGATAAGGACGGGACGGCGCATGCCTGCAAGAAAGTTCACTCAGATATTGAGATGCCTCCACAAGATGAAAGTGCACCCAGTCACAAGTCAAAAAGTGAGCTGAACAAATTTTTCAGACCATCACTTTGAGGTTTTTTTTTTTTCTCAGAGACTGTTGAACATTATGACAGATTAACGTCAGCTCCAGTTTGGTAAGAGAAGGTGTGATGAAATTCCTCATTCCTGTGGGAATTGGCAGTACGCTCAGCATTCACTGAAAATTTAAATGGTCCCCTAATGGCATTACATGATGGTGGAGCTCTTTTTCAGTCAACGAGCCACATATTAAGATTTCCAGCAGGTATATTATCGTGAATTCATCTTTTCATAGCCAAATTGGAGCAGGACCTAAGCATGTTCAACAACTTCTATGAATGTCTGTGTTAAAAAATGCAAGAAAATAATTAAGTGCTACAGCTAGCAATTGTTTTTACAATTGAGTTTTATTCCTATTATCCATTAATTAATCGAGTAGGTAACCAAAACAATTTTTTGCATTATTAAACACAGTTTTATGTGTGTATGAGGTGCAGCTTTTATTTTCACACATTTGGGGTAGGCATCCTCAAGGTGCACCCCGACTCCTGCCCGATGATAGCTGGGATAGGCTCTGGCATTCGCTCCACCCTTGTGAGGATAAGTGGTTCAGAAAATGAATGGATGAACACTAAAAGGTGGGGCCTGCCCCGATGAGTGCTTCAACAAATAAGATTGTAGAGTTGGCTGGCACTTAAGTGGTTAAACTATTAACCAGCTTCTTGTTAAGTAACCTGGTGTGAGTTAGGGCCTTCGGCTGCTCATTTTTGTTTTCTCACCATTTGTTCAATTGAGTGTTTGAAAGTAAACCACAGGTTGTGTCTACTTTGGGATGGGTGACTTTATCAAATAAACCAACATTAATAAGTATGTTGACGGCATGGTGGATCAGCTGGTAAAGCATTGGCCTCACAGTTCTGAGGTCTCGGGTTCAATCCCGGACCTGCCTGTGTGGAGTTTGCATGTTCTCCCCGTGCTTGCACACGGCGGTTTCCCTACCACATTTCAAAAACATGCAACATTAATTGGACACTGTAAATTGCCCCTAGGTGTGATTGTGAGTGTGGCTGTTTGTCTCTATGTGCCCTGCGATTGGCTGGCAACCAGTTCAGGGTGTACCCCGCCTCCTGCCCGTTGACAGGTGAGATAGGCTCCAGCACTCTGTGTGACCCTAGTGAGGATAAGCGGTGAAGAAAATGGATGGATGGATAATCAATATGTTACTGTGGGTCGTGGTACACACTGAACTTTATGCATATGAATGAAAGCCATTTATTGTCATCATACGACTTCAATATATTATGTACAGTTCAAATCTTGGACTTTGCATACTGGTGTGTTACCTATGACAGAAAAACAATATAATTTTGATTTGGGGTGGTTACCAATCTGTTAATTTAAGGCAGCAGTGTCGTAAACCTAACATTGGGTGGTGATCTATTACATTTTGTTAAGCATTTGTTAAGCAATGTATATACAGGCAGTGTGTCTTGTATATGACCAAACCCCACACATTCTAATTAAAACTGCTTATGCTTGAGGCTCCCTCTGAAGTTGCATCTCTGCATTACACGTTGATCTTTTTTTCAAAGCTTTCCCATACATTGACTCTTGTTGCTAATATTTTGCTTGTTTAACTACACGAAAGGGCAAAGTGAGGTTGTTACCATACAACTCAATGTGAATCAATGCAACAGTTTGATTGAGGATCACCAATTATACATCCATTGATGCACGATTACTTCAAGGACATAAATAAAGGCTGCTTTTTTTAGGCTACAATTTCCACATCAGAAATCCATCACACTCACAAAATGTACAATTTAGCATTACACTATGTTCTTCTTTCATGTTTATTGAATACACATTTATTCCTAATATATTTCATGTTACTGTGTTTGCATGGATTGCAAATATCACAAAACACAATGTTTCGTCTTAAATTGAAAGGAAAATAATTGACGGTAATAATATCTCTACTACATTGTCTGTGTTAAAAGCCCATTGATGTTATGCCTGGGTCCACTTGTAAAATAACCCCTGCTGGTACTGGCGATTATACAACATTAGTCACTGACTCGAGACCATGCATGCTCTATGCTAATTCTTCCTTAAATGGAGTATCAACTGATCCAGAATAATACAGATGTAATAATAATATCTTGATATTTATATATCCATCCATCCATCCATTTTCTTAGCCTATTGTCTTCACAATGGTGCTGGAGCCTATCCCAACTGTCAACGGGCAGGAGGCGGGGTACACCCTGAACTGGTTGCCAGTCAATCGCAGGGCACATCGAGACAGACAACAGTCGCACTCACAATCAGACGTAGGAGCAATTTAGAGTGTCCAATTAATGTTGCATGTTTTTAGGATGTGGGAGGAAATCAGAGTGCCAGGAGAAAACCCACGCAGGCATGGGGAGAACATGCAAACTCCACACAGGGAGGGTCGGGATTGAGCCTGCATATTGCCAAAAATGATTCCAAAGTAGTGTGATGACAACAAGATCAATGTTTAGGAGTGTCTATCACAAAGTCCTGATCTGAATACCATCAAAAGTTTGTGGGCAGATCTGAAAATGCATTTGAGTAAGACTACCGACAAACCTGAATTAGTTACAGCAGTTCTGTCAAAAGGAATGGGCCAGGATTCCAGCAGAATACTGTCTGAAAGTTGTGGAAGGTTACCCAAAACATTTGACCCAGGTCATGCAGTGCAGAGGAAATGCTACTCAAAAGTAAGGAAGTCTATGTCAACCTTTGACCTCAAAGAAATAATATAACATTTTTTAAGAAATTCTCTCATTATTTTGACATTCAACAAAATTAAATAATTTTGGTGATCCTGACTGAGAACAATCAGGAGAGGCTTAGTCAGATTTGACTTCAGACACAGTTGTGAGGACCCGGGTTTAATCCCGGCCCCGTCTGTGTGGAGTTTGTATAGTCTCCCCGTGCCTGCATTTCTTACCACATCCCAAAAACATGCAACATGAATTGGACACTCTAAATTTCTCCTACGTGTGATTGTGAGTGCGACTGTTGTCTATCGCCATGTGCCCTGCGATCGGCTGGTAACCAGTTAAGGGTGTACCCCGCCTCCTGGTACACCCTGAACTGGTTGTCCAGCAATTGCAGGGCAGATAGGAATAAACAAGAATTCTGACTCACAATCACACCGACGGACAATTTAGAGTCTCCAATTATTGCCTGTTTAGATGTACGTGGCACAATTGCTCGTTATCTTGCATTTT
Source organism: Syngnathoides biaculeatus (assembly GCF_019802595.1). NCBI lineage: Eukaryota > Metazoa > Chordata > Actinopteri > Syngnathiformes > Syngnathidae > Syngnathoides > Syngnathoides biaculeatus. The sequence continues at coordinate 11,195,178 of NC_084653.1, read as the reverse complement.
TGGGTAGGAATGATAGTGCAGTGTGTTAGTGGTGGTGGATTAAGTCGGTCCAGGCCCAGGTAGACAATTCAGGCCTGCCTCTTATTTGTAGTGTTTTCTTGATTGAAACGCATCCAAGTGGCACCAGCCATTATAATGTCTGCAAGAATTTGTCCGTCGTTTCCTCCTCTGCACATCACCGACGTGATCATTGTGCCTGATAGGAAAGATGAATGTATGTTATTGTTTCCGGGAAGACAGTGTGTTTCAATCTGGTTCTCTTTGCTCTAATCCCAGGTAGAGCTCTTTAAGTGCTGAATCAGTTAGCGCCCCTTCGATCCATCACGCAGGCTTTGTAGTGGGTAGGTCCTCCCCGACCCCCCTCTCGAGACGAATGAAACACCTGCCCAATGCTGCTCGGGACTTCATCATCCCGCCATCCCTTTGTCTCATTCAGCCAGGGATCTCAACATCGAGGCAGCGGAAAACTGAAAGCAGCACTTTTGTGCTCATGTGTTGTCTGTACACAAAAATTTGTGGCAGGAAAAGACTCTCCCCACCTTCTCCCACGTCTGTCCCCTCTACCCCGTTTTCCTCACCCAGAAAGGGAGGACCTTGACGCCCACAATAGCCTTGGAGTTACACGTCACAATAAATGCGTGACACTGAGAAAGAGAGAGAGAGAGAGAGAGAGAGAGAGAGAGAGAGAGAGAGAGAGAGAGAGAGAAAGAGAGAGATGACATTGGGTAAAACAGGAAACCCTTCCGTCAAATCTTCCTTTTATTGCGGAACACAATGAGGTAATACTTCATGGGTTTTAATTGTTGTTTTTTGGGGGGCAGGAGGGTTTGTTTTGGTAAAATTGATTAGACAAAAATCACATCACTTCAGTCATTTCTGTATCACTATATGGAGGGGTCATCCTTTTGCTAAAGAGAAAAACCATTGCATTTTGATACAGATGAAGAAGCACTTTTGGTAACCGTTTAGCTTTGGGCATGGTCTGCCAACACATTCTATATTTAATCAAATAAATAATGATATCATTCACACTGAAATAGACACATGGGGTAGAATCTTTTTCAAGGCATGATGATAGGTCAAAAAATAAAACCATGATATTTTGGTTCAAATTGTCTAGGGAAAAATTGTAAACCATTTTGTAGACAAAGACAACACAAACAAAGAATAACCGGCGACCCAATTGAATAAAAACATGCATGCAGGCAGATGGTTCAAATTAATTTGATGATTCCAACAACTTTGTGCCTATTTCTCCTTGGATGAGGTCATATACACAAACATGAACATGCAGTTATCATCTGCCTTATGCAACTGCCCAACAAAACTACTTTGTGCTTCTTCACATCAAACATGAACAAGTACTCAGATTTAAACAAAGATAATGAAATGTGAAATTTTGTAAAAGTGTTTTGTTTTCCCCCACTTCTTTTTAGTTAAGGTATTCACTTTGGCAAAAAGCTTTGGGAAAATTGGATGGACAAAATGTTGCATAATTCTCTACATGGATACAATTACATTAATTGATATTTCGAAAATCTGGGATCGATTGGGGGCTGGTCCAGGGTGCACCCCTCTTCTCACCCAAAGGTAGCACGGGTAGGCTGCAGCTCAGACGTGAGCGCCAGAGGAAATGGACGGACGGACGGACGGACGGATGGCTCTTGCGAAAACTCACTTCTATTATTCCCAGTGGGCATGCAAGTGCGTGATCTCAGCTGACACTGAAATGAAAAGGGAAGGTAGTTGTGTGATGGTCACATGACTTTGGATGTACACTGACAACAGCGTACTGGTCATTATTACTGGACATGTGAGCGCGGTGAGTGTGTACATTTGTTTTCCTGCAGGCAGTCAATTAGCGGCACCGTGTCCCCGCTGTAAATAAAGGTTATTACAGCGCACTATCTGCGCCTCATCAATAGGCTGATGCATCGGTGCTGTTTTCTCTTGTCCGTTTTGCACTAAAACAAAGCAAGACGTGTAAGGCCATTCTGGTGGTTTAATCACTTCCCTGGATTCAGTTTATAATTCACAGTGCGAACACTCACAACGCAAATACACTAAATACCGCCACTGGATGTTTTATTTTGAAATGTAATTGAGAAAGCAGACAATCGTCTGTCAATACACATGAAAAATAGATACATTCTTGACCTCTGGCTCATTTCAAAGAGATTTCCCCCGACTTACCCGACATCCTCAATGATGTCAAGCCCTCCTTCATGTGTCACCTTTAAAATAATCCGTCGATATTAACATACCAAGTCGGTGCATCAATATCTGTAGATTTATGAGTGATTCTTAAGGGAAGCCAAAAAATGAACGAGTTTTCCAAATCCAAAGATTCAATTATCAACTGTCCAGAAATAAGTCAAATAAATCTGAAGTATGTATGGAGTAAGCAAATGTGTTTTCTTTTTTTTTTTAATTAAATGGCAATGATGCTCAAAATCACACAATGTCATCCTGTATAAAAATAGAGCGCTAAAATAAATTTGTCTTCATTTAGTATTCATACTAATAGACAATAATCACCTCAAATTATCTGTATTTCAATAAGATGTGTAAAAATTCACCAAGTTTAATGTTAAGGTTTAGTTTATTGATAGTTGGATGTATTTTTTTTTCTTTGTTCAGGGTGAAGAATGGCATATACTAGCAATGAAAAGACATTTTGCTCATTGGGAACAGCATAGATACAAATATAATAAATCTCCAGTGTCTGGAAGCAGATTTGGACATGGCACAAAGAAATTCCCAATTCTTTGTGAAATCCATTATAAAAGCTATACTCAAAAATGTTGAAAATTCAATGAAGGCATCTTTTATTTATCAACCCTGCGTGCCTTGGTCATGTAGAGCATGCTATCTTATTTAATATTTAGCTATCTATGGTGTGTTTGTGATTTTATTATACTAATTCAAAACAACTTGGTTTTGCCCTGCGATGCTGTAAATCTCAACAACACCTGAGGCATCTCATTTATTTTATGCATTCTTTGTCGAATGCAAATATGAGCATAGTTTCACAAACAAAACAAAAAAGAAAACGCAACGCTTTACCACTCTCCTGTAAATATAATGCTGATTCTATTTATATTTACTGTGATTTATACCCAGTTTCCTCTATGCGAGTGAGCAGGAAACAGATGCAAGGAATTGTTCTTCCCCTGAATTCCTCCGGGAGCGATTGTAGTCAACGCCGATGTGTGAGACCGGCTTTGTACTTGCATGTGAAAAGGTGTAGACAGTATCTAAATGGACTGCTTGGTTTCCCTCTTCTGGGTGTCCATTTCCTCACCGTTTCCATGTGCGTATGTCCGTCTGGCCAAAGCACAGGTTATCGGCTGCAGGTTCTCTCCCTGATGTGCATGCGGAGCCAAGTCCATACCTCATCAGGACAAGGTCAACAACATACAAGACCAGAACAATACAAACAGAAAGAAGTATTTGTTCAACTTTAAAAGTGGATGTTTTTAATGAGACTTGCAGTTCATCAAGTAGTTTGCTCCTGAAAAGAATGTGTTCCCTAGCATGATGTGGTGACGGAGGAAAAAAAACAAAGTAATTTAATTCAAATTTGAGATGATTGTCAGACATTCATCACTGGGGCAAAAATGACCAGTTCATGCAGAGTAAACCTGTTCAGCAGCTGTCCTGTGATGAGGGCAAAAGATTTGGCTTTTCGTGGACCATGCTGACATCTAGTGGCAATTAGCTGAAAAGCTTGTTAGTGTTTTCTATTGTTTTGTTGTTGTTTTTTCTATCTATCATGCTGTCCAGTATTTGTATGGGAAGAGTGTGCATTTTTACTTGTAACAGCTATTTTTAATGTATTTTTTATATGTGTATATATATATATACTTGTTTTGAAATGTATGATTTTGAATGCAGTAATATTTTTAGGTGACACTTTACTATAGGGCACAGAGCTAAGGCAGCAATGCAATGGAAGCGTTCAACGCAGCACACTTCAACGGCGCATGCGTCAGGGATTCTCTGTGTAGTGGTACGCGTGCGTCCTCTAGTGGTATGCAAAAGAATCATTGCCTAAGCACACATCCTTCGTGCTTAAAAGTCTGAACATTTTTTAGGTCAAAATTTGTTTTTCCAGTTTTATGAGACATGCAATTTAATGGAAGAATTTTATCCGATTTACTGCATTGTACAGCAGAAAATCATTCAGGTTTATCTGGTAGGTCAGTTTTATCAAACTAGTGGCTAAATTATTAAACCATTTGTTACATAAGAGATGCCCATCCCACAACATAAATCATTATGTACTGATTTCATAGCCCAACTATTTGGTATCAGCTATTGGGGTGTTTTTTGTTTTCGTTTTTTGTTTGTTTGTTTGTTTGTTGTTTGTTTGTTTGTTTGTTTGTTTGTTCAAGAACAATGGATTGCAGGTACACCCATTATTGAGTTGTAAAAAGTTCAGCCTTCTGCAATTCTGTATGTCATTTTCTTTTCTGGTTCCTGCTTTTTCATTCACCTGAGACTGGGACCTACTATGAACTATTTCACGTTATTAAGTCAAACTACAAAATACTTTGACAGGATAAACAGTGTGGCATGGTGGACAACTGCTGAGCACATCTGTCTGACAAAATTGTGAGTTCAAAAATGTTGGGTTTAGGCCTTCTAGAGTGGAGTTCGGATTTCCTCCCCATGCATTTGTGGGGTTTGGGGTATACATACAATCCCAACACAACACACAAGGTCACCCCCATAATCCAGCCCATCTGGTTTACAGTAAGCACAGACTGGGTCTGTCACTAAGTTTTAACCCACCAATTGTAAGGGTGTAGTAGTTACTTACATCATTTCATTACACACATGCTCACTCATCTGAAGATTTACTGCATACGTTATTTTGCTGAAGTGTTGCTGCACAGCCACTGCTCACCAGATATACAGCTCACCATAACTTGGAGGTGTAAGATGGCTATAAAGCATTATTAATTATTTAATATGGCTTTTAAGTGCAGCCTTTTAGTCCACGCAAGGATGTCATCGCCTCCGCCAGCGTGTGAGTCAATGGATTGTTTTATTACACAACACATCATGAGCAAGAAATGAATTGTTAAAACATTTTAATGATAGCTATGAAATGTTGCCTCTTATTCTTTATATATATATATATATATATATATATATATATATATATATATATATATATATATTTAAAGAAAATGAGTTGTCCATTACTATTAGATCTCGGACCAATGTTGCTATGAGAAATAGCTCTAAATGACATATAACACAACAGGCACCTGATATATAGCTCCATTTAGGAAGGGAGCATCCTTCAAAAAGCACCCCACAAAATTACAAATGGGGGCATTCCATTCAGACATTTATCAGGCTTGTTGCAATCCATGGTGATGATCGTAAGTTTATAAGTTTTATTGTCAGGATGAAAAACTAACATACCTGCCCTGTTAGTTTATGACGGCTATACACCAGCACTAATACATCAGATTTATTTATACAGAATGACACAAGCACTAAAGCAAGTACATTCATCAAACCCACCTACTGTACTCAAATACTCGGTAAATTGAAAGGCAAGGAGGCAAAATCCACCATTTACAACAAAAACATACTCATATGGCACTTTTTCAAAGGCAATGATAACAAATGGTAAATATGTGACATAACGTTTAAAAGGCAAGTTTGACAATTCAGAATTAATCTAATTTACATTCCTCAATTTGTATTACTTGCTCCAAAAATGAATCAACAATCATTTCATCAGAATAGACGCAATTAAAATGAATCTACGATTAAAGTCATCCTCCAGTTCGAACTTGCGGGCTTGTGTTTGGGAAACCTCCTATCTTTCAAATCCAAGCAATAGTTCCTGTAACACAGGTCAAAACACAAGGTGTGTCTGCCTTTTTACTGATTATAAATACTTAGCATTAACAGTGTCAGAACAGCATTAGCCTTTTATATTGGGGTTATATTTTCCTCAGACAGCACAATAAAGTTAATCACAAGTATTGTTTGAGCCATAAAGCAGCCATATATTCAGATGTGTTGCTTAGGCTCAAGCATCTGGCTAATAGATCATATAAATCCAATAGTGCTTCTCAAAATAGATAACTTGGGGAGCAAATAGTATCCTATATGTCATGTTTACACCATTACAAATAAGAGCTTTAAAAAAATTCCATTTCACCTAATCACAACATTGCTAAGGGTACCATAAATAAATAGGGCATGGACTCTGAAATTATCTCTGCTGTAAGTTTTTTCTATGATGGCGACTTTGCAGGCGGCACAGGGGACAACTCATTACACCACAGGTAGGTAGCAAAGTTGAGGCCCGGGGGCCAAACCCAGACCGCCACATGATTTTATGTGGCCCGCGAAGGCAAATCATGAGTGTCAACGTCCACGATGCTTATGAAAATCTCTACCAAATTTCAAATGGTCATATCATAAATGATTATGTCAAGCCATTATAAGCACTTTTGTGTTACCAAGCATGAACTGTGGTTGAAAAACTCATTCCCCTCAACTTCTCATTCCACAACTAGTTCATAAATTTTGTGTGTAAATATGATGCGGCAATCAAAGGTGATTTTATGGTTTCATTTTCATAACGACCCTCTGACAGAAAGTGTAACTACCATGTCGCTTGTGACAAAAATGAGTTTGACACCCCTGGGTTAGAGCATCTACCTCTCAATTCTGAGGTCTGGGGTTCAAATCCTGGCCCCAGCCGTGTGGAGCTTGTCCTCCCCTGTGCCTGTGTGGGCTCCAGCATGCCTGCGACCCTTGTGAAGACAACTGGCTAAGAAAAAAAAAAGAAAATTTGGTTACTTTGCACAGTGAGCAGGTGGTGAGCACTGTTCTGAGTTTAGGATTTTGAACACAAGCTAGGCCCGTACACATGAAGAGAACTGTCCAGGATTTTTCCCCTTCCTTACTAAGGATGCCAAACATCAGACAATCTTATCTATTATAAGATTACCATTAGCTCTGATGTGTGTCGAGTAAATTTACCCCTGTTATAATACAGTATTGTCCAAAATGGGTCAGCCCCAACAATCTTACATCTTGAACATGTTCAATATTTATGACCAAAAACGTTGGTGTGTGGGGAAAGGAGGCTCATGAGGTTTTTATGATATGAAACAAAATGTAATCAATCAAGAACCGCCCTAACTTAGGAACAAAGTAATGAGTGTAAATAAAAATAAACATCTTATCCAATATTTGTTTGCGTTTGGGATTTTATTTTTGGTTGGGGCAGGGGGTGGGGGGTGGATAAAAGTGGGTTCCTCAGATGGGAAGAATGGCCATGTCTTTTTGAGGCAAAATCGCACTGGCGCCGCATCTGGCAGCCATCAGAAACACTCTTGTAACCTCGGTGTGGAAGTATTTTTTTTTTTTTTTTGTCTTCGGTTTTGTTAGATCATGTGTGGTCACGCAACATTTCTTTCTGCATCTAAGGATTTGCTTGTCGATTGGTGGTGGAACAGAATGTGTTTGGTGGTGTTTGTGTAGTGAAATTACTTGACTGACCACACTACACACAATGGAAACAAAACTGTCGATGCCTGATTTTTTTTAATCTTTATATGTGTTATCTTTAATAGATTAAAAAATAATAATATTTCAAAAATCTTCATTTGTGTACCAAGCCTAAGCCCTATATGGAAAAGAGAAAAAAAACTTAGTACCCTTAAAAAATCCATCCAAGTAGAGCATACAAAGCCAACACAAGAAGGCCAGATGAGATTTGAACCCTGAACCTCATCACTGTGGGCCAGATGTGGTAATCACTAATGCATCATGATGCCAAGTAATGTATCATCATTATTTGTTACATTATGTATCAATGAATTCGTTTTTTTTAAACATAATTTTGTTGTTACTGTTGGGTGGGTCAAAGTATGAATGAACATATTTAGGAAAGGAAGCAAGGAACAGGGAGGGGAGGGTGGAAAGAAAGCTGGAACAAGGATACATGAAAAAAATGAGGGGGTGGATAAGGACAGTATGAAAGGAAGCATGGAACAAGGATGATGCAACAAACATGTATGAATGAAAGTGACAGAGGAAGGAATAGTGAAGGATGAGAGAAAGGATGACAAAAGGAAGGAAGGTCAGAAAGAAAGGGAGGAGGGAAGACAGAGAAGTGAAGGTTGAATGGAAGAGTGAAATGATAAAAGGAAAATTGAAGGGAAGAAACAAAAATGGAGGGAGAGGGGAAAATTAAGATACACCAATTATTAAACTAAGGATGTAAGAAAGAATGGATTAAGGCAGGATGGTCTGAATTAGGAAAGAAATAATGAAGTATCGCTTCCACTTTTATGGTATCCACCAAGTCCCACAAACCTGTAGGGATTTGCGAGTTTGGAACCTACACGTGTTCACAAATCGAGGAAGATATGACCAAAGATTAGAAAAAGTTAACAGCAAATGGATTTCTTAAAAATGAGTGTGGAGTACAGACGTCCGGATCTTATCTAAGTATCGGCCGCACACGAGACGTGTGTCTTCTGGCTGGATAGCCAAAGAAGAAGACAAAAGCTGCCCAGTAACACGAGGTTTTTATATGTATGGGTTCATGGTAGAAGTGGCTGCCCCCCCCCCGTCCCGGGGTGGGATGGTAACTTTCCGCTCCTTATCTGGTGTCGTTCGTCTCCACGGCAACGCCTGGGAAGGGAATATGGCACCAACCGGTTTTCTGCGTACAAAGATCAAGGACAACCACCGGCTCCACAACACATCCTTGTCTGATTAGCAAATGGGCAACACTTTATCTGTTGATTAAATGTATACGGTCATATTTAAGCAAATAATGAAAGTGCAATAAAAGTAAAATAGTCTTCAAACACTACTTCAAATTCAAACACGAACCCCGGTTAGGATGGCATTTTGAAAACTTACTTTGTATTTCCGAACTTGGACTGCGTCTCATGAATGTAACTGTGATTGATAAATGTAATATCACGTAAAATGAAAACTACTTGAAGGTTTTACGCCATCGTGGCCCACTCTGTAATATTGAACGCGTTATAATACTTTTTTTTGGGCGGGGGGAAGGCAAATCTTTTTTCAGGTATATTTTCTGTTCAACCACTAGATGACGCAAATTGTTTACTATTTAGCCCAAATAAAACACGAAACATGCTGTTCCCAAAACCTTTCGTTTCAGGTGTGAAAATAGTTTAATCTAATACTAGTATTACACAAGTCTTATGTTGTTTTTTGGCTTCGTGACCACGAACAATCCAGAACACTCTACTGACGTAGGCGGATGAGCAGGGTCACGTGATCAGCTCCGTCTCATGACTAAAGAGCACATCAAAATGGAGGTTCGATTCCTTGAATTTTTTTTTTGCATCCCCGTTAATTAATCGCGTCGCTTGCATGTCGGGTCTTTGGCGTCATCAAAGCACTTTGACACGATTGACTGAGCCGACGTCGTGTCTTTTATCTTTGTTCTCCGTTGCTCGTGTTTTCAAAGCTCGCGCTGAGGTTTGAATTAGCTTGTGAGCTAGCGCTAGCATGTCGCAGTGAGGGTTCTTCGATTGTATAAATAACCGTTTTAAACTTGCACCGTTTGAGAGGTTAGCGACGAAATTGGATTTGTTACGTTGTGAATGTTGTAATTAATTAAGACAGGTCTTGTGCTGCTTGTTTTAAATAGGACAGACCTCGTAGCTTCTAAATATCAATGCTCTGCAATTAATAGTGTGTCCAAAGAAGGCACTGCGGCCATTTGTAGATTAACTTTTTTGTTTTGGTGCAGGTACAGCGGATAACTGCAAATAATTTCAGTCGAGTACAAAGTGGCTTCAATAGCAGTATTGGACAGATACCGAAGGAAGGCAGAAAAATAGTTTAAACCACAGGAAGAATGCAAATTTAAAAAGGGAATATGAAGGAAGGAAGGAAAGAAGAAAAAAGCAGGTCTAAGGTGGAAGGAAGGGAGGTAAGGAAGGCAGAAAAGCAGGTTTAAGTGCAGGAAGAAAGGGTTTAAAGATACTTGATTAAAGGGGGAAGGAAGGGAAAGATGCCATGGGAAAAAAGCAGGTCAAGAGGAAGGAAGGTAGGTTTCGGCAAAAGATCGAAAAATATACCCAAAAAGACACCAAAGAAAGGAATACGGTCAGGAAGGAAAGGTGCCCAGGAACGAAAATGTAATTATGGAATTGGACACAAAGTGTATTTGTACCTACTCTTTGCCCACCATATGTGTTGATTAGTTTGAAATCGATACAGCCCACAAACAAAATTTGAAAACTTGTATTGTTGATTATAGACAACATAAGAGAATGTCAGTGTTGAGAGCTAGGTAATGAATAAATATCTTTTTCATAATATTCCCATTTACAGTAAAATGTTAAATTAATTACATAATTTTCAATCAGTCTCCGTCGTGCATTGTGTGAACTGAATATTTTGGTGTAGAATGTGTTTTTCATTGCCACCATGTGCTGAATGTGCAGGACCATGACTGTAAAGAACCAGAGCAGCTCAGGAAGCTCTTTATTGGTGGCCTGAGCTTCGAAACCACAGAGGAGAGTTTACGGGCTCATTTCGAGCAATGGGGATCACTGACAGACTGTGTGGTATGTTTTTAAGTTGTTGCCACGTGGAACAAATGTAATCACCTTCATAGGGGGAAAAAATATTGTGATTTGTATCATTACTATCTATTGACAGTTTGGAATTGTATTTTATGACACAATAATTTTGTGTTTTAGGTGATGAGGGACCCGGGCACCAAGCGGTCAAGAGGTTTTGGCTTTGTGACCTACTCTTCCATGGTGGAGGTTGACGACGCCATGAAAGCAAGGCCTCATAAAGTAGACGGCCGAGTTGTTGAGCCCAAGAGGGCCGTGTCCCGAGAGGTACCCAAACTTAATGACAGGAGCACATGTGACGTGTGGTTGTACCTCACTGTGATCGTGTTAATTGCTCTTGCTTCAGGACTCCAATAAACCAGGGGCTCACCTGACAGTGAAGAAGATCTTTGTTGGTGGAATTAAGGAGGATACTGAAGAGTACCACATCCGAGACTATTTCAAGAAATACGGAAAGATTGAAAGCATCGACATCATGGAGGAACGGTCCACTGGCAAGAAAAGAGGCTTCTGCTTCGTCACCTTCGACGATCATGACACCGTTGACAAAATTGTCGGTATGTACTTGCTTGCCCGTTAGACCTTTTCAGGAATGTCGTTAGTATGGCCAGTTTTTCAATTCTCCGTTTTGCCTTGCAGCTCAAAAATACCACACAATCAACTCACACAATTGCGAAGTCAGAAAAGCACTCTCGAAGCAAGAAATGAACGTGATGTCTAACAGCAGGGGTAACCACACATTCCATGAGATCATTTCTACCTACATAATGATTTGCATAATTGTATGTTGACTTTAAGTGTACCACTGTATCCATTTCAGGAAGGAGTGGAGGCTCTAGTAACTTCATGAGTAGAAGTAATAATTTTGGAAGTGGTGGTGGCGGCAGCTACAGTCGTGGTGCGTAGTCTTTGAGATAACATAATTTTACTGCATTGACACGAATAGAGGTGCATAAAATAGACACCTCTGGGGAAAAAAAGGTTATAATTATTGAGAGGCCACAAAATGGCAGCAAGTCACTACGCATATATAAATGGAGCTCTGCAACTCATTTGTACATAGTTGCATGGTACCAAAACACTACATTAATTGCTTTGGCCTGAGACAATAAACAGCAAATGAGTTTTTCGGCAAACAGAGGATAGGATCCCAAAAATTGATGGAATTTGTACATTTTTTAATGCCAGACTGCAAATATGTAAGGATGCACTATAGTGGAAATTGTCATTTACATCGTAACATGTTGATTAACTTTATAGGAAATATTTAAAGTAACATTGTAGTGTTTTTATTTGAGTATAAGTTTAGTTAGTTTACCATATTGCCCAAGAAATATCCAGTGATTGCAAGTCTAACAATTAGAATCACTATTTTGATTCCAGTTACTATTGTATCATTGTTCCCCAATCCAAAATGCCATAATAGTATGAATTTGTTATTGCTCCTTCAATGCATGAAAATTAGCTAGCCACTGTTTTATTGTTGTTGTTTTTTATGACAAATGCTGACACTATTTTTCTTCCTAGATAACTACGGGGGAGGACGAGGTGGTTATGATGATTATGATGGTACGTAGTTGTTTAAAGTTTACTGGGCTGGGCAGGCAAGAACTATAATTTTGTTTGGCATTTGTATAGGTCCTGGTGGAAATTACGGTGGTGGAGGAGGAGGCGGTTATGGAGGACGTAGCTATGGAGGCTATGGTAATCAAGGTGGTGGATTTGGTGGCAGCTGTGATGGTTACCGAGGTAATGGTGGAGGTAAATCCTTTGTCCTGGTGATCGTGAATGTATAGCAGCACTTCATTAGAACATGTTGATTTTTTTTTCCCTATCAGTGTCGTGCATGGCACAGGGATGAGAATTTTCCGCTGATTTCCGACTTTTTCAGACCAAAATGACCATTCTGGAGATAAGCGCAAATTTGTTGAGAAATATCGGGGGGGGGGGGGGTAATCTTGTGCCTGCCTCTTGGTGGTAGGCTCTGAGCTGCAAGTTGAGCTTAGTGGTAGCACAAGCACGACTATCATATGCCGTTCAAACATGCTCGGTAGTGTAAATATTTGCATTTTGCAACATAAACATAAAAACTTCTTTGCAGCAGATTACTCGATTGGACATCAAGTTATACAGTATAACGATCCAATCGTGTTAGTGGTTAATTGAGTTTCACCATTGCCACGTACATGTGTTCTCAGTTCTCAAAAATCGCAGTGTAACTTATTAGTTAGCCAAGTAATGGCGCATGGGACTTAGCGCGAACTGAGCGACGGTGTGTTCAAAGTTTTACGATGGCAAAAGTGTTAGAAAAAAAAGGATGAAGATCGAGCGAGGGTAATTGACAAGGATGCTGGAATCAAAAACAGTTTCAGACGGCATGGCTTGAAAAAAGTGAAACCGTGCAGATAGGACCGAAAACGGTATCAACATGTCTAACCGAACACATCCAAAAAGTGGGCATTCCTGGCAAAGTGCTGTGCACTGTGTGTTCCGATAGGAGCAAAAAATATCCAGGAGGAAACTCAAGCCCCCCAATAAACGTTTTCAGTGTTTTTCCAAATTGGTCATTCTCATCCCTGATGGCATCACACATTTAAAAAAAATAAAATAAAAATAAAAATCAGTTTGTGTCCTGTTTTAGACTGTTGAGTCCACTTAATGGTAACTTACCGTACAGTCTTGGTAACATTGTATTCTTACCAATGTTGACCTTTCATTTGGGGGGGGGGATTTCCTTCTGGCTGTAATTTGGTCTACTGAGGTGTGCGGATGTCATGCATTGTCACAGTTGGTAGTCCGATATATGTATCCTCCAAATTTGACTTACTTTACAGTATTGAATTGAGGTTCCACTGTACTTGGGTTTGAGATAATATTGGTAATGGAAGCTTCAGGTAAAGTGATTATCGCATGTATTTTCAGGTTACGGCGGGGGTGGAAACTACAATGATTGTGGCAACTATGGTAGCCATCAGTCCAACTATGGGCCCATGAAGGGAAACAGTTTTGGTGGCAGAAACTCAGGTGGACCATATGGAGGTGAGTTATCCTCTCCCGTGCAAAAAATCAGTCAGTATTTAGAACTTAAGTCGACTATTTCTTTTTCAGGTGGCTACAGCTCCAGCGGCGGCAGTAGCGGTTATGGCTCACGGCGCTATTAAACATTACATTGGTAAGTTGCAATTGACTCTCACAGCGACCCTTATAGCAGAGTACAGAGTCAGCCCATGCAAGTGCAGAATAACTGTTTGTTCTATCCTGTATTCATTCAACAGGCTTCAGTTCTTAGCAGGAGAGGCGAGGCGATGAGCAAAAGGAAATGTCAGGAAAGCTGCAGGTTACTTTGAGGCATTAGAGGAGCACACGAGTCAGACTGTTTGTGGAAGAAGGACTGTACATTCAAATCAAGACATGAGCGCATCGCATTGATACATTATGATAGATATTTGCCTGCAAAGCCACTGTTCCCCTCTGTGCGTCTCAAGTGTGGGTGTTGTACCTTGTGGTGTCAGGGGTTGAGAGAGTTCACATTTCTTTTTGTAATCTAAAGCCCGTTGTTTATATCTTTTTTTTTATTTTATTGTTTAATGCCTTAGATTAACATGGTTTTTCTTTAGTGTAGTTGTAACAGTTCCTCTGATGATTCAAGTGTTTTTTTTATGTATGTGAACACAGTAAAACCCTCTCAAAGTGTCTGGATTAGATTTCAGGGAATTCTAGTTTGTTCAAAGCCCGAATAAAAATGGTGTAGTGAAGTGAGGTGTTGCCTGCCTGATGTATGCAATTATGGACATGGCAATGATGGGTAGCCTTAGGCCATCCACCGTAGCATTATAGGAGCCACGAGTGCCTGCAGCATCAATAGTGTGGAGGATTGCAGATGGCGGTCAGACAGCACGTCTTCAGCCAGCGCCAGCACAGTGGACCAGTCAGCATTGGGAAAGAGAGAGAGAGGGGAGGAGGAGGCGGCAGCAAGCACAACGCCAGCACGGAGGAGACTTGCAGAGTCCAGACTAGCTAAACCTTCCAGAAGCCAGCTAGCGAATGGACATGGGGGGGCACTCCTGTTGAGTCAGTTAACTCACTATGTACTATAGGTGTCAGACTTGAGAAGGCAGTATTTCACAAGAGCGAGCAGGTAAGAGTAACCACTTTGCTTGATTTGCAGATGTGGAAAGAGGCGGAAAATCTGTAAAGACGCGGTAACACGGAAGGGTCTGGATGGGTAAGACTTTTTTCCAAATATTATCCAAGCTGCTTTTTTCTTTGACAGGTAAATATTGGCAGACGCTCTCCGTTGTGTTCAATGGTCACCTTCATAATGAATTAATGGTTCACAATCACCAGTACTTTTCTTTTTTGTGTTGCTTTGAGTCTGTGTGGATAAAGTGACACGACACGCCCCCATTGTTGGTGCCAGCAGTTAGCCTGCCTGACAACTGCCCTTTCTTGGGTAAGGCAACATTGTACAAACAGAATAAAACAGAACATGTTTATGAAGAGTGGCTGCTATAGGAGGCAATACACGTAGCCATTACTCTTTGACAAACACAAGGTAACATCAATACATTACTTTAATGCAGTTGGGACATTGTTTGGAACCAGCATGTGTACAATTGGTGGAAAAATACTACAGACTCACTGTCAAGGCACCAAATTAGCATGGCTAACATCAATTCTTTCTGCTGATATAAAACAGAAAAGAGCAGGGAAGTACTCATGAGAAATGAATACTTCTGTTGTATTCCGTTTTCATTTTAACGAGGAATTTCTTCCTCAAAGCCCATGTAAATAGAGGCAGACCATTTTGACATAAAAGAAAATTTGACTTTAGTAGCTTAACCTTGTAACTAAAAGATGACTACGCAAGTAGTTTCTCTTCAGAAGAACAAAAAGCTGTGGTTGTAGGGTGAGGCTTCAAGGGAATGTTGCAGTAATGGAAACTTCAAAGCTAATTGCTTGTCGTCAGTACACAAGCAGTTATTTGATGGCCCCATCCTATTCAGTCTTGCGTAGCCAGGCTGTTTTTTAATTTTTTTATTCATAGTATCAGAGACCCACCCGGCCCAAGTTAGTGTGCCTTTAATTTTTAAATTACTGGGTCTTTTAAATAAATGGCTGTAATCCATCAATGGTCTGTTGTATAAAATGTGTATGAATATATTACACGGGGTAGAAAGTTAAGACTCCCGTGACCCTTGTGAGGATAAGCAGCTCAGAAAATGGATGGATGGTTGGTTAAGATCACTATGCAACATGTCTGCTTTTAAGGTATAACAGACATATGTATGATTTGGACTGCAATAAAGGTATTTGAATTTATGTATTTTTTTTGTGTGTAAAGTTGTTGGGGAATTTCCTAAAGTAAATTTGTCGTTTTTTATTTTTTTATTTTTTTTTACTTTACTACATGTGTCACTTGCATTTGTTACACACATACCCACACACACCCGGTATGTGGACTTGACAGTTCAAGGTAGTGTTTGTGTATAAAAAGTGCATTGTAGGCAAATACTGATTGTGTTGAGAACGCGGGCCCAGTTGGATAATTGTGTCATACATCAACAATTGTGGCCTTTGTTGTGCAACACAAATGCATCAGGTGTGACTTAAGCAATGTGAGATCTCCGTATTAAAAGATTTAGGTTACTGTACAAACAACTGCTGTAAATGAACGGGAGCTGCGTGAGGAAATTGTTTAAAAGATGGTAAACATAGTGGTATCTGAATCTAGTTCTATTTATATGCAGCTTTATGAGGTTGCCAAGTCCAGAAGTAATTTAATCATAAGTTATGTAATTCCTAAGTTATAACATCCATCTGGCATCAATCTATTTCAGGCTGTAGTGCAACTGCACGATGCTCCACTTTCACAACAAAAAGAGAGGCCATATAGCTTTGGATGATTTATTGAAAAGCATAAGAGCCTGGGGAGCAAATCATAGGGTATATACTTAGAAATCTCGTTTAGCATACACAAACTATACAGTAAGAATATTTACACATACAGTAACAGTTGTATTAATCTCAGATGTATATCATGTCTATTTACAAATCGCATAGCATGAGAGTATAAAAGAAAATATAAATTTTTTTTTACATCTAAGAAGAACAAAAACTTGACAATAGTTTCTCCAAGAGCTGCTAGTTTTGCACCAAGTACCAGTTCCAAAACCAAACATTGATTTTTAGCTGACAAAAAAAAATATTCTGTGGGTTTCCACAAAACCCAGATAGATGTGGCTGCAAGTTCTCCCACCTGAACACTGGCGATTAAATGAATGTGTTTTGCTCTGGAACTAAATTGGAGTGCAGATGGGGTTTCTATATATTATGAGTCACCTTGGAATCAATAGAACTATTCACTCCCAGAATCAGATTTGCACCTCCCACATATTCTCCATCCTCCAGTAAATAGCCTGCTAGCTAAACATTTAGATGGACTAACAAACCCAAAAACTAAGTTCGATGGATTGTTTTTACTTTTATCACTAGTTCAGCCTTGGTGAAGATCTATGATAAACTTAGTAGCTCTATTTTGATGATGATATCATTGCTAAAATAAAACTTGTGATGGCCTAAGACTTGTACAGTGTTGGCTACACATATAAACTTTAGTTGTCCTGTTGAGAAAATGGTCAATTCTTCTAAAGTGTTTAAAAGTTACTTTATCAAATGTATTCTAATTAGTATCCTTATTTTTTTATTTAATACAAATTTTTAAAAATCAGCTGTTTACCTGTTAGCCTTTATTCCACTGCTCTTTACTGACATTTTAAGTTTTTGCCATGGTTTTAAGGACCTGTATCAAGTTAATATATGGAGCTATAGTATCAGAAGTCAGAATTTTGGTATTTTGATAACACTAAGCACTACTGATGTTTAAAGCTGAGAATGTCATTGCATAGTACGACTATGTGACTGCTGTACCTTAAAAGAGTGATAGGGGCTGGTCTTAGCTCTTGATCAAAGTCTTTTTAGTGCGCGGAACAAGGAAGACGCTGCCTTCGGTCGACTGCTGCAGAGAGAAGTCGGAGGGCGAGATAGAGTTGCCATCCTCATCCCTGAGCATGCTGAACACTTCCAGGTAAAGGCTATTCAGCTTCCTCTTCATCTCTTTCAGGCTGTATACATTGTGGGACTTCTCGCCCAGCAGACGCTCTTTCTCCTCCTTCAGCGAGTCCAGGTCCAGCTCCAGCCCCACGATGTTCTCCATCTTGCGCTTACGGCAGTTCTGGGCCGCCACCTTGTTCTTGCCCCGGCGGCGAATGTCCCGAACCAGGGCTAACTGGGCCTCATTCAGCTGGTTCTTTGAGATAAGCTCATTATAGTCGTCGACAGGCAAGTTAATGATCATGTCAACGCTGAAGGGGATTTTGAGGGCCTTGGCCTTCTGCTCATCTCTGGAGTGACGCAAATCCAATTTTCTCTTGCGTTTGTCTTTAGTGGAGGGCGAGGAGCTGTGGCCATTGTTCTCCACCAGATCTAACATTTCTTTTTTGGGCTCGTCCTGGATTTGAAGCTGGCCCGCTAATGTGGGCAGAGGAAATGCTCGCTGAACATCATCGGGTTGAAAGTTTAAAGAGAACATCTCAGAGTAGTCAGATTTTACGCTGCCAGGGTTCTGGTCCATCTCGTCCATGTCAGAATCGCTCCCGTCAAAACCCTCATCTCCATATAGAGATTTCCCAGGGGAGCCAGCGTGGGGACTTGAGGAGAGTCCAGAGTCTAAGTCGGGCACTTCCGCAGATGCATTATGTCTGCCCTGTTCAAATGTATCACTGGGTGAGAGGTTGTACAATTTCTGGACATCAGACATGATATTGCATTCTTCTCCCTCAAGGTCCTGCTGACTGCTGCTCTCCTCCAAAGTGGTGTCAGGGTAAAATGTGTTGGAAAAGCAATCAAGGTTGAAATGAGTGTTTAACTGGGGAACTTCTGACTTCATTCGGTTCACATCGTCGGCTGATGTCATGCTGGGAAGTGAGCTATCAAATGTGTTAAAAAAAACTGTAGGGCACATATTTAAATTGTTTTTCTCTTCTACTGGACTAGACATTGGGCAAAAAGAGTAGTTTGGATCCTCTGCTTCGGTGCTTTTTGAGAGGGGATAGGTCGTCTCTAGTGTGTCTTCCATTTGTAGGCTCAGACACTGCTAAAAGAAAAAACGAAAACAAATCAAAAGCAGCTTTAATGCCAAACCTTTTGCTGTGTGAATGATAAAGTTTAAATTACCAAGAGGGAATGGATGGCAAACCTAAGACATTTTTGGAGCCTGATAGGCCACCATACTTCCTCCTACGTGTGCTAGTAAGCGGGTCTAATTAACCCTAAGTTAGATGTTAGTTGTGTGCTTTTAATATTAATCTTGTGTCAAGTAGATTATCTAAAAAAAAAATCACTACCTGCAACTGATTATTTTTTAAAATTGTGCCTCAGGACAGTGAAAGCATCCACAATTATATATTTTCTAAAAAAGCGCACAGTAAGTAACATAATCTACAGTACATGTTCTTAGATACAACTGAATCCTTTATTCCGTGTGACTGTTTACTACAGCACCCTCAGCTAAATGTGGTTGTAGGCTACCCTGTCCGACTTGCCCTCAAAGCAAAACCCTTTGTGCCTGTTTGGGTAATGGCTGGATGTCCCGCCTTAAGGTCCCAGAAATGTGGGTCCATTGTTATCTCTGCGACGCAGAAGGACTCAAACTCGCCGAGAGCATGTCTGTACAGGCGACAGCTGTAAAAAGTGAGCCTCACCCAGTACCTCGAGCTTTTTTCAACGCCTTCCAAAAATGAAAAGGTTATAGATTTCCACACTTCTACTGTTGCACTGCCAACATCAAATCTTGCCAAAGCTTTAGTAATTAAAGTGAAGGTGTGTATCTGTTCACAGATGTGGCCTGTCCTCAAGAGTACTCTGTTGTACCTGCAGCTCAGGAAGTGACAGCAGCTCCATCCAGGCCTCTTCAATATCCAGAGATACTTTCTGTGACTGGGACGCTATTGGAGGGCCCGGTGAAAGCGTAAGTGGGGCCAAAGATGGCTGCTCGGGAGACATCATGACAACGCTGCTGCTGCGACTGCTACTGACGGAGACGGTACTCGTGTCCAGGGAAACTGATGCATCCTATGAGTTAGTTTGGTCATGAGCATTTCACAAAAGTTTTGTTGAAAGGCAACCGTATGACTGTGGTGGTTCAGACCATCTGACCTCATTTTCCTCGATAGGAAACGTCTCAGCGAGGAGCTGCAAGCATTCGTCAAATGACAATGTCCCAGAACTCTGCTGTGTGAAACTTGTGTCCTGCAAATAGAGGGTGAAAGGCCCATTATCTACCAGTTAGCAGTTGGAAAATATTTATAGTGATACCTTGACTCACAAGTGCCCCAACTTAAGAGTTTTTCAAGTTCGAGCCATTTCATAGTCAAAAGATTTAAACAAGATTTAGACATGAGCGAGAGGGGGACTTTTAAGGTACTGTAATGCCCTCATATTTGAGGAAGGAGAGCACTTTCACCCGTTTATGGAAGGGTAGAGTCAAGCGCACAAACTAAAACCGGCCAGCCAACTCCAGCGCCATACGTCACTTACTAGGTCACACGACTTGAAAAAGGAACTAAAGCCAAGGTGTCAAAATGTAATCTTTTAATTTCCTTCTCTTATGCTGTTTACTTTAGCCACAAAAATGACTAGTGCTGGCATGTACAAAGAAGTATTTAATAAAAAAAAAATGGCGCATTCGACCTATGGAATACTAGTGTATGGTAAATACACTATAAAACCTGTTTATTTTCTTCACATTCTTTTGTTTCATTAATATTAATATGGATTTTTTTTTTTACTGGGCTAGAATAGATTAATGCCATTTTTCAATCATTTCAATTGGTAAAATTGAATTGATGTACAAGTATATTGCCTTATGAGCTTAATCACAGCAGGATTTAAACTAGTAAAACAGTATAATGTATCTGTAGGTCTAAGACAACAGGAGCACCTTTGCCTCACTGACACGAGGCGGTAACATAGCAACCACTAGGCCACAACCTATCAAAAGAAATGGGAGAGGCTTGGGCCTGTCATGATGCATAGCAGTGTTTCTTTTGCTGGTACCTGTGCTACCGGCAAAGGCGTGGCAGCCAACTGCGGGGTGGCGGCCGACTGCAGGGAGGCGCTGGGCAGCGGTCGAGGCACGTACTCCCCTGTCTCTTCATCCAGCTGTAGCTGAGCAAGCAAAGCCTTCTCCTGCTCGCGGAGGAGGTGCAGCCTCTTCTCCTCGGCCAGCTGCTGCTGCCTCTGCAGCTCGTGCTCCTTCTGACGGTGGCTGTAGTCAAACACCTCACGTCGGGCTCCCAGATCAATGTCCTGCCTCCACAGAATGTCGATCAGGTCCATGTCCTGGGAACAAAAAAGCCACCGGTACGTTAGGATTGGACCAGCGCAGTGGGGTAATGAGCCAAGGGAGGATAAATGTGGTGGCTGCACCCACCACACCCTGTCCCTCACTGCACCTTCCGTGACAATGCCGCCATAAACGGCAAAGATGAATAATGGATGGCCTTCTCTCTTTAGCCAGTTGACACCACACAAAACAGTCCTCTCGTCATGGGAATCAACTTGTACGGTTGATGCCTCGTTCACCCATACCATATGTTCCAGTACGCCCACAGTTCACCCATCCAGTTTCTATAGTGCTTGTCCTTGTTGGGGTCTTAAGTGAGCTGGAGCCAATTCCATCTGACTAAGCTCAAGAGGTGGGATGCAACCTGCCAATCATGGAAAAATACAGAAAACCTTTTATAGATATCCTGTAGTACATTGATGGTCTCCAATAAGCCTATATATAGGTGCGTGTTCAGGAAGTTGGAAGAACCTCAAGTAACGTGCAAACAAGGCAGAAGAACTATGCCAAAACCAAAGTCAAGATTCAACCACTGAACCTCAACTGTGAGGCAGATGTTACAACCACTTTTTTGTCATTAACCAAAGGTGGTAAACACAGCACTGAAGTTGCACAAATCTCATGAAATCACGTGAGACTTCAGTTCAGTGAGCACCAAAAGGAAAAAGTGATGATCATGTGAGTAGAAATGAAACTTATTTCAAAACATTTCTGTCCTGTGCTCTGCTTCTGAAGAGGTTGTGCATCTGTCCCATGACATGATTGCCTGTCGTTTGATTTTGCTTTAACAAAACAATTGTTCACTTCTCCTTACAATTGTTCGACAGTTCCAGGTGTGAAAAAGCTATATTGAGTAGCCATCTGCAACCCTCCCTAATGGCTTGCTCAACACTACAGCTTGTCACGCACTGTTGTACTGTCATTGTTGTTTAGGTGAGCTGCTTATTGACTTTTTCTGTAACATTATTAATGTAAAAATGTTACTTAAGTTTTTGTGGAACAGCTCGTTTAACTTTACAGTTCCACTATGAAGAAAGTCAATTACTTATGTCTGCTTCAGTTTATAAATTTTGTAGAAAATGGATGCTTCTTATTTGCGGTGTGATTTGACTTAATACACATATTTGTATTTCATCTTTGGTCAATGATAACTTGCACTAGCTGTACAATTCATACTTTCCAATGTTTAATGTTAAAATCCCCTGGACGGCACTCAAAGATAAAAGGGGTTTGCCTTTTGAAAGAAGTACATTCGAAAATAGACTGCCACTGCTCTCTCCTTTCAGTTACCAAAACTTATTTGCAGAAGGAAACTATTTCACATGCAGTCGGAATCTTTCATCAACCCTACATGCAGTGGAAGTGTTTAAAGCATGTGACTTGTTAATGGCTCAGAGCTAGATATAATTCATGCAGCTTTCATACAGTGGTCTCAAGGAAGGGAAGGCTAGCAAGGGCCCAAAGTTGAACCCAACATTATGTCTGACTCACTGACACACTCCTTTCCTCTGTGTTGCATCAGAGATTAGAAGATTACTCAAAAAGTCCATTTGGCATTTACTTGGGCCCCCAACAGGAGAGTTGGGCAGAGAGACATCCACGTTTTGAGGAAGAGACTCAAAATCTCAGGGGGATGTCGAAACACAATTTCTGTTCCAGACACACAGCCTGCTGGGCATTATCTCATCACAAATCATATGAGCAACTTTAAACAGCTTACCGTCACCAGGCCTCCATTGGCACCAGAACAAGGAAACTAGTCCATTAAAATAAGGAGGCATTTCCCTGTCCTCCCTGCCAAACAATGAGCAGTTGTATACAACACGCTAAACAGCATGCCTTCCTTTTAGACAACCGCTATTTTGTTGTTAACATTTCAAACCATTTCAGATACACCATAAGAACAAGTCACATGTGGCTGGTGAAGTGGGTGAGAGTTGAGAAGAGTGCACGTGCATGTGTGTCCAGGTTGTTCATTAAACTCTTCACACAAAAAAAAAAAAGTCATTGGGGGTCGTGGTCCCTTTTATTGTATATTAGCCAACATACCCCCTTGACCGCTCATGATAAAACACACATGTTCCAAATCGCCTAAAGTGGCTCCACTAATGCTCGTGGGTTTTGGAAGACCACCATATTCTTAATAATGATGGCTTCCCTCTGAATCTGACCATTCAATGGCCACAGCAGTAAGAAAATATGATTCTCAGTGGGGTGGGGAGGGGACGAATGAACATAAATACACACATCGGTGTACAAACACACAATTGGATAAATTTTAACTCCCCAATTTTCCCACCTTTTGGAAAATTCGAAGTTATGGCATTCAATTTCTCACTTGAATAGAACACAAACTATTCAAATTACAACGTCATAGAATCAATCTACAAACAAAAATGCACTATAAAACTTTGACTCGTAAATGCTGCCACCTTTGGCAAATAAATCTCCTGACCACAATTGTTTTGGAAGCTCTCATCACAGAAAAAAAATCTGAATTGAAGCTTTTATTTTATGCTATTTGAAAAAAAAACGTCAGGACAGAGCAACCTTTGTCTGAAGCAACTCACTTTCCAAGTGAGTAAAGGTATTGGAGCAGACATTCAAAAAAGTGAAAGTGAATAACATTTCATGTTTTGTGGGATAACCTTTACTTGCAATAACTGCATCAAGCCTGCGACCCATTGATTTCAGGAGACCGTTGCATTCTTCATTTGTAACACTTTTCCAGGGCTTTACTGCAACGTCTTTCAGTTGTTTGTTTCTGGGGGTTTCTCCCTATAGGTACTCTATGGGGCTAAGGTCCAGTAATTGACTTGGGCAGTCTAAAACCTTCCACTTGCATTTCCCCCCCGATGAAGTCATGTGTTGTATTGACCATGTCTTTTGAGTCATCATCTTGTTGTACTATGATGAAACCTTTCCCCATTAGCTTGGATGCATGTTTCTGTAAATTGCCAGACATAATGCTTTTCTAGACTTCAAAGACATCATACATTACATAATCAATAAACACTAGCGAACCCGTTCCAAATTGGACATTCAGGACATTCCGAATTGTTGTATTGTATATAAAATGGTTTGCTTTGCCAATAAAGCTGATTCTGATTCCTGTTTGCTTAGCAACAAATGCAGTTTTCACAGGTGAAACTAAAAGCCAAAAACAAGCATTATCTAATGTTTATGCAGTTAATCTAAAAAGCATCACCTGAGCAACTAGAAATACCCACCAGTCACGTTCCAACTCGTCTGCTCATTTTAAAAGACAGCTGCTTCAAAACAAAAGGTGCTCTATCCTGAGTTAACACATCCATTTTCTTTGCTGCTTATCCTCACAAGTGTCGCAGGGAGTGCTGGAGCCTATCCCAGCTGTCAATGGGCAGGAGGCGGGGTACACCCTGAACTGGTTGCCAGCCAATCGCAAGGCACATATACAGTCCCACTCACAATCACACCTTGGAGAAATATAGAGTATCCAATTAATGTTGCATGTTTTTGCGATGTGGGAGGAAACCTAAGTGCCTGGAGAAAACCCACACAGGCACGGGGAGAACATATAAACTCCACACAGGCAGGCCCAGGAGTGAACCCGGGTCCTTAGAAGTGTGAGGCCAACACTTTACCAGCTGTGCCACCGTGCCGCCTTGTTTAACACATATAGATGTGAATACCATGACATAAAAGCTTGAATTTTGAACTTTTGTCTCCCTTTATCTGAAACCTATATGTCTTCAATATGCAGTAAAAACTAAAATTGACCTTTTGTTCCAATACCTTTGGAAGGGACCGTGTGTGTAGTGGCAGTGAACACAACTCACTTCACAGCAAGCACCATTTTAGTGTATAATGAACAGTTCTAATGTGTTTCACAGCGTTTATTGGTACTCCCAGGTGAGGTTTACTGTCAAATTAGACAAAAAAAAAAAAAAAAACTATAGCATGTTTTTTACTTGGGTAAGTTCCATCTAGCTTAACAGACATGGCTGAACAACAGAGATGGGCTAACAAATAGTGTCAGTGTTGAAAAATCTATTCAAACACAAACAGTTCAGTAACACGCGTAGACAGATGATGTAACAATAATCACAGGCATATATTCTTCATCCCCGATGAAAATTGCCTCTTACTGAGTACTGCCTTCTTGTATGTATCACTTTTTTTCTGTATTATACTGGCCCCTGAAAGACCAGTACGATGTCCACTGAATTGAAGCAAAATATGTGGTAAGAACATTTTAATTCTCTACATTCTATTTAATTGTAAATACAGCATTTTTAATAAAGGTCAATATTTTCACTCGGCTTTAACTTTTAACTTACTATTTTGCTCATTATGAAAAGTTAGAAACACATTACATTTCTTGGGCTGGAAAGAATTCATGGCAATTACAGTCATTTCAATTGAGAAAGAAGATTTGAGGTTCGTGTGATGAATTACACACGTGGATTTTTTTATTTAATTGGGATTTTAATATTATTAATTAAGTCAGATCAACTCTGACCTGCCATCTAGACAAATCAATAAACACTGATTGATTAAAAAAAAACTTTCAATCAAAACTGAACTAAAAACGTTAAACGACATTGTTCCGTGGAGGTAACACGGGTCGCCTGCTGGGGGGCATTAGGAGGTCATGAATGTAAAACACTCAAACGTATGTATGATGTAGTCACGCATGTACATAAAGTAATTGACTGTGCGACGTTCGCAACCTGGTAATGTATACCGTCGTAAAAAGGACACCTTGTACCAGTATTACAGTATTTTGGAGGCAGCTCCCACGGGGTCGCGTACCTAATGTTAAGGCCAGTGAAAGTCCATTTGGGCATGTTCGCCTCGAGCGAAATCCATATTACTTGATGACCTTGTTAAGTAATTATCTAGAATTTTTCTTCCGGGCCGGACACAATCCTCAATATTTGTTCGATATTCTTATGACTTAATACAGAGAAAGAAGCAGCGTACTAAGAGGAGTTCTGGCTGGTTGTAACTGGTTCCGCCTCCTCTGTATCAGATCTGAGGTGATCACATGCTCTTCTGGGGAACTTGTTTGTATTTTGAGCAAAAAGAAAACGACACGCTTCTTTTTTGCTAAAGACTTCTCGTCGAGAATAAGCAATACACAAATACGGCTCAGTTCTAAAGAGGTTTAAAAAAAGACGTCACAACTTCATGAATTGCAGAAAGGGAATGTTTTTCTTTTTCAGTCGGGACGTTATGATGCAATAACAATGGCATGGCAGAAATATTTAAGCGAGGAAATTAAAAAACATGATAAACTGTCAAATCCACGTCGTTTTATTTACCTGTTGTCCGGAATGCATCACCTCCATATCCATCATCGTGGACTTAAACCCCTTCAGTAACCTTGTTAAACCCGGCCAATTTTTTTTTTTTTTGGGGGGGGGGGTGGTCCACGGTCGTCCTGTCCGAAAATGGCCAGCAGATAGTCCGCCTCGGTGTCTGAATATTGGTGAAAATATGACTTCCTCTTATCCAAGCAACATCACGGGAATGTGGTCCAGCCCACTGAGCTGCTCGCTTCCCGTTTGGCAGCCGCCCCTCCTCGCCGGCTCACGAGGTGTGTGGGACGGCTTGAGCGCGCCGCTTTAACTCGCTGTGTTCCGGATCATAATGTTCAGAAGCTCCACCGCAGATGCGATTTTCGACACGTTATGACGTATATTAGAAAAGATTTTACGTGTGGCTCTGAAACAGTCAAGTGTTGTTGTTTTTTGTTTGTTTGTTCGTTTTTTGTTTTAGATAGTGTGAAGTTGAGTAGGTCACAGGACAAGAGGTTTTGGTTGTTTCACAGCGCCCCTTGCTGGTCGATGGTGCTGGAGGGACTGGGTGGCACTCAGAGTCGCACAAAACTCCAAAAGACAACTCCCCCCCCCCCCCCCCCCACGTTGAAGTGATTTAGTCATGCACATTATTTATCTATTTACACAACATAGGCTAATCACAAAAAGACTTAAGGGTACTGTGCTTTCAAGAGAAATTTCAAAACACGTTTGAATGCACATGTTCGATGGTTCAGTACTTTTTGCACAACCTGCGAGGAGATAAACAGCAAAATTTGGCAATGGTTGTTTGGGCCCTGAATGGAGCGATTAATGTCCCCACGTTCGATCGGAAGTAGTATGTAAACGGTCCTTTGAATGTTGGTCACATTTTGAATTAATGAGCACAAGATGTTGAGGCTTCAAACAGGATGGGAAGATGTCATCTCCAGAGGTGAGTATTAAAATAAATAAAATGAAATTGTCCTCAGGTAAGACTGCTGACCTGGACTTTAGGATCTGACTCATGTAAAAGTAAACATTAGTCCTCCATTTAATTACTTGGGTATATCAATAGTCCAGATAAAACCATTCCAGTACTGAGTAACTGGTTTGTAACTTGTGATTTATTATTTTTTTCTTCAATGAGTGTCAAGTTGACAAAAATATGACAGTCATATGCAACTTCAAGTATCACATTTAAAGTAACTAAAATAAATCTTATTCAAATAACAAATTACACGAAGCATTGCCACAAGAGGTGGTATTAATCATTTTAACTTTCTGTGCTTACACACTTGAAAAAGCACAACAGCCTCACCAGGGAGAGATTTCATAGTTTGATGTAGAGTTTTGGTGGGCTGAAATGTGGACAGTTTTAGGGAAGGCAGGAGCGTGAGGCCACAGGCATTCCACCTCTTCTGACTACCAGTGGCACGCTGTTGTTTCTGCCACGCGTCACGTAAATTTATGACTTTGAAAACTTGGCTTGTGTGTGGGGAGGCCATGTGACTGACTGGCTCTGTTTTGTTGATGAAACCGAGTCAAGCATCGCTCGTGGTCACGTTGGATTGATGAAACTGCTGTGACAGATCCTGAGGCACAAGTCTTTCTTGATGAACCAAAACAAATAGATGACACAAGCAATAATCGAAAGATACGAAGTGAGTGGAATGTAGCTCAGTGTAACAGAGGAAAAGGAGATGTTTTTTTTGTAACAAAACTGGTGGCACGGTGGCGCAGCTGTAAAGCATTGGCCTCACAGTTCTGAGGACTGGGGTTCAGATCCCGACTACCCTTGTGTTGAGTTTGCACGTTCTCCCCAGTGCCTCAGAACCATGAGGCCAACACTTTACAGCTGCATCACTGCGCTGCGTCCTTCATCTCAGCAAAACAAAATATAAATCAAAGACACAACCTTAACCAAATTCCTAAATTCAAGAAAAAGTCATCAGCTGCTGACCAAGGAACCACAACAATTACTGTATCTGTTTTTTCGGGGTTCTCGTTGTGTCTGTGTGGGTTTTCTCCTGGTACGCTGGTTTCCTCCCACATCCCCAAAACATGCGCTCTAGGTTGATTGAAGACTCTAAATTGCACGTAGGTGTGAATGTGAGTGTGAGTGGTTGGCTGTTTATATCTGCCCTGCAAGTAGTAGTAAAGGTGAGGATAAGCAGTACAGAAAATGGATGCATGGGTAATTTTTACAGTGCACAATATAGGGTAGTGCTAACATACTGAATATCAAAACACAAAAATAATCACATGCCATTTGGCACACCACAGAGACGTCTTGTTAACAAGCCTGCCAAAATGAAACTTCAAGATTGTGGATAAAAACAATCAAGCTCTCCTCTCAGCTCACGGAGAATGCACCGAAAATGCCCTGCTCAACATTAAAGTGGTACTCGGATACAGTACATATGCTCATCTCGCCTCTTTCTCATGGCTACACATCACTGTATGCTTGAGCCGTGAAAATATATCAACTTACATCTGCTGGTGGCTGGAATATATCCCACAACTTCCAATTCTGCCAGATCGCCACTGATGTAAACAACGTCACTCACTACATCTGTAGTGGGGGAGGTCAATGTACAGTGTGCCGGACAGCTTAGTGCGTCACATTTTACCTCTTGCTCACTCCACCCCCCCCCCCAAAAAAAAAAATCAGGAAAACAGAAATCGTGAAAAACTGATTAACACCACATCTCCACTGTTGAGTATTACACAGTTCCCAGTCTTTGAAGTGTGCAATGTATTTCGGATCAAATCACTAAATTCCCTTTGCAATGTCTTTAATGGTGTTTTGCATCCAATGTCTTGGATTCATGGTTTTTAGCTCATTTGCCTCACAGTTTTGAGGTTCAGGGTTTCAAGTTTGTGCTTTGGCCATCCAGTGTGGAATTAGCATGTTCTTCCTGTGCTCATCCCCCCTCCTCCCCCCAGGTAGTCCGAATTCCTTTCAAAACATGTATTTTAGCCACATTGAAGTCTGTAAATTGATCAAAAAAGCTAAAAAAGAATATTAGTACAGCAGAACTTTATTTAGAGGAGCACTTTAAATGGTGGCAGGTGTGTGCTGACTCCCATTTGGATTTACATATCTGTTAATTCTGAACATAGCCATAATTATGAGTGATCCCAGTAGTTTGTTTTTACTTGTTTCATTTTCTTTTTCAATTGGGTTGTCAGGGAAATAGTTCACATTAATTGTGGGCAAGGCTTTGAATTGATTTCCTGTATCTTTGTCTTGTTTTTTTTTTATAGATCCATCCATCCATCCATCCATCCATTTTCTTCGCCGCTTATCCTCACGAGGGTCGCGGGGAATGCTGGAGCCTATCCCGGCTGTCAAGGGACAGGAGGGGGGGTACACCCTGAACTGGTTACCACCCAATCGCAGGGCACATTGAGACAAACAGACACTCACAATCACACCTTGGGGGAATTTCGTGTGTCCAATTAATGTTGCATGTTTTTGGATTATGGGAGGAAACCAGAGTGCTCGGAGGAAACCCACGCAGGCATGCGGAGAACATGCAAACTCCACACAGGCGGGTCCGGGATTGAACCCGGGATCTCAGAACTATGATATTTTATATATATATATATATATATATATATATATATATATATATATATATATATTATGACAGCAGGTATGTGCTGCAGCTCTCGGCTCACATTGAATCCTATTATTAGATTGTGGATGTGTCCATTCTAATAATGCCATGAATTTAAGATTACCACCTCGTAAAACAGTCGTTGACACGTATAAATGCGGTAGAGTAACATTAAGCAGCTATTGTATTTGTCTTTATTTTTAAGAGACCATACAATCAGACTGAAAAAGAACTGCCTCTGTCACCTCGGTACAGTGAAATCCACATTGCAGTTCACTGACTTGCAATGACACACACACTTAAAAAAAAAAAAAGACTTTCGCTTTTTTTTCCCACCCCCCAGCCCTCCATGCTCTCCTGTGAAGCGCGCTCATGTGCACGCGTTCACGTTTGGCAGCTCCACGTCGACATTCTTCCAGCTGCATCGAGTCAACTGCACGCAGCGCTCACTCGCGGCCAGGGAGCAGGCAGACAGAAGAAAACGTACAACGACGGCGACCGAATCAGCGGCCACCTCACCACTTGAACCGCTTTGCACGTCAGCAAATCAAGTGCGGCGAAGAAAGAGTGGCTTTGCATTGGTGCTCTCTCGCGGTGGCCCTGCAACGTCCACACTTCGCTCTTTTCGTTGCATTTTTTTAGGCGCAGACAGCTCGGCTCCTGCAGCCGACTGCTTATGTCGACCTCTCAGGTACTGTATGGCTTCCATATGGCCACTTCTTTTACCCGGTTTACCTCTGTTCTAACACCCTCGTGACCATTATCTGCATGTTATGATTGAAAGATGACGTTGTGCTTTTTGTTGTGCAGGAAAAAAAAAGTTGCTATCAAGTGAATGCTGTTAAAGTAGCAAGTGTTCCTAAATAGCTGTTAGATAATGGTCAACAGGATCTTTGCTGACCTTGTGCACTTTTTTTTCCCCGAACACTGTCAACAAGTTAACTTTTGGTGGAATCAGCTTCGCCAAGGCCTGTTGAACCCTCAAGGCTCAACAGGTAAAATCTACAAGTGGATCCAACTCTCAAAAGAAAGATTATGGGACTGTATTCTCTTCAAATGGCCACAATAGCATACATCTGTATAAAATTACTGCAAAAAACTCCCATCTGGTCTGTAGTACCTGCCTGGTGGTATACTTCTAAGACACCCAGCAGGCCCATTTCAAGATGGAGCATTCACAGCAAAGCCACACATGGGTACCAAAAAGACATTTTATGGATCAATGTTTGAAATGTGCTAAAGTACAACAAATGTATGGTGGTTCTTGTGCTTTGCTGCAGGTCAAAGGAGCTCCATGTCACTCAGCTGGATGAAGACAAACCTATGAGGTGGCACTGTGGCTTTCCAAATAAAGTTCTGTGATACACTCAGACTCTCACTGCTCGCAGTCAGTGCATTACAGAACTTTGTTTTGGAAGTTAAATCTTACGGGGCCGAACAGGAAATAAATTGCATCAAACATCTGGATATTTGCAACACTTTTCTGTTTTTTTTTTTCTTTCTCTTTCCCTCAAATAAAGATAACCCTGCATGTTCAATCTTTTTTTGTCTACTTTGTTCATAGTTTCAACAGGATTGAATTACAATACTGCATTTCAGTACGGTAGATAGTGATCCGTACGTGTTGAATCAACCCTTAAAGCGCTTGAGGTGCCATATGGAAACAGTAGTCAAGTCATGCTGGTCTGGTGACTCAGTGGAGGTGAGGTAGAAATGTCAACAGTTAACTTGTGTTAGTTCAGGTTAATTTGAGGTTTACCCACCACGCCAATAGCGCATCAAACAAGTCAATGAGAGAAATAAGAGTCCACAGTCACTATAAACTTTTGATAGTGTTATTTTTCTGTGCATGGTATTCAGTATTAAAGATTGAGCACTTTGGTTAATGATTTACCAGTTTGTTGTTTTTATGCACATGGAAATCTAATCAAAACAGATGAATGGAGTGAATTTTTCCTATATTCAGCCAAGTCAAATACCGGGATGGAAATGCAATTGCCAACATTTGAAGCTTAGAATTTTAGACAAAATATATTGTTTTATCATCCACAGTTAGCGATTTAAGTGATCGATTTTGAAGCATTACCGAAAACGAGAACCATTTGTCTTTGCTCACGTAGTGCATGAAAAGCGAGTGGACTACACGGCACTCCAATCCTAGTCCTTGCATAGGATTGGCCATATGTTTGTAGCAAAGCATGCTGGGAAACAGAACCTATCGCGGTGGGTTCAAATCCTCGTCCTCTGTGTGGTGAATGTTACGACTGTGCGAAACCACCGGTTTAAAGATCAAGAGAGATGATTCAAATTAAAAAGAGGTCGACGTGGTTTCGAAAGAACCGTGTCATGTACTTTATCATTAACCCTGCACACAGTACAATGTGTACTATTTAAAGGGAAACAATCTTGGATGCATTTTACTCCAAAGGAGCCCGTGTGCTTATATAAAATTAACCAACAACGTTATTGTTTATCAGGGAAAAGCATAGTGTGACGAACAAAACCCGGTTTTTGTTATATGCCCCTGTAGGTTTTCCCAGATCCCCTTGAACGCCACAACACTTTCCCTCAAGTCTCTCTACCAGTTCCGCTCGCTCCCGTCACAAACACGGAAGCAGCATGGCGTCCGACAGCGACAACGGTAGTGGCAGCCGCTCCGATAGCCAGCGCGTCGCTCGGGAGAGGGTGACGATAATTGCAGGGCATTTACGAGCAACGGCGGATAGCGGTTCCGCCATTGTTGCCGCGGAGTGCAAAGCCCAAGGGGCCGAGCCTGATGTCTTCGGGCAGGAGAAGAGGACGATGCCGAGGAGGAGGTACAAGGCTGTGATGGAGCGTGGC
Organism: Syngnathoides biaculeatus; assembly: GCF_019802595.1. Lineage (NCBI taxonomy): Eukaryota > Metazoa > Chordata > Actinopteri > Syngnathiformes > Syngnathidae > Syngnathoides > Syngnathoides biaculeatus. Next base: position 11,162,405 of record NC_084653.1, on the reverse strand, counting down.
TTGAGGAGGGTCCCCGCACCTCCTCTAGCATAAGCTATGCAAGTAGCGCCATAAAAGCCGAAAAGAGTGTTTCGGTGACGTTTTGTGAGATTTATTTACCTTTCAGACGAGCACAAATTCCATAGTGAGACGCGGAAAAAACAGTTTGGAGCATACTGCTTGCTAGCACTGGTTGGATACTGGGTGGGTGCGGCTTAGTGCATAACCGCGATTATCTTTATTTCATTCATCCGGAGAGACAATAAAGTTAGTTTTGTAGTAGTTTCCGGTTTTCTGTGTAACACAACAATAAAGAATTGGCCACGAACAGTGCATGAAGCTTTTTGTGGCGCTTACAGTATCACTTTTTTGGACTGGGGTTTGTATTTGCATATTTTACAACAAAGTTTCCTTCACACAGTACTATATTGAGAGGTTTGTTTCACAACAGAGAGGTGACTCAGTGAAGACTACTTGGGCTTCTTCGGTTGATCTGATTGGCTAGTAGTCATGGTGGTCTGACTTTCAACCTATGGGCCTCTGAGTTGCGTTTAAGGGACCTCGGCCTGGCTGAGGTGTCATCGAATGTCAACTCAAATTCGACAGCTGCCGTTGAGTGTAAAAAAAAAAAAAAAATTGGCTCCTTGTCACCGTTCAATTTTCTGGCCAGCGTAACATCGTGGCAATACTACAAAGCTAATACTAACTTAACCCCCCGCTGTAGGTGTGTCTCTTTTTAATAATATCCCAAACTACAGTATGCAATTTTTAAGTGTTTTTGATAATCTATGATCGTCATCTTATCCTTTTCCACTTTAACAAATTTCCCTCTCCTGATTATGTAGTTATATATACATGTTTGTTTCCTAGTGTGGCTAGTTTGAAAGTGGTGTCAGGGGAAAACAATCTTGACATGCTGGCCGAGCTGTCTTTTTTTTAATGACACACAAGTAAGTGGAAGAAACCTTGCTGAGTTACATATGTAATCAGGTGAAATCCTCCTTTGTTTCCATGTTTTTCTTTGTTTGCAGGTGATATCACATTGTGCAAAGAAAGCTACACGGTATTACATCGCATTACTAGCTTAATTAGTAGTCGTGAGGTCAGTGACCTCAGGTAGTGTTTGAATGAGAAATTCCACTTAGGCTTTGGACTGTTAGCACAGTCATTTAGGGGTAAAACCCCCTCAGTTTGTTTTAAGCGTTGAAGACTCTTTTTTTCTTCCTTTTTTGTGTTTGTTCAAGTTTGGAAAAGTATATTTTTTCTTGGATAATATTTTTTTTTAATCCACTAAATTTGTAAAATTCTGCACTAGATTGTGATCATTTTGTGGTGCTGGTACAGTTTCAATCCAGTCTCTAGTGTTTTACTCATTTTATTAAATCTTCCTGAACTTTGGCATTCAATCTGCAGAAATTTTGGGATGCAGTTTTTTTAAGGCCAACAAAAAATATGAACACCCACTGAATAAACTTTAGCCAGCTTCACTGGTTGCCTGGGTGACAGTGTTTGAATTAGGGATGGACCAGTACCTTTTAACAGTATCGGGCCAATGCCAGCCTTATCTCAGGGCATGAGGTATTTCTGAAGGCTGTTAATTGTAGCCACCAATACTTAAGGCTAGAAAACAGGTATCAAGTAAGTCCTCGTCGTCAGTAGCTGGTGCGAAACTGCAGCAATTTTACACATTGGTGCATCATAATCTGTTTCAGAAAGCAAGGTTTTTGTTCACAATTGTTATTTTTGTAATAGAAATAGTATCCAAATTATTTGTACTCATGACCAATACTTGTATCGGTATCCACCATCTTGAGCTTCAACATATTGCCACTGCTGCTAATTGTTTGTAGAGTTAAAGATATAAGTTCAATTTCCAATTGTACAACGTCAGGTGCTTAAAAATTTAAAGGTTGTAATATATATTTGGAGCATGTCCATGAATGTCTCTAAAGAATATAGTTGGTGTGGCTATCTGCAGCTTCTCTAACTATTAACTTGCACAAGGTTAAAAAGGCCCACCTTGCACAGGATGGAAAGTTTTCAAACGCTAAATAACGTCAGTCTTTTGTGAGAGTGGGTATAAGTTCATTAGCCGTGTTCGACGTTTTATTCCTATAAATGACACTATTTTGGATATTGTAACATTCTGCGATTAACTATTAACCATCAATTGCATCACTGTTTTATTATATTTTCTTCTAGGCAAGAGATTATGAAATGGAACGGTTGGGGCTACAGCGATTCCCGCTTCCTCTTCAATAAGAAAGGCCAAGCAGAATTTACTGGCAAAAGGTAGAGTATCAGTATAGCAGCACACACTGCTTTTGTACCCATTCAACAATGACCCCTGAGGCCAAATAGCACTGTCTCAGTGTGTCACGTGACCATCTTTTGGCAGGATTCTCCTGTTCTCATGTAACTCATCTTGGGGCGTGTTGCGTCAATCATTTCTTCAGCAGCTCCATGCGAAAATACACCCAACCTAGTTACGCCACACTGCTGCCATCTAGTGGCTATTATTTATACGTAATTTTATAGTGAGCATTATGATTTCCAAATCAACAAGTTGCATATTAACAGCAGATTTGCTCAAATTCTTCTGGACACCTAATGCTTATAATGATTGATGTGTCTCGGGATTGTTGTAAAGGCAGTAGGGATCTTCCAGTGTGTGTCCAGAAAGAGACTTTGGCTCAGTTTACACTTCCCTAGAAGAAAGTGTATCAATGTCAAGTACCGCTTCTCGTGCTATGCCATCATCCTCAAAGTGAGGTACACTGATTACGGTACACGAAAGAATTATGGAATTGAATATACAAACTTTGATCATTTTGCAGTATTTTAACTTCTTTACCTCTTTGAAAAACAAGTTCTAGGAGATCAGACTCAGAATCAGCTTTAATGGCCAAGTATGTAACAAAACATAAAGAATTAGTCTCCGGCAGTTGGTGCCGGTGTGACGGGCTTAGCGCTCCCCCGTGCTGAAAAGTCTCATTGTGATGAATGCGCATGCGTTACTAATAGGGGAACTCTGGGTAGATAGCAGACAAAGTTCCCCTTCTTCTACATAGTGACAGGTAACATACGTTATAGCCTAACCCTAACTTAACATTAAAACAAAAGTTGATTTAAAAAAAAAAAAAGATATATACATTCATGTACGTTTGGTGTGTTCATCTTTCCAAGATGTCCATAGCGAACATGAACGCTCGGCGACAAGTTGTTGAATGGCACATGTTGAAGAGTGGGTGGAGACATTTCAGACTGGCCGGAAGTTTACAAAATATACGCGGATGCGCGTCAATCACAAGAAGACTTTTCAGCACCGGGAGCGCTCATACCATCACACCGGGCTGGTACGACATTGATGTTGAGTACTGAGAAGGGGAACCAGCAAAGCAAATCAAATTTATTTGTATAGCGCATTTCATACACGCGGTAACTCAATGTGCTTTACATGACAAAAAAAAAATTGAAAACGGAGAGATAAAACATTTAGAACGGGATAAAAATGACAAGAAAATAAATATATTTAAAAAAAATAATTAAAACTGCATACAGTGCAATTAATATTAAAAAGTGGATGAACTATAAAAAGCATGAGAAAAAAAGAAGGCTTTTCAACCTGGATTTAAAAACATTCACACTTGGGGCTGACCTCACCTCTTTTGGAAACTTATTCCATTTGTGTGGAGCTTAATAGCTAAATGCTGCTTCACCATGTTTGCTTTGGACTCTCCGCTCCACTATTTGACCTGAGTCAGTCAATCTCAGAGTTCCACTGGGTTTGTATTCCGTAAGCATTTCTTTCATGTATTCACGACCTAAAGCATTTAGTGATTTATAGACCAGTAGCAGAACTTAAAAATCTATTCTAAAGCTGACTGGAAGGCAGTGCAAGGATTTTAGGATTGGAGTTACATGGTCTGACCGCTTTGTTTCGATCATAAAGCGAGCTGTGGCATTCTGAATGAGCCACAGCTGTTTAATACTCTTTTTGGGGAGTCCAGTCAGAAGACCGTTACAGTAGTCAAGTCTACTTGAGATAAACAAATTTTAATAAGTATGAAGAACAATAGACATTCAAATTATAGGGAACTATTCAGTTCACTAACGCTTCAGTTGTATTTAGCTTGTAATTACATTTGCACTAGTCATTTAGAACTTTATTTTCCAACATTTTAATTAACTTTTGTGAAATACATTTTAATGAAAAAATTTAATTGTCCTTAACCATACTGTTAATCTGCACACTGTGATTGATAATACAGTGGATTATAATATTACATATACTTTTAAGTAACAAAACAATTGTGTCTTTTAGGCTACAATATTTGAATATTGGTCTTTACTAGAGCACTGGTTTGGTAAACCAGGGTTTGTGGGGTTGCGTCAGGAAGGGCATCCGGTGTAAAAATTGTGCCAAACATATATATGCGTTCATCTGAGATGATACGCTGTGTCGACCCCGAAAGGGACAAGCCGAAAGAAACACACATACTCATTATGATGGGATTTGGAGAAAACATATTTTAAGGTGGTACTTTGCATAAATTGTTTCAGCAACAGTCAACTCGTCGATTAAATCAGGAGGGGGCTTTGTTTTCATCATATGACCAATACACAATAATTCCATTCCAAGTTTTTACCAATGTTTTAGTTTGGCTATTAGACCATTATTAATTGAAGAATGCAGTTGTTTTTTTGCGGTGACATAAAAATTCATTGATTCATTCAGAGAGCTGTTTGTAATATTTCTCTTAGCTCAATTAGTTGAGAGAGCCAAAAATACATGGAACACCTTTTGGTGTGACGTAGTGGACAGCAACCATTGTTTGATTGATACACTGTCAAAACTGAAAATCATTCATGAATTGTTAAACGAACAAACAAAAATCATATATAGGGTGTCCCAAAAGTCATTGAGTTGACAAAACAAAATGTAATGGGCTTTGGACTAATAAGTATAACGTTTCTCCGCAAAATACCAAGAATTTATTCAAACGGATATAGATTTTATAACCTATTTTGGACATAAACTACACATTTACACATCCGTAAAGAAGTGTCTGTTGAGAGCATGAAGAATGTGAATGACATGCATAAGACAATGTACACTTTTTGGGGAATTAATTGAACAAAACCGGATGTTGTTCAACCGACCTTGTGTAAGAGTGAGAAAAAAAATGTTGCTCAAACTGTTTCCTCCTTATCTCCATCCAGATATAGATTAAGTGGTATGATCATCCCTGGTCTGAAAGACTGGTTTGAAAGCACATTTGGAGCCAGTCTACAGCACAAAACTCCAGCAACAGTGAGTGCTCTTCATTCATTGTTGTTCTGTCCACAGTAACTGCAGCCAAATAATTGACAATGTTTTCTTCTGTCTCAGCCCCTCCTGAACAGCAACGCCATCCAAGCTCCCACTCTTAACAAGCCCTTTATGGATGATTTGAAATCCTCCGGTATTCCCTTCTCTCACGATGCTGAGGACCGTGTATTTCGCAGCCATGGTAACATTCACACTAGGAGATGGCTCATTTTCCTTTGCAATGTGTGTCTCATGTTTTGTACGCATTCTGTTGTTGCTCACTCCTCCAATGGTCTTTACAGGGCATTGCTTGCATGAGATCTTTGCCATGCGAGAAGGGAGATTCGGTCGCCTTCCAGATGTGGTGGTGTGGCCCAGTGAGTTTCTAACATGTGTTATGTCATTTACAACATTGCCATATTCATTATTTCATATTGTCTTTTTTGAGGCAGGGGTATTTATTAATATGTAGGGACCAAACTGAGGAACCCCTGTACATTGTGTCAAAGTGGAAATCGTGCTATTTTGTAAATGCAGTCCAGGCATCCATTTTCTACACCGCATATCCCCATTAGGGTAACAGCTGTGCTGAACCCTTACCCAGGTGGAGGGAGGTGGGTTGCACCCACCCTAGACTGGTCGCCATCCAATTGCAGAACAAACAGACAATCAACCTCTCACATTCACACCTGAGGACAATTGATTGTCTTCAATTAACCCAGTGGTCCCCAAACAATATTTGTCATGACCCCCTTTTTTTTTTGGAGATGAAATTTTCAGGGGGGGGGGGGGGTGGGACTGAACACCCCCACCCCCGCTTGCAAACTGTATTCCTTTGGAATCAACAAAAAGGTGAACAATAACAGCTGGGTGTAACTTATCAATCAAAAGTTATCATAATAGTTGATGGGTGACCCGGACCCCCGCCGTTTGAAAACCACAGAATTCACCTAATATGCATGTTTTTGGAATGTGAGATGACACCAGAGTACTCGGAGACAACCCACGGTAGCACAGGGAGAATTTTGTAAATGCAGTAGTATAGTTAACCCTAACCCTCATATTCATGAAACCCAAGTCTAACTGGAGGCTTTCATTTAGTCAAAGTAGCTGTCTAAAAGACTGGAGACCCCTGCTGTACTTTTTAGCAAACCTATTTAGGGGAATGCAAAATGTATCGAGTAGAGTTGTTTTAGTTTATTTTGATTTTAATAATAGCTTCATTCAGTAGTTTTGTTAGTGTATTTGTTGAAGACTTTTTAAAAAAATTAATACAAATTTTAAAATTGTGCCAGTCATTGACAAAAAAGTTAGTTACCATGTCTCTGTAAAATATTAATTAATGTAATCTAGTCCTGTAAGGATATTTAACAGCAATTTAAATTTGCCCTGAAAAATATTGTTAAACATGTTCAATATTTTCCTGTGTCACACAAACATCAACAAAACTGTTAGGAGTTTGATTTGCTTGTGCAGGAACCCATTACGTTTCATTGCCTTGCTTCCAGAATAAACTTTGTATCTTGCAAATAAATCTTCTGATTTATACAGTAATATGCACTTCATTAATAGTTACTATGCTAGATGATAGCACTCATTGATTCCAGAAGTTATTTCATTATTAGGAACAAATATTCAAGACAAGACTTTGCGTACATCATATGGTGTGCCTCCAAGCCAAGCTGTTTATTTTGAGTTAGGTTAATTTAGTTAAAATGTTAATTTTATAAGCAGCTGTGTCTCATGACTGTCAGCCAGCAGGCCGTAGCATGATTCAGGCATTCTTCGCTGCTGCCAAAAACACTTAACTTTGTTTAAGTGCGTCCCCCCCCCACACACACGCACTAACAGTGACCTGATGTGGGCTCTGTTATTGGCTGCAACACATTTGTATTGATTCGGTTCATCTCACCAAAAAGAGCACCACTTCATGCAGTCACACTCCACCTGAGAAAAGCCTCTGGCAAATGAATACACACCCTGTTCTTCTGTTCTTTCCTTCTCTAATGGCCCTGCCAATATAAAAAACACAATTTATCACCTCTATCATATTTCATTTGTTTTAGAATGTCCTTTGAGACTTAATTTATATTTGAAATCGAGGAGGTTAAATTGGTAATATGTATCTATCATGATGACCTCAATTTTGAAGATGAAGTCTTGTGTCTTTGCAGACTGCCACAGTGATGTAGTGAAACTTGTGGAACTGGCATGCAAACACAATGTTTGTTTAATACCGTACGGAGGTGAGTTTTCAACGGACCAGTCAACCTGTTGAGCAGATAGAAATGAAATACATTATAACACATATGTACTTTAATTTTAAAGTAATTGTACAGGGTTTTTTTTAAACTTTCCGCTCCTACCACTTAAAAAATCATTAATTTAGGAAGCTTTCATTTAAATGTTTTTTTTAACATTTGAGTGTTTCAGTCAACTAGCTTTTTTTCTTTTTTTGTCTATCTCAAAAAGGAGGCACAAGCGTTTCCAGTGCTCTCGAGTGTCCTACAGATGAAATGCGGAGTATTGTCTCTCTGGACACCTCTCAGATGGTATGTTCTGTACAGTAAGTGGCTAAATACCTGCATTACAATAACAAAGTCCTTCAAAATGTCTTGACATACATACAAGTATGCATACTGTAATTATGAGCCCTTATACTTTTAACACATTATTTTATACTTTTAACACATTATTTTTGGTGTGTTTTCGACATTGCCATCTTTCATGAAATATTTTTGTACAGTTTATCCAAAGGCAGAATTTACTTTGCAACCGTTATTATAGTGTTTAAGATGTTTTCTTTTCGCTCATTAAAAAAACAAATCAAAACTGATGCTTGAATTATGAATCCCCTGTTTACTGTTTTCCAAAGATGCTGTTGGAATTAAATGAACACTTCTATTAGTATTATTTAAAAAATAACTAATTCAAAGCCATTCCCATGTTTTCCTTTAAGCAACAGAACACAATATTAAACTTAATGGCAAAACAACTCTGTTCAATAAATCCAATAACATACCAGTAGCATAACACAAATATTCATTAATGTTAATGTAAATAGAGCTCTCTCACATAAACACAATAATATTTCCTTTTTACCACCAAATATAAAACAGTAAATCTGCAGTACAGTGTTGTCCTTTGAACTGTGTGAAAATGATAAATACGCTGCTGTCCCAGCAGCGGTTTGTTGCTGAGGTCAGAGGTTGGAGGTGAGGTGGCTCGGGTGTGTGTGAACCAGGAACATAAACTTTATTACCACTGCAGTGTAATTGATGGCACCTGGGGGGGCGCAGTGACCCCATGCAGGCTGCCTAGAGCCCAGTGCTCAGTGGTCTAAATAAGAGACGCATATTTTAAATTAGATATTAAATTGAGTTTAACCTTGGGAAATTGAGTGTTTTGGCCTTGCTGTGTATGTTTATCTCACACACAAGGGCATGGCGGCGCTAAGCCTGTACTATTATTAACGGCTTTACAGTTAAAAATTCCCGTTTATTTTATTTTTTTTTTCAAATTCAGAACCGAATTCTGTGGATTGATGAGAAAAATTTAACTGCCCACTTGGAAGCTGGCATCATTGGTCAGGATTTGGAGAGGCAGGTGAGTGCAGTCATGTTTAGATTGCTTAAAAACAAGAGAAAAAGTTACTTGATGCGTCACATTGCATGAGTTTGATCTATTGCAGGCACTATGCCTACAGTCTGGCCCACTTTGATGCAGTACTTTACAAACTTGTAATTATCCAATTTTCGAAAAAAAAAAAAAGCCATGATATATTTTGTTTTGAGGCCCTCTTGTGGACGTTGTAGGGCATTTACTAATGTTCCTCATCCCACACAGCAGTGACACGTAAGCGCTTGTTGTGACTCGGCAAGGAACCACATTTGGTTATTTAAACCGTACACAAAATGGATACCACATGGCACGCTGGATTGCAGTAGAATGGTGTAATTTGTCCTGAAACATCAATGACTGATGATAATGAAGGCACTAACTTCTACTGCACTGTACATGTCCATAATTTTCAGAGAATTAAAAATGATTTCAGTGTTTGAAATGTTATGTAAGTAAGAGGTTACATGAAAATCAATAAAAATTTGAAATTCAATCAGTATTCATTATTCATACATTAAATTTCACATTGTCTTCTTTAAGAGTTTTTAAATGACAGAACTAAGTTTTTTAAATTTACTGCTATTTTATATTAGAACTTGTAAAAAAAATTGTCTAGTTTTGCTTTCAATATTTGAATTAAATTAATTTAGTATAATACTGTATAAAGTTGCAGCATATTTTTCAAATATATGACAGCAACCTGAATCTAAGCCATCGGCAATAACAATAATAGTAAAGGTTTTGTATTTAAATATACTTTAACATCCAAACAAACGTGATTGTACTTTTAGCAGCTTCCTTTTGTGATTTTCAGCTTAATGAGAGCGGCTACTGCACCGGCCACGAGCCGGACTCCATGGAGTTCAGCTCCGTAGGGGGGTGGGTGGCAACCAGGGCCTCAGGCATGAAGAAGAACATCTATGGCAACATCGAGGACCTGGTATGTGCTCGTCTCTTCACAGAACTGAAACAATTTACGAAACATTTTCACTCACTTTCCCGAAAATACAGACAACACAACATCGCGTGGAGTTATGGTTGTAATTTGCAAAACCAAAAAGGGGAAAACATATTTCCATCTAACCACAACATGTTCTTCTTTTTGCTTCCCCTGATGGGAATAGGTTGTCCACGTTAAGATGGTGACTCCACGTGGGGTAATTGAAAAGAGCTGTCAGGGCCCCCGTATGTCTACAGGGCCAGACGTTCACCACTTCATCATGGGATCTGAAGGTCTGCTCATGTTTTTATTTCATTGTGCTGTAAGGCCATTTGGGCACATTTGCAGCTGTGTCTAGTCATGTCTGTAAGATAAAGTGGCAACATGAGGGTTATTCTGATGCTTACCCACACGTCTCCAGTGCCCCGTCCTTGACCCGACTGTCCCTGACTGAGCTGCTTCATTGCAGTACAACTATCGACAATATCCTCGTGGCACATATCATCAAAACTAACATTGATGTCGTTGCCTTGCACAAAAACCTTCAACTCTACTCTGCTAATTAAGTCCAATTAAAATTCACTTTCCCTCAACCTTTAACCGCATTAATATACTTTCATATATTTCTTTTTTTTTAATTGACTTTAACAGTACACTGAACCAGGTTACCTTTAGCCCTGCTGTGAATTGCAAAAATCTTACAGTAATTGATCACTCTCCTAAAAAGTTTATATTTTTTTCTATATTTGCCACAAAATAGCGGCAAAGCACTGCTTTTGTCTAAACAAAGTTCCTCAACTCCCTTCAACATAGTTGCTAGGCATCAAAATGTCATTCAACACCCTTTAACAGCAAGATGCCAGAGGATGGCGGAAAAATACTGCGTTAGTCTAGTTAGTAAGCCCCTCAGGTCGCTTCAATATAGTTCCTTGACACCAAAATGCAAGATGATGGGTACAAAGCAAGACTTTGCTGATGTGAACTGAGCACAAAAACAAATGAGTTTTTCAATGAGTAGCTCAGAATAGGTTCCAAAAATTCTCAGTGACTGTCTGAATTTCAAAATGCCAAACCACAAATATGCAGGATTCCCTATACTATAATGCCTTTGTATGTGGGGCAGAAGAGTAGTTAGTTGCCTTTGCACTTTTCAGCCATATATTGAACTCCGGGAGAACAGTACAACCCTTGTAAGAAGGTGACTAAGCATGCAGCTTTTCGACAACAGCACCACCACCCCTTGGCCCCGCCTCTTAAAGGCAAAGGCATGTACACAGACATTACAATGCATAGAGCATGCTTGACAGTTTATGATTGCAGTTTGTCTTTTTGTGTTGAAATAGATTTTAGTCTCTAAAAAGCTCAAGTTTTAATTTGTTTCAATCATGTGGAGGGGTAAAGCTACATAAAAGAAAATGATTCTCACTTCTTGTGGGTAGCTCAAGAACATATGACCTGCGAAAAATGGAGGTTCTCTGCTATGTGTAATTAATTACAGTACTATGGAACAGATTATTTATATCCCGGTTGCCTCTCAAGGGACATTGTTGTAAACAACACATCATTTTGGATTTTTTCTGACAGTAATTGTGCTAATCATCAGTAAAAATGATTTGATCTGCACACGAGCACCTCGTCTCTCCCTCTCTCCTCCCTCCCTAATGAAAGCCATATAGGGAGGAGGATGGGGGTCTTGAGTAAATTGGCTGCATGCTTAGCATTGAGCCACTGGGGAGCAGCCTGTGTCTGGTATTGTCACATTTGAGACTTCATTAAAGGCCTTAATAGGCTGAGGAAGCTCATCTAACAGGAGTGTGTGTTAGTCAAGAAGCTGCCTGTAGCAATGCACAGCATTTTATTAACTGCTGAACTCCTTACATGTGATCAGAGAGTCATCTTGACTTTTACACATGATTATTGTAAAGAGAGTAGCAATTATATTCAGAGTCCAAAATTCACCAGTATAAAATTAAGAAGAACCCCTGAGATATAACAAAGAAACTTGTCATTTAATACTGACAGACTGCTGTGATCTTTTTTTTTTTTATTTGTCTGAGGACAGTACACTTCTTTATCTGCAATTGAACTATGCCTGCAACAGTTGCTACTAGCAACGGAACATTTGTCCAAAATAACTGCTTGTGGTACATAATGAGAGATTTCAGCTTGAGTTTATTAGGAAATTTTCATTTGCAATGCTAGTGTTTTTTTTTTTTTACCATCGTAGGAATACGTTGAATGTAAATGTTTTCTCATTTCTGAAAACAGCCTTCAGCAAAGAATTTACCTTTTTTTAGTGTTGCTGCATCTTTCATAACAGCTCTAATCATTTTTAGCCTGAAAAAAGAAAGTGATCATTAGGTTCCAGGCTTGCTTTAAGATAATCAGAAGATGGCAGTGTGACAAATCACGAACACAATCTTATTTGTCACATTTGGTATTTCAAATCCATCCAAAAATGAGTATTGTTCACACTCCTCCACTTGTGCAGCTACGCCCTTGTATTGTGTCCACAATGTCACACACTACCTCAGAAGTGTGGTTGCTTTTGCTACGGGACTAAGAGAGCCAATGTGGAATGAGCATGACTAAACTTGCTGTATTCTGGCAACAACAGTTCTTCCAACAAATACTGAGCCCAAAATGTTGATTCGTCCAACATTTTGCATACCTGATTCTCTGTGTGCTTCTTGAAAGTATTATTGCCGCAATAGTTCATACACTCGCGTTATCAAGCGTGCACAGTGGCTTCTTTTCTTGTGGAACAAGTAATGAAAAGTTTTTGGGCTCATAAGGTGGGTCAAAGGTTTAGTTGTATCTGTATATGTGCTGCTGCTCTGGGCTTCCCTCCCTTTGAGAGAGCCGTGCTTTATTTCCTCACGCTCCTCACTGATAAATCTTTGTTGCCCCCCCCCCCCCCTTCCTCACCATTGGTGAAATGTGAGACAAAGGTCACCACAGGGACCCTCAGGACATTTACCAGATCCCTGTTAAAAAACAAACAAAAAAAGCTTTAAAGAGCACAACGTTCATATAAATAACTCTGTTGTCCTTTCATTCTCTCTGTGACTTTCTTTTGTACAGGAACCCTGGGTGTGGTCACTGAGGTGACAATGAAGATTCGGCCCATGCCAGAGTATCAGAAATACGGCTCGGTGGTGTTCCCCAATTTTGAGAAGGGTGTCGCTTGTCTTCGAGAAGTTGCCAAACAGGTCACTTTACACTAGTGAACTAAACAACAACTACTACTACTACTACTAAATGTTTGTCTTCCCACTTAAATTCATCACATTTTCAGTGGATTTACACACATTTAAATATCACTTTTATTTGTAATTTCTACTCTGACCATGTAAAACCTACTTTGAAAGAAAAATATAAATTCATAAAATTGCAATTTTACAAACACAAATGTATACCCAAGTTTATACCCAATGAGTTTACACAATATTTGAATCAGAACTCAACTAATCATGGATTTTTAAGGTTGTTTTTGTCATATTTTGTTTATTTAGCATTTTTTAATTACATGCTGGCTGAGATTTTATCAATCAATTAAAATCTTACAAATAAATTACAGTAGATTTATCCAGACTATCAAACAAAAAAGTATATGTCTGACTGTTGCAAGATCTTTTTTGTTTCATGATTTTATTTTTTTTTTTAATGTGAAATGATATTGATTTTCAATTCCTTTATCATTCCTTTTGTCTGTTGTTATTTTAGAGATGTGCTCCTGCATCTATTCGACTTATGGATAATGAACAGTTTAAATTTGGTAAGTTCTGTTGGACCCTTTTAAGGGAGGGTGTGCAAATAACCTTAACTCCTGTTTTTAATATTTTAAAAAAATCCAATCTGTGATTGAAACCGGCAACATAATCTTTTTATTATATTCAATCAATGAATGGCATCGGCTGTATTTTTATTTCACCTGTAGATAAGCGGCAATGAGATTTATAAAAAAAAAAAAAAAAAATGGCACTCTGACCAAGTGAAGTAGTTGTTCCATTGAAGTTTTATGATGCTGTTCCTTAAGGTCTGGCCACTGCATCTGGCATCACCAGAGATCTTAGTAAAACTCCCCCAGCCTCTAGGGATCTCATTATTTTGCCTAGATTTTCGCTTTTCACCAAGTAGGCACCTCTGAGCATTAAGCAAGCTAGATGAAGCTTCCAGGTTTCCCACTAATAACTAAAACTCATGGCTCCTTGAGACATTCACCGGCTTATTAGTGACTTCTTTCACACTTTTATTCATGTTGAGTACGACCAATTGATACGTTCACAAATCCTCCGATTGGGAGCACACAAGTAATTTAGTCCTGCCTGTCTACGCATTCAAGATGAAAAATGAGACTGTTGTCACAATCACTGAGCTTTTATTTGCGGAAGTGTGGAGCTCAGAACAAAGGATGGAGGGAATTAAGAGCAAAATCATCCACAGGCTGGGTGTGATGTCTCATTGAATGTTGTGTTATTAATTAAAGAGTGCGAAGTTCCTGACAGAAGTTAAGACCCTGAAGTGGACAAAATTAGACCGCTAAGTGATGAAGAGAGTGCAGCATGGACGGGGAGAAATAAATGAACTGTAAAGTCTCCGCGACATCACACGTGACTTAATTGATAGCCGTACCGTCAGCCCCAGGCCTTCATTTTGCTTGTCCACAGGCACTTTTTGTGTGTTCTATCAGGAATTTAAAAAAAAAGTGTATGAAGAAGACTGATATTGCTGCGTCAACTCCGCTTCCCTTCAGAAAACTTTGATTTATAGTCCCTGTCACCAGCAACCACCGGCCCGTTGTCAAGTTATGCAAATGTTGCAGTATATTTTTCCTCATTTTTTGTTTTGAGAGTCCAAATATATCTTGACTGGTAGCTCTCGGTGATTCCTGGAAGGTGCACGCATCGGACTATGACTAATGTTTGAAACTAAATCCTCCTTGCTGTCTACATCTTTATGGCTAACCTTTTACTGGTGTCTACAGGTCACGCCCTCAAGCCTCAAGTGTCGTCACTTTTCACCTCATTTCTGGACGGTCTAAAGAAACTGTACATCACCAAGGTAAAACACAAGCACAAGCGCTCAGTTTCTGAGGCACTCTACAAATGTTTCCAATGAAAAATGAACCTCGGCCTCTTAAATCCTCAGTTCAAAGGCTTCGACCAGAACCGCTTGTGCGTGGCTACCCTGCTGTTCGAGGGAGATCGAGAGAAAGTCCTGCAGCACGAGAAGCAAGTTTATGACATTGCCGCAATGTTTGGGTCAGTACTTTCCTCCTTTTCTCTATTCCACTGCAAAGGAAGGAGCTACCCTGTTCATTGCAGGGATACATTTTAGACCTACACTCCAATGTAGAGAGATAGAGGGTCATTTAAAAAAACACATTTTTGTGCTTTAAATGCAACAATTTCTCACCACCTGTTCTCTCTCTCTCTCTTACACACTGTTCTCCAAATAAGAGTTTAATTGTGCTCTCTTCAAGCTCTTTTAACATTCAGTTGAAGTGAACCATAAAACAAAATAAAAATATTTTGGATTTAAACACCAAAATGATTAACCAAACCATGTAAGTGCGGATCATGAAAGCCTCCATTCTTGATAATGCCAACATATAATGCGATGCGCCACAGACAGGCTAACAGAAATTAGCTTGGATGTTATGGTAGTTAGAATCATTTAAACAGCTGCTGTTCTAGCATCTTGGGAGCAGCAACACATACAGAGCATACATACAGCAACACTCAGAGACAGATATTCTCTCTACTTTGTGCAAATGACCGCGGTTACTTCAGTTGAGTTGAGGCTCATTTTTGTAACACAGATTTTTTTTGTCATTCCATTTCTTTCTTTTCCCTTTGGTCCTGTGATTCCTTCATACGTCAGAAGAACAGCAGTACACAAACATCTCTGGTTGTTCAACCCTCAAAAGAAATCACTCTCCTCACTTAACTTCACCAGGCATAAGTAGAAGTAACGACGAAAAGGACGACTTGGGCTCGGTGTTGTGCTCAGTTGTTTGTCTTAGTTTGTGGTGATGGATCACCCGTGGATGTCCTCCTGCCAGGCCCGCCTTTGTGGGTGCTGATCAATTAGGTCTTTGGGGGTGGGGTGGGGAATCAGTTACACATCAGGATCCCTAGGATGCTCCACAGAGGATTTAGGCCAATTTGAAACATTCAGTTAAAGTTATGTCATGCCACAGTGCGAGACATTTTTGCATGTATTCTGTGAATGCAACAGTAAAATTATTAAGAGATACTAAAAATGGAGTATGGATTCAATGGCCACATATTAGTTACATTTTTGCAAAACAGGTGCAAGAAAGCTACCACTCACTTTAATTCACACTGCAAGAGAGCTATTAGATCATATGTATATTATTGTTGAAACGGGTCTACGTTAAACAACTCCTATAGTATATTCAATACTCATAATTATTCAACCCCCATTTCAAATGCAATTTATTTTTAAAAGGACAAATAAAGCAATGAAATAAGAACAATTTAAATAGCTCATAACTATTACCGTATTTTCCGCACTATAAGGCGGACCTAAAAGCCTTTAATTTTCTCAAAAACTGATGGTGCGCTTTATAATCCGACGCGCCTTATTTATATGGATCACTATCACTAGTCTTTAGTGCAGCTTCATCTAATGGAGTCTTAATGTAACCCCAGCCTCTACTGTAGCATCTAATCTCTGCGCCTTATAATGCGGTGCGCCTTATATATGAAAAAAAGTTTTAGTATAGGCCATGCATTGAAGGTGCGCCTTATAATGCAGTGAGCCTTATGGTGCGGAAAATACAGTACAAGAGGCTATTGTTTTTTTTCCATCTTTAATTAATTGCCCAGTTTTCTTTCATTAATCTTGATTTATCGAATTTAGTTCCCATTTGTTTGGTAAGTGGATGTCTCACCCGAGTTGCGCTTCTCTTTTGCTTGCAATAAACTAATACTTTGTCGATAAAATACCCTGCGACACATGAGCAGAGGTTTTGTGTCAGCCCCCACAAGAAGTAAATAAAAGTGCATTAAATGTCTTGATTTTTACATGATACATAATTTCAATCAACCTCCAAAGTAGTCGCAGTAACATTGACAGCCGTATTGGAAACACATCACCTTGATGATTCTACACCATTGGGCACATTGGCAAAAAAAAATAATAAAATAAAATAAAATCCAAGTTAGCGTTATTTAACCCCTGCATCGTGGAACTGAAATAAATTAGAGTTTTAGAACAGTAGTTTGTGTATAATTTTTTTTTGAAGAAGCAGGTGGGACAATATGGTTTATTGATAGTTTGACTATTAGGTCACTATTAGCTGAGCTGGAAGACTGACCTTTTGATAAGCAACAATTGCATCATGAGAAAGTTGGCAGGAGCACAGAGGATCCACTGCTTTATTGCATTATTTCCAGTAAAAGACAATCAAGTGCCAGTGATGGATAAGTGCACCTCTTTGAGGGATATTTTCCTCTGGTGTTGGGAAACAGCATGAATCGATATAGCGATTTTCTAATGAGCTTGGCCTGATTAGTTTAGGTGCTAGATGAAAATTTGATTACACACCGCAGGTGATGGATGTGCAGCTGACCTGCGGCGGCGCACACAGTGCGGCCCCATTGATCTGCACATTGTTAGATTGACAGGCTCGCACGGCAGCTGCTACAACAGCGGCTCACAAAGAAGCCACTGTTGAATATTAACCCTGTTATCTTTTTTCCAGAGGTCTGGCAGCCGGAGAGGACAATGGGCAAAGGGGCTACATGTTGACCTTTGTCATCGCTTACCTCCGGGTGGGTGACCATTCTTTTTTTTTTTTTTTTTTTTTTTTTAAACACGCTGGCTGAGCTGATGGACAGCTGGGCTGGGCTTCTGACAGAAGATAGTCTAGTGAGGAACACAAGGAGCCTGCAAAATGTGACCTCTAGGCTCTTGATTTGATGTGGTCATACTTATTGTCAGACATTTTCCCACCTCCCAGGTGTAAATTTTGAGTATTTACAACCCAAACCCTTTAAACCAATCCCCATGTAGCGTTTAAAGTCTAATCCACAATTGGAATACATTGTTAGTCTTTGAAAAATTAAAGGAGAGGGAAAGACAAGAGAGGGAAAAGAAGGATGGATAGTTGAGTGATAGATGGATAAATAGAAGAATAATGATAGATGAGTTGGTGGATGGGTGGATAGCTAGGGCACCAGTATGCCTCATATTTGCCATTAGGACAACAAAACCCACGAAAATGTATCTGCATGAATATTCAATGGCATCCTCCTTTTCTCTATTCCCAACCCACTACACATTTTAGTGAAGTGAAGTGAAGTTTAGTTGAAGCATATCTTTTATGCCCTACCTCAGTAGTGTATAATGTTGATGTTCTTCCCTGGACAGGACTTGGGGATGGACTACTATGTGATAGGGGAGTCCTTTGAGACCTCTGTGCCCTGGGACAGGTAAATAATGGTGGTGGGGATTTTTTTGCACGAAACGTCGCATTTAAATAGTCGGCACTGCTACTTCAATCAAGACATTCAATAAAGGGGGTCTTCCATTGCCAAAGTTGTTTTTATGCTAATACTCTAATGAGGTTGTCATTACATTAATATTTGGAGGAAAAAAAGTAATTGGCCTTCAATGTAAAACAGCGCTAAGATATCCTTCTTCTTGCTGCGTGACGTACTCTTACACAGCTGTGCAAACTAGTTCAGTGAGTGCCAATTGTAACCCCAAAGCCTTACGTTGGGATCTGCGAAAACCGAACACCCGCTGAACACAGTGGAAGTGCTAACCATGATTGTAAATAGTTTCTCGATGCCTATTGAGGTCTGATTTGTTCAGATTGCAAAATAGGGAAATCTCCAGAGGTTTGCTGAGATGTTTAATGATGTCCTACACAGGAGCAGAAGTCGGAGCAAATTGTTCCATTGTACTTCAACCCATGCGCTTAAACCAAACATGAGCCGCAGGTTTAAGTCTCAGCCGACTGCGGTGCGCTCCATTTCATCGTAGTTGCCTTTGTCGCCCCTCGTTGTGTAACACGCGTGACGGCAGAAACGGAGAAAGCAAGCAGCCGAGGCGAGCGCAGGATCTCGGCTCATTAGACAGTCCTCGCACGGCTGCATATGCTGGCGGCCATTTCCACACTACTGGGAACCTCCCTCACAGTGGTCTCCATGTTCAAATACACTTCCTCGTACCCCTTTTTGTAATATTCTTGTAGGGGCAAATGTAGTCCATACGTTTTATATCCCACAATGAAGAGAAATAACTCATTTTTCTTCACTTGCAGGGTTTTGGACATCTGCCGGAATGTCAAAGCTCGCATCGTTGGAGAGTGTAAAGACAAAGGAGTCCAGTTTCCTCCGTTATCCACATGCAGGTAGCATTTGCTGTGTGATTGTGTTGGATTGTATCGGCAGTTTATTATGTCCCAAAGTGCACTCCATGGAACAAAGAGTACAGAAGCTGTTTTTTGGGGAGCCACTGATGACTGACTATCAGTAACAATTTTGCTGGTGATCCAATGTTACTTTTGGATGAGACAGGTCTGGTGGCCACTTGAGTAGCATCTGCTTGAGAGAGCAGAGCCTCAGGTAGCATGAAAAAAAACAACAATCACGCTTTTTGTCTATCGCTTGAAAGTAGCTGTGGCTCTTCATCCAGGAAAGTTTACCAAGTCATGATCGGATAAACTCAGTTTGCCGGTGTTCTGTAAATGAGTTCAGAATTACATACTCACAGACACTGTTCAGAAATTGGCAGGCAAGAGATTTACTTGCATAATTGATAGGTGCAGAGGCACAACAGAGACCAAATAATGTACCCTTAAAGCAATATGTTATAAATTTTGACCATTATATAACTATTAATTCAAAAGAACAGCATCAAAAGTGATCACCTGTATCATTGCTATGGCAACCGTGGATTGTTGACTTTAAGGGTACAATAGTGGTGGACCATGCTGGACGCTTCATGTCACATTTTAGCACAGAGGTCTAAAAGTAAATGATGCTGCGTAACTGCTAGAGTAGCCATAAAGTCAAATGAATCCAAATATGATGTTCCTTTGTGCTTTTCTTTAAGTATACTAGTCAAGCCTTTTTAGATGTTTGGATGTAGCACATGGAGGCGGGGAGCCTTCACCAGAGTCTGACGGACAGACGGCCGCTCTATGCTCGTGGACAGATTAGGCCTCAGCCTGATTATGCCACAGCTATTCATTTCCCGACCACAGTCTGTCACATGATTGATTTGTCCATTTAACCTCTGGAGCAACCAGCGTGCCAGGAGATGGGCCATGTCAAATGAACAAGGGCTCTGCCCCCAGCGGGGACCGAGGCCGCAAGAGAAACTCTTAAGTGAGGGACTCGTCTTTACCCTCAAGTTTAGATGCTTTTTATTTAGAGGCACACACATAGGTAACATTGTTTAGTTTTCTTATTGAGACACTTCTCAGTATGTTGAGTAAATCAAAGGTGGCAACTCATTTTTGTCATGGCCCCTCAGAGGGCAACTATATGATGGAAAAACAAAATGTGTTGTCACCTCATTTTAATACTACTTATGTACAATCAACCCTGCTATTGAGAATTCTTGTATTTGTTAACAGATTTAATTTGAAATTGGAAGTCATGATTATTTAAATTATGGCATGTAAATAGTGACGGTTACAGCTTTTTCAGTTTTTGTCAAGAGATTTGGTGACAAAAAAATACTTGTCATACTCTATCTGTTAAAAGTGACAAAAATTGCAACTTGCAAATAAATGAAAACGGCAATCCCCAGACCTCAAACTAGGCCACATAAAGTGATGCAGTGTGCAGGGTATCCCTCCAGGGCCTTCAGATTCTCACCTGTGCCATAAATTGAACTGTTTTGTATTTGATAGGTGCGTGCTTATTTTTTTATAAGTGCATGATGAGATCTGAAACTGAGGTTTTTTGTTTTTGTTGATTACCATCAAGGGTATCGATATTGTTCATTCGTTCTTTAGTACTGGTCCTCCTTAGGATGGCAGATGAGCTGGAAGCCGGCCCAGCAGACTTTTTTTGCTGAGTGTTGGTACCCTCGACTGGTCGTCAACCAATCACGGGGCCCATATAGACAAGCATTCACATTTACAATGACTTTCTCAGGACAGTTCAGTCACTAATGTAGTCAGGGACACTGAACCTATTATATTATATATGGATATTTCTGGAATGGCGGAAGAAGCCTGGGTGCATGGAGAAAAACACTCACAACTGCTGGGAGAACTGTATACATGGGGCTATGCTGTGATTTAAACCTGTGACCTCTCGACTATGATATAGACGCTTTAACCACTTGGCGACCATCAGGAGATTAAAGATGGATTTAATCTGATCCGATCTAGATTTCCATTTGGTACCAATATAAATTTGACAGAAAATTCCACCAATCAAGCTCAGATGTATGACTCTCAATCTCTGTTGTATCTGCCACATCTCAGATAGACGATATGAATTCCATGGATTCGTTGCCATGGTTGAAGACATTCACTGACTGATTTTGCCGATGTTTAAATTCTCATGTTTTGGTTTTCAGGGTGACTCAAACATACGACGCTGGTGCCTGTGTCTACTTTTACTTTGCCTTCAACTACAGGGGCCTCTCTGATCCAGTGCACGTGTATGAACAAGTGGAAGTGCGTTTATTTTCTCCAACCGAAGTACAAATAGGCTCCTGTGTTGAGGATGGAATGAATGAAGTGTGATGTTTCATTTTTTCCTCAGCACGCTGCTAGAGAGGAGATCCTTGCCAACGGAGGGAGTTTATCGCATCACCATGGAGGTAGGAGCAGCTGACGTGGATTATTATTTGCATGGAATGTCGTAACTGGTGCATTATGTATGCTCAGCACACACACACACACAAGCCCCGAGATTCTCTGCGCACTTTAATGAGAGTCAGTACAAAAGATATTTAACGCCACTAAAAAAAAAAAAAAAATACAACTACAGTGTAAAGAGATTTTTATTGTGTTGATGTACTAATTTTTGTGATCATTAGTAGGTTCCTTACAAAACAACTGCTACTCTCCCTCAAAAGATTATCCATGGACCTTGTCTAAAATTGCCTTTATTAATATATTAAACAATAAATATACCACAAACTGTATCCTCAAATACTAGCATTTCATAATTATCTTGCAACCTAATTCGGCTTTATTCAGTTTGCTTTAAGAAAAACACAGTTTTTCAAAGTGAACTTTAATATACTTCCTTGACGCCAATTACTACTTTTGTTGTACCTTGAACTTTGGCACCATATTATTGCATTTAAGGGACTTTTAGAACAAGCACAGAATCTACAAACTGGCAGTGCCGCTGTCATTACCATTTAAGATGACCGACCTTCTTCGATTTCTTCTTCGACTGCTCTCTTTGTTGTTGTTAGTGTTTTTTGTCAGTCTGGATCCCCTATGGCACCATGCTGCCTCTCACAGGTCAGTCTTGGTACTGTGACAGATGTCTGTAGAGTCCTATTGTTCATTTTGAGTACCCACACACACTTGCCAATTTTTTTTCTTCCTTGTCTCAGAGTCTGTGGAGTCTCACATTGGTAAAAGTGTTAAAAAATGGTACATGTGTTCCCCACTGTAGGATAAGTCGACAGGTGTGTTTGAAACGCACATTTTGCACTGGTCTCCTTCATGCGTCCCAGCAGCTGCGACAGAGCCGTTTGTTCATTTCGTCGGCGACCAAATGAAACGTGAGCAGAGGAGGGCGGCCAAGCAACTCTGCTGGCCCCATCAGGGCTCAGCCAAACGCCCGCCTTATCTATATTGCCATCCGCCTGGCTGTTTTCATACATCACTTCAGGCTATTCATCACTCCTGTCAAAAACAGTATGCAGCGAATCAGCCGCGATATTAAATTGCAATTTTTTCCCCCCAAAGGCGGGGACTGGTTCGAAATTAAAAGATTGCTAATAAAAAGGAGGTGGCGGGGGCCGGCGTAGATGATGCCGCCGTTGTTGTCGCTTGAATGCTGACCTCCAAACGGTGGCCCGGCCACCCTGAGCTGCCTGGGGAGGTGACGGGAAGGAGGTATTGATGCGACTCCTGTGCGCGAGGCCCACTCTGTAATTGTGATTAATAACAGTGGGGCTCGCTATCTAGCCGCAGACAGACCGGTTTGTCTGGCTACAATCAGGCCTTGACAAATGGAACCACTTCTAGTGGGTTTTGTGTATCATAGCAAACAGATGTAGTCAAGGATGGCCAGGTTGGAGGGCACAGTGGGAAATACACTTTTTTTATGTCGAGCAATCCACCACTGTCTCGGCTGCGCAGGACACAATGCTAACATGTGCTAGTGAGTGACTTTACATAAAGTAGTCAAGAGCCTCTTTCACACACAGGTCTGGCAAAATCGCCAAACCACAGCTGTAAGATGAGCAAAAGGCATTTATCTTCCTTTTATTTGCATGCACCTGTAACTGGGTCACACACGACATAGCATCCCACAATCAGAAAATTAAATTAGATTAAGGTAGTGAAATGCCCTCACAAGCATACAAGGACAGTCATCGTCCTCAATACACTTTCACCTGTCTATCGAAGAGGACAAACCGTCAAACACACAAATACAAAATGAGAACACTCGCAAAGAGCTGCTGTAGGCCACAACTCACGCCGAGATGCTCACAATGAAAACTGGCCAACTTGTAATTCAGTTTACAACTGTACATTATTATTTATTAACCGTTAGATTGAAGTAGGCCACACTCTACTCGCAAACCTTGGCATTTCAACAAAGGACATTCGAGGCGCACAGAGGACAATAATCGCCGTTGTGGAGCGCGAGCAACATTGCTGCTAAGATGAATCCAAATCACCGCTACCCAATTTAGCACATTTCAAATGGAAGCTTTCAAAATGATGAGCGCTCTTCTGATCTGACATTATGTACTGAAGCAACAGATCCCAGCTGACATCAGCACATTTCATCACGTCTGCAGACTGGGACAGTGGTTTCAACACAGCACGATGGGAGAAGTGAAGATCCTCTGTGAATCTTCACACCCCTGTCTTGCTTTCCCTTAAAATCAGGTGCTGTCCCACCTCTGTCAGGGTTGTGATACTCCCCCTGAATGTAGAAACTGGCCTGGTCCACTGCCCCAATCCTGGTGTGTGCCATTTGTACGGTGTATTTTTCAAGTGCAGTTCAGTTTTATTTAACTTTTAAGGACAGTATAATACATTTGTGTTAAATCTTTATGTACATTTTAAATTTACCTGAAGTAAAATGCATTTTGGCGGCACAGTGACTCAGTTGGTAAAGTGTTGGCCTCACAGTTCTGAGGTCCCGAGTTCAGTCCTGGACCCGCCTGTGTGGAGTTTGCATGTTCTCCCCATTACTGTACGGTTTTCTCTGGGCACTCCAGTTTCCTTCCACATCCCAATATCATGCAACATTAAATGCACACTCTAAATTGCCCCGAGGTGTGATTGTGAATGGGACTGTTGTCTGTCTTCATGTGCCTTGCGATTGGCCGGCAACCAGTTCAGGGTGTACCCCGCCTCCTGCCCGTTGACAGCTGGGATAGGCTCCAGCACTCCCTGCGACCCTTGTGAGGATAAGCGTTAAAAAAAAAAATGGTTGGATGGAAAATGCATTTTAATTAAAACATTAAGTGCATGGTTTTTTTTTGCTATATTCAAGCAGTGTTAAAACAGTGTTTAAACTGCATAATGTTACAGTAGCCTACAATAAACAAACAATTGAACACCTAAAGCCTACTACGTCAGTGTTTTTTATTATTGGTCATGATGGTGGTACTTGGAGTATTTTTAGAGGTGGTAATTGAGAAAAATGGACAGATAGATGAAATTCGCCTGTTTGAGGGGGTGTTTTTTTCCTGTATTGTTCAAGCAATAATTCCATTCATTCATATTCTATAGCGCTTCATTAGGTTTGTGGGTGACCCGGAGCCCGTTCCAGCTGACAGGCGGGGTCTGCTCGCCAGCCCATTGCAGGCCACAAATGGCCATGCGCGCTCACATTCGAATCTGCACATTTTGGGGGAATTTTGGAGGATGCCAGAGTATCTAGATAAAATGAATGCAACCATGGGGTGAGCATCCAAACGCCACACAAAATGAAAATGAACCACTGGCCTCCCGTGTTGCCAAATTTTTCCTTGAGCTCTGAACCAGCAACTCTGTGTGAAAATGGTGCATGTGTTGTCCCTGTGATTGACAGGTGATCAATCCAGGGTGTGCCCCGCCTCTCACTCTAAACTCATGTGGGATGGTCTCCAGACCCCTGTGACCCTGAACAGGATAAGCGTGATCGAAAATGGATGGGTGCTTGTAAAAGTCAGCGCTTCAAGTGGGTCACTGGTGCCGCAGCACTGTGTAGCCTCTGAGCATCTATCACCTGCACGCCACTCCATCTATCAATACTTTGGGCCGGGGGCAGTGACATTCACTCGCTCGACCTCCATTTATCGGCGAGCAGGCCTTCGTCTTCACCTTCACCACCGTGCTGCGTTCGCTAAAGACGGAGGCGATTCAGTCGCGCTCTACCTTTGCCGGGGTAGGAAGGCGCGCCACGGCGCCCGGCCGGCACCTCTCGCTCTGCCTGGCTCGCCTCAGCTGCGAGGCCGCCCGCCAGAGATTGATGGCGACGGCGGGCGAGAGAGAGAGCAAGCGCGACAAGATAGATGTGTAAATTATAACGCTGATGGAGGCAATGATGCAGTCCCGCCACCTTCTGTTTTCTCTCCTTCCCAGGAGGAGGCATGGAGGTGGAACCAAAAGGGAGGATGCGGTGGGGGTGGGGCGGGGCTGCACAACCACCATTTTTTTTTTTTTTTAAGTTACGGGGCAGCAGCTGATTGGTCCCTCTGTCACCATCTGGAGGTGCATGTGCTATCAGAGCCCCCTGGTGAACCCCCCCCCCCCCCTCCCCCCATCCTGTTTGCCCTCTTGTGTCAGGAGGCCCTCGCAGCCCAATCCCCATCTGGGTTCCTTGGCTTGACTCTCGTAACAAATATGTCGGCTTGTCCTAGCTACACAGGCATGGGCTATGCGCCCCTCCCCCCCATCTAATCTGCTGTGATTACACTGCTATTTTCAAGTATTTACACGGTGAGAAGCACCTGTTCTCAGCCTGATTCGTTCCCAAATAAGTGTTTCACTGGTCTCAAGTTGGCACGATTCCAAAAGTTAAAATTTACACCAAAAAAACACTTCAGACGTTGCGGGTGCTTTAATACAACTTTCACTGACTTTTATATAATTTTTCATTTTTGTAATGTGACTGAATGATTGAGGCTTGATTTAAGTGACACTTTTTTGGGGGTTGGGAGGACTTTCAAATGGCACAGTTATGGGAATAGAAGAACCGCATGACATCAAACATCTGCATATTGAATCAACAGAAAAAAATGAAAGCGCTTTGTCAGTGTGAATTTAAAAAAAAAAAAATCCCATACGTATTGGATTTGTGCCAATGTTAGTGCATCATAAAGGGGCAGAATGGATAGACCCCATTATTGCCAGCTTGACGTTATTAGATGCATGACATTTTTTTTGTATGAAGTCATATGAAATGTCGGTGTGAAATAACATGAATTTGAAAACGGCACATTGAACCTCACATACTCCCCGGGGAGGGAAGGGTGGAGCATTGTTTAGCCCCCACACCCCATTTCGGGTCAAAGCTCACAGACGGTGACCGCACCAAGCAAGCTCGCACTTCTCCCTCAGTGAATGAACGGATGGTTGTATGGAGGGAGAGAAAGATGGCAAGTGAGGGACAGAGGTATGGATGGAGGTTGTGAGTTGCGGGGTGTCATCTGGCTTGGGTGAGAGGAGCGAGCGAGGGTGGTCGGGTGGGGCCCTCCTCCTGTGGGAACACACACACACACTAATGAGTTTGATAGTCTGCTGAGCTCTATAAATCATGCCATGCAAAACATTTCTCCTGGCTGAATAAAAGCATTTATCACCCTCTGTTTATTCACTCACTCTCACAAGATTGATTGGCTCACAGCAGCCTGCCGAGCAATCAGCCGTGCCCATGCAGCCCCCCCTCCCCCACACACACGCGAAACATCACCACCTCTCCTCCTCTCACTCTTCTTCTTTCTCATCCGTCCATTCGTTTCTATTTTCTGCCTCCCCAGTGGGGAAGCTTCACAAGCGTGGCCCCCACAATATTGCAGTATTTTTGTGTGGAACATGTCGTTCCGTCTACATTTTTTTTTTTGCTACGTGCGAATACTCTCTCGTGTGGGGAAGGCGAGCTGCAGTCACCGATGCACTTTTCAGCTCTTAACTGAATGCCAGGAGAACAGTACAATAATGAAGCTGTACAAATTGCTCACATTTGTCAAATCATTACTTTTCAGGAAATTAAAAATGTGTAATTGCTCATGGCGACTCCCCTGAACCAAGAAAAAAACGTCTTTGATCACATCATCTTCTCAAAGTGTTATGCAAAGGTCTTCGACCTTAATCAGCTAAAACCATCCTCTTCTGCCTATAGAAGGACTAATATTAGTGCTAAGCTAAATAAAATTTGTATTTTCCATAACGTCCTCGCATGTCTGTCGCCCGAAAGCCTCACCTGGACGCTTAACACGCAGACGCTTTGACGTCACGCGCCACCACACTGGGCTCCGCCTCTTAAAGGCATATACATGCATGTACACGCCCATCCATTCATTCCTATTCTCCCCTGTGTCCACAGTGGGGAAACTTCGCAAGGAGTGGCTGAGGCAGACCATTTCCAGTGTGGGCATGGGCATGCTGCAGTCGGTCAAGGACTACGTGGACCCCGGGAATATCTTTGGCAACAGGAACCTCCTCTAACGCCGCACACACCTCCGTCTTTCACACAGGCAAAGAGATTCGCCAATTTGAAAGGGACTCTTTTGTGTTCCTTTTGACGCGTCACGTGGCGCCGTGCGCGTCCGCGATAGCGTGAAGTGATCGGGTGATGTGAAACGAACGAATGACGTCGGTGACGCTCGTCTCGTACCCAACATCAACATCAAGTTCACAACATCTCACTTGGATGGAAAGCCGTTAAAAGCGTTTATTGTTTATCCTTGATATCTTTGCAGACATTTGACAATTGATTCTATAGATTTGATTTCCAGCCGAATAAAATGGCTGTTGTACTAATAAAAATAAAAATGAAAAAAAAAAAAAAGCCCATTGAAAATCCAATTCAAGTCCCACTTTTGGCTGACTAGTACAACCCAACGGCAAAATGGTTTATCCTTGATGACCACTTTAAGGTCTATGTACCTGCAATGTACTTTGTCTTCACTCCTAATACAATTAAGCACACTGGTAGAATCACTGTCTCACTAGTAACATTTCCCACTACTGTATGACATTTCTGCACCCTAGTACGACAACTTTATGTTACTAGAGAGGCATAATTGTGCACTAGTTGACGTCTGTGCACTCCTTGTAGGAAGTGCTAGATGTTAAGAAGTAGAATTTTGTTTTACTAGTAATATAGTTCCTGTCGTCATCCTACTAGTGAGTACAACGTGCATGGTGGTACATTGACCCTATTTGCGGTGATATTTGCTTTTTAATGGCTGTCCATACAGGTGGTCATCTCGTTAGTGTTGCTGACGCTTTGTGCCTTTTCAAAAGCTTTTGTCTGCCACCCTGTCCAAATACTTTCCATGTATACTTCACAACATGATGTACTTGCATACGCACTCCTTTTCCTTTGTGATGCACCAATGACTTTGTGAATGTGTGTCACTCTGATTGAGTGTTGCCATTGCCATAACTATTTTTTGTTTGTTTGTCTTTGGACCGAATGAATTAACCCCCCTGCTTGGACCTTGACTTGACTCTCTGTTACTTTGTATATTTTTGTACCCCAAACTCCGAGAATGTGTTACTGACAGTTTGTTTATAACCAAGCAAACTTCACGTTTTGCTCACGTGCTACCAAAGACTCCAACACATGTAAACTCCTACAAACTGTTTTTGAATCTGCATTTGCAAACGTAAGAAGTCTGTTGAAGGTTTTTTTTTTTTTTTTTGGGTCGGAGAGGTTGCGGTTAATTTTGTTACTTTAAAATGACTCAGAATTTTCCTCTCTGTGCTACATAAACTGCATTTTCTCACCTTTTGAAAGCAGCTTTAAACCAGTTTTCTGACCAAAATGTTTGCCAAATAATTAGGCACCCATCCAATCTAAGACAAAGATGGTAATGCTCATTTGTTATTTCTACGAATGCACCGGTAATTACCAGGAGTACTTGGTACTCGTGAAAATACTCAAGACACTATACGGCGATACCACTCAGCCTCACTAATAATTTTTGTGTTGGACCTACATCAGCGTAAAAACAAACGATGAAAATCCAAAAGACGATTTCATGACATTTGCATTATCAAGTATCAGCGCATGTTTTTAAACTTAGGTGCTGTACTTGTACTGGGCCTGAAAAAAGTGCCTAGTTACTTGGCTGTCCAGTGGATTCGCTAAAGTTCTCAGTATGATGCAGTGCACTGTAAACTACTACCACGATGAGAAATAGTGAGCATGATTACTTTTATAACGGCCGCACTGTTTTATTTGGACGTGCAAGCGTACTTAATGTTGTGGCCTGTGGGTGTATAGTTTACGATGAACTTGCCTTTACCTCCCCTTAACTTCCTTGACTGATTACGTTTACAAAAAAAAAAACATTAAAAAATACTTTGCAAATGGTTGGATTGTTTTAGGAGTTACTGTCTGACGTGACTTTTTTTTTTTTTTAACTTGTTGACAATTATGTGTGCTTTTGACTATATTGTAAAATCCCCTTTTGTTAATCTCTCCGGGTAATAGAGTACAATAAAAAACATTGTTTTGTCACGGCCCTTTGTGCAATAAATGCAACTAAAACTGCCCTGTGGAGCATTTGTATCATTTTGTTTTATTTTTGTACTTGTGATTATTATGGCTGGTGTTCCCAGCGGGAGGCTGACAGCAGGCTTCGGCTGAGTGTGATCCAGGTCCTTCCTGACAGGTCTTCTTCCTTCCACCGCGCATCCTCATTTGGGAATCATTTTCCACCCACGCCGCCGCCTCCACACTGCCTACTTGACGTCACTGCCGCCAGCAGCCGTCAGTGATAGCGCGCCGCCTTGGACTTGTCACGCAGCTTTTATGCCGCTCGGTCCTAAGTCATGCATTTGTTTGGATGCATGGGGGCGGGGCGGGGTGGTCCCTTTTCCTGTTTGTGGGATGGATGGATTCATCTCCCTTTGTATGATAACAATAATAGGAAACGCTTCCATCTTCAGCAACGTTGTATGTAATGCATATGAAATCTATCCAAAAGTAAAGAAAATCCATTTGTAGTTTTAAGATGGGCTCTATGAAAGAATAGAATAATTTATTTTAGTATGAACTGAATAAAATGTGTATTTAATAAGAATATTAAAATTAAATACAATATATACATATTTAGTATGGATCCTGTTTAAAAATAAACATGTAAACATTTTCAATATCGAGTCTTTGAAAATAATGCACACACACTTCTTTAAAAATAGAATCCAAATCACCACAATCGATTCCAATGATTATTTCATTTTGTTACTATACATAGAATGCTTCATTTCATTGAGCTTCAGCGTGTTGTATAATTTTGTCCACACGAGGGCAGCATGCTACTGAAAGACGTTCAAGTCAATGAAGTCGAGACCAGGCCGTGTAGCAGCGTCATTTTTATTCCAAGTAAAGTACAGAAAGTCAGGAACATCTGCGTCATCATGCCGGGGCTTTTGCTTTCACCGAAATCCAAAAAAGACGAACAGAAGAAACACGTTACATCATGTAACTTACAAGTTCAAAAAAGACAAGATTAAGGAAGGGAGACTGATAGAAAAATAGAACGGTGATATTCATAATCAACCTCATGCAGTACAATTGAAGACATGCATTTGTGCGGAAGTCCGAGGTATTCGTTACAGCTCCACGGTTGCTACATCCTCAGCGTTGTCTTTCAGTGCAACACAGAAATCATTAAAAACATGCAACTTAAATGTTGTTCAATGAAAAGTACATTAAGAACCATGCCTGGCAAGGTGCACGAGGTCACATTAAAAAAAAAAAAAAACACTCGATAAAGTACAACTTAAGTCAAAAAAGTAAACCACTATGTAAGAATATTCATTCATCCATCCATTTTCTTCGCCGCTTATCCTCACGAGGGTCGCGGGAGTGCTGGAGCCTATCTCAGCTGCCATCAGGCAGGAGGCGGGGTATACCCCGAATTGGGCGCCAGCCAATCGCCGGGCAGATAGAAACAAACAACTATTCACACTTACAATCACACCTCGGGGCAATTTAGAGTGTCCAATTAATGTTGCGTGTTTTTGGGATGTGGGAGGAAACCGGAGAGAACATGCAAAATCCACATGGAACCGCCGTCCTCAGAATTGTAAGGCCAATGCTCACCGGTATTCGTATGAAAAGATTGACTTGTGACCCTATCGGCGCCACAGTACTACAACTAAGTGTCACTCAGTCAGAGTCACCCTTGAACTTGAAAAGCTCCAAGACAGTCTGAAGAGTTGGGGGGGGGGGGGGGCAGAAATTGGCCAAATGCCAGAGAAATAAATGCAACTTGAAGAATCATTCCGCATGATTAAATGGCTTATTTGAGCAGAAAGAAAAACAACCTCATCAAGGCACGTTTGTGTGTCTCTGTGCGTACGTGTGTGTTTGTGTGTGTGAATATTTCCACACGTTTATGTGCTAAGGTTGGATCCAGGCGTACACTTCCGTTACATCCACAAGTATTTGGAGGTTTTGTTTCCTCCTTCTATGATTTCGCCTTTTGTCACAGGGTACCTGAATGACACCAATTGCAATGTGATTAAAACTGTTCAGAATCATGAAAAAAATTGTATTAACTGTTCTTGTATTTCA
Source organism: Syngnathoides biaculeatus (assembly GCF_019802595.1). NCBI lineage: Eukaryota > Metazoa > Chordata > Actinopteri > Syngnathiformes > Syngnathidae > Syngnathoides > Syngnathoides biaculeatus. The sequence continues at coordinate 11,130,610 of NC_084653.1, read as the reverse complement.
TCAGTTTCTTTGGTGATACGATCAAATAATTGAAAACAAACTTTGTGAACAGGATTTCTAATCATATCAAGCGGTCCAAATACCTTTTAAGCAATATTGAGATAATGTAACAAATTGTTCAAGTAATTGACGACCCACAGCCAAAAGGTTTATCAGTGGCGATATGAATATTTTTCAACCCTAAATATTTCAGGAAGTATCATTCCAAAGCTCTTTGCTTTCATTTCAAATTGTGCACACGTACGTGCTTATGTAGCAAACACTATCAATAATTTGCACATACCAATAAACATGGCTTTTCCCTGGCATACAACGATTGTACGTATTCGCTCAGGCGACGTGTACTGTATCTCTTCAACAAAAGTTCTGTGACGCCAATTTTTACTTTTCTCACATAGCACACTTTGGTGCCATCTTGTGGCATCTTAGGGTTTTACAGAAAGACTACAGAGCACAGCAAATAGGTGAGTTTTCTGTCGAGAGGTTATAATATATATCAATTTGTGAATAGCCAACTGGAAATGTGCAACGCGGGAGGAGGGGGTCACTCATCACAGTTTGTGCTATACAATATCAGTTGAGTCAGTTCAAGTGATTTTCTTTCGTACTAAACACTGTTTTTAATCATGATTATTTTCCATTACTTGCTGAAAAGCGCATCTATTTTGTTCTCTTTCTGTAACACAGTAAAGTGCCACAAGATGGCGGCAAAGCCTTGGCTAATCAGAAACTAGAATGACTGTTAGGATATTTTTGTTTGCCTCGTCTCAGTGACAAACTTTGCATGTCAAGGAGTTTAGCCTGGGTTGTTAGTAGAAGTGTGTAAGTACATATTTCTTTCTGTATAAAATCATCTTCAAACCAGTGTTGTATGACTTTGAAATGTTATTGGAGTGTTTTGGAATCATAGTTCATGGTATATTTACACTTTGAGATAATCATTTTAGCATCTAGTGCCCTCTTGGTACCAAGGAACTGTGTGAAAGTGAGTTTAGGAACTTAATTTGGACAAAACTAGTATTCGCTGCCATGTTGTGGCGTTTAAACCTTTTTAGGGACCATCAATTATGTATACATATAAATATAAAATGGACTTGTGGTGTATAATGGCAAATTGATTAAAAAAAAAAAATCCATCTCGGGTGCCATTTTCCATAGTGCCCATTTAAAAGGAGGCCATGCATTTTTCATGGGGAATCTTTCAAAGAAGGCACAGGAGGGGAAGAAGTAGAGCAAGCACGGCTGCTCCCTCAACACGTCATCCTTCTACAGCCACAGCACATTCCCGACTTTTGTGACAGCACTTGAACGCAACACGGCCCGTAGTAGCCTACATTATCTACACATTTACAGGCAACATCCGTCACGCAGGCGTCACTTCTCCACCGTGTTGCACAACGGCCGCACGACAGTCGTCAGCCGACACGCCGACGCCGCTCACCCTCAGCCACCCTGACAAAATTCGCACACCTCCTGGAGCTTTTCCGCTCGTCGCCGAGGAGCAAAAAGGTCCGAAGACCGCCGCCTTCCCGGCAAAAGTCGCAGGCTGTCAGAGGAAGTGAGATAGAAGGCGAGCTAACCCACTGATTTTGAGGCCGCGTCGCCCGCACTGCTGCTGCGGCAGGGCGAGCCGCCCGCCTTAGGCGAAGGGCACCCGACGGGGTCGGAGGGACTCGCCGGGGAGGAAACGCTGTGGTCGAGTTGCCGCTTGTCGTTCAGCTCCTCCCATTTCGACCTGTTGGCTTGGATCATGTCCAGCATCGGCTTCAGTTTGGGATTTAACTTGACCAGAGTCTGGAGACGGAGAGACAGAAGACAAAAGAATGACGGCGGACTCGATTAAATTCACCTGCGTTTCTATAGCGCTAGTTGGCTAGTTCAATGGACATTGTGCTACTCCTGGTGTGCATGCCTTCACATAGATACAGACATAGAGACATACATAACGGAGACTTTTACAACACATGCACTAATGCACGGATGCCAAACAAATTTTTGTCGCAGGCCACATTGTACTTATGCTTTCCATCAGAGGGCCATGATGACTGTAACACGATAAATATATTTTATCGCCTCATCATATTTACACACAAAATGTATGAACTAGTTTAGCAATCACTAATCAAGTGTAAAGGGTTTTTCAACTATTGTTCATGTTTGGTAACAAATGCTTGTAATATCATTTCTGATAGAGGACAATTCGAAATTTTGATCACAGAAGTTGACACACTACATTTGTCTTTGTGGGCTACATAAAATCATCTGGGGGGCCGGATCTAGTCCCCTGAGCCTTGAGTTTAACACCCGTGCACTAATATTAGTATTTTTTACAAACGATAAAGAATGTATCCCTGTGACTTTTATATTCCCTGTCTACGTGTGTTTATGTAGTGTTTGTGTTGAAGTATCTATATTTTTAGTGTGATAAGGTGAGGCTGATGCCACTTTTTAGCCTATCTATGGTCTTTGGCATTATTAGTGTGTGTGTGTGTGTGTGTGTGTGTGTGCGTGTGTGCGTGTGGCTGACTTGCTGTCCCCCTTCCATATTGCCCTGTCCTTTCTCTGCTCTGTGAGACAGTTGAGCCTCGACTCCAGGTTGTCATAGAAACAGGATAGCGAGCATCACCGGCATTATTAATATTATTTGAGTGTCCCAAACGCTGTCTAGACATTAATCACATATGTGTTGTCTGTGTGCATTTGAATGAGAACTGGGGAGTTAAAAAAAAAAAAAAAAAAAAAAGACTGGACAAAAATGTGAGAAGAGCGCCACTCATTCAGGAGTTACAGTCACAAATTGAGATGTCGCCTTAACTGCAGACAGATTAAAATGAGATTGCAAATGTTGCTTTTACATATTTAGCCTTTAGACACTGAAATGCTTTTCTCGGGTGTGTTGATGGTAGCGCCACTGTGTACGCGGTGCAAAGTAGAGCATCAGCACATTATTCGACCCATTATTCATCTGGATCCAGACGCTGTGCAGAGTCGACTGGATCCATTAACTCTGCTTCATAAGAAATGCGCTACATACACCTCCTCCTTTTAGGCGTGCAGATATGGATTGCGAGAGCACAAACACACATGTACAGAAATACACCGGCAAGAGTACATTATGTATGTCTTCATACATTTTTTTATCTTCATGACCATTGTGGGTGGAAAAAAACTTGATTGGTCGGTCAGAGCAAAAACCCGTGAGAGGCGATTTGGACCAGCGGAGACATCTGTGGCTATCTGTACATTCTTTCAAACTTTGTCCTTTTACAATTGCCTTTTCGTATCGTAATGATGGTTTCTCTCATTGTGATGAGATAGCGGTGTAATTAGATGGATTAAATAAGGCAAATCCGGATTAAAGACGGTGGCACTGAAGAGACAACAGGAAGCAGAACTTGAGGTAGCAGAAATGAAGATGTTGAGGTTCTCGCTGGGAGTGAGCAGGTTGGATAGGATTAGAAATGAGCTCATTCGAGGGACAGCCAAAGTTGGATGTTTTGGAGACAAGGGTCGAGAGAGCAGACTTCGATGGTTTGGACATGTTCAGAGGTGAGAGAGTGAGTATATTGGTGGAAGGGTGGTGAAGATGGAGCTGCCAGGCAAAAGAGCGAGAGGAAGACCAAAGAGAAGGTTTATGGATGTGGTGAGGGAAGACATGAGGGCAGTTGGGGTTAGAGAGGAAGATGCAGGAGATAGGCTATGATGGAAAAAGATGACACGCTGTGGCGACCCCTAACGGGACAAGCCGAAAGGAAAAGAAGAAGTCGGGCATGTCCAGAGTGAAGGCCCAGGTACAAAGCACACGACCCTAGACCGCGTTTCTCACCGTGGCGTGGTGTCACACTTGCTGATAGGAGGAGTGAGGGAAAAGCGCAGGACAGTTATGTAAAGAGAGGATTAATATTCCATGAAGCATCAAGACAGCAGCAGGAGAAAAGAGATCAGCAAGATCAAGAAAGACCTTCCAACCGCCGCCTCACATCTTCCGCTCTTCTCCCCTCCCAGAGTCTAATTGGCGGCGGCGTGATAGTGAGCTCCATATCTGCGTCTTCCTCAAACATTCAAACGCCCCCTCGCACGTAACCCGTCTACTTTGATGCTTTGCACACAATAAGCAGGATCCGTTCTTACTTCTGTCGCCTAATTGAATGAATGAGACTGAGGGACATGATTGGTGTTGCGTGACCGTGACGGTTGCTCATCTTCACTCTCGCTCCGCCGCCACCCGTTTTGTCGCCTACGCAGCGGGCGCACCGGTCACCGGGCCCGTCAACATCATTGGCTAGCGTGCCTTCTCTCACAGGCCACTCGCGTTCAGCTTCGGCGACTCATGGTTGCCTTCGCTCTCAACACTATGATATGGAAAGCCACATAGTTGTAGACAGTATTTACAGTATAGGAATCACTTTGAAGCCCTTGATATCCAGCTGCAGATCCATGTACAAGTGCGCTTTTGCTGCAGACCAGTAAGACATTTCAGTGCACTAGTAGAATAACTGTCATATTAGAAATGTTTTTTTTCCACTGATGGTGTCACATTTGGCATACTTGTACAAACCTAAGATGGCTATTAAAGATATTGAATACTGTAAATGCTCGCATAGCTTTCAAGCCGGGCCCATGTACTATTATAGTCTTTGTTCTCACTTGCAGGACAACCATGCTCAAACGGCACCATTTGAGCATTTATACAATATTAACCTCGTCACGGAGCAAGTAGGGCCTCCTCTAGTAAAACAACAAGGGTGCTCTAGCCCAGTGAATGTGTCTTACGAGGTAACTTTTTTACACTGCTAGCGCCCCTTTTGCACATCTAGTCAGAACGTCAGTCCTTTATCAACGATATTGAATACGCTCATTAACAGCTTTCCATAATCGGTCAAATAAATTCCTGACAGGATCAGTGCTGTAGATATTATTAGTATAGATATATACTATATAACTGCGTGTATCTATATATATCCATCCACCCATTTTCTGAGCCACGGGGAGTGCTGGAGCCTATCCCAGCTGTCAACGGGGAGGAGGCGGGGTACACCCTGAACTGGTTGCTAGCCAACCGCAGGGCACATTGAGACAAACAGACGCACTCACAATCACACCTAAGGGCAACGTTGCATGTTTTTGGAATGTGGGAGGAAACCAGAGTGCCCAGAGGAAACCCACGCAGGCACTTGGAGAACATGCAAACTCCACACAGGGAGGGCCGGGATTGAACCCAGGACCTCAGAACTGTGAGGCCAACGGTTTACCAACTGAGTCACTGTACTGCCCCTGATAGGATCAGTACTGTAGATATTATTAGTATAGATATATACTATATACATGTATCTATATATATCTGTCCATCCATTTTCTTCACCGCTTATCCTCATGAGGGCCATGGGGAGTGCTGGAGCCTTCCCCAGCTGTCAACGGGCAGGAGGCGGGGTCCATTCTGAGCTGGTTGCCAACCAATCGCAGGTCACATAGTATCACAGTATCTCTATAGATATAGCTATCATACTTTAATGCAGATTTTTTTCAATAACAGTCCCCTTCAGCATTTGAACATTTTAAAATGGAAAGAATAATTTCAAATCGGAATAACCTTTTTATAATATTTGAGAAATTGGGATATCTGGAATTCATGAAGCATAACAACCATGAAAATCTTTTTTTTCTGTTCATAAATGCGTAAATGTAATTTGACATCCTAATCAAAAACAAAAAATGTCAGTCGTAATTCAAACTACTACGACTCACGTTGAAAATTCATGGATAATATTTTTAGCACTGAATTTTTTGCATGCTTGTGTTTTTGCCTTTACCCATCCATCCATCCATCTATCCATTTTCTTAGCCGCTTATCCTCACAAGGGTCGCAGAGAGTGCTGGAGCATATCCCAGCTGTCAACGGGCAGAAGGCGGGGTACACCCTCAACTGGTCGTCAGCCAATCGCAGAGCACACCGAGACAGCCAACAGTCACAATAACAACCACACCTATGGGCAATACAGTGTCCATTTAATGTTGCATGTTTTTGGAATGTGGGACGAAACTGGACTGCCCGGAGAAAACCCACGCAGGCACGGCGACAAGATGCAATTTGCACACAGGTGGGGCCTGGGCCTGAAATCCAAACCTCAGAACTGTGAGGCCAATGTTTTCCAGCTGCGCAACCGTACTGCTTGCTTTTACACGCACACAAACATGCACACGCACGCACACACACACACACAAAATGTACTTTGCTAATGACCGATGCTGTTCATTTATGAACTATACATCTGGTGGTGGTTTAATACATTTGTTGTGTCCTGGAATTCATATACTGCAGTATTTAAACAAAAAACTGTAGGAGTTGTTGCATCTGTAGTTTATTATGAATTATAATGCAATTCAAGTGAGCTCCAGCCAGATGAGCTGTGAAGAAATTCAACGTTCGTCGTAAGCAATTTCTTTCATTGCAGTCGCATGCACACAAAGCAGCCGCTTGGCTGCTCGGCATTCAACCTTGGAGGGCTTTTTATTCAATGAGGAATGTGTTGCCAGGAGAACATCCCAAAAGGAAGTGGGCGGGGGCTTTGTTTTTTTTAACCTGTCCGGTTCAGCTGCACGGCTTTACAGAATGGTGGATCTGTATGGAACAGTTTTGCCGTGCGACAGGGGAGTTTGAAATACTTTCTCTGCTCATTTTTTATTCTGATTAAAAGGATGTTTATTGAAAATGCAGCCAAACAGAAAAAGGTTTTAGGGGACAAAGTGGACAAGGGGACTAGGAGTGAGAACCACAACACAACAATAGTGAGACTGTCTAGATATTTACAGTAAACACCAATAACATTACAACAGTTATTTGGAATGGGGGGAGGGAGCTACACCCATTGGGGACAAGCAATAACTAAGCAGATAATAGAGCCCAAGTAAAGTGCCTCTTGTGAGTAGGGTTGGGCATCAAGAATCAAGAACCAACTGAAACCGGAACCAATACCCCTGCCCCATTGGACCCACCCAAACATCGCAGCCCACAGCCCCGACGCCTCAAATCAAAGATTTGTTACGGTCGACTATAATTTAATGAATGTCGAGTCGAAGTTGATTATTCAATGATGACATTGATATTTTTTCCAGTGCAGAACAGCGGTTCTCAGCCTTTTTTTAATTATGAATTGTTTTCCCAACAAGACAAATTTCGATGGACCGCAATAGAAAGAAATAAAAGGTAATGATTAAAAATACAACACACAATCTCGTTTGATGCAGTTGTCTGAATGACTGTGAGTCCTGTGCACATTTCTCTTAAACCACTTACCGGTCCCATTTTGCATTTTCAAATTATTTCTGTTCAGTTGTTAGTTTGTATTTATAGCGAGAGAAGAGATGATTACCTCATAGAGCGGCGCACAAATTCCATCGATCCACTCCAATTGAAGCCCCGGCAGCTCGTCCTTTCTGTTTCGGTCAAAGATGGCCTGAAAGAGAAACAGAAGAGTGAGTTGTTCACTTCCAGTGCTGTCACAAGGACACAAGGAACAGTCCAAATTGTTTTACGGCAACAAATGTCTTAATTTCTCTTTTTTTTTTGGGTCACCTCTTTCCTCTGCAGCGCAGACACTGCACTTCAGAGATACAGTATCTACTACCACTCACTGCAGAAGTTAATATTTAATTTCCAACACCCACACATTAAAAAAGTACAAGGCTGACATAAAGAGCGCAGCAGGGAGGGGTGCCGTATTAGAGACGAAGCAATATGGCCTGGCGTGATTAGTCATTATGCTTAATTGCACATGAAAACCTGCTGAGAAACGTCTGTGTAGATTCTCAATCCTTGAAAAAGGTTTACGGTACTATAGAGGGCTGGCTGGCCTTCAAAGCGTCGGAAGCAAACAATCAGCGGCTGGATTCATACGGCATCTGTAGCTCAGACTGAAACAATTACAAAAAGCCATGCCACAGTTCTCAAGACAAGTATTTCATGTTGGGGAAAATGAGACGCACACGCCAGAGAAGGGACAAGCCAGAGCAGCTCTTTAGGGACTCGATGCCTTTGTCGAGGATACCAAAGCTGACACTTTCTTTTTTGTTTTATTTGTTAGATGTCCAAAACCTTAAATCTCTCTTTGAGTGATTCAAAGGAGTGAAATAAACTACATTGAATTCAATTCAAGAGATTGCAATGATGTCTCCCTTGAGATAAGGATGCTCTGAAATCTTTGTCTTGTAATACGAGGAAAACTCGAGATATGAGTGCGCTCCAGAACCCATCCATCCATCCATTTTCTCCGCCACTTATCCTCACGAGGGTCGCGGGGAGTGCTGGAGCCTATCCCAAGTGTCAAGGGGCGGGAGGCGGGGTACACTCTGAACTGGTTGCCAGCCAATCACAGGGCACATAGAGACAAACAGCCGCACTCATAATCATACCTGTGGGCAATTTGAGTGTCCAATTCTTGTTGCATGTTTTTGGGACATGGGAGGAAACCGGAGTGCCCGGAGGAACCCCACGCAGGCACGTCGAGAACATGCAAGCTCCACACAAGCGGGTCTGGGATTGAACACAAGACTTCAGAACTGTGAGGCCAACGCTTTACCAGCTGCGGCACCGTGCCGCCCACTCCAGAACCCTTTTGCTAAATGGGGGGGAGAACATTTTACCACATCCATCCATCTTCAGTTCACATTGGTTTCGTTGCAGGAAAAGAACAAAATTTTGTTTGTGGCAGTAATGTGCCATGAAGATGGTTTGCTAACTGCCAGTAAACACCACAGAAGAAGAAGAACAAGGAAGGAAAATGCATTAGGTATGTGTGTGTTTCTTTCGGCTTGTCCCTTTCGGGGTCGCCACAGCGTATCATCTCAGATGAACGCATATATATGTTTGGCACAATTTTTAATTGAGTATTGCGTCTCAGATGGACTTTCTGACACCAAATTCCACTGGCAACAAAACAGAATAAACCCTGAAGTCACAATGTGAAAAGGCTGTAAGATTGAAAGCTGACGCGCAGCACAATACTTTTGTAAAATGGTTTTATTTCTGTGAGTGTACTGGTCATGGGTGTTCAGATTTTCTCATTGACTCACTGAGGGTATGAGCTTCAGTTCTGATCGCTCTCTGTCACCTTGCTCAAAGAACTCACTGGTCACTAACTCAGCCACCTGGAAGGAGGATAGGATGACGATGCGTCAAACGCATTCTGACATCTGGATCAAACAGGTGACCCCGAATCGCTCACCTTGCGGGATATTTCCCAAGGCTTGGTCACAGCGCCGAGATCACATGCCGTCATCATCATGGATCTGAGAGGGAAAATGATGATCTGGGTCATTTTCGATTTTTAGTACAGGGAGAATTTTTTTTTTCCACCCAGAGACTGACCTGCACATGTCTCTGTGGGCCTTCACGTTCCAATTGTACTCCCCTTTGCTGACTAGTTCAAAGAAAGTGTTTCTGTTCCTGAGAGGGAGAAGTAACAGGTGTAAGGCGCATAGGGTCCACTAGGGGGCGTTGTGAACCAAAATGAGCCTGAACTGGGTGAAAACTCGGTCAGTGTAATCTACAGTATTGAATGGTCGCTCCTGCACAGCCGGCAGGCCTACGTCTGGAGATGGAGAACATACTCAAAGTAAAGTGTGAGGTCGGTGGCCAAGATAGACTGTTTGAGGAGCTGCATGAGGTTGCTGTACTCGGCAGACGAGAGGTTGGAGAAGATGTTGTGACCCTGGGAAGATAGGCAACACAGTCTCAGTTGATAAATCATACAAGAGTCATTCACGTGGTGCCCGCAAAGCCTTCACATAAATTAATGTAGTTATAAGTTATCTGAGGGCAAATTTCCACAAAGGTTGAATCAAGGCAACTTGTTCTTGTTGGTCAAACAGTTCAACTGCCTTGATTCAAACTTTGCGCTGACCTGTATGACTGAGAATCGACACCAAAGGTATCAAACTGGTGGCCCGGGGCCCAGATCCGGCTCCCCCACATTATTTTATGTGGCCCGCGAAAGCAAATCAATATTGCTAAATTGTGCCCCGGTGCAATACCAATGAGATACCAATCCCTCTTTGAAAAGAAACATAATAGTTGAAAAACATGTTTTCATAGGCTTCTGATTTCAGAACTGGTTATACATCACTGTGTTGTGTATACTGTATGCAGTTAGTCTTCTTTTTCCTTCGGCTTCTCCCGTTAGGAGTCGCCACAACACGTTATCTTTTTCCATCTAAGCCCATCTCCTGTATCTTCCTCTCTAACACCCACTGTCCTCATGTCCTCCCTCACAACATCCATCAACCTTTTCTTTGGTCTTCCTCTAGCTCTTTTGCCTGGCAGCTCCATCCTCAGCACCCTTCTACCAACATACTCACTCTCTCGCCTCTGAACATGTCCAAACCATCGAAGTCTGCTCTCTCTAACCTTGTCTCTAAAACATCCAACTTTGGCTGTCCCTCTAATGAGCTCATTTCTATTCCTATCCAACCTGCTCACTCCGAGCGAGAACCTCAACATCTTCATTTCTGCCACCTCCAATTCTGTTTCCTGTTGTTTCTTCAGTGCCGCCCTCTCTCATCTGTACATCATGGCCGGCCTCACCACTGTTTTATAAACTTTGCCCTTCATCCAGGCGGAGACTCTTCTGCCACATAGAACACCAGACACCTTCCGCTAACTGTTCCACCCCGTTTGAACCCGTTTCTTCACTTCCTTATCACACTCTCTATTGCTCTGGATTGTTGACCCCAAATATTTGAAGTCGTCCACCCTCGCTATCTCTTCTCCCTGGAGCTTCACTCTTCCTCCTCCACCCCTGTCATTCACGCACATATATTCTGTTTTACTTCAGCTAATCTTCATTGCTCTCCTTTCCAGTGTGTACCTCCATTTTTGTAACTGTTTCCGCATGTTCCCTGCTTTCACTGCAAATCACAATATCATCTGCGAACATCATGGTCCAAGGGGAATCCAGTCTAACCTGGTCTGTCAGCCTATCCATTACTACCACAAACAGGAAGGGGCTCAGCGTGGATCTCTGATGCAGTACCACCTCCACCTTAAATTCTTCTTACACACCTACGGCACATTTCACCGCTGTTCTGCTGCCCTCATACATGGCCTGTACTATTCTAATATATTTCTCCACCACACCGGACTTGCGCATGCAGTACCACAGTTCTTCTCTTGGTACTCTGTATGGAGTTACAGTAATCTTTCATTCATATGTGCAGCAGCGTGACTGCTCCCTCAAAACATCTTTAATTACAACTTCACACATACACACAAAAAAAGAAGCCATTCACCTGCTAAAATGTCTCTGTCTCTCAACCATTTTGCGCAAAATCCATCACCCCAGTAATCGCATTGATTTGAGGGCAGCATGAGCTATTTGTTTACTCGTGTCACATATTATTAGAGTGGCCACATGTTTGCCTTTGGGTGCAAATGGCATGAACTCCTTTCGTACTTGTAAATGAAAGTAGGTTGGAAAAATATATAAGTGACAGATGGGACTGCAATATAAACATGTTTGCAGCTTGTGCATGTTATCGATGGTTTACATCCGTCTTTTGCTCTTCCGCTATTTGTTCATTAATATCATCATCATCACTATTATTGCTCATTTTGTAACATCACATATTAAACCACGGAAGCCACAAATTTGGAGTTGGTAGTTTCAAAGTATTTCTGGCAATTGTTGTCTGATTTTAACTCACAATCTTAGTTCTTGTTCATTGCAGCGCTTCATGGAAAACTCGTAAATACTTAGAAGTTTATCATCTTAAGAGCAATTTTCTGTACCGCTTATCCTCAGGAGGGTGGTGGATGAGCTGGAGCCTAAATCATTCGACCCCTGGTCAGATCGCCAGCCAATCACAGCTTACTTATGGATAACTTACCAAAGATTGTACATACATTGGACAATTTTATCAGCCTGATCATTATCGGCGGATCATTAGCATTTCATGCTGATTGGCTTTAATGTCATAATTCGCTGATCCCATTAATTAAGTCATTGATCAGCTCCGTAATGTAGCCTACCAAGCTAACGCTATCGGATGTGTATAAATATGCTGCCATTCTGTCAAAGCATGCTCAAAGGTTTTGCTGTGGGTGCAGTAATTTAATTACAGTAAGTTAGCACCTGTTCTGTCATGTTGTAACGTTAGTTAGCACTGATTTCCAACATTTATGGAGCCAGGGGACATATTTTATAATTAAAAAGCTCATGGCACACCAACAAAAAAAAAGAAAAGAAAAAAAAGTCACACAAAGTGGATACATTAGTTACTGCATGTACTTACTGCCAACTAATAGAAAACCATTACTTTGTTCTAGCTGTCACTATGCCTCATTGACATAATCAGATGAACCAAGATACATTATTTATTGTAAATAATGGCTATTTTTTGAGCACTTAAGCACTCAAGTAAAGTATATACTGTAAATGAAGAGGCACTGACACATTGTTGCATCTTGTGATTGGATCGGTGATTAGCCCAAAAATCCTGATTGTACACACACACACACACATACACAACTGTGTCGCCATTGGCTTGAGCATTAGACTGGAGCACATTAAGAACAAGAACAACAATAGTGCAGCAGAAATGTAGTTCACCTCGCTTTGTAGGATCATGACGGCATGGTTGAAGTGGTGGTGCTCAAGCGTAGCCGATGTCCCGTAAAGCAGAGCGAGAGCCGAGCCTGTCCTGGTCCGTGCACACGCACACACATTCATTTCAGTGTCACAGTATAACAGTGGTAGTGTAAGTACTGCATTGCATTATACTGAGAGCTCATTGTAATATTTTCCCCACTTGAATTGGATCTCATTAAATTGAGCAAGTGTATGAGACCATGTGGGCACTGGGTGTACCGGTATATAATTTACATATCACATCCTCAGCAACATTGGTGAACCCCTGTTCATCAGGGGGCACAGCTATATATGCAAAAGGTGAAATAGAAAAACAGTATTAAAGAAAAACTGAAACAGTTCTATCCCTCCCGCACGGTTTAAATCGTATACCTAATGAGCACACAAAAAGTGCAACTGCGTGAGTGTTTATTTGTTTTGCGACCGTGGCTCCCCTTTCTGACCTGTGAGGCCATTACAGCAAGTGAGTAAAAAGCCATCAAAATGGACTGCAATTTAGCAGATGTGCAAATGATTAACTACATTATACAGTGGATATAAAAAGTCTACACACCCTTGTTCAAATGCCAGGTTTATGTCATCTAAAAAAAAAAAAGTGACCAAAATACAGTAAATCATTTCGAAACAAAAATTCCACACCACACCATTAATGTAATCTGTATAAGTCAATTAAAATGTGTCGTGAAAATGCCTCCTGGAAAATTTTATTTGGTGTTAATCAGAGGCACTTGAAAACAGTGGGCTGCGTGTGACTATTCCCATTCAACATGCAGTCGGTTTGAATTACAGTAACAATTGTGGACATATTCCCAGTAAGAAGAGGGTGTGGACACATTGGCAACCACATGATCTCAGTCATTTATTTTGACTTGCCCTCTTGAAAAGAAAAGTGTGCTCATGAGTGATAGAGAACAAGCATGTTGCGGTTGAAGCATTTTCCCTCTGTCTATATTAAGAACATAGTAAGATGAGCGAACACAAAGCAATTTAGCACAAATGTCACCTGCTCATCGAAATGTTCTCATCAATTCCATACAGTACTTATGTAAGTCTTACACAACTTGCCACTTGGCTCTTACTGATCTGCTTGCTGCCGCAGGTGGCAAAAGACTCTATGTAGGAGGATGTGCATTCAGCAGAGCGAGTCTGAGACACTTACTTTGCCTGGAAAGCATTGTTGGTGCCCCGGTGATCCAAGTCGTGACACACGCAACCCACGATAAGTGCTAGGATCTCCACTTCTGTCAGAGTCTCCTGGAAGCCGGCCGTCTGATCGGGAGATGGAAAAAACAAAACCAAATATTATTATTCAGCATTTTTCTTTTATTTGTACAAGCTACGAGAAGGACAAAAATGAAAAAATGAAAAAAATGAAAATGCTCCTGAGAAGAACAAACCAAAACGAATGGAGATGGTTGACAAGACCTTTGTATGACTTGTACTTTGTGTGACACCCCCCCAACATACACACACATACACACACACACACACACACACACACACACACAATAATTAACTATTAATGTACCACTCAACTTTGCATCATGTCAGAGTGCCTAAAAATAATAAACAGGTAATTTTGACAACCACAGCATCAGAGTATTAAAACATACAATACGGAAGCCCAGCATAATTCACACAAAACAACTTTTCTTCCCCCCCAATAGTCCAGCCATTGGAAAATAAGCAAACAAAAGCTTTGACCAACAAATGTGATGTGGTTCTGCATTACATGATCTCACTTTCTTGAAATAAATGTCTCACCAATTTAGTGTATGATAAATGTACAAACAGTGAAACAGTGAACCCTGAAACGTAAGGTTACCATTACTGGTCTATAAATCACTAAATGGTTTAGGTCCTAAATAAATGAAAGAAATGCTAACGGAATATAAATCCAGCAGGTTCTCTTAGATCGACTGACCCAGGTCAAATAGTGGAGCACAGAGTCCAACGCAAGCACGGTGAAGCAGCATTTAGCTATTATGCTGCACACAAACGGAGTAAGTTGCCAACAGAAGTGACGTCAGCCCCAAGTGGTAGTGTTTTTAAGTCCAAGTTAAAAAAAATATTTCTCTCACGCTTTGAAGTGTACTCTGTTTTAATTGTACTTTTATTTTTCTTTGTTTTAAACGTGGTGGCACGGTGGATCAGCTGGTAAAGCATTGGCCTCACGGTTCTGAGGTCCCAGGTTCAATCCCGGACCTGCCTGTGTGGAGTTTGCATGTTCTCTCCGGGCACTCTGGTTTCCGCCCATGCAACATTAGTTGGACACTCTATATTGCCCTTAGGTGTGATTGTGACTGCGGCTATTTGTCTCTATGTGCCCTGCGATTGGCTGGCAACCAGTTCAGGGTGTACCCGCCTCCTGTCCGTTGACAGCTGGGATAGGCTCCAGCACTCCCTGTGACCCTCGTGAGGATAAGCGGTGAAGAAAATGGATAAATGTTTATAAGCAGTTTTTTCTTTGTTTTTAAACGCTCTTAATCATGAGTTACCTTGTGTATGAAATGTGCTATATATATAAATTTGCTTTGCTTTACTATAACCTGACTTTCTGTACATTTTTCTTCTTAAGTGCACCGTGCCGCCGCTCATGTGCTTGTCGATTTGTTGCTCTTTAATTTAGAGGTTTTGTTCTATTCAAATATGAGTGTTCTCTAGCAACAATTTACAAGAGTCTTCTTACCGTGAGCATGGCAAACATGCACTGGCACACATTGAAGGCATGTCTCCAGTTGTGGTACAGAACCATGCGGTAGTTTTTCCTGACGGTCAGCAACCATCTGCACAGGGTCTGGAAAGAAATAAAAACATATGATTATATTCAAATATACTTCGCATGAATGATGATCAACAATTGCATGAATGTGTGCCAATTGCAACAGACTTGTTTAATTAGTTGAACTTGATCTGCCCTGGCCAGCTAATCAGAAGATGAAAAAGGAATGTTATTGTGGGTTAGCTGTAGGACTTGAAATCTGATTGGTTAATGAAACCCATTGCCCTGCGCAGGTTAGATAGGCAGTTCTGGAAGCAGTACTGCCAGAAAAAAAATTTATCAAATGAAGTGAATAGAGCTTGTGCACCTACATCACCGAAATCACGTGACTGGCCGTAATAGCGGTCAAACAAAGCATTCTTCAATGCTAAGACCATTGAGATGAAATGAAAATATGTCTCATAGCATGGCGCCCAGGGTTTTGTTCGATACTGTTAAACAATTAGAAGGAGATAATAAACGGAGGTACATGGAAAAATGAGAGACACTTGGCATCGAGGACCCATATTTAATGCAGAAGTCGACGTTTTCGCCAATAAGAAATTGAAGCGTTAATTTGCTTCTGCTTGTCTTGGACAACTGGATCTACACATGTATCTGGTGAGTCAGTCGTCAAGATTTACACGGAACAGTTTGTAAGCGTATAAGTCTGGACGCATACAAATACGTCGTTGCAGGATCTGTTCTGCATCAGGAATAAATCCCACATAGTGACGGGTTGACAGCTCATGAATGCCGAAGTGTATTCGGCCACACGTTAACCTTTGCCAAAATCTATCGATCTTTTCAGATGGTAATCAATACAAATGCCAATATTTAAATAAATGACCCCTGGTTTTACACAAACTCTCATTCATTAACTATGATTAACAAAATAACGTAACGTACACGGAGGCGATTGTGGCCACATGTTAACCTCTCTTCTGTGACAGATAGTTTATTTTCTTTTTTTTAAATACGCATAGTTCTCAAATGAGCCAACTTGGCATTATAAATACGTCTTCGTAATTTGACATTGAGAAGAATAATTCCTACCAGAAATGAAATGATCGCTACATAGGTGTGTGTATTGCATTGGGCACCATTCCTCCCGTTTAATTGCTGAAATCCATCGATCTTTTCTGGTTTTCCATTGAATGAGCTCTTTGAATATCTGTCTCACCTGTTGTGACAACCAACAGCACAACAGGTCTTGGGCAAATCTAAAAAATCTGCTCTGGTTCAACGGCTCCCGCAGTGTAGAGCACATAGGTTCGACCGGCAATATGGCGCCGTGCAAACAGTGATGTCACGTCCACAAACCCTATAGACTTGGCATTAAATTAACACAACCTCATAGAACAAATACAGTGGTGCCTTGCAATATGAGTTTAACATGCTTCGCGACATCAAAAATGTTTAAGAAAATGAACTGAATGTTCACCTCATAGTCAATCTTAAATTTGGGAACCATTCCGAGCTCCATGAACATCCTCAGAGCGGCCGTGATCATGGCATCAACGTCCAGCGAGAAATCGTCAAAGGAGAGCTTGTCAATTCCCAGTTCGCACACCAGGGGGATGTTGGCAGCCTGTGGCGTGGAACACCAAGAGGGATGGAGAAAATCAGTTTAGGAGGCTGCGGCGGTCACAGGATGCGTCGAGGGCTCCCATTAATGAGGATACCTTAAAACCAAATTGCACAGTTTACTTTTACAGCTGATTAGAAGCTAAATGTGACATCATTAGTCAAGCATTTCACATGGAAATGATCCCACTTAAACATATTCATATCTAAGCGCGGTATAATAAGTGCTTCCTTAGCTCTGGTCACCAAGCAGATGATCAGCACTGAATTTCAGTAAATCAACTTTGTCTTGCTCAAATCAACTTTGGCTGAAGTATAGTGTGTGTACTTTCTTTTTTTTTTTTCTTTTTTAAGTAAATCCTGCACTGATGTTGGTCACCCTGGTGTATCTTTTCCACTCAAATCACAGCTCCAGGTTTTCTCAAATGTCAGCCAGGTTTATTTACTGACACCACTGGCTCAATAAGGATCCATACAATATGTAGAGCAGTTATGAAAGAAGGGGGTTGTGGTGGCGGATGGGGGCGTGGGTGAGGGTGATGATGCAGAGCACATTGCTAAAGAGATCACACAGGGGCATTTTTCTTTCTTTTTTTGAAAGATGGGTTTCTATTTTGCTGTAATGGTCACACAGGAAAATCCTTTCTTTGAAAGTGTGGGAAAATGGGTCATATCTACAGTATATTTCAGAAATGTCAAGCCAATTAAAAATGTAAAACATCTTTTCAGTTTTATAAAGAATGAATACAGCAACTGTCTGTTGAATGCTGTTACCGATTTTAAATATTGCAATTGGTTTATTCACAATGGCAAATCTATATTTGTAAGTTACTGTGTGTATGTAATCAATCGTATGTGCTAATATGGGTACAGTGGCAAACAAAGGAAGTCTATGCATCAACAATAGTCTTCTCGGAATTAATGAGAGCTTATCGCATAACTAAAAAAATTAATTGCGGTGCCATCTTAACAGTTGGAAGCTTACATACTTAATCAATAGAACGATGAGAGAAATCTTGGCTAAAGCCACCTTCAAATTTGCATTAACTTGAAAGGTGATGTCAGCATACTTATGCTTTATTTTACTGTATGGTAGTGCCTTGAGAAAGAGGTGACCCTATCGACGAGTTGTTTGAGATAAAAATCGTAGTTTGGTTGATTAATTGCTTTGACTTGGGAGCGAAAATTTGAGATACAAGCATAGTGCGTGGCAGTCTAACACATCTCATTTCAAAACAAACAACACTTAAGGATAGCAAACAAATCTTTAAAAATGGCTACAACTGTTTATTGCCTCTCCCAAATTAAAGTTCATAATCAAACTAGCCACAAAACAAAAGAATGGTGCGTTACAACAAACACATAACTTCATTTTAAAGTCAGCTATCTTAATGCTAACTATTAGAATCTGTGTGGTGCTGCTTTAACTCTTTCGGCAAGGGATATTCGAACACAAATGGTGCAGCAATGCATATAGACACAGTATAACAATACTTAAAGGACTATATAGAACTATATTCTTTAATCTCTGCGAAGAACGACTAGTAGTACCACAGATTATCAAATCAGGATTTAAGTAAAACTCATCTTTGTATTCATGACTGAAGACAGAACTATACAGTGAAGAAAATAAGTAACACTCTGCTACATTGCAAGTTCTCCCACTTAGAAATTATGGAGGGGTCTGAAATTTTCATCCTAGGTGCATGTCCACTGAGAGAGATCATTTAAAAAGAAAAATCCAGAAATCCCAATGTATGATTTTTTTTAACTAATTCGTGTGATACATTTGCAAATAATAAGTATTTGATCAGTTATGTAACAGTGTAAAAATTAATGAGTGCTACCAAACATACAAAATCCATATAAATATCTTGTATTTTTGCTATTAAACCACATACCGGTAATTGTTCTTGTCTGTCAGCTGTCTGATTTAAAAACCACCATTGTGATTTTTTTTAAAAACACAGTTGGGGGGGGCGCAGACCACTCTCTTTACCAAAAGACAGAGAGAAGGAATTCCACTGGAAAATTGGACATGATGATATCAACAAAATCTGCACCAAATATGTTCCTATTTTGATAAAGAACTGTGACAGTTTTAAGGATCCATGTAAAATTTAATGAATTAATCTCACAATACTCAAGAATGGCTAATGGGTTCCTGCATGTACCACCACCATCTTCCTGAAAAATATAATGGCTTTCCCCTTGCCTATGCTTAATGCTTCCACCAAGGTTCATGGTCCTGGTATCTTTTTCATCATCCAACTGAGCAGCAGACAAACAAACCAAGATGTGCAGGTGAATATAAATATTGTAATCATTAAAAAAAAAAAGTGTCTCCGGCCTCGTCCTTTACCTGCCGTGCACTTTAATGGAAAAATACCCCCAAAAAAGCCACCTCACATTTGCTAGTTTTTGCTTGATTCATTACAACAGTGCTTTTGTCGAGTAGGACGGTACAACTGTAGTAATTGATGTTTACCTTAAATTTGTCAACTTCAGTCTTGGAGCAAGTGGCATGGTAAGAGAGTACCTGGAAAATAATGACACCAGTGATACACATGCTATTTTTCAATTCATTAAAATATGCAGTGAGTCGCCGAGAAGCTTATGGCTGTGGCCGTAATAGACAACGCTGCACTTTAGTTGAGAGCATCTCTGAAAGTTTAGACTCGCCTCCAAGTGAGCACCTCTGTCAACCCTGAAACAATTGTCATGTTCCCTATATTCCGGAGAGAAATACCATGGACACACCTGCAGTCGCACATTTCATCACATCATTATTCAGCACTGCCTCCATATTACTTAATTCACGGTAGCACCTTTAATGCCTAATTTCGCTGTCTATCAGCTAACACGACAGTGCTAGGGTGCCAACTGCCACAAAGCACTCCCACACTCTTTATTATACTTATGTAATGTTAAGTAATGGTGAACGGCTACCAGGGGTTGAACCCATTAGTTGAGTTGGCTTCATTACTTGACACGGCTAAAGTCGATTAATCAATCGCTAAATACGTTTTTGGCATCTCGTCTTCCAATCGGTCAATTAACAGAGAAATTTAGACTCGCTCTTGAAAGCAACATAGCCTTCATACGTCTGCACGGGTCCAAGAGGAGGTTGGGGAGCGCTGTCCCGGGCCGGCAAAAAAATATCAATACCAAAAATTGCATTATCAATTAAGCGACAAAAAAAACTACAAAAAAATCTTTGGCTGTTCAACCCTTAACGAATACATAACACTATGGGAAGATAAAAGATTTCTTTAATCGGCCTTTCATTAATTTAAATAAAACCTACAAAAACGGGATATCTCAACACTGAGATGAGCACATTTCGATTCCTGGGGGAAAAGAATTGGGAGCAAAAGAGACTGAGTTGACAAACAACATCCAGCATTAATATACAGAGAAGTAAAAAAAAAATCATTCATACACAAGCAAATGTTTCAATTTTTTAAATAAAGTGAATTGTTATTTATTTATCTGCCTGGACGTTAGACAAAACAAAGACTGCAGGAAGTTGCGATAAGAGACATCGATGAACAAGATTTTTCATTAATTTAATAAAAATGGACTTTAACTTAAATATAATGAGAGTATGAATAATTTGGGGTGAGAAAAAAATGATCAGGGAAGCTGCAGACTTACATCCAGTGCCACGGATTGCTTGGCCCAGGACTTCTTCACCTGGTCGTACATGATGGTGTTGTTGATGCCCAGACCACAAAAGATCACAAATGCCTGGTAAAAAAAAAAAAAAAAAGAAGGATGGAATACAACTCCCACTCGCGATGACACTAAATTACATGAATGTGGGGGAGAGCAATACCTCAAAGAGACGCTGGTCCGCATCATCAAATGGTTTCCCATCAAGACGGTTTAACACTTGAGCGACACCTGTTTGAACAAGTCCAAGGAGAATAACGTCATAGCAAAATAGGTGGCTTACAAACAAATTAAGAGAAGAGAAATGTTAGCAACCCCGCCAAATTTGAATGACTAAAAATAGTACAGTATATAATACTAGGTTTCAAAATTGTTCTCTCTGTTCTCAAATACTGTGGGTGGGTCTGCTGAATATGGTGAACAAAAACCCTGCTCAAATGCAGGACTCCAAGACGAGGATATGATATTAAGAGTGGTTTAATTACAAATCATGGTCATACACAGTGTAACAGTCCGAGACGACAGAGGCACACAAACGTTAGACTAGAGGCGAGGTCCAAAAGGATGAAACGAGGTCCGATGACTATGTGGCAAAACTTGAGAACGCAAACAAAAACAAGACTAAGCTTAAATGGCTCAGACATGCTGTAACTATGGAAAGCACTACAAAACGCTTGCATACACACGCACTATAAAGCAGTGTCCACACACAGTAACACAATGCAACAAACTTGTAAATGCCCCATTTACCATCTAAGTACCTGGTCTATTAGAGTCCTGAATGCAACACAGCTGTGACTGCTGTCAGAGGTAGCGCAGCCCAGAGCAGTGGCCCGGCCACGCCCCTAACGGCAGTGGCCTGGCCATGCTCATGATACACCTCTGATGTAAAGTTTACATTTTTACATAGTTCTCTTCACTCTTCTGTCTCTCACTGCATGACGTATGTACTCCTGGCTGACAATGAGGCACTCTAATGTGGACACGCCAGCCTGAAGCACTAATCCACACACTGGCTGTCAAGTCTTATTTTTTTTTATTTCTTCCCCCCGTCTTTGTCTGTGCGACATGCACCCACTCACGACTATGACTACAACTATGACGAGTCTAATTTACATACCTTTTTAAAGTATATACCAATAAGCTCTCAAGGGGCAGGGTGAGTATTTATCCCCCATTGCAAAGGTAAGATTTTTTTTCATCCATGTCTAACAATGACCACATTTTGCAATCAATACATACATTTTAATTTAATTCAAGGAATGACTGGGACGAACCCTCATTTGGAACGATGTATACAACAATTAGTGTAGGACAGGAACAAAACAGCAAAGGAGCAAACAATAATGCTCGACAGCTCGACATTATAAAACAAGCCTACTCAAATAATCATTTGGTATAGGCCACGTATTTTCACAGGTAGGTGATTATTTTACTAGCCACTGTGCAATTACCAGATGGGGCAAATAATTAGCAAAACCCGATATAAGCAGATATAGGTGCTTTTTGGAGTAAATTCAAGGCGACTGTTGCTGGTGCTAGGAGGGGGGGCTATTCGCTCTACGGAGTGTCAATTGAGTTAAAGGGGAGAGTGGCCCGAGTGGCCCATTTTTACGCACTTGAACATTATGGCAGTGGACTGCAGTTGGGATTTTGCCATGAACCTTCTGTTCACACTGACTCAGATGGAAGAGTAATTTGCACGCTGACCACAAAAAGCATTCAGCACAGCTTCAAGCAACAATATGTCATGTCATTTTAGCTGTAAACAACATCTTCAAAATCATGACATACTGGCCTGGAATAAGGAAAAAAGTGTCCGTAACATCACCATAGCGACCCTGGGTAACCTATTTTGGCCAACACCTTTAATTTTTTCTTTGTTAGCATTAGCACCTGAGCAAACATTACTATTCATAGTTGTGTGCAAGTTTTGAACAAATTTTGATGCACACTATAATACCGACCATCTTTTTTGAGATATGGCAATATAGTAGGTATTGTTTTGCAAATGCAGTACATCCATGAAATTGAGGGGAATGAGGAAAATGCAACAAAACCTGGCAGTGTGTTAACAGAGGATAACAAAGCTTGTATGTGGGACATAGTGGCACGATAAGCATATGTATTCCCACTGGCTGTCACGATCCTTTCAAGTTTTGTCACGTTTGAAGCCGATTTTGCACCCCTTTTGCCATGACGTATAACACTCGTTTCATTTTGTCCGATCATGGCATGTCCTGGAATTTGACGTACACGATCTGAGAGTGAGTATAAAAAATGGGTCCAGCAGGGGAGCTTCATTAATCCGAGTCTGGCGTGGCCACAAACATGCTCCAAAGATGCCCAGAAAACATTTCAGCCCTTGATCAGAACCTAACAAACGTGAGCAAGCCGATCAGAACGTGAAGGGCCAGAAAAGGATGTACTGACCGACATCTGTGGTAGACCACGGGTCGGAACAGTAGGATGCTTTTGAGCCTCATCATGGACACCATGACAGATAATGAAAAAACTTTACCACGACTTCAATACAGAAGAAGAAAATGCCAAAAATCCCACTGCATCCTACGTTTTGGGCACATTGGGCTGCCATGGAAGCCAGAGCATGTAAGATGTGCAAGTGTATAAAAAGCCCCCAAACGGAAAAGAAAATATGTTGACTAAATAATGATAATTAAATATTCCCAATTTCCAAGCCCATGGAATTTTTTTCATTTATGTATGTTTGAATGTAGGTATATGCAAAGCTTTGTAAATCAAACAACTTTAAATTCAAATCTACTCGAATTTAAAGTTTTTGAGGCTTATTAAAAACTGTTTTTCATCACAGTTCTCCAGGAAGTGCTGCAATGAACTGCCCTAATTTCGTCATACATGGAGCCCGCAATGAATTTGTTCTAATCACGACAAAATGTATTGTGATGTCATTGTGAATGAACTGTTGGTTACCTTGAGAGATGACACATGAAAATTAATAAGCGAATCAAAAGTTTTCCTGAGTTGAGAATTTCATCTTCCACTGATTTGTTTGCATAATGTGTTTTCACTTCTAGTCCTCAAGTGCCACCCACACATTGCACTTCGTTCATTCATTTGTTCTGTTATTGTTTTCTCAGCTTCCTGTCCCTGACAAATACATTGACACCCACGCAAAAGAAACATTAAGCATACAAAGACATACACTTCTAAACTGGCCAATTCCTGCCAATACATTGATCCCTTTTCACTCCATGAAAATCAAGACCTCCTGTGTGAGATCTCGGGAATCTGGTGCGCTGCTATCGTTGCATCCTCACAGAAGTATTACAGTGAAGAAAATAAGTATTTGAACACCCTGCTATATTTCGAGTTCTCCCACTTAGAAATCATGGAGGGGTCTGAAATTTTCCTCATAGGTGCATGTCCACCGTGAGAGAGATAATATAAAAAGAAAAATCCAGAAATCACAATGTATGATTTTTAAACGATTTATTTGTGTGATACAGCTGCAAATAAGTATTTGAACACGTGAAAAAAACAATGTTAATATTTGGTACAGTAGCCTTTGTTTGCAATTATAGAGGTCAAATGTTTCCTGGAGTTGTCCACCAGGTTTGCACACACTGCAGGAGGGATTTTGGCCCACTCTTCCACGCAGATATTCTCTAGATCAGATCAGGTTTCTGGGCTGTCGCTGAGAAACACAGAGTTTCAGCTCCTTCCATAGAATTTCTACTGGGTTTGGATCTGGAGATGGCTAGGCCACGCCAGAACCTTGATATGCTTCTTACGGAGCCACTCCTTGGTTTTCATGGCTGTGTGCTTTGGCTCATTGTCATGTTGAAAGACCCAGTCACAACCCGTCTTCAATGCTCTGACTGAGGGAAAGAGGTTGCTCCCCAAAATCTCACAATACATGGCCGCGGTCATCCTCTCCTTAATACAGTAGAGTCGTTCTGTCCTATATGCAGAAACACACCCCCAAAGCATGATGCTACCACCCCCATCCTTCACAATAGGGATGGTGTTCTTGGGATGGAACTCAACATTCGTCTTCCACTAAACACGGTTAGTGGAATTATGACCAAAAACAATGAGGTCTTAGTGTATTACCAGCAGCCACCTTGGAAACAGTGGTCCCAGCCTTTTCAGGTCATTGACCAAGTCCTGTCATGTCGTCCTGGGCTGATTCCTCACCTTTGTAAGGATCATTGAAACCCCACAAGGTGATATCTTGCATGGGGCTCCACTCCAAATGAGATTGACCGTCATGTTTTGCTTCTTACATTTTCTAATGATTGCTCCAACAGTGGACCTTTTTTCACTAAGCTTCTTGGCAATTTCTCCGTAGCCCTTTCCAGCCGTGTGGAGTTGTACAGTTTTGTCTCTGGTGTCTTTGGACAGTTCTTTGGTCTTGGTCATGTTACAAGTTTGAGTCTTACTGATTGTATGGGTGGACAGGTGTCCTTATACAGCTAACGACCTCAAACAAGTGCATCTGTTTCAGGATAATACATGAAGTGGAGGTGGACTTTTAAAGGCGGACTAACATTTCTTTGAGGGTCAGAATTCTAGCTGCTAGACAGGCGTTCAACTACTTATTTGCAGTTGTATCACAAATAAATCCTTAAAAAAATCATACATTGTGATTTCTGGATTTTTCTTTTTTGATTATCTCTCTCAGTGGACATGCACCTACGATGAAAATTTCAGACCACTCCATGATTTTTAAGTGGGAGAACTTGCAATATAGCAGGGTGTTCAAATACTTATTTTCTTCACTGCAAGCTGCGACACCGGTAGAGAGAGGATCAGTGATTTATCACAGTTTCAGCATGTGGTGTTTGGCCCTAGGGCTGATTCACACACAACGCACAACCAACAAAGTATAAATTGGATTAAAAATGCCGCCTCTAACGTGATCACTGTCACACATTTGTCTACATGCAACAACAACAAAAGAGCAGCAAACGCCCTAAACTATACTGTATATGAGGACTAATTATGACCACAAATCCTATAAGTACTTGCCCATATGCCAGCATCTAAACTCTTGCCAGAGGAGCAGAAACTGTTGATTCAATATTGGTGTTAAGGTGGCTTTGAGACTTTCCCATTTCACAAAAATTAATGTTACATAGCTGTTTGCTGTTAGACATACACAGCTCCCACATTATTATCTTTTGAACAGCAAAATATGTGTGGTTGCTTACAAGGTGGGAAATGACATGGTGAACATTTTTTGCTAATGTTAGCATTCATTGAGCACATGGTGGACCTTCACTTAGCAACACGATTCCGTTAAAAAGCAGTGCTTTAATAAATGCACCAGAATTTCTCGTGAATAATGTGCAACCATATAAGGCCCCATTTACCTCAGTGGTTAGAGTGTTGGTTTCGTAAACCAGGGGTCGTGAGTTTGTATCCCAATGGGGCTTCCACTCCCGAGAGGGGTTGCGTCAGGTGACTGTGCCAAATAAATATGAGTGTTTCGCTGTGGCGACCCCTAATGGGACAAGCTGAAACAAACTTAATGTGCAACTGTGTACTGTACACACTCCCAAAGTTGACTTCAAAATTCTGGAAAACATTTCTGTATATACAATAAGGCATTTATAATGCATGATTTTGCTCCTATTCATATGATCAAAACTTGAAGCATTGTCTGTATTTTTTTTATATATATTTTGAAGTTAAGCACTTTATTTTAACACATTACTTTTTAAATGAGTCACTCTTATTTTGAAATTCACACCTGCACTTTTATACAAACACAATTATGCTCATATGTTTGATTTACCCTGGCAGAATTTGTAAGATGGCTGCAATTCTATCAAGAAAACATGAAGGGCCAGGCGAAGCAAATTTAATTGTATTTTAATGGGTTTCAAATTAAGCAGTCAAGAATTTTAGAAAAGCATTATCATTAAACAAAGAATAACTGCGAAGAAATTAAGGATGATTGTTGTTCAGTCATCGGTGTGTGTGTGTTTCTTTCGGCTTGTCCAACATTAAAAAAAAAAAAAAAAAAAAAAAGAGTCCTGTGTGTGGGGGGCTTCGTGAGTGTTTTGCAGAAGTGGACATATTAAAGTCTAGCAGCTGCAACTTGCCATCCTGATTGCACCAGACTGCTTTGACGACACTGTGGGACTCTTAACACGTCGCCAGACTATCAACGCAACATCTCAAGTTTGTAGCCAAACCGCCCTGTGTTTGCTTGCTTCTTGGAATTTTTTTTCAGCCTCATTCTGTTGTGCTTTGTCTCTAGCCTGCCATCTGCTCTGGATCCCTGTAACTACCTCCAGTGGCACACCAACAACCTGACCTCTCACTCTCTCAGCCTGTTCCACACTGGAATCCTGCAAATCCCAAATCTGGTTGTCATTCCTTGGGTCACTTCTGTTCCAATAAATATTCCTTCACAACCCAATTTCCCTGTCTTCTCTGCATCAGGTTCCTACTTGTACCCTGAATATGGGCAAAAACAATATTTCGAAAATCCTGCATTGTATGTATGTATGTATGGTATGTTATATGGTATGAGCACAACTGCACATATTTGCATTCATACGTGCGCCTGTCGTACTGGAATGAAAGTGAAGGCTACGTCTTTTTCATAACCATTGAGTGGCGGTGGCATTTTGGAATGAAAGTATACAGCTTTCATTACCACTAGTGGCGGCATCCATTTATAAAATTCATTCATTTTCCAAGCCGCTTAGTCGGTACAAGAGTCTTGGGATCTGAAAGGTTTTTCTATTCACCCCATACCTGTGTATAATGCGCAATATTGACTTTTGATCATTTTTTGAGAGGAAACAAATCTGCATTAACTATGAGAATTTACGGTATTTCCAATTTCAGGAAGTTTTTTATATGGAATTATATTTCACTCTGGCAAAGTGAACATGCCAAGCCCTTGCAACATCCAGCTACAAACGTAACATGATTAAAAATATGAAACACTCATTCATGTTCTGTACTGCTTATCCGCACTAGGATTGTGGGCCTGTTGGAGCCGATATCACCTATCCCTGGGCAAAGGGGGAAGGGATGCACCTTGAACTGGTCGACAGCCAATTGCACGGTACATACAAGACAAACAACCATTCACACTCACATTCACAACCACGGGCAATTTAGAGTCCCCAACTAACCTACCTCGAATGCTTTTAGGATGTGGGAAGAAATCAAAGTACCTGGAGAAAACCCACGCAGGCACAGGGAGAACATGTAAACTCCACTCAGGTGAGGGCAGATTTGAACCCAGGTCCTCAGGACTGTGAAGAGGATGTGCTAACCATTCAGTCACCGTGCCACCAAAATGTGAAACTTAGTTTAAAATATTTATTCTTTAACTTTCCACTGTTTCAAGGAAAGACAAAATATTGGTCGCAATATCACTGAAACCATCGGAGTGTTTTTTAAACAGCAGTTAGCCCGGAATGACGGGTTGGATAGGACTTTTCTGGGAAACATGCAAACCATTCAATATAGTCATGAAGATTAAAATGACCTGATCAAATAACAAACAACAAAAGCAAGACCATATAAAAAATAAAAAAGTCTCATTTGCTCTGATCGCCTACGAAAAACAGTCACCCTAATTGAAAAAAAAAAATTATCAATTAAAAGTAATAATACACTATTTACTGACTTACCAATGATTTGGTGATCACTGTTCCATATAGGAACACAAAGCACAGACCGAATGTGGAAGTCGGAGAACTGGTCGGCCTGGAAAAAT
This sequence comes from Syngnathoides biaculeatus, assembly GCF_019802595.1. Classification (NCBI taxonomy): domain Eukaryota; kingdom Metazoa; phylum Chordata; class Actinopteri; order Syngnathiformes; family Syngnathidae; genus Syngnathoides; species Syngnathoides biaculeatus. The sequence continues at coordinate 11,102,217 of NC_084653.1, read as the reverse complement.
GATGGTGAGTATATTAATAACGGTAACCATCCATCTGGACTAAGAATGTATACAGTATTTTCATACAGTGCATTCAAATTCAAAGGTTCCACAACATACATCTTGTACATTACGGACCTGTTTGATAATAAACTGTTCATAAATTGTGTTTGTAACATTTGTACAAAACTAAAACTGGAATCAAAATGGAATTTCTATCATATTGTCTGACAAAAAAGGCACCATGTTATTTCTCCCAGCCAATCAACAAAGAAAGGTAATGGTGATCATTTAAAAATGGCTGATTGTTGTGTGGTTACCTCAGCATCAAAGCGAGGATCCTGGTAAGCGTCGCTGATGTTAACAGGAAGTCCTGTGGAAGCAACCAGCTCTGCAATGCTGTTTTTGATGAGCCAATCAGAGTAAGATGACTTTTCCATACTGTCCTTGAAACTAGGGATAGATGTAGAGAAATATGAGATGAAGTGAATATTAAACCTCCCCCGTGTCTGCCTCTAATTTTCTCAAAGACGTTATGATTAATGTTGACATTTCTCAAAGCCATTCTCATGAAAATGTATTACAGTTATGCAAAGAGTTTTATTCACTTGCATATGAGAAATGCAACATGGCAAAGCCATATAATACGCTAATTTGTCCCCTGTCTGTACACCCGCTTCATCGATGCATTGATACAGTTGGTGTCATAAAGCCTTTTCTGCAGCTAAGAGTAATGAAAAGTTGAACATATGTGATCGGTTTCATGGTGTTGGCACAGTGGAGCAACTGGTTAGAGTGCTTGCCTCACAGTTCTGAGGACTAAGGTTCAAATCCAGGCCCTACCACTGTGGTGTTTGCATGTTCTCAACGTGCCTCTGAGGATTTTTTCTGGGCACTCTGGTTTCTTCCCACATGGCCATAAAACATGCATTAATTGGAGACTCTAAATTGCCCTTAAGCGTGATTCTGAGTTTGACTGTTGTCTGTCTCAATGTGCCCTGTGATTGGCTGGCAACCAGTTCAGGGTGTAACCCGCCTCCTGCCCGAAGATTGCTCGGAAGGCTCAAGCACTCCCGTGACCCTTGTAAGGATAAGCGGTTCACATAATAGATGAATGGGTGGACGGTTTCCTGGTTCTTTCCCACAGAAACCCAAGCACACTACTTTAGTCCCATTTATTGCAGTCAGCTGAGCCTCTCCATTGTATCTGCTGCTTAATGGTGTGGGAGGTTCTCTTTGTCTCTACAGATTCTCAGGGGCCATTGGTTTTGTTGTTTCAGCTTTGGTTTGAAAGGTGTCACAGTGGTCATTAGCAACATGAGAAACATGCATTGGACTCTCTAGACACAACATTCAAGAATTAATGGTGTTGAAAGATTTGAATGTTCTGGAAACCTCCTCATACAAAAACATTAACCCAAAACAAAAGAAAGAAAAACTGGTGATAAAAAAAAAGATGCATCACAAAACTGGACCAACATCTACAATATCTTGTTAAAAGAAAAGTAAAAAAGAGTAAAAATCAAATCAAATGCACATATAAACTATATTCAAACAAAAGTCTATCTTATAAAAAGCAGTGAAAGCTTTGCTGAAATTGTCTGTTGTGGGTTATGTAAAAGGTGTTCATCAAAATATTCTATACAAGAATTCAATCATTCGACACCGACCATGCTAGCGGCGGTAAGAATTCACAACATCAAAGACAGCTCCCACAGTCAACCTGTGATTCAGAACTTCCACAGCAGAGTATTTATTTATTTTCATCTAGTCCTTGATGAAAGCTTTACAGATTCATACGCAAAATGCAAAAGGTGCAGAAGCATGACACAGAGAGAAAAGGTTACACAATTGAAAAGTGAGGAAATTTAAAGAAAAACAGGATTATTCACATTTGGCCACATTTGATAGAGTAGGTGTTCCTGCTTGTACGAACAAGAGAGTCAAACATCGTACATACCTCGTTTCAGCATCTGCACTGCACTTAGGTGACAATAATTCAAAAGACTTCGTGAACTTCACTACCTGAAACATTAAAAAAGAAAAACCACTACATTTACCTATACATTTTCTCTCAAAATTCTGTGCTGAACTGTTGGAGGTGCAGAAAATGTTATATTTGTAAAAAAAAAAAAAAAAAAAAAAAAAAAGAAAAAAAACAGTACCGGTGACTCAATGTCCTCCAGCAACTGAACAGAACAGCGCTCACACTTTAGCAATGTTTGAGCACGATGCATGATCTTCCTGACAATTTTCTCCAGGTCAGTCTGTTCTTCAAACAGATCGTTGACTACCTCAAGGAGTGCCTGGATATTGGAGGCAAACAAAGACAGTACTGGTGCAACTGCCGAAGGGTTTTGCAGCCTCAGCAGTAAATAAAAAGCATTGAGCAGGCTGCAGCTCTCAGTAAAGACGCTTTGCCCTGTTCAACTGTAAAATCATTCTTGAGCTAAAAAACATTAGAACAATGCAACATGATTAGCTCTCTCAATCAAAGCAGATAAAGACATTGATGTATGGCAGGGCCAATACAATCTGATACAAAGAACATAAAGATCATTGCTCTCCCACAGAACTATGTCCTCATAAAGTTCTCTCCACAGCAGATCAACGAGGGGCATGAATAACTGTATCCCATAACATTCCCTAGGAGATGTCTATTGTGAACCAAGCCCTCATCTGGAATTAGGCCAATTAACACACCCAGAGTCAAGGTCTGTGCAGGTGATAGCCTACAGCAGTGGGACCAACAAGGTAGGTATTGTTGATTCCACAGAGGAGAAAGGGGGCGGGAGTTACTCGATACTTACCCGACTCCTGTCGTATTCCTTCCTCGAGGCAGCAAAGAGTTGGGCATTGGAGATTGCAATGCCACAGAAGGGTAGGTACATCTGCAGTACCTGTGCACATAAAAATCAAATTATTTTATCATCCATTATCAGTAGCACCAGCAGCAGCAGCGGCAAAGCTAATGTTCAGTCCCTGATGGCACAAAATTACTAGCAATACCAACTATCAACTTATCTCAAAACACATGTTTTTCTACAAAAAAAGCTATTGCTGCAAGAGTCGAGAGGATCTATTTTTGCAGATGGCACAACTGCAGTTGAGCACAAAAACTGGTGTATCTTCAGTTATGTACAAAGGCAAGTCTCGCTGCACGTTTGTTCATATCTTCTTTTCCTTTCGGCTTGTCCCGTTAGGGGTCGCCACAGCGTGTCATCTTTTGCCATCTTAGCCTATCTCCTGCATCTTCCTCTCTAACCCCAACTGCCCTCATGTCTTCCCTCACCACATCCATAAACCTTCTCTTTGGTCTTCCTCTCGCTCTTTTGCCTGGGAGCTCCATCCTCAGCATCCTTCTACCAATATACTCACTCTCTCGCCTCTGAACATGTCCAAACCATCGAAGTCTGCTCTCTCAAATCTTGTCTCCAAAACATCCAGCTTTGGCCGTCCCTCGAATGAGCTCATTTCTAATCCTATCCAACCTGGTCACTCCGAGCGAGAACCTCAACATCTTCATTTCTGCCACCTCCAGTTCAGCTTCCTGTTGTTTCTTCAGTGCCACCGTCTCTAATCCGTACATCATGGCCGGCCTCACCACTGTTTTGTAAACTTTGCCCTTCATCCTAGCAGACACTCTTCTGTCACATAACACACCAGACACCTTTCGCCAGCTGTTCCAACCTGCTTGGACCCGTTTCTTCACTTCCTGACCACACTCTCCATTGCTCTGTATTGTTGACCCCAAGTATTTGAAGTCGTCCACCCTTGCTATCTCTTCTCTCTGTAGCCTCACTCTTCCCCCTCCACTTTTCTCATTCACGCACATATATTCTGTTTTACTTCGGCTAATCTTCCTTCCTCTCCTTTCCAGTGCATGTCTCCATCTTTCCAATTGTTCCTCTGCATGCTCCCTGCTTTCACTGCATATGACAATATCATCTGCGAACATCATGGTCCAAGGGGATTCCAGTCTAACCTCATCTGTCAGCCTATCCATTACCACTGCAAATAGGAAGGGGCTCAGAGCTGATCCCTGATGCAGTCCCACCTCCACCTTAAATTCCTCTGTCACACCTAAGGCACACCTCACCATTGTTCTGCTACCATCATACATGTCCTGTACTATTTTAACATACTTCTCTGCCACACCAGACTTACGCATGCAGTACCACAGTTCCTCTCTTGGTACTCTGTCATAGGCTTTCTCTAGATCCACAAAGACACAATGTAGCTCCTTCTGACCTTCTCTGTACTTTTCCACGAGCATCCTCAAGGCAAATAATGCATCTGTGGTACTCTTTCTAGGCATGAAACCATACTGTTGCTCGCAGATACTTACTTCTGTCGTGAGTCTAGCCTCCACTACTCTTTCCCATAACTTCATTGTGTGGCTCATCAACTTTATTCCTCTATAGTTCCCACAGCTCTGAACATCCCCTTTGTTCTTAAAAATGGGAACTAGAACACTTTTCCTCCATTCTTCAGGCATCTTTTCGCCCGCTAGTATTCTGTTGAATAAGTTGGTCAAAAACTCCACAGCCATCTCTCCAAATTGCTTCCATACCTCTACCGGTATGTCATCAGGACCAACTGCCTTTCCATTTTTCATCCTTTGTATTGCCTTTCTGACTTCCCCCTTCGTAATCATTTCCACTTCCTGGTCCTTCACTCTTGCCTCTTCAACTCTTCCTTCTCTCTCATTTTCTTCATTCATCAACTTCTCAAAGTATTCTTTCCATCTATTTAGTACACTACCGGCACCAGTCAACACATTTCCATCTCTATCCTTAATCACCCTTACCTGCTGCACATCCTTCCCATCTCTATCCCTCTGTCTGGCCAACCTGTAGAGATCCTTTTCTCCTTCTTTCGTGTCCAACCTGGTGTACATGTCTTCATGTTCCTCTTGTTTAGCCTTTGCCACCTCTACCTTTGCCCTACGTCGCATCTCGATGTACTCCTTTCGCCTCTCCTCAGTCCTCTCAGTATCCCACTTCTTCTTCGCTAATCTCTTTCCTTGTATGACTCCCTGTATTTTGGGGTTCCACCACCAAGTCTCCTTCTCCCCTTTCCTACCAGATGACACACCAAGTACTCTCCTGCCTGTCTCTCTGATCACCTTGGCTGTCGTCGTCCAGTCTTCCGGGAGCTTCGGTTGTCCATCGAGAGCCTGTCTCACCTCTTTCCGGAAGGCCGCACAACATTCTTCCTTTCTCAGCTTCCACCACATGGTTCTCTGCTCTACCTTTGTCTTCTTAATCTTCCTACCCACCACCAGAATCATCCTACATACTACCATCCTATGCTGTCGAGCTACACTCTCCCCTACCACTACTTTACAGTCAGTAACCTCCTTCAGATTACATCGTCTGCACAAAATATAATCTACCTGCGTGGTTCTACCTCCGCTCTTGTAGGTCACCATATGTTCCTCCCTCTTCTGGAAATAAGTGTTCACTACAGCCATCTCCATCCTTTTTGCAAAGTCCACCACCATCTGCCCTTCAAAGTTCCTTTCATGGATGCCGTACTTACCCATCACTTCTTCATCGCCCCTGTTTCCTTTACCAATATGTCCATTACAATCTGCACCAATCACAACTCTCTCGCTGTCTGGGATGCTCAGAACTACTTCATCTAGTTCCTTCCAGAATTTCTCTTTCAACTCTAGGTCACATCCTACCTGTGGTGCATAGCCGCTAACCACATTATACATAACACCCTCAATTTCAAATTTTAGTCTCATCACTCGATCTGATACTCTTTTCACCTCCAAGACATTCTTAGCCAGCTCTTCCTTTAAAATAACCCCTACTCCATTTCTCTTCCCATCTACTCCGTGGTAGAATAATTTAAACCCTGCTCCCAAACTTCTAGCCTTACTACCTTTCCACCTGCTCTCTTGGATGCACAGAATATCAACCTTTCTCCTAATCATCATGTCAACCAACTCCTGTGCTTTTCCTGTCATAGTCCCAACATTCAAAGTCCCTACACTCAGTTGTAGGCTCTGTGCATTCCTCTTTTTCTTCTGACACTGGATCCGGTTTCCTCCTCTTCTTTGTCTTCGACCCACAGTAGCTGAATTTCCACCGACGCCCTGCAGGTTAGCAGTGCCGGGGGCGGGCGTTGTTAACCCGGGCCACGACCGATCCGGTATGGGATTCTTTAGATGAACGCTCATATTTGTTTGGCACAGTTTTTACGCCGGATGCCCTTCCTGACGCAACCCTCTGCATTTATCCGGGCTTGGGACCGGCCTACAGATTGCACTGGTTTGTGCCCCCATAGGGCTGCATCACGTTTGTTCATATATACGTTCATATATACAGCGGCTCGTAGCGTCCAGTTTTTAAATATGTCGGCTGCGCACATCTGCCAATATATGAAAGGTCAGTCTAACATCCCTCCATTCAGAATGACACCATACCTCATGCCTGAGTTCAGATGGTTATGAAATAGAGACTTATCAGTATACACCAAGAATGAGCACTGAGAATGACAATCTGAGCATACTTTGCTCATGTCTGCCTTTTCATCTTTGTTTCTCCTGTCCGAAATCCATGTTCAATGTCCAAGCCACATTGCATATAATGTATTGGACAAGTTGACTTTCAGCATGCCTTCACGTATTTATTAATAGCACGGCTTGAGGAAAAATGAGAGTTCAGGGTGGTGATGGCTCCCAGAAAAAAAACAGTTTCTCAGTCTGTTGGTCCTTGCTTTTGTGCATCCATACCACCTTCAAGATGGCAGGAGCTCGACCGGTTAAAAACTGGGGTGTGTAGTGTCCTTAATAATGTTCCGAGCTCTTTTGAGGCATCGAGCGGAGTAAATCTCTCCCACAGAGGGGAGAGGGCAGCCAACGATCTTCTGTGCTGCTTTAATTCTCCTCTGAAGCCTCTGTCTGCCTTGGAACATCTCCAGTACCAGATGGAGACAGAGTACATCAGCAGGCTCACAATAGAGAGCAGTAGAAGGCCAGACACAACCTTGTGCACAGGTTGTTTTACCTGAGGAAGTAGAGACCATGTTGAACCTTCTTGATGACTCCTGATATGTTGTCGGTCCAGGAGAGTTCCTCAGAAATCAGGACTCCCGGGAACCTGGTTGTGTGGACTCTCACCACACACTGGTTGGTTGAAGAAGAGCGGAGGCGGTTCAGTTCTGTTCTTCCTAAAGTCCACAAGGATCTCATTTGTTTTTATTTGTGTTCAGTGCCAGGTTGTGAGCTTCTGGACCACCTATATGTATGCTGCCTCGTCAAGCTTTGAGATCAGCCCGACCACTGTTGTGTCGCAGCCAAGGCAAGACACTTCTTCCTTGAAAATCACACCAAGTTGTTTGTGGTTCATTAAAAATAAAAATCAAGCATATCTGTCACCTCATAATGTTGCTTCCCAATCAGAACAATGGGTCAGTGTTTCCGTTGAAGCGAGTTGGTATGTGTGTGAGGGCTCGTCGCCCAGTGTGTGCGAGAGTTACTGACTGTATTTTTTTGTTTTTGCACACATCCAGTAAAGTCACATTTGGCTACATTGCTCAGTGTTCAGAGGGCTTAGGCAAAAGTCATAAACATGGGTGTCGCCCATGACTCATAATTCCTTCAACACATACATCAACTATAACAACATCCATTCATTATCTGAGACACTTATCCTCATAAAGGCCACATGAATGAAGGAGTCAATCTCAATTATCTTTGGGAAGAAGGTGGGGTGCACCCTGAACTGTTTGCTGGTCAATCGCAGGGCAGATAGAAACAAACAACCAGTCGCACTCACATTTCCACCAAAGGGCAAATTAGAGTCTTCAATTAATGCTTGTTTTTGGGGTGTGCAGGTTTGAACGTATAAATTCCACACGGGGGTTGGGGAGTGGGGGTTACATTTTAACCCCAGTCCTCAAAATTGTGAAGCAGACGCTCCAACCAGTTGACCACCAGGATTAGAACAAGTGCGCTTAATTTAATCAAATTTATCATCACTATACTTCAGCCCTCATTGGCTAACTCCGTGGTCCAGTGTCTTTGATACACACCTTCTAAACCACTGCAAACTATACCCATAATTATAAACAATATTTAATTCATACCTCTCTGGCAGGGTCAATCAAAAGTGAGTAAGACTGTAACCTACCAGGATCCATTACCTTTGTAATTCCTCTCTGCACATGCAATATTATCAAATTTATGGCCATTTTTTTTTCAAAATGATGTTGAGAACAAGTCATGAACAAGTTTCCCAAGAGGTAGTGCAACTAAAATTCTAAATTTGCTTTAATCCATATCTTTTTCAGTTGAGAAAAGTGTCCCCCTTTGAATCAGTGCCAAAACAAAAACAAAAACAAAACATTATGACATTGAGACTTGCTTGATTCATCAATTCAGATGACATTTTACCATTTGACTGAAAACTCTGATATACTGCGCCTTTGGGTGATACAATAAATGCAGTCGTATTTTCTATACATAAATAATGTAATCAAACAACATTTCCTACTTGGTGCCGTGCTTGATTCATAATGCACATCAATAGCCAAGCACGCACGCAAATAGGCACAAAAAGGTGCTTTATCACAGTGAACATCCAGTAGGTAGACATCTACACTGTAAAAACATTTGTATAATGTGTCTTTCCCAGTGAAATAAAATGAATAAAAATTTAGGTTGAGGGCTTCCTTACTAGGCATCCTCTTTTATCAATGTTTAACATCTAGTTGCAGTGTAAACGCCACAATTGGTACAATAAATGCACTAATATTTACCAGCCCTCAGTCCAATCAGAAGGTGAGGAAGACACAACAATGCATGAATGGCAAGTTACTCGGCTGCAGCTGCTGATATGTTTTTCCCCTTCCGGGACAACACAATGTATCAATTACTCATCAGGCCACAAATGAAGATGTGCAAAGCACTGCCGTATTGACCAATGTCAAGTTTGTTTAAACATGCTTCACTTGGCCAATAGTTCACAAAGTGATTTAGGGACCTCCTTAGTAGAAATGGACATGCAGGAAATACAGATTAGATTTTTAGAGATGATTGCAGGATATCTGTATTATGCGTGGTTAAAATGCTTTGGTGCTACACATACTGAATATAAATATCAATGTATCAACCAGCTTTGGTTGAGGTGGTCAGGGGTGTGCATTTAACAAGGTTGATAAGTGGAGTTGTTTGGTTACCTTATTCATCTTAAATGAGAGGCAAAATATTAGAAACACCTCTGTATTTGATCCACTGCAAACGATCCATCCATTCCTTTTAGACAAACAACCATGGTCACTCTAAAGTCAATCACATTAACATATATGTTTTTGGAAAGTGTGCGTGTGGGGTGCACAAACACCACTGAAAACGAATATTAATTCCTAAATTAATAGTGCAATTGGACTACAAGTCTTTCTAAAGACCATTATCTTTTTTGGGATGAGACTTTATAACCTCAATGGTGTGGCCTGTAAAACTATCATAATAATAAACAAATATGTACTGTACATTCTTCATTGTAATTATGATTTCAAAATCCATAATAACAACATTATTTCATTTCACAGTTATCAGTATACCTCAAAATATTGCTCTTAGTTATTCAATCGTTTTGCACAATAAACCAACTTACTCAGTTTTTGTTTTTCAATACGCCAAATGATGCTGAGCAATAACCTCATCCATTATGCTATTTCAGTTGTCCTTTGGAATTCTCTAATAATGATCTTACTGAAAGGCACCAGTCATCAATCGGCCGAGCAGAGAAAGATTCATTAGCGAGGAGGACTTGGGGGATCTGGCTATGGATCTTTCTGTGCTACTAACAGGCAAATGCAAGAAAAGTAGCGCTCTTGCTAATTACGTTCTGTCAGGCAGGCCATTATACAAGGTTGCATTACAAACAGAGGTTTTTTTTGCCTAGAGACCTGTGGATTGACCGTCAGTAAAAAAGAAAAAAAAGTTGTCTAATAACAAAGGCCAGCTCCTACGAGACCGTCACTTACTCTACCAACAATGACTCGTTGGGCCGACTGCTGTTTTATATGACGCATGCTGTGAGAGATTACAAGGTCTGCTCCTCATTTCCCCACACTTACTTTATGAATACAAGCTATCAAGTAATTTAACTGTGGTCTGAGAATTGCACACAAAGGGAAGGGGATTTTTGTTAAACCAAGAATCATTTTCGTGGTTGTTTTGCCAGCTTCTCTCTTTTCAAGAACATGAGTAATGACCTTTCCTTCAAAATTATTGATGATTGAATTCTGTTGATAATTAGGATTTGTCCCTACATAAAGCGATAGAACTGCAGTACAGTAAAGTACAGTACAGTAACTTTGAGATCATGCTACAACATCAAAAGGCAGCATAGGGTAAAGAAGATGTACTGCTTCTCCTGTTCTTCTTAAAATACAAAGACTGCAGTTTTAACTTAACTGACGCTCAGTCTCCCTTTCTGTCTTAAAATAATCTACTTGATCCCACCTGATGCGGTTTCAAGAGCAACCACTCCACTTCATCTACGCCGCTGTGAATGACAGAAATCCTAAGGCATACTTGGTCACTGGTTCTTATCTTGTCATCCACCTCTGACATGGTGGACCACCAAATTTTAGCTTGCAACCTCAGTCAAAGTCAAGTCACTGAAAGATGCATAGTACTGATAAAAGGGGCAATAATCATATGGTGTAAGTCTTCCTCCTCTTAACATTTTGTACATCTCCATCCTCGTTGTTTTTTTTAGGTAGAACTTTAAAGATTGAACACAATCCATTATGTTACTTGATTTGCAAAAAACAACAACAACATAAAAACCAAAAAAAAAGTCCTGCACCCAAGGAAAAACAACCAATCAAACACTGTAGGTGTAACTGACAAGGTGTCAATCATTTCTTGTCAGCGCTCCCTGGCACACTGATATGGTGCACATCCTCACACTGACCTGCTACCTCGGGCTTGCGGAGCTTAGCTGAAACGATAGTAGAATATCCACCTCTGTAAAATGCCTATCCCTTGTTTGCCAACAGGTGGGCACAAAATGACCAAACAGAGGCAGAGCTAAGGGACCTTAGGCAGCTGAGAGGATTCCAAAGCAAGAGAGAATTAGCGATACTTCCACTTTTCATGCGTGGTTGATAATTTGACAGACTCGTCTGCGCTAAACTGGACATAGCGAAGGGGTACATTTGAATTCAACTGGCTGGATTGGCTGGGTGTTGGGTTCTGACGGTGATTTTCGGACAGCGAATTGTAGCCCATTGAAACTCCGGAGACTGAAAATATTGGGTTTGAATTTTAAAGGTTGAATTTTTTAACATGGCGAATTTGTTCACATTGAAAAGTTCAATTGAAATACAGCTATTGAAAATGTGATCACTTTGAAATAACAATGTGAATTTGACAACATCAAATTTTCAGTGGCATTTTTAATTGAAATCCTGGTGGCACATATTTACTTCCATAGAAAAGCAGCCCAGGACAGAAAACCGTCAGTTATCCCTCTGATGATCTGATCATATATCACTTTTGGCCGACTTCCTTGCTCGGTGATTTTTGAATTTGCAGTTGTAGTTATTGGATCTTGTAGTTGTTACATCTTAATGAGACAGAACATTTCAAAATGAGTATGCATAAAATCAAGTGACACGATGAAGTAAATTTATGCACCTAAGACAACAGCTATAATACTTTATAAAAGATAATGCAATTACACATAGACTGAGTAATTACTAAAGCTCCCAAAAGGCCTTCCATCCTGCAGACGATCATCACGACACAATTAAAGCAGCGTGGGATTACAGCCAACCAGCATGTGTTCACATAGCCTATAAGGCGGCACCACACTAAGAAATGTTTAATGGAGACAATCTAAAATTGTTGTATCTCATATTGCTCCATTGTCTAACAATTTAGAGAGTGAGATACATCTTCCTATTACAGGGACCTTCAGCAGTGCTCCACAATACCATCTTACTCTGTTCTGTGTAAAAGCTCCCATTAGATTTCATTACTAATACATCTATCGCCAGCATTAGTGTGTTGTTAATGCAATCCTAAAGCCACTTAAAGCATGACACAGAGAGGATGATACCAATTCAGTTATGCCAGTAATGTTGTGTAGTGTGCTGGACTTTCATAACCTTAACTAAGAAAACTTTACCCATATTAGTAACGTTTGCTTTTGTTAGGGCAAACTCCCCTGAATAAATAATACAGCATAGTGAGTATGATTCTCCTATGTCAATTTTTGGGGAGTGTGTAGGGGCAACAAATTCTGTCTGACAAAAAAAAAAAATGCCACTCCTGTGTGTTGTCTTTGCTGTTTAGTATTTTACCAATGGAACAGAAAATTCATCCATCCATTTTCTGTCCTGCTTCTTCTCATGCAAGTTGTGGGTGTGCTGGAGCCTATCCCAGCTATCTTCAGGCAAGAGGCGGGATAGACCCTGAACTGGTATCCAGATAATCGCAGGGCACCTATGAACCAACAATCATTCTCATTCACACCTACAAGCAATTTAGAGTCTTCAATCAACCTACCACGCATGTTTTTGGAGTGGGGGAGGAAACCGGAGCACCTGGAGAAAACCTGGCTAGACATAGGGAGAACTTCCAAATTCCACATAGGCGAGGCCTGGATTTGAACCCAGTGATGTGCTCAGCAGTCACCCACTGTGCCGCCAGAACAGAAAATTAAAAAAAAAAACACCCCACACATTAGACAGGGAATATATTGTAGTTTTTCCTTATACGAGCACAAGTGGTCCTGAAATAAAATCCAGTCAACATTGTAATTCATGTCAACTACCAATAAAGCTACTTTGTTCCATTCTCACCCTGTTTCTCATCAGACTTGCACAGTTTCTGCCTGTAAAGTGCCCCAGAGCCAGTCTAATGGTTGGCCATTAAGCGTCGTAGATGACAACACCAAACTGAAACTGAACACTGAGCACAGGCAAAGGAAAGAAAATCCATAAAGACACCAACTGAGGGATATTTGTGCCAACTTTTGGCAAGCACCATGGAGCACAAAGAGACATTAAGCGCTGGAACAAATATTCAACATGTCTGAAGAGTACTACTACTACTATCCATCCATCCATCCATCCACACAGGCCCGGGAAGAACATGCAAACTCCACATAGGTGGATCCAGGATTGAACCCAGGACCTCAGAAATGTGAGGCCAACGGTTTCCAGCTGGGCCACTACTACTACTACTACTACTGTACAGTATATTAAAAAATAATGGTGTCCAAACAAGAAAGACAAAATATTGCCTACAGTCCATTAGATAAGATGGATGGAAATTGTGCATCATTATAAAAAAAAGAAAAAGGGGGTCAAGACAACTCATGATGGAAAGTATCCCAGGTAACAGAGGTCATCTAGCATTTAATAGGATTTGCCAACTTGCTTTGACGTAAGAGGTTTACTTTAAACAAATCCTCACCAAAATGACAGTCGATTAAAGGCTTCTTTATACTCGCGTAAACGGTGATCGTGCTGATGTCACCACGGCTGTCACACGCACACTTTGTCTTTATACTCGTGTGACCCATGCATGCAGTTTTGGTATGTGGAGCAGGGAGGAACAGTAAGTACATCATCACTCCATGTAATTAAAATGGACCAATCACAAGAGAAGATCTCTGCGACTTTTTTCGTGCAGCAACATTTTTTTTTTACATGTGCACGGCAAGTTACGCAGAGGTGCTGCACTGGGCAATGTGTAGGTCACTTGATGCAATACGGATGATGTCGACCGCACAAGTATTAAGACGCCTTAACTGAACATTTTTTATGGACTCGCCGTGGCAGCCGTATACTATATATTCTCAAGCATCTTTTTCAACGTGTAGAAGTGAAAGTGGATCGCGCTGAGCTTGTCTGTGAAATTCAAGTTTGTAAAGCACTGTATTGATGAACAAATCCCGGTCTTGCATCACTTTATATTTGAAATCAGCACAGCTTTTGAAAAAAAGACAAAGACTAGGGGTGAATCTCGGCTTGTCATGTCAACTATGAGGTGGCATTGTAATACTAACGTGTTTGAAGTTGGACAAGTTTAGGCACTTCAAACTCGAACTGAGTATTTACTCATGAGTGCCTTGATATGGTAGCTTCTATTCGAGCTAGCATCCAAGCTAAAAGTGAAACCAGTGTGTTTAAGTGTACTTAGAGGACTCACACAACAACATTTGCAGATTTTAGAACTCAGCGTGCACATAAACTGCACTACATTGTAGGGCTCCTCATCTATTTAGAAGAGAATTTACAATTTCTACTATTGTGAAAATACAGTACATTTAAAAAAAAAGTGGAACAAAATCCAAAGTTTGCGAATTTGTGGGGCTGGGCTGGGCAAGGCTACATGGTCCTCTAAATTTGTCCTTGGTTTGGTAAACCAGGGGTCGTGAGTTTGTATCCCACTGGGGCCTCCACTCCCCGAAAGGGGTTGCATCAGGAAGGGCATCTGGTGTAAAAACTGTGCAAAACAAATATGAGCGTTTTGCTGTGGCGATCCCTAACAGGACAAGCCGAAAGAACCTTATTTAGATGAATGACCTTGTTGTTTTTGTCTGTATTAGGTTCAACCTTTTTTACATGGGTAGTGACCCCATGTTCCTTATGCCTTTTTAACGACGAACAGGCAGGATAATTGGCTGTGAGGCAAGGTCAAATGAAAGTCAAATAATGAAAACTACATTTGTAATATTGAAATATTGTCAGCAAATGTCAAGGTAAAAACAGTGGCACTCAATCCCCACCATAACGAAGGGATTACCTTTTCGTCGTCTTCTGTGAAAAGTTCCACACTTGAGGTCTTGTTGATGGCCTGGGCCACGCCGATAATTTCTCCATCGCTATTGCGAATGGGCATGCACAAGAGGGATTTGGTCTTGTACCCTGTCATCTTGTCAATTTCATCACTGAACCGGCGATCCTGCGAGCCCCACACACAAGGACAGTACATGAGTAACGCAAGAAAGACTGGCGCTTTTTGGAAAAAAAACTTACGTAAATGTTAGTTTACCCTTCTGGTTCTCACATAACACTGGAGTGATAACATATTATCTCAGCAGGACCTCAAATTCGGAACATTATAAGTATGCTGGGACTGGTTAGATCGTCTGCCTTACAGATCTGAGGACCAAAGTTCAAATCCCGGTCCCATCTGTGTTATTCCTGTAACCGTCAGGGTTTTCCCTGGGCACTCCCGTTTCCTCGCACATCCCAAAAACATGAACGGTACGTTAATTGAAGACTCTAAACTGCCTGTAGGTGTGAATGTGAGTGTGAATGGTTGTTGTTTGTACAGCACGTGTCCTGCGATTGGCTTGCACCAGTTCAGGCTGTACCCCGCCTGCTGCCTGAAGATAGCTGGGATAGGCTCCAGCACTCCCATGACACTTGTGCGGATAAGCGGCTCGGAAAATGGAGGGATGGATGGGTAGATAAGTGGTGGAAAAGACATCCATCCATCCATTTTGCATACCGTTTATCCTCACTAAGGATGTTCTGTCAATGTGATTGTCGTCACTCTTTTCTTTATTGTCAATGGCAATGCATTGAATTCCTGTGAATAGCCTTCACTTTAAACAAATAACTGTGTTCGGGGATGGTTCCCAGTTGTCCGTGTGCTGCCATGTTTACATACGCTACATTGTGTGTGTGTGCTGTCTTTGTTATTATGTTTAACTTTCAACTGTCGAACAAATATCCTATTGGGGGACAATAAAGTGCTGAAATGAACTAAAGCACTGAAATGAACTAAATTAAATTTAGCCTGTTTATATTTGAGAAAAGAATTCCTTGAAGAAAGTGTGTTTTATTGTGCTGGGTTTATGTGATGTAAAAATTACTTTGGCCATGTTTAAAGATTTTATATGAAAGATTTCAGTGAAATCTAACTATATATTTTTAGTGGAGAAGAAACCAAAAACAATGTGGTTGGATAAGTGTGCCCAAATTATTTTTCAGACACAATATGTAGTCTATATACAGTGGACAATCTACACACCCCTATTCAAATTAAAGATTTTATGATCTAAACAAATGACACCAATAGAAATTATTGCATTATCCATCCATCTTGTTTGCCACTTATCCTCACAAGATGTCGCGGGGAGTGCTGGAGCCTATCCCAGCTGTAAGCGGGCACGAGGCGGGGTACAGCCTGAACTGGTGCAAGCCAGTCGCAGGACACATAGAGACAAACGGCCATACTCACAATCATACCTAAGGGCAATTTAGTGTCCAATCAATGTTTCATGTTTTTGGAATGTGGGAGGAAACCAGAGTGCCCGGAGAAAACCGATGCAGGGACGGGGAAAACATGCAAACTCCACAGAGGCGCGTCTGGGATTGGACAGAAATGTGAGGCCAATGCTTTACCAGCTGCGCCACCATTCCGCATCATTGCTTTACTTTTTTCAAAATTAATTTGGCATACAACTTGAAATTAAATAGAGGTTATGCACAACAAACTTCCGAATTTGGTAAAACAGGCCAAAGCACTTCCTTCAGTTCACTCATTGTCCAATTTCACCTAATTGGTCCGCTAATTATTTATTTTATTGTGTGTGTGTGTGTGTGTGTGTTGTGTGTGTGTGTGTGTGTGTGTGTGTGTCATCTATCTATACCATGGATGTATAATGGAAGGCCAAAAATATATAAATATTTTCCACTAAATGGCAACAGGTACATAATTTACCTTCTATCCACTTTTTGGAGCATTGTGGATTGGTGATGTGCTTATATATTTATTTCCAGTGTAAAATAAGTGCCTTGGGTTAATAAAGGTGGGCAAACACTACACTGTGCAACAGTAGCGTGTGCTAATTAGTTTGCATTGCAAAACATGGCATTTTCGTAATATATGTGATGAAGTTAACCTAACCAGAAAAGGTGTTATGAGACTTGCAGTCTAGCGTGGTTTTATTGGCCTATAAAGTGTTTACACTAATTAGGTTAGGTGCAAGGACGTATTCAGTGGTGTTTGATTTTTATTGTTGACTGCAAAAATAAAAAAGGCTGTGATGAGCATCGTCGTCATCGTAACGATGTTCATCATCATCATCATCAGTCACCTGGTAGGCGTCCGGGATGTTGACGGTCTCCCCGTGCTCGGCCACGTATCCGATGATCCCTTTGCCCCAAGGCACCTGAACCTCGTCCGAGTTCATGGAGGGGAGCACGGCGGTGCCCACGTGCACGTCGAAGAACTTGGACACGAGCGTCTTCTTGTTGCCAGTGCCCTCCACCAAGAACAGGGAGCACCGGTCCGCGTCCACCATGATGCACACGAACACCAGAATTTTGTAGCTGAGACTCGTCAGGTCCAGGTCGTTGGAGATGTCTTTGACGAGCTCCAGGAAGAACTCCCTCTCGTTGTTTTCCTTGAGGTAATATTTAAAATCCACGGCCGTGGACTGGTACTGCGGGATGTTGACTCTGGATTCGAGCAGCGCGCTCAGGATGTGCGCTGTGGTCGGGGGCAGCGAGCTCGCCTTCCTCAGCAGGGCTCTCCGCCGCATGCTGCTCAGCGGCTCCTGGGCTCGAGAGTTGACTTGCTCGTCGTAGGTTCGGTTGACGTTGACGGCTTTGGAGCGGGCGAAAGTTTTGCGCAGCTCCTTCTGCGAAGCTCTCCGTTGGAGACCGTCGCATTTGCTCGCCCAACTCTCCCGTAGAGCGGCGCCCTTCTCGTCCCTCGACTCAGCCACCGAGGTCGCGGCAGCCGGACCCACCTTGGCCGCTTGGTGGTTCTTGAGCCACTTCTCCACCATGCCATACGTGCCCTTTCGGTTCAGGTAGTCCTCAAATAACTCGGGGTGCGAGTCCAGGAAAGTTTCCACATCAGAGAAACACACCATATTGGCCATTGCCATACCTGGTCTCCGGGTGCTCCTCGGCGAACCAAAGCCACAAAGTCGCACGAGGAAAGATCATCTATGATGCTGGCTGCAGGTCCAGGTTAAAGAATCACCGGGAATCCACAGACGCGTCAGACCGGAACACCCCTTGGGCCAACATCTCATTCCGGTCTCCACTACGAAGATCACCTCCTTTTAAAAGCATCTTATCGTCTTCAAGTTCATTGTACACTGTTCAGTGAAGGGAACCCCGGCAGAAGAAGGCGGACCACCACAAACAAGCAGGGGTGGGAAAACATCACAGAGAGATCCACGAGCGAGCATCAGCGCCGTGTGTGTGTGTGTTCGTGTGTGCAAATGATTATGTTGCCTGTGGTTGGCTCGGCCGACTGACGTGGGCTTCGTCACGGAGCTGAGCTTGCAGGCTCCTGAGGCACGCTCCAGCATCCAAGGTCTGTGGATATATTAACGCTCACCCTCTTAATCTTTCCAGAAATGTTCCAAAATGCATTCTAAAAATGTAAAACAACAAAAACAAAAAACATACAGTTAGCTCAATGTCTTATTCATTAAGATTTTAAAACATTCCTTTGCATCGAGGAAAAGACTATCCCTCATGAGGATGGCTGCGATAATAATCAAATCCAATGATAAAGGAAAAGAACATGTACGTCTGGATTCAAGCGTTATTATGCGGAGGTATTTCGTAAGTGGAAGAATGCTGGCTTCTTGGGTGTGCAGTTGCTTTGCTGAACACTAGAGGGAGCGATTCTATACAAAAGCCCATCAATTATTAAAAGATTGCGATTGGGGGGCAACCAGTTCACGGTGTACCCCGCCTCCTGCCCGAAGATAGCTGGGATAGGCTCCAGCACTGCCGCGACCCTTGTGAGGATAAGCGGCTCAGAAAATGGATGGATGAAAACAATAACAGTCAGAATGAAATACTGAGGCAATTGCATACAAGAGCTGATTAGAATTTACTTCGTATCATTTTAGTCATAAGAATCCTCATAGGGAAAGCATAATTGCAATGTAGTCAGTCATTCATATTCATTATCACACAAGAAAATAGTTTTCAAAAGACCAATTCTAACCTTGCGTCATCATTAAAGATTAGTTTCATTTTTTGAACTCCAGAAATAATCACACTTTCCATATAATTCAAATTTCTTTACACACACCCACTGTTGAATTTAAAACATAAGGCCAGCTACACGGGGGGGGGGGTACATCATTAAGGTGGTTTCCCTATGGTGGTACAGTATACTCCAGGCTTTTGCTCAACAACACAACATACCTGAATTCTTGGGGGTTGTTTGAAAAAGGTATAATATGGAAAGAGCTACCTCGAGGTCCATGGAGGAGGCCACACGACCTATCAGAAATCTTGTGAATGAATCCACATAAAACTGGTCAGTCAATCCATCTGGTAATTTTACAACTTCAATCCACAAATAAATGCCTGTTAAAAGACTGAAAGCCATCTTTACTTTTAATCTACTTCAACATTATAGTTTAATGGTAAGTTGAGTGAAAAGTGATGCAGATTCCAAGAGCCTCGGACAGAAAGAGAGTCAGAAATACTAGTTTTAATATGCGGCACTAAAGTAATCCCATCCAGATATACCACAACACCATGTGAGTGTCCAATCCATACTTACTACTACAAGCCTACAAGAACTACTTAACAATATTGTCCTGACATTACACAAAATACAAGATCTCCTTTAGTGTTTCATTCAATGCAAAACAACAAAAAAACCTCTCGGTTATTAAATCGTGACAAAGTAATATGTTGTTAAAAGGTAGGACATGCAAATGATGACAACTAAAACAAATGCTAGAACATCACAAACAAGTTTCTAGTCTGAATTCAGTATGTGGTTTGATAAATTATATATTTGAAAAAAAAAAAAGAACCTGTTCAAACTAGGGTTTAACACTCCGAGAAGAAGGTGGAGAATATTTAAAAAAAAAAAAAAAAAAAAACAGCACTGCTGTGACAAAACTGTCGATTGTTAAAAAGAAAATGACAACACATTTTGATGGTAAAGTTATTCAAGAAGTCGCAGATTTAAGATATGCTATAAGGTCAGCGCGCTCATTCTTCTTCCTGATGCCAGCAAAGATCATCTTTGTTCCCGGAATGTACTTTTTGGGGTTCTCCAAGTAGACATTGAGGGTGTTCTCATCCCATATAATGCCTGCAAGAAATGGAAAAAAAACACTTGCAGCAAATGCGCTCATTAAAAATGTCCATCATCGTTATAACAAACGCAGTTCTTACCTTTGCTTTTGTTTGCATCCGTATAGCTGTAACCTTCTGCCTGGCCCGTTTTGCGACCAAACAGACCCCACAGGTTTGGGCCGACCTTGTGTTTCCCCCCATTCTCCACTGTGTGACACTGAGAACACTTCTGGACAAAGGACTTCTTCCCTTTATTGATGTCACCAGGCATTTTCTCTAGCGAAATAACGTACATCCATACAGACGGTTTACATGCCTTTCTGTTCTATTACAACCCAAATTATGTGTACATTATGGTAGAATAAGCCTTGCGACTTCCTGTGGTGCACAACCTTATAAATCCTGCCATTAGGGGGCGCTTGTTTACAATTTACGCAACTTCCAGGTGGTTACAAAAGCTCCTCTTGTCGCTAACTTCAAAATCAACTATAAAAGTATGATAAATTATAGTTAATCTAATACTCTAATAAGTAATAAGTGAAACTTTATTCGAGATAATCACATTTAGGATGATAAAAACGAGCTGTATGTCTTAATAGAGGAAGAAAGTCGTTGAAAGAAAGTCTAAATTTCGCAAATCCTAGCTGTAAAGTATCACCAGAGAAGAAGATACCACTAAGATAAAGCAAGACTGACCTGCAAGAGATACCCTGTCTCGGGTCGCGATCGTTTTTTGTTTTTTAACTAAAAAAAGTTTATTAGTAGAAGTTACAACAGTAAAACGATATCTTTAAATGTCCATCTCTTACCTTAAACCATTTATAGTCCGCCAAATGTAAAAAAAAAAAAAAAAAAATTCCAGTCAGGTTTCACCGCCTCAGTGCGTCGCCGCTGACTAATACACGTGTTTTCTGTCTGGTTGTGAATTTTACGCCAATGTACACGTCATCAGTCAGCTGACCACTACGTCACAGCCTTACGGCAAATATGGACGTGATTATCAAACAGGCCGAGAAAACTAATTCATGGCGCAATCCTCATCTGTGTCCAAAACAAAAGAACGTCAAAATTTACGCACACACACTGACGAAAAGTGAATTTTCACCCATTTCTTGAGCTGGATAAAGTCCTTTGCTTCCTGAGGAATATCGCCCTACAAGTGAAACATCCAACGCTTTTACCATCACCAAGAAGAACATCAGTCAATCTTTGATTCTGCCTTTTAACTGCTTGACTATTACTCATTTCATGGTGATAAACAGTGTCATGTCTCTCTCCACTTCATCTTTACTCCAACCTTCTCACTGACACTGACAACAGTGCTACTGTTGCTAACAGGAGCTCTCGTTCATGTGCCTTTGGTGTCAATGTGAAAAAAGCTGAAACCATTGGTAGTTTGTTAAAGGCCGTTTGTTTTCCTCTTGCCTTCACATCTTTGCTGTTAACTTGGCCTCATTTTACACACAATGTGCAAACAAATCGATAACTGTTGTGCTACCCTCTTCCTGAATATCATGTCTGTACATACGCAATAGGAAGATGGAATATGCACTCAACCCTCGAGCAGCGTGCCTCGCAATCAATCAATCATCAATCAATCAATCAATCAATCAATCAATCAATCAATCATCAATCAATCAATCAATCAATCAATCAATCAACCCACCTCTTTATCTATCTATCTATCTAGTCGGTTGTCTGTCTTTGGGTGATGTTGATTAGTTCGAGTAGTGTTTTATTCTACATGGTGCGGCAATACCCTGCACATTCACTGATTTTGAAGCTCAGTTGAAATTGACTTTTTTTTTTTTGCTGGTAGTCATTTCAACTCATCTCTGCTTCAACACAATTCAGATAATAGCAAATCAATCAGATTCAACCATGCATGGCAAGTGCTTGAGGAAAATGTGTTTCAAAACCGGGGAGGAGGTCACTGCTTGAAGCCTCCCAAGAAATGTGACACATGGACATGTTTGACAAGGCCCGATTTTTATGACAAAGCCTTATCTTTCGATTGCATCTCAAGTTACTAGTAACCATAATGATAGGCCCCTACATTCTAGTGCCTGGATACTAATGAGCACTATCCCTCCATCCACCATAGGGTCCCTCAATGTCAATCGTGTATTCATGCATTATATGGAACTGATTGGCCTTGTGCTTTTCTCTTCTTGTTTTGACATTAAATACACGTGGTGCGCATGTCCGAGAAGGTTTCTGAGATAAATCCCGCAGTGGCTACACCTCACATCAACACTACAATGTCCCCCGCGTTCTGTGGCCACTGTTATCTGCTTTTGCTTCTACGCCATGACCTGCAACTCATTAAGTGACATTTCACTCAAACCATGCACCAAATAAACAGGAGTCTGACATGCAGACTTGCCTAGTTGTTTTACCAATTTGGTTGTTTTACCAATTACACCGTATAAACAAGTTATATTCCTCATTGAGCCATCATTTGTGCAGTATTCATACAAAGTTTTAATATGCTCATTATTCCATGTCTAAGCCCCCAAGAAGTGAACTTAAAAATACTTAAATAATAGTGATCACAAATATGGGTGAGATTGAGAGATTTAATGTATTGACCCACTTTATTGCAATGTTTTCCCTGCATTCTCTAAAACACAACATGGTCTGGCCGCTCACCTCTAAAGTATTAAAAAATATAGCTGTCATCTCTGTTGCATTCTGCCATGTTTTGTAGCACTGTAAGCTATTGTATGTCTTCTCCTTTTCGTCCTCTTCTATGATCTCTTTTGTATTTTTCTGTTGCAACACAATGGGAGATGCCGAAAGACTACTACTGTACTTTCAGAGAGGTTAAATGGCATAATAACATATTCAATGTCATTGACAGTTTATAAAGTCAAATATCCATGTTAACTGTAAGAGCAGGCAGTGATTAGCAATCATAACAATGTGAAATACTGTATTTTCCACACCATAAGGTACACCGTATTATAAATTGCAGTCTCAATTACAGGGTCTATTTCTTTACTTAATATAAGTACATACTGCACATAAGTGCACCGTTTTACAAGGTGCTAAAACATACATACATAACTACCGCAGTCGTGCTTACGTACTGTATGTATTAGCGACGTAGAGTTCATATTACGTAATGTCTGAATGGTTTATCGTTGCTGGCATAAGTAGTGTACGTATTACACTGTACGTAGTGTCGGTAAAAAATGGTCCGACCGTCACTGAAGCAGTACGCTTACCAAAGTTACACAACCTTTTTCCAGATTTTGGAACCAACTGCACACATAAGGCACACTGTTGATTTTTGAGAAAATTAAAGGCCTTTCAGAGCACCTTATACTGCAGAAAATACAGTAATTATAATAACCATTTTACATTTTATCATGGCTTGGAACCAGGTCAGGGTGTACCTCGCCACCTGCATGGTGATAGTTGGGATGGGGTGAAGCACTCCCGCGACCCTTGTGAGGATAAGCGGCTCAGATAATGGAAGAATGGATTTTATCACAGTTTCACCTAACCCAACCCTGCATTTCTTGTCTAGTCACACACGAATATTTGTTAATAAATGCTTGAGGAAAAAAATCCTACAGTATGACTTTTACATTGTACTATAGACTACTTAAATTTCCAAACCAAAAGTATTGGAACGGAAAGGTTCATTATTTTTGCTGTACAGTGAAGATATTAGGATTTCATGAAAATAAAAATGTATGACATAAAAGTTCAAAATTCCAGCTTCTATTTCATGGTACAGTATTTATACGTGACTGATTCAATCCAGAACTACAAAATATTTTCCACCTGACAAAAGTTCCTCAAACGAGAAAAATTCAATATAATTTCACATAGAACCCCGCAACAGGTAAGCCCGTGGTCATTTTTTTCTGCTTTCACAGCAAATTTCTTCAGAAATTGCTTCGTACAGTTTACCTACCGTTTATAAATTAACGTATAGGTTTAAAGATCCTTAAAAGTGTCCGCTTAAAAAGATGATTTCAGACTCGTTTGAGAGAGTGAGCGTGAGTCTTGACGGTGTCCGCCATGATGATCCATTCCGGTACTTTCTTCCCGCCGAGCCGGGGTTCCTGCTGCAGGGAGGAGCTAGCAGAGTGCGGCTGAGCCGAGTCGAGCCGTCCATCACAACCCGCGTACGAGGAAAGCAGCAAACGCAGCACTTTTTCGTCCCCTCTTCCCACAGTGTTGTGGCCTACGGATAAAATCATGTCCGCTCCGTTAAATTGACGTCTGAGAGGTGGACTACCGTCCAAACGGCCTGCTTTCGATAAGTCCACCGTCTGTGACCAGGAGGGGGAGAGCGGCTCGATTGTTTCCTGTAAAGACGTGGTCATTACACCAGTGCATCTGTGGTAAGGCAATAAGCTGTTCTCTATCGGCTTGCGTGAGCACTTTAGCACTGTACCCGATTGAGTGCAACAAAATGCAGCCTTGATTTGAGGCGTGCTGTGTCCGCCCTCCCGAGCATCCTTTCGCTATTCGCATCCGGAGTGAGTCACTGAGGACCAGCTAGCTGACTTTACTAGCATCTGCAAAGTGTGTCGTACATGTAATGGATGTACTTTTACTGTTTGGTCACTCTCTTGCTCCTCTAAACCTTTTCTTCTTGTGAGCCTTTATAATAAGCCCGCCGTGATGGAACATTAAATAAAGCATCCAGATCAGACGAATGTGCATGGCACCAAACCGATTCACCTTTAAAAAAAAAAAATCCAAAATAAACCATCCCTTTTATGTGTTTGTAAAATCCTTTTCCACAAAGCGAGGTCACTGTTCTCAATATTCCATCCATGTTGGGGAGGTTGGCGGCTCGCCCGTAGAGAAAGTTATCCAACTTCTCTCACTTTATGGAATTGCTCCACAATATCTGCCAGATTTTGTGGCCAAGGTCAGTCTGTGACTTTGCACTTGTTTAAAATGGCATAAAATCACATGAATTATTGAGATAAGTGGAAACTATTCTGGAGGTTTTTTTTTTTTTTTTTACCAGTAGCAGTCTCTCTTGCCAAGATCTGCAGTTTAATTTCTTTGAAACTCAAGACAAACCTTCAAGTTGAAGATTTTCTTATTCATTCTCAAGCATATTTTCTCTCATAAGATAAAAATATGGGGGAGAAATTCCCTTTTATTCGCATACTAGTAACTAAATCACGCCGTGTTGTCAGTGTTCTAAATATATTTTTTATGATTATTATTGAATTTTCTCTCTGTGCACACAGTTTATACATCACAATACAATAAAAACAATAACCAGACAGTTTTTGGAACAGCACTATGACTCATCTGGAGCAGTCTTTGTTGTTTTGCCTCAGTTTGTCATATTTACCGAGCCCTGATGTGGTTTCGTCAGTGTAAATTCTCCCTCAACCGTGTTAGAGAATAAGTTTCTTACTCACAGTCTCTTTTGCAGTAAGACAACTGCCCGAAAAGCATTGCAGAGTAACACAGGTCTTCCTAGATGATGTAATGAATGCAGCCCAGGATAAACTGGCTCTGTCCAGTTACTGTTGTTAGGAAAAAAGATGAGGCTCCCTTGAAAGAGACGTGACTCCCCCCCTCGCTGCCTCCTGATGTCGCGTGACACCTACTGGCTGGCTACTCTGTTGATCCAGTAAAGTTGTGAATTCAGTTGTCGTCGCAGATCAAGTCTGTTTGTATTAGTCCACTTTAATAATAATGCAACGGCGCTTGGGGTGGCTTTTTAGAGGAGTGCTTGTTCTTGCAGTAATATTGTAGATGTGTTTCAATGTGGTGGCAATGTATTCAGGAAGACATTTCCATCTTGTTAAACCCTTTAACTTCCTTGTGTTCCATGCTTGTGTTGAGGGATGGCCTTGCGTGAATAGCAAAGTGTCACGGCTTGGGTAGGATCTTGTGATGCCGCCGTTATCAGGATGGATGATACTCCTTGCTTTAATCCAGATTCTGCGCTGCTCCCCTGAAGGAGAATTTTGGACTTTTCACCAGCCTCCACTAAGGTCATAGCATATTTTCCAGCAGGGACCCTGAGGGATTTATCTTGTTCTAACATTATTGAGGAGAGCAGATTTGTTATGCTGCTGTCTGAACCTGATGTTGTTTTCCACTGGACTCAAACACAAAATTAAAGAAAGCAATTGATCAAGTTTGAAGTACATACTGAAAGTTTAAATCCTGTGGTTAACTGGAATTTTGTAATGAAATGAGATCAGCTGAGTGCATTTTTCATATTTGATTAAAATTGAAGCACTGAAATTACATCAGGAATGTTTTGCATACTACCTTTTTGGGGACTGAGTACGAGTACACACTGTTACATTTGAGTACATGCCGATAGATTGTACTGATACTTGTCATAATTCTTGAACAAATATTCATAAAAAACACAGTTTTCTTGAATGTGGCATTAATTTCACTCAAATACTGTATAACATTTTTTTAGAAGAAAAATGTTATTTCTGACTTAACATCTAACTTCATGTTTTTCCAACAGGCTTGCCACATATTTCACTTAAATGTAGCTAGCATGTAACATAATGGATTTCAGTTATGTGGTGTCTTACTCTGAACACTTGTAGGCACTGTGAAAAAGGAGTATATAGATAGAAGAATGAAGAAGAAGATGAAAGTGACCGTAAAGCCTAGTGGATATAACAATGGGATATAACAATAGGAATATGAATGCCACGTTCTCTCTTTATGTATACGAAAAAGTCGACAAATTCTTCTTTTCCTCTCGGTTTGTCCCGTTAGCAGTCGCCACAGCGTGTCATCTTAGATGAACGCATATTTGTTTGGCACAGTTTTACCCCGGATGCCCTTCCTGACACAACTCCTCTCCATTTAGCCCGGGAGAGCAGCTTACAGCAGCCGGTATTCCCAGGCGGTCTCCCATCCAAGTACTAACCTGGGCCAAACCCGCTTAGCTTCCGAGATCTGACGAGATCGGGTGTTCACAGGCTGTAAGCAAAACAGAGTCGCCAACTAAAAATGGAAAAATGAAAAATTCAAACTGTGCCAGGAAAACCAAAGTGATACTTATTAAACCAATCTTTCTCCTTACTCCACATGCTGTGCAGCACTGAGCAGGCCACGGCTCGAAACTCTGCCTGTCTGGCAGCTCTGGCAACACCCGACCAGAGCATAACTTGTAGTCAGCTAAAAAAATTTTCACCTGTCTTCTTCTTTCATTTCGGCGTGTCCCGTTATGGGTCGCCACAGCGTGTCATCTCAGATGAACGCATTTGTTTGGTACAGTTTTAGGGCGGATGCCCTTCCTGACGTAACCCCTCTGCATTTTAGCCGGGCAGAGAAGCTTACAGCACCTGGTATTCGCAGGCTGTCTCCCATCCAAGTACTAACCAGGGCCAAACCCGGGTAGCTTCCGAGATCTGACGTTCTCAGGGTAGCATGACTCTAAGCCAGTTTTTTTTCATCTGTATTTACCTTAAAGTTAGAGGTGACGTGTTTCCTACCAAGAAGGTAACTGTATGTCAGGCAAGTGAAGTGCTGTCAATGCCATAGTACTTTGTGGTATTTTTAGGGGTATTGGTCAAGTATAAATGTACAGTATTGGTGAATCCCTACATAAAAATTAAATTGTTGTAATCTATTGTCAGCATTGTGCAAGTGTTTAAAGATTTAGACCTTTTTTTCACGGCAATAGCCATTATTGTAAACAAAGGCAACCTTAAAGGAGTCAGTGAAGGAGTTTTCTTACTTGTGTCAGCATTTCATGGATGTTACCATACAAAGAACTGCTAACTGAAAACAGTAAAGAGGAAATAAGGCTGTGGGGGTTGGCTCATTTCCAACCTACATGACACATTTCCCTTGTGCATCATCCACCAGTTCAGTTGTTAATATTAAATACAGTATTATTAGAGGCCTAACACTGCGTTGAATAAAATATTGGAGGTGTGGACGGCCCATATTGACGGGATAAACTGCTGTGAGTATTCCTCACCCTTTACTTGAAACAATTAATTTCATTGCTGTCAAAATGCAACATTACAAATGTGGCACATCATGATGTTCCATATTGGGCTCATTTTAGTAGTAAGTCAACTCAGATTTAACAAAACAGTGGTTCAGTTGCATCCTAAATTTTGTTGATGGGTGGAAGTGATTCAAGCAAAGTGACACTCAGAAACTTGAGCTTTAGAAGCTTCTTCTTGCATGTTGCTCTTGCACCTTCCAAATTGTCACTTTTGATTTTTTTTCCAACTCAGTTCATATCTGCTGCTTAGATATTTTGACACTTCATTGTTCCTGTGTGTAGCTTATTTAGATATTGCACAAATCCACAACGAGCAATACATTTAAGACCCAATACAGAATATTCCTGAAAATACTAGAACATATTGATGAAAATATGTTCCCAGTAGATGTAGAAAGTCCACATTTTTTTGTAATATAAAAAAAATATACTATCATAAATCATTTAAAAACATGTTTCCACTGTTACTATGACCTAACCCTAACAACTTAACTCAGATTTACTCTAGGCATGGTGTTCTTTTGGTAATGAGCAATGTTGTTTTTGGGACAAAGATACCTTCTGGAATTTTGCCTCAAAAGTTCCTCTTTGCTTTCATAGGACCAGATCACATTTTCCCACATGCGTAGGGAGATTTCAACTCGTGTGTATTTGCAAAATGTAGATTTTAGTTGCATGTTTTTCTTTGTAAGATAAAAATTCTGTCTTGTGACTCTAGCTACATCCAATAAATATGAAGATGGAAAATAGTTGCCACACGTACCAAAGAGCCACTATAAAGTTACCAAAAAGTCCTGCAAATCCTTTGTTACTGTCAGTCCGTTGGCAGGCAGTTTAATTCTTTTTTTTTTAAATAAATATTGCCCCACATTATCTAATTTGTTTTTCATGTTCCAGTTCTTAGTAATATCTCTGTTATTCCATATTTAATGGATTGGAAATTATTTTGTACCCTTCATTTGATAGATACTTTTGAGGCTTTGAACCAGGGATGCTGAATGTGTTGATCACGATCGACGAGACAGCTTTGGTCGATCGCGTGACCCAAAAAAAAAAAAGACGTCAGCCCGTAATTCACCTCGTCATTTGATTTAGGTGTGGCGCGCGTCGATTGACTGACAGTCGGTTTGACCAATCCTGGTCTCTATTGACATGACACTGCACATGTGCACGTAAAGGCGTGTTCTAGCAAGCTTGCTTTCTGTCTCCTGCTTTCTCGACTGCAGTCGCGGCGATGGGCACCCCTTAACCCCACCGTGGCAGCGATACTCAGCATTCCCTCGAAATCATTGAAAACCTTCGGCCGCCAAAAATGGCCCAAAACTGCATTTTGAAGGTGGATCTGAAATTCTCTCATCACCAAACCTTTTTGTCCAAGACAGGCTCTAGTGATGACCAATGGAGAAACCATGACCTGCACAGTCCAAGAGGCCTTGACTGGATAAATAGGCACATATTCAGGTTAGCTGCAAGACGATAGCTGAACCAAAACTCACACTGCTAGCCTCATAAAGCAGCTCTTACTTTGCAGGCTGGAGAATCTTATTCTGCCCTTCCTGGGCATGCTTTAACACGACAAAAATGATTACCCTTATTTTATATTTATATACAACACATTTTAAAAATTGCCTGCTTAATGCTAACAATCAATGGTATCCCCTACTGACAGGCTAGCTAATATTAGCATTTGGTCAGGGGAGGAATTTACAGGAACTTCAAATAAGAAGTATTCACACAAACACATACACATTAGTAATATAACAATACTCATAATCATCTTAATTTTCCCAAGTATGTCAAAACACACAAAGAGTTTGTCAATTGACAGAGAATACTATTGAGACATAAAGGGAAAGGGAGTAAGGCTAGTAGTTTAGGAGCAGGGTTTAAATTATTTTACCATGGAGTAGATGGGAAGAGAAATTGAGTAGGCGTTATTTTAAAAGAAGAGCTGGCTAAGAATGTCTTGGAGGTGAAGAGTATCAAATTGAGTGATGAGGCTGAAATTTGAAATTGACGGTGTTATGTATAATGTGATTAGTTGGGTATGCCCCACAGGTAGGATGTGACCTAGAGTTGAAAGAGACATTTTGGAAGGAACTCGATAAAGTAGTTCTGAGCATCCCAGATAGAGAGAGAGTTGTGATTGGTGTATATTGTAATGGACATGTTCGTGAAGAAAACAGGGGCGACAAAGAAGTGATGGGTAAGTACGGCATCCAGGAAAGGAACTTTGAGGGACAGATGGTGGTGGACTTTGCAAAGATGGAAATGGCCGTAGTGAACACCTTTTTCCAGAAGAAGCAGGAACATAGAGTAACCTACAAGAGCGGAGGTAGAAGCACGGAGGTGGATTATATTCTATGCAGACAATGCAACCTGAAGGTGGTTACTGACTGTAAGGTAGTGGTAGGGGAGAGTTTAGCTCTTCAGCATAGGATGGTGGTGTGTAGGACGACTCTGGTGGTGGGTAGGAAGATTAAAAAGACAAAGGTGGAGCAGAGAACCATGTGGTGGAAGCTGAGAAAGGAAGAATGTTGTGCGGCCTTTCGGAAAGAGGTGAAGAGGCTCTCGATAGACAGGAGGAGCTCCCACAAGACTGAACTACTACAGCCAAGGTGATCAGAGAGACAGGCAGGAGAGTACTTAGTGTGTCTCCTGGTAGGAAAGGGGAGGAGACTTGGTGGTGGAACCCCAAAATACAGGAAGTCATTCAAGGAAAGAGATTAGCGAAATAAGTGGGACACTGAGAAGACTAAGAAGAGGCGAAAGGAATACATTGAGAGCGACGTAGGGCAAAGGTAGAGGTGGCGAAGGCTAAACAAGAGGAATATGACGACATGTACACCAGGTTGGAGAGGCAAGTAGGAGAAAAGGATCTCTGCAGGTTGGCCAGACAGAGATGGGAAGGATGTGCAGCAGGTAAGGGTGATGGAAGAGAGATGGAAATGTGTTGACTGGTGCCAATAGTGTGCTAAATAGATGGAAAGAATACTTTGAGAAGTTGATGAATGAAGACAATGAGAGAGAAGGAAGAGTTGAAGAGGCAAGTGCAAAGGACCAGGAAGTGGCAATGATTAGTAAGAGGGAAGTTCGAAAGCCACTAAAGAGGATAAAAAATGGAAAGGCAGTTGGTCCTGATGGCATACCTGTGGAGATATGGAAGCAATTTGGAGAGGTGGCTGTAGAGTTTTTGACTAACCTATTCAACAGAATACTAGCAGATGAGAAGATGCCTCAAGAATGGAGGAAAAGTGTGCTAGTTCCCATTTTTAAGAACAAAGTTGATGTGCAGAGCTGTGGAAATTATAGAGGAATAAAGTTGATGAGCTACATAATGAAGGTATGGGAAAGAGTAGTGGAGGCTAGACTCAGGACAGAACTAAGTATCTGCGAGCAACAGTATGGTTTCATGCCTAGAAAGAGTACCACAGATGGATTATTTGCCCCGAGGATGCTAGTGGAAAAGTACAGAGAAGGCCAGAAAGAGCTACATTGTGTCTAGAGATCAAGAGAAAGCCTATGACA
Organism: Syngnathoides biaculeatus; assembly: GCF_019802595.1. Taxonomy (NCBI): domain Eukaryota; kingdom Metazoa; phylum Chordata; class Actinopteri; order Syngnathiformes; family Syngnathidae; genus Syngnathoides; species Syngnathoides biaculeatus. The sequence goes on along the minus strand of NC_084653.1, from coordinate 11,070,656 downwards.
GAATACCAAGAGAGGAACTGTGGTACTGCACGCGAAGGTCTGGTGTGATGGAGAAATATGTTAGAATAGTACAGGACATCTATAAGGGCTGCAGAACAGCGGTGCGATGTGCCGTATGTGTGTCATAAGAAATTAAGGTGGAAGTGGGACTGTATCAGGGATCTGCTTTGAGCCCCTTCCTGTTCGCAGTAATAATGGATAGGCTGACAGATGAGGTAAGACTGGAATCCCCTTGGACCATGATGTTGGCAGATGATATTGTGATTTGCAGTGAAAGCAGGGAGCAGGCGGAAGAACAATTAGAAAGATGGAGGCACGTACTGGAAAGGAGAGGAATGAAGATTAGCGGAAGTAAAACAGAATATATGTGCATGAATGAGAGGGGCGGTGGAGGAAGAGTGAAGCTCCAGCGAGAAGAGATAGCGAGGGTTGACTACTTGAAATACTTGGTCAACAATACAGAGCAATGGTGAGTGTGGGAAAGAAGGTGAGGTGTGCCTTAGGTTTGAAAGAAGAATTTAAGGCGGAGGTGGGACTGCATCAGGGATCAGCTCTGAGGGGGCACAGGGGGATCGGCCGGAGGGACCTACGGGGATGGTCAAGCCGGCTTGAGCAGGCTCACATGAAATGTTGGGTGGACACGCATTGTTCTGGGGAGCTTCAAAGAAACCGCAACAGGGTTAATCACCTCAGTGATGGGGAACGGACCAACAAACCTGGGAGCCAGCTTGCGGGACTCCATGTGGAGTGGGAGACCTTTCATCGACAGCCAGACGCGCTGGCTTACTTTATAGGTCGATACCGTACGAGGAGCCCTGTTTGTATCTGTCATAATTACGGGGAATGAGGCGCACGTGTGATTGCTGCCGGTGTGTGCCGTGTGGGGGACCGGCACAACCAGGACAACGACTGCCAGGGCCATGACACTGACAGATAAGGTTAGACTGGAATCTCCTTGGAGTATGATGTTCACAGATTATATTGTGATGTGGAGTGAAAGCAGGGAGCAGGTGGAGGAACAATTAGAAATATGGAGGAATACACTGGAAAGGAGAATAATGAAGATTAGCCGAAGTAAAACAGAATGTATGTGAGTGAATGAGAGGGGTGGAGGGGTAAGAGTTAGGCTTCAGGGATAAGAGATAGCAAGGGTGAACGACAACAAATATTTGGGGTCAACAATCCAAAGCAATGTGAGTGTGGTAAGGAAGTGAAGAAACGGGTCCAAGGGGGGTGGAACAGTTGGCGAAAGATGTCTGGTGTTCTATGTGACAGAAGAGTATCCGCCAGGATGAAGGGGAAAGTTTATAAAACAGTGGTCAGGCCGGCCATGATGTATGGATTAGAGACGGTGGCAATGAAGAGACAACAGGAAGCAGAACTGGAAGTGGCAGAAATGAGGATGTTGAGGTTCTCGCTAGGAGTGAGCATGTTAGATGGGATTAGAAATTAGCTCATTAGAGGGACAGCCAAAGTTGGGTGTTTTGGAAACAAGGTTCGAGAGAGCAGACTTCGATGGTTTGGACATGCCCAGAGGCGAGAGAGTGAATATATTGGTAGAAGGTTGCTGAGGATGGAGCTGCCAGGCAAAAGAGCGAGAGGAAGACCAAAGAGAAGGTTGATGGATGCTGTGAAGGAACACATGAGGACAGTTGGTGTTAGAGAAGAAGATGTAGGACAGCAGTGCCCAGACTTTTTTACCATAAGACCTACTTTTTAAGGAACCAGCAGCGGGGGCGCTAATGCCTTTTTTTTTTTTTTTTTTAGACCGACGAACAATGAAATAGAATGAACAAGCCACAAAGATCTACCCACTACAAAAATGCAAAATATATAGTATATTGAGGATTCTTTATGTGTAAATGTATGTTTGTGTGCCTTGCATAACCACATGAGCCAATATTGCACAACACATCACTATGAACATTTTTTGTGACTATCTGAGTTCACGTTGATGATCACTAAACACCATACGAATGAAAATGCACACCTGGGTTGTGTCACTCATGTAAGTGGATTCGTCCAACTGCAGTGAGAAACACTCACAATCTCCGATGTCCTTCCACAAATCAGCCATGGCTTCACAGCACCGTGTAACTGTACTCTACAGCTGCAAAGATTTTATTGAAGATAATATTTCCGCCTTATTTTTAAAAGATCTGAATGAGTCCGCTATGTCTCTTTTACCATCTCTCCATCTTGAAAGGACTTCTTGTTATTAATGATGATGCGACAAACCCAGAACAATGTTTCGGTGGTGGCTTTCACTGTTGAACTATATTGTGTGAAAAGTGACTGCTGTGCGGCCAATTGGGATTTTAGTTCGTTCACGTTTCTCATTCTCAGCTTACCTTTCGGCGGAATGTCATTGTCGTATTTTCCATAAACAGTTCGAAAATGCTGCTCTAAATTTCACTACACTGGCAGATGAGGCAAACGCAGTTCGAAAATAAATTGTGGAAAAAAAGTCCACCTATTATTCCGTTTGAAAGTGATATGTTTTTGTCTTCTTTACTCCAGCATCCATACTCATGTTTGATAAGATTTCTTAAGGGAGGGTTTAAAATAGGGGGGAACTCACTGACTAGCGTGTTTTCCTCTACTGTTGTTATTTGCACATGCGCGGTGAACTGAAGATTAGAAAAATACGGCTGATGTCTTATTTTTTTTCCACACGGCACACCGTCGCGATCGACCAAAACTGCCTGGCGATCGACGCATTGAGCACCCCTGACGTAATAGATGGGGCGATTCCTAATGGGAAAAGACGAAAAGGAAAAGAAGAAGAAGACATTGCGAGAACAGTCATGGAGCAATGAAAGGTTTCTTATAATCTGGCAATTATGGTACTTTTTTATGACAATTGTCCAAAAAGATGCAGCATGCTGTAGCAAATAGCACAGTTTGAATACCTGATTAAGCAATAGTCCAATGCAATGACTGTTGTGCAAAGGGAGCTGAGACTTCAAGAAATGTAAACTGTAGTGCAGAGGTCGGGAAACTTTTACACTGAGAGAGCCATAAAAATGTAATGTAAAATGTAATTCCAAAAGAGCCATCCATTATTTTTAAAACTAAATACAGGTGTCATGCATTTTATGTAGGACCAACACTTTAAGAGTACAATAAGTCTCTAAATTCATTTAAACATTATACTGTTGCTAACCAATGATGACAAAGTACTTTTTTCCATTAGTGCGACTTCTTTGCTGATTGTCGTCCGTTTCATACGTCATTAAATTAAACTTCATGCAGCCTTTGATACTTCCATCCACTATTCATGAATGTACGTTGGTCTTAATGGTTTTTTTATGTGAGAAAGACTTTTCAGATTCACACTGAAGGTAGAACCAAACATTTTCAGAACAACAATATTCGCATGCCGAAGTGTTTGGTATGTGACGGGAAGTGCGGTCCAACTTTTCACAATCAACTGGTCTGCAGGTTGAATTTTTTTCATTTGCCCCCACTTATGTGCGCTTGCCAACAATGCTTGCCGACATAGGTATGTCTTTATGTTAAAAAAAATAATTCCGGTGGTGGGCAGTGCATAAGCACTCTGTCATTATAAATCACATTGATAGGCTGCGTAAGGACTGTAACATTTGTAATGATGAGTGTACCCCTTTAACAGCAGAGGAGGGGTCGGTGCAAGGTAAACTCGTAACAAGAGTGTGGCCCAATAGTGTTGCCGTTCAACAGGGCGTTGTTAGAGAAAGTTACGTATGGTGCCAAAATGTTAAAAAAAAGACATCAGGGTGACGTCACTTCCCCAGTTGATCGTGATGGACACATTGGGCACCCCTGCTGTATACAGTATGTCGTTATGAGGTCTCTGCGAGCCATATGCAACCACCAAAAGAGCCAGGTGTAGCTCGCGAGCCATAGGTTCCCGACCCTTGCTGTAGTGCAATAATCTGGGACAATGTCAATTGTAAAATGTTGCAGATATTCCTCAGTCGATTGTTCAAGTGGTGCAGATGCACCAGTGACCAGTATTGGTCCCAGGCATGTATTCTTCCTAATCTGTGAAAAATGAGTTTATTAATATCACATTGTGACTAACTTTTTCTTGCTTTTTTTTTTTAAAGCTTACATCAAACAAGTAACTGTGCATGCATTATACCACACAGCTCCCAAGAAGGTGCACACAGCAGGAACAACACACATGAAATCATACAAAACATGTCCCGTTTTAGATCAATTGGGATAACCAATTTGTTTACCACCAGAAGAATGAAATGATTTTTTTTTTGACAACTGTAATAGACAAAATTAATACAGGAATTGCTAAAATGGCATTGTCAAGTTTGTAGCCATGAATGTATTTTTCTCAATTCATTATTTATTGTTATTCTTTTAATTGTTACTAATTTATTTGTGGTTTCTCTTTAAAGTAGAGTTTTGAATAATTATTTATCAATCATATATTCAATCAATATTAATAATAATATTAAGAAAAAATGATATCATTTTTTTCCCCTTATTCACTGAGCCCTAGTGTAGCATCCCCTGCCCCTTCACACCACACAGATGCACAAGAGCTGCAAAGCACACCCAACCATAGATTATCATTTAGCCAATAACACTCACTATAAATATCCATCCATCCCTTTTCTTTGCCGCTTATCCTCACGAGGGTCGCGGGGAGTGCTGGAGCCTATCCCAGCTGTCAATGGGCAGGAGGCAGGGTACACCTTGAACTGGCTGCCAGCCAATTGCAAGGCACATAGAGACAAACAGTCACACTCACAATCACACCTCGGGGCAATTTTGAGTGTCCAATTAATATTGCATGTTTTTTGGGACGTGGGAGGAAACCAGAGTGCCAGGAGAAAACCCACGCAGGCACAGGGAGAACATGCAAACTCCAAGGCCAACGCTTTACCAGCTGAGCCACCATGCCGCGACCATAAATATATTTAAATACAAGTATTTACAGCTGATATATCGATCAATATCCGTAGCAGATATCACACTCCAATTATCGGTATTGGAATAATCATCTTAAAAAGCTGGACGGAGTTGTAAAGTCAATGCTAAGTAAAAATATTGATAATTTCATAATTGATTTATTCTTTCAAGCATTATATTTTGTGCAATTGCAGTGCCTTGATTTTAGCAAGGTTAGCACAGTCATTGCCACAAATGAAATTGCACTAATAATTTCTTAAATAGGCTTAAATAAGACAGGATACAGATGCTAAACTTGGAATAATCACTAAAAATGAACATATCATGAATATTCGGGGCCAGTACAAGTTCTAATAGGGCCACCACAACTTAGCTCATGGCCACCATTCAAAAAGGCTTCATGTCAGACACTCTTCAGTATAGACTCCTGGTCACCTGTGTCTAGATACGGTTGTGGCTGCAGCTATGGAGAAACGCTTGCTTCGTCCATGTGCTCACAGAGAACTATAATCACAGTGACTGGATTTAGGAGATTAAACTCATGACTAATCAAGTCCTGAGCAGAGAGTCCCTCACATGCCAACTATCTTCACACTGAGCAGCCTTGCCTCCCAGCCAAAGAGGACTCATTATATGGCTCTGCAATGTTCTTCCAGTCCTCCAATTTGACGTCTCCACTTTTTTTTTTCTTCTTGTCTTATTTTCTCAAAGATGATGAGCACTTTTTCACCCAGCTGCTACAACCCTACATCTTCACATGGTGTATACATAGATAAGCCTGTCATACACAGGCTTTAGCAATTTGGTGGCATCTTTGTTTACAAGGTGTGTCAGAAAACTTTCAGAATTGTCACAAAAGATATATTTCAAATCTAATCTACAAAATAAAAGTGGTCCCGTTTAAAGTATTCCGCTTGGTCCTTAATGCACCTTCTCAGGGATCTCAGCCACACCTTCATGCACTGTTGGTAGGATTCTTCGAGAATTCTTTGCAGCTCCATTGTCATTGCCATCTTGTCGTCATCCATGTCTTCAAAACTGGACCCGTAGATGTTGACTTGGCCACGAGTTGCCCTGCCACAACTCGCTTCTTCTTGCATAGTTAATGAAACAAGCACCACAGGGTATCCTTGTAGATGTGCTGGTTGATCGTCTTGCCCATATTTAAAGGGAAAAGTAGCTTGTGGGTAGGCCTTGAAATACATGTTTTTCTGGAATAAGTCCTGAAACTGAAAGCGGCCATAGATGACACTAGGTAAGTAATAGAAGTAGAGACAATTGTTACTGTATGTAAGCTACAGATGGCTAATATACATAATCCATGAACTATGACTCGTAGCATAAAATATTGAGCTGTTACCCATCCTTATATGCTGCAGGGAACATGAACAGATTTGGAACTTGTAACTTGTCAACGGAAGTAGACTTCATACTGATTTTATCATCATTTGATAACTGGTAATTTATGATGCTCATCTTTAATGTGATAATTTGGTTAGCCGATCACTGATGTCATTGATTGGCTCCACTAAACACATTTACTCCACGTTGCCATCGTGATCAGAATATCTGAATCCAAATGCTAGTTTAGATTTTTTTTGGTAGTAATATATACTTTTTTTTTTTTTTTGCATCACAGAGGAGCAACTGGTGAGAGCATTGGCCTCACCGTTCTGAGGACTGGGGTTCAAATCCCAGCCCTGCTTGTGTGGAGTTTGCATGTTCTCACCATGCCTGCATGGATTTTGTCCGGGCACTACGGTGTTCTCCCACATCTCAAAAACATGCGTTAATTCCAAACTCTAAATTGCCTCTAGGCGTAATTGTGAGTGCAACTGTTGTCTGTCTCTATGTGCCCTGCGATTGGCAGGAGACCAGTCCAGGGTATAGCCTTCCTCCTCCCCGATGATAGCTGGGATAGGCTCCAGCACTCCCGTGAGCCTTATGGGGATAAGTGGGTCAGAAAATGGATGGATGGATGAATATATATTTTTTATGTATTTTGATGTAGGACTGTAAATATCTGACGGGCAATAAAGTTATGTAAGCTATACATGTTGACGGCATGGGGCAGACAGCACATCTGAGACACACAACACATAATGCCCTGATCAGATTAGACAAATGTGCTCTTTCACCATTGCACTATGTCATACTACTGCAATAAAATCTTCTGTTTTGATCTCCCCGTCACGTTTTTTTTTTTTTTTTAATGATCTTTGGGCTTTATCTTGTCAACACAAATGCTACCAGAAGCACTCATTATCCTGACGGTGACAACAAGAAGCCAAGTTAGCGCAAGATATGGCTAGCACTCGTCCTGGTGGTTCTATGTAAACATGTTGCCTTTCTGTCAAATCATGTTCTACAATTTCATTGCGGGTGAAGTAGTTAATCGATTATTGTTTTTTGTTTTGTTTTTTAACTTGCTGATCGATGATTGGCCCCAAAAATCCTGATCCTGTCAAGCCTAACAGGAAGCCATTCTTACATGAACACATCTTTGTTCAGTCATGGACATTCTGGATTACTTAAGAATGTCCAACCATTAAACGAGTAACTCAAACTGCCATGTAACAGCCGTTTATAAAGCATTTTTATGATTTTCCAACAAAACAGAGTATTTTATATTTAATTAACCTATTAATGCTAAACCTGTCACTTTTGCTTCCTTATGCTGCTCTATTAAACAGGCTTAGCACCAATCACCACTATGTGACAAGACTTAGAATCTTGTCTTGCCGCAGCTGAGACCTTAGTTGGCTTAAGACTAAAAGATAGTGACATTGTTAACCGACTTGAATAATACATTATAGTGTGTAAGTGTAGTGCATGGCTGAGTATTTAATGCTTAGGTGTGCAAAGCTGCTCAGTGGAATGGAGTTTCCCTACAGTTTGACAGACATCACACGTTTAAAACCACTGGGTGTTTGAATACAGTACTTATTTATTTGTTACCACACAGTCAGCTGTGATAACTTAATAACAAATGAGAGCTGCACCATTTAAAGCTCTATGCGATTCGATCATATTATGCTGGTTGTAACCAATTATACACTCCAAATCCCCCAAATGATTTTTACATTCATTAATTTTGCACTCATAAAAGGGGAACTCTCATCTCAATAAATTCAAGCAGACAAGTTCAGATCCTAAAAAATTGGATGTCTGTCTTATCAGAGGTAAGTTTCTCATCAAAGCCAACAGATATTTCAGCATTTATGTGTACAGTATTCAAGTTATCTGCAAATCATAATCATAACCGTGTTTAATTTATTTACTACTACCATGTAATTAAGCTTGTCGTGATGGCTCATTGAATTGGACTTTATCACAATTTTATCAGACACAAGTCACTTCTTACTGTCAAGCCCCATCGGAACAGGAGTAGGACCCAAATGCAGGACTCAGACGATGCAAGGTAGTTCAGGGAGAAACGTTTATTATATCGTGGTCGGGGATCGGGCAGGCAGTCAGGTGCAGCAGCGGTAGTTGGGACGTCGGGCGAAGAGAGCAGGTGAGCGGGCAGGCAGTAGCGGTACACAGGAGAACGATCAAAGCAGGCAGAAGTATCAAAGGAGTCAGGCTTCCAAGGTTGGTCGGAGAACAGGCGAAGGTCGATACACACGGGTTGTCGATCAGGGATGCTGGAGCACTCGAACGGGACATGAAGCTCAACGAACTGGCGCCGGCCAGTCGTCATTGGGGTCATATAAATACACAGCATAATCAGGCTGCATGAGGCGCAGGTGTGCACCTCCCAATCAGCGCAACCGTGCGGACACCCGCACAGCCCGGGCTGGAGCGGCAGGATCATGACAACTTACATCACTCACATTAAAACTAAAGTGACTGCACACTTTCTCCGAGGCGGTCACCTTCTTCATAGCCACAGCCCCAAAAAGACCAAACTCAAGATAAATGAAGTTATTTCTCACAACATCTAGTAGCAACTACATAGATGGTTAAATCCACCATTTACAAAATTGAATGAGGGCTTGTCGAATAGTCCATGAAATCATGATTCTCTCTGTGACAGTTCTGCTATGATCTTTTTTTTTGGATCCGTCTTAATGCAAATACAAACAGATTCAAAACAGTTTTAGCTGATCTGATTAAATGGGACATTGATGTGAATTGATCATTTGATTGTCTCTGGTGGTCACAGTTATCTGTCTCATGATAATATTTGACCTTACGCCAAGCACATTAGCCAGAGAACATCCCTCACACCGGTTTGCTCATAATAGTGATGAGAAGGGTCAGCCAAAATTGGGGCGGCAGGATTTGGATGTTGGTACTGGCTTGAACGGAGAGACGGACGGACGGACGGACGGATGATCCATCCATCCATCCATCCAAATAGAGCATACAGGAAATAGTTGCAATTAACAGGAAATAATACTAAATTGATTTCTATAAAATTTTGTAGCAAGATCGCCTATGGGATATTAATTGTTGGCAAAGGATGGAAAAAAGATTTTTACTGTTGAGTCATTATTCCACCAATTAATCAATCCATCCGCCAGAATCATAATGGTAGAGCCCGCCTATTCATCAGTCTCCGTGAACCAGGAAGTAGTCATCTAATGAACAAACAACTGCGTGACAACTTGGTAGCATCAACAGATTACAAACACAAAGATTAAAAGTATTGACCAGGACGGCATAAAAAATAGAATCAATAATGAAGAAAAGAAGCAGAACATAGTTTTTACAAGACAGTTAATAGTTTGAATTTCCTGACTTTTGCGTTTCAGATGACGATCGATAATCAAGTAACCAGCTAATCCCCAGAGCCTACTGCCCTCTACCATGTCCCACTCCCAGCACTCGCAGCGAGGTGCCCATGGGCGTGCCATGAGCTCTGAGGAGAGGAGCTCAGTGATGGTCAACAAGGCCTCCACACCGGTGCACAAGAGTGCATCATCCTCTTCTTCATCCCAGCGCGACAGTCGGCAGGTACGTTACCTCAAAAGACCCAACAAGCATGGTAGTTGTTAGAAAAGAAGCAGTGAGGCCAAAAAATTTAATCACGTGTATTTTATCGAAATAGTAATGTTTGGGTAGTTGGAAGGGTGAAAAACTGATTAGAGCATCTACCGCACAGTTCTGATAACCTGTGTGGAGTTTGTATATTCTACCCTATCCCTGTGTGGGTCCTCTCCAGCCACTCCGGTTTCCTTCAAAATCCCAAAAACATGCATTAATTGAAGAATCTAAAATGTGTGAATGTGTGTGGGAATGGTTGTTTGTATACATGTGCCCCGCAATTGGCTGGCAACCAGTTCAGGGTGTACACTGCCTCCTGGCTGAAGATAGCTGGGATAGGCTCCAGCACTCCCGCGACACTTGTGAGGATAAGCGGCAAAGAAAATTGGATGGATGGATGGATGGATGGATGGATATTTTGGGTATCAGATGGACATCAGGATTTGACAGCTTAGTCCTTGCAGTTTTTGTAATCCTATCACTCATTTGCCCATGGCTTGCCAATTGACATGGAAGCAGTTTTGCAAAATTGCTACTTGGCAAAAAAAGAAAAAAAAATCTGTCCCTCACTGCAGTTAAATGTCAGTTTCTGAAGGTTTATGGCAGTCATGCTGCTCCCATACAATCAGTGGCAAGTTTCTCGTTTCAGCATGTTCTTGATGACATAGGAGTAAAGCTTTCCATTACCGTCACTGATGAAAACATCAGACTTCCAAAGCAGGCATTTCCGCAAAGACGTGGAAAGTCCATCTGGAGGGCTCCAATGGAATTCTGCATTAACAAAAGTTGGATTCAGGAGATGCTTCAAAGCGTGATATACAGTAGCTTTATCCGTACCAACCTCAGGTTGTTCAAAGGCTGAAAAGCTATTATCACTCTCTGAAGCATTCGCTGAATCAAGCTTTTGTGTGGCTGCTGAGTTGCAGCCCTCTGGATAGATTTTCCAATGCGTTACGCGATTACTCGCTCGAAGAGTTCGACGTTTTCATTAGTAATGGTAGGCCTTCCACTGTGGCAAGAAGTATGCTATGGATAGCCTAAACTCGAGCATGCATCGGAGCAGTATGAGAGCCATACAGCTTCTCAAACTGGCACAGAAGAACTTCTTGACGGGCTGCACTTTTTTACATTTTTATGAAAACAAAGATTATGAAATGTTATCTCGCACAAGATAGTCAAGGTAGCTTTTCAAAGCTCAACCAGTCTTCAAACTTTCAGGCATCGTTGTGCTGTCAAAAAAATAACTTAACTATTCTTTTAAATTACAGTCTTTAAAGGTCGCATCCATGATACCTGATCACATTTTGTAAGAGGTGTAACAAAAGCAAACAATTTCACTCTTCTGACTGACTGTAACCCATTTTACTACTGAATGAAAGCGGAAGCTATGGCATTACTTTTATATCGGCACCAGGTTCTGAATGTTTCATGAGAGACTGGTGGGGGCTGGGTGCTCTTTTGGTCATGTGGCATGCTGTGGTATGCTGCATGGGAGCTTGTGTTCTCATTGGAGTGCTCTCAAGGGGAAAGGGAGTTGGTTTGATGAGAGCTGGAGCCTGTTTGGAAGCGCACAGTTGAATCCTTGATGCAGGATAATGCAGACAGTTAAACCTCCTCCTCCTCCCCTGTTCAATATTTCTTAATGACGCTTGATAACAATGTCTTCCTGGGTGAAAGGGTAGAGTATTCCATCAACTGAAATTACAATTATCTACTTATTCACCTTTTCTAATTCATCTCTTAAAAATGTCCTTTAAAGAAGGTCAGGAAGTGCCAAAGCTGCAGCCACAGAAATTCAAGAAATTCAATCTTTGTCTCTTTAGTAGAAAGCTCGAAGTTAGAGAAGAGAGCTGAGATGTGTAGGAATGTACTACATTTACTCCCTCCGTTAGTTTACTCAAGTAGCATTTTTGATAAATTGTAGTTGTCAGAGTAGGTTGAATGCAGTACAGTACATGTACTCCGTTACCAAGATCTATAGAGCTCGTGTACCTACGTCACCAAAATCATGTAACTGGCCATATTGCCGATCAAGCTAAGCATCGTTCAATGCTAAGTCGGTTGGAGATGACACGAAAATACCTCTCCCGGAGTTTTGTCTGATACCGTTAAACATGTAGAAAGTGATAATAAACAAAGGTACATGGAAAAATGACAGACACTTGGCATAGAGGACCCATATTAAATGCCGAAGTCAGTGTTTTTGCTAATAAGAAATTGGATCGTTAACCCGCTTCCGCTTGTCTTGGACAACTGGATCTACAAATGTATATGGTGAGTAAGTCTTCGAGATTTACACGGAAGAGTTTGAAAGCCTAGAAAAGTCTGGACGCATACAAATACTTCATTGCTGGATCTGTTCTCAATCAAGAATAAATCCCACATAGTGATGGAGCCCCTCAGATTTTTTCAATACAAATACCAATATTTAAATAAAGGACCCCTCGTTTTACACAAACTCACATTCATTACCTATGATTGGGGAAAAAAAAAAGACTGAGTCGGCTCCTCCACACATGGAGGTGTGTTGCGGCCACACGTTAAACTTTGGTAAACCTTTCCGTGACAGACTTTTTTTTAAAAATATGCATTGTTCTCAAATGAGTCCAATGCGTTTTTAAAAAAAGAAAATAAACTGCTGGGATAGGCTTCAGCCCCCGTACACGGAAACGTGTTGCGGCCACACGTGAACCTACATAAACCTCAGTGTGACCGACGGTTTATTTTCTTTTTTTAAATACGCATTGGACTCATTTGAGAACAATGCATATTTAAAAAAAAAAAGTCTATCACGGACAGGTGTACCGAAGTTACTAACTTGAGAACAATGCATATATGTCGGGGAGAGGTTTACTGAAGTTTAACGTGGCTGCAACATGCTTCCATGTACGTTCGAGACGACTGCCTGTCCTTTTTTTTTTTTTTCATTATTTTATTTGAAACGCATTGTTCTCGAATGAGCCAATTTGGGATCATAAATACTTCTTGAGAATTTGAGATTGAAAAGAATAATTCCTACCTGACGTGAAGTGATCGCTACACAGACGTGTGTATTTGGTTGGGCATCATCCATCACGTTTAATTGCCGAAATCCATCGATCTTTTCTGGTCTTTTCAGCTGGTATTCTATTGAATGACCTCTTTGAATATCTGTCTCATCTGTTATAACAACCAACAGCACAACAACTCTCAGGCATTGTGAATATTGTGCTCCGGTTCAATGTCCCCCCACTCTCTTGAGCAGCTCTTTTTGACCGGCAATATGGGGCCGTCAAAATGGTGAGGTCACGTGCACGAGCTCTATACAAATTTCAGATGTTTATTTATTTATTTGGCTGTGAATATATTAGAGATATTAAATGATAAAATACAATAGCCCTATTTTATGTTCATAAGTAACTAAAACATTTCGGGGGCGCGTTAATCGTGTTGACACAGGCACTGCATACACACTGCACGTTCACACTTTATTTATAGTTTAGTTTTTAGTTGTAATTCATTTGATGTTCATGCTCTGCCAAATCAGAAGTTACTCACCATTTACTCAGTACATGAGTATTTTTTTTCCTGCTGAGTACTAACAAGTAATTGTGGGGAGGAGAACTTTTTACTTTTATTTGAGCCAAGTTTCTTTCAAGTAACAGTCCTCATACTTGAGTACAGCATTTGGCTACTTTACCCACCTCTGTTAGAGAGCATTGTATTTATGGTAAAGTAATACGTACTAGTAATGCTCTAGATCTGGTAAAAGGTGGAGAGGATTTCCCACAGTCAATCCAGGTACAGTTCATTGTTTATCAACCACACAGGTAATTCGGAGGATTGTTGAGGAAATGTTTTGACTTTTCTGTACATTTTTCCCACATATTTATGAAATATACAATCTCGACTCAATATCGACAAATATTCATTCATTTCATGCATAAATGCATGCAAATGGCTACGTTGGAAGAGTGGATGTTGAACCTTTAGCCTGTACATTGCTGATGCTGATGGTACTATTGAGTATTTTCTGTGCATGTTAACGAGTCAGTTTATGCTCACAAAGGAGGCACAGAAGACACGTGGGAAAGTGTTAGGCTAGTTTGGCTGGGACTCAGTTTTTGTCAAATAAATAATAGCTGGGCTTTTTTTTTTTTTTAGTTAGTTAGGAAACCTAAATGAGATTCAGCCCCCATTTTCAAACCAATACTTGACACGTTCCTCATCTGCTGACAGCTACTGTTCATTCTGCACGTCCTGCAAAGAGCAGTGACTTGCTCGTACTGATATTGTGGGTTATGTGTTAATTTGTCCGTGTCCAACTTTGTATTTGTTAGTGGCTAACTAAAATCATTATGGAGGAATAAGTCATGATTTTAAATAACATTTAATTTGAGTTAAGGAATATCTCCAGGAAACTCTACCTTCCTTATTTTCTTTTCTGTATTACTTGTCCTCATTGGGGTAGCGGGTGGGCTGTAGCTAACTCAGCTGATTTTGTCTATTCACATTTACACTGATGGGCACTCTTTTCGTCTTCAATTAATTAATTTAACGTTCATGTTTTTGGAATATGGTTGAAAGCCAGAGTACAATAAGGAAAACCCACACTAATCCATCAAAATTTTTTTAACGCCACTCAGCAGGGCCTGAGTCGAGATTGAAACCCAGAACCTCTCGACGGTCAGGCAGATGTGCAGGCATCCAACCACAAGGCAGTTATTGCAGCTTTTGTGTATCACAATTGGTCTTTTCCTCTTCCATGACCAGTTACTACTGTCGCTTTGACACACATAAAGGTTGGATTATACTCCCTAAAGGACACTTACACTGCATGCACATCTGCTCTTGAACTGACAATTCCAACAGACGTACCAGTGTGCTGCCATTTTTTTAATCATCATTACTTGTCTGATGAGATGTTTGGCCTCCATAATCACCCTTGAATTCTGAATAGTGCAGAAGTGTTGGAATTCCTTTGGTAATGCTACTTGGTACTCCCTCAGACTCAGCGACATTTACTCCTTTGCAGGCATTGTAGAAGCAGATGTGCACATGAAAAACTCAGCAGAAGTGGGACACTGCACTGATATTTATAGTGCTGATTTAGCTTAACATGTCCAGGAGGAGTGCTTGTCCTTGCGCACCAAGAGTGTTACGGTAATAATTTAATTCATTGTCGGCATAAAAATGGGTACAATCCTCTCTGCAGGTTGGGAATGAAAAGACTTGATTAGATCATTAGGTGTTAAAGTTGCCGTAACATAAAATATTGCTTCTCACACCCCCAAAAAAAAAACTGTGACGTGATCAAGTGAAAGTAAGGGGGGTGGACCAAGCTATTTCCATCTTTGCAAAGAAGACTCACTCAGTCGTTCAGATTTAAATTATTCTGCAGTAAGATCAATAAATGTGAGCAGGGTGCAGTAAGTCAAATTGGCTTCATTCAATCATGCTTTCAGGGTCAAAGAAGAGGAGTTGTCTAGCATGAAGGGTAAAGCAGAGCAAGGAACCTACTTTCCCCGCCCGCTTTGTAAACAATCTAAAGCTGTAAGGTGACCGCAAAGCCAAAGAGACAGCCTCTTTAGTAAACCCACTCATGTGTCCCACGCATGACCTCTAATCATCCTGCCCATCTCTGGGGGGTTTCCTGGAGGGTTCACCTTGTTGTAACAGTCTTCCATCCAACCATCACACTTTAGGCATGAGATACGACAGAAAACGTCCATGACTTGTGTCGTAAAAGATATCGTGCAAACACAAAAGACGGATTTTCTCCTTCAGTGTGGGCAAGACGATCCAACACTTCCTTTCTGAATAGAGCAAATTTTTTTCCTCTTTCCCAAGACCCAGATGGTTATCAAGTGGACGCATTTTGAAGATGTCATCATAATGTCACAGATGGCGGGGCTATGAAAGGTCACGGAAGAATCCTTCAAGGAGTGCATGAATGTGCTGTAGACAATGCTGAGGAAGTGTGTTAGACTCCAGGGGAATGACTTTAAAGAAGAAAACTTGTGACACCAGTTCTAGAACCATTCCAATGCAATTTGTGTAGTAGTCTTGTGGGGAGTGTAACTCGGGAGTAGTGTAATGAAGGTTATTCCCATAGCCAGATATGAAAGGCTGCATCCTCAAGTCTGAGGCCGTAATCCATTTAATGTGTTGCTTATTTCATAGCGCACCACACGGTGGACTATGTAATGACCAGCTCGGCCAAAGTATAAGGCATCCACTTTTTTTTTGCATTGCTTTAAAATCGGATGTACTTTTTGCTAATTAAGTTGTGCATCGCCAGTAGCTCAAGGCCAAGCACAGGAGGGCGGTGGGTGTTCATAGGAGGCCCATTACCTCATTACCAAACAGATCTGTTCAGCTGCTCTTTTAATTAAAACAAGCTGTTGTCACCTTTTCTTAAGTGCTTCACATACCAATGTCAGGCATCCTCAAATATATGCACTGAAGGTTACATCAGGCTCAGGAGCAAAGATTTACAGTCTGCATATATTAGAACTGATTCAAGAAAATATATCCTTTGCAGATTATCTGAATTGTAATCATATTTATCCTGTCCTTAATTATCCCTTCCCCCAAATGTTGGGTCTGAACAATTGTGGAGAATACCACTGACCTTAACGCCCTTCTTTCTGGACAGTGGGGTAATACCTGTCCCTGCCTGACCTTGCCGTCGCTTTGCTCCAGAGATGTCGCTTTGATTTAAAGACTGACGAAAAACAAGAAAAGCATAGTCAGGATGAAACTAATGGAGGGGGAATTCTCAGAGCAGACAAGGGATGTGATAGGGAGCACAAACATTACACAAGAGAAACAGAGAGTTTCCTTCATTAGACTGCAGCCATGAGATTCAACTTTTTTTTTTATTTTTTATTTTTTATTTTTTTTTGTTTACCAACAGCTACATCTCCACTACTGGAGGAAAAGGCAGATCAGTTCTGACACTGCATCATTTTGTTTTACTTAGGAGACAGACAGCTGGGAAATCATCGAGGGGCTGAAAATTGGTCAGAACAGCGTCCAGAGGCCAGATAAGCATGAAGGGTTTATGCTGAAGAAGCGGAAATGGCCTCTGAAAGGCTGGCACAAGGTGGGCCCCATTGGCAGATTTTCTTCTTAGAAAAACACTTTCAAGCAGTAGCTGATAAAAGTCCGCACTGGGAATAATTCGCTGCCTCACAAATGTAGCTTTTAAATACCTATTCAATTGTTATTTCCTTTTTAGACACACCAAGTAAGTCCCTATCCATCACAACCGCACACAATGCACCATTTTGAGAGCATCACATTTGAATTAATGCATTTGCAGCTACAAACGGAATTTCTCACTAGGGATTCACAGCCAGGTTTTACCCTATTGTTTTTATTAACACAAGGTTGTTGGGTTTTTTTCTCTGCAGCGATTTTTTGTTTTGGACAATGGTATGCTGAAGTACTCCAAGTCTCCCATTGATGTAAGTAACCATGACTCAAACCCCCAGGCTTGAGCAGGCCCGCCTGGCAACAATGAGTCAGCTGGAATGTTTGCAGCAAAAATTGCAGTGTTTAAATTTGCTTTAGCTTTGTCTGATACACTAAAATTAAACCATCTTGCTAAACACTAGTGATGAATCAATAATGAGGTCCATGAATGTCAAAAAACAGTATGCCTTTCCAGTAGTAAAAAACTATAGAAGTACATTAAACAAAAAAAAACAAGTATTGATGTTGAGATTGAAAATATCAGTTGATTTTTCTTTACAATACACAACACCTAACTTTATTGAACGTAGGTAAAATGAATGTAGAAATGTCATGCGCAAAATTAAGTTGAACTTTGTCCATGTGTAACAGATCCAGAAAGGCAAACTGCATGGCAGCATCGACGTCGGCCTTTCTGTGATGTCCATCAAAAAGAAGGCTCGTCGTATTGACCTTGATACAGAGGAGCATATCTATCATCTCAAGGTAACGGGAAGAGTCAACATTGTCATTTCAGTATCCAAGCGGATAATCGAAATCAAATAAATGCTCTACTTCTTAGGTCAAATCCCAAGACATCTTTGATGCCTGGGTATCCAAGTTGCGACATCACCGTCTTTACCGACAGAACGAGATTGTACGATCTCCTCGGGACGCCTCCATGCGGACGTTCCCTCCGTCGGCGGTTGCAGAGTCCCCTCAAGCTGCTTCAAGTCTTGGACATGATGCCAAGGTCACTTGTGACACAAACTAGAGTGAAATGTTGGCAGAAGGTCTTAGTCGTGGAGTAAATTGTCTGCCTCTTTGTAAAAAGGTCATTGTGGTCTGTGCACAATGATAAGTTTACCGACTAATGGCTGTGAATGCGTGGTCGATTAGTGTCTAGTGCTGCAACGGTTGCTTGACAGGTACAATGAATCTGACCATTAGGATGAAGGATTCATTTTTCTCTCTGGAGTCTAGACACATTGTGTTCTGCTTCATTTATCAATGAAAACAGTCCACACTCTAGACTACTTCCATTGTAGGTGCCAGTATGTGAAACAGTATGTCGCAAGCAGACAGTTACATCCCATAGTCAGAATCCAGAATGGAGCTCCCTCATGTGTTAAGAAAACAGTCCAATTCTTCGTCCAAACAGTCCAATTCTCCCATCTCTTCAGACACAATTTGAGATGATGAGCATCTATGCATCAGCTCTATTAGTCTCTTGTCAAAACAAAGTCCACCAACCACATTAATGTATTCCAGCTGTGTTTATTGAAAACTAACGTATTCACTATTTTTGCGCTCAAGCCAAAGCAAAACTTAAAAGAAAAATATTGGCCTAGGACGAGGAACTGTTGTTGAAGTGAGGGGATGAGCTTCATTTAGCCATATCCTCGTCTAATAAGTGGGGGGTGGTTGTTGACATCTTGTGGCATTACAGGCAACTACAAAACGTTTTGTGGTTGTCAGTTACAGATTTTCACTATTTATGACAGGGTTCTGTACCTGTATTTTTTTTATTTATTTATTTATTTATTTTTAAATCTGACACTAACCCTTGTATCCCTCTAAAGCAAGCTAAACCCAGTGGGCTGCCATGGCAAACACCCGTCCCCACCGACAGCAGCCTGCCTGTCTCCTACAGAAACGGTCAGAGCAAAGTGGCTGCCTGGCTGCAAGAATCCGAGGAAATGGACAAATGTGCAGAAGGTGTGTTCTGCTCTCTGTTCATTCTGGGAACATGCACGTATCATGCAGTTATCCCTTACAACACAGTCTCAACATATTTAGCATGTTTTAACAATAAAATTCTTTCAGATCTTGCACGTTGCCAGTCCAACCTGACTGAGCTGAGTGGCCTCTTGCAGAGTCTGGAAATTTTACAAAGGACTCAGTCAGCACCCAACTTTGCGGATATGCAGGTTGAAAACGTAAACACACACACATACAGAAAGACACACACAAAATCATATGGGGTACTACCGTGCCCTGATGTAGAAGAGCCGCATTTAATCCCCAGTCGTCCTTCCTTTGTGACTTTGGCCTTTGAGTGTTTATTTCAAATATCAACGTTGCCCAAAAGTCAGCTGACCCTTTTTCTTTCGTTTCAGGTATCATTTGAACAGACGTAAGGCAGTCAACTATTGACAGTTTAGATTTTGAATTTTTTTGTAAGGCTTTCATTCCCTTGCCCATTACATTCAAGCAGCATTGCAAAAAATATCCACCTGGCAGGAAGTTTTTCTGTCCCCGAATACGGTTCGGCACCAGTTTAAAAAGCTTCATGGGTGTCACACCGCTCCACCACATTGGCTATCTGAGGCCATCTCTTGAAACAGGATCTGTTCTTGACAGACCACGCAGTGGAATACCTGCAACGACTGCCACTGATGAACAAAATGAAACGTCAGCGCCTTTGCTGACGCTGATCTACAGCAAACCTTCTGTATAGACTTTCTCTGGCTTTGCACAATCATCTGCTCTGGGAACTGTCCCCCCTCCCAATCAGAGGTAGTAGGACCTGGTGTTATGTTGCATAGTTTGTCAAAAACGGATCCAATTTTGACAAACTTGTCATAGAGTAAATTGTACTACACAGAGCAATTTTGCTATGCTGTTCTAATCCCAGTTGGCAAGCCATGCAAAAAAAAAAAAAAAAAAAAAGATAGGCTTACAAAAACTGCAAAGCATAAGCTGTGGAATGCGGATGATGGTCATTATCTGTCCAAATGATACCTGAAACAAAATAGAAAAAAGTAAGTGTTTAGTAACTTCTAGGACACCCTCCTTCTTAGCTTGTCGTGGTTTTTTACGTGATAGACATAGTGTGTATGAAGGAGCTCAGAATGTGCTTGAGGTTTGCCAGTTTAGGAAAGTGGCACTTTCCTCCATTATATTCCCAGACAGACAGGATTCAGTCATGCGTATCACCAGCATCAACCGCTTAGCACCACTCATCACATTTGGCGCTGAATTTTGTTTGCTATTCATTTATTGGAATTTGTCTGATTTGTAACTTCAGAACAGCCAATTTGTGTGTTGACTTTTGCTTTTTGTGTGAATGTGTTCTTATTAACCACTCGACTGCATACTTTCATCCACATTTGCTACATAGACGGCTTGCGTAGAATTGACAAAGAAAGAAAAGCGCATGAACAGAAGATGGAGGACAAAAAGTGTCGGCAAAGATGCAAAATTCCAGCTTCAGGTACTAATTTTTTGTTGTTTTTTTGTACGAAAAGGGGCCTGACTCATTCTCTCAGACATGATTATTATTTTAAGAAGGTCTTGCTTCCCAAATTAAATTAGAATAATAATAATTACATATAATTATAAGTTGAACAAAACTTTTTTACTTTTTATGTAGTCTTTTTAGCTTCAAACTCGCCTCAACAGTTGTGGGATCTTATTTTTTTTTCTTGTGCCCAGTTTTGCTCTTATTTTGCTTAACATATTGTGTGCTTCCCATTAAAAAAAAAAAACCACTTGGCTTTCAGTCACAGAGGTGTTACACAGATAAAAGAGTAAAAAGCAGTTTGAGTAGTGCGTGCTCGATTTGCAAATGTCTCTACGATGAATCCCTCTCACAAGATCGTAGTGCATTATTTTTATTTGACTTCCTTGGAATAACTTTAGAGACTCAACATGACTGCGCTTCTCAGCTGATTAACCCGCATCATCTCTCATTAGGTCCCGCTGTCATCCAGCATGTCGCCAGTGCGCCTCCACTCATCCAACCCTAACCTCTGCGCCGAGATGGGGGACTTTCAAGCTCCCGTCTCCCGGCTGACAGACAGCGTAGAGTGTACTAGTGACTACATCAAACTGCAAGAGGAGTTCTGCACCATCGCCCAAAAAGGTTAGCGTACGTGCAATCAAGCATGACACGAAAGCGAACATCCCCAAAGCAAATGTTTTTTTAAATTGTTGTCATACTGTCAATAAGATTGTAAGTCAGGAACAAATGCATATACCAATGAAATGATCAAACATCAAAAGTATTGAATGCGTGCGTCAAACTCATGTGTTTTACAATCATCTAATTAGGTTATACAGTGTTTAACACATTACACCCCAAGGATAAAATGTATGATATTGCACTATGATCGACTGTAAAGGCATAATTTAAATGTTACTAGTATAGTTAATATCACTATAAAGTGACTATGGTGTCATCATCAAAATCGCTCAATCGTCACGAAAACACAGCACAATAATTGAACTTGGAGTTCTTCTTAGAAGTGGACAAACATTTCTACAAGTACTGGACAATGATAAGTCTCTTAAAATTTGTTTCCTTCATACGTTTAGAATTTTGTGTGTAGTTGTATGGGCTCAAACTTAAAATCGCCACCATTTCATGGGGAAATATCAGTTGATGTCAAAACCATTCAGAAATTTGAAACATTTGTTTGTTTAAACAATAGTCACATTGCTAAGTGAAGGTATGGAACATTTTTTTCTAAAAAGCTCCACCCTGTCAGCAATCTCATATTTTGCATGTACATCATCATTGCGATTTCCAAATGTTCATCAAAACTAGTGTGGCAGGTTGAACAATATGCATTTCTAACAACATAACATTCATTTATGAATATGAAGTTCAATGGAAAATCTCAACTTCTGTGTGGTGAATTGAGGAAGTCTCTAAGACACCTTATGGTGATACTGACTCAGTAATACCCTCTTTTATATGTACTTTTATATTTACACAGCAGAAACGATCATTTTGAATTTGCATTCCTGCCAACACGCAGCAAAGATTTAGCAAGACAGTCGTGTTGTTATTTTGGTGGGATGCTTGTTGTTGTCCTAGTGAACTCTCAGAGCCACACCTCTAATGCAGATTCTCACCAAAATGCAATAGGCTCTTCCTGGTATTTACTCTTTTACAATGTCAAAATGCCACAGTACATCACGTCCGGCCTTGTTTACCACAGAAATATTTGGCCAAACGTTTTTAACCTGCAGCTGGCCTAAAGAACGTATGTGGACTGCAGACGAGCAGTGGACAGTGCCAGCGCCATGCCACACGTGTGATGCCGTGCAGCTGCAGTTGACTGCTAGCGCTAGCTCGGAGGCACTTCTCCATTATATAATGTAGTCAGCAATGGCATCCCTCTCTGTCTTCCCTCTGCGTGCTCACAAGGCAATTTTACATCCCGTCGCATTGATGGCCTCCTAAATGCCCCTGAGTTTTGCATTCTGTGCTAAACAACTCGGCGTGGTCACTAACATTATAGTATCCCTCACTTTTCCACTTACGTAATACGTATTAAGAACGGTGCGTTGCATTTAAGGCACCGAGCAAAATCAGCTGACGCGAAAGAAGTGTGCCGCGTGAATGATCATTGTGCCCTTATTGCGCCATTCTTTCCGTGCACAGTCCACACGCTGCTCAAGTCGGCTTTCAACACAGTCGCCATTGAGAAAGAAAAGATCAAGCAGATTCTGTCTGACCAGGACCAGTCTGACCACTCAGCCCAGATCAACTCCCTGAGGAAGTCTCTGTCACAGGTAATGAGCCTGTCCTCAAGCCAACGTGTAATGGATTTGACCGCCACACACATCTGCTGGTTGGCGTGCCACTGGTTGCCAGGGAACCATCAAGAAAAGAGCTGACTAGATCATTACTACAATTCAAATATAACTACACGATGTGAAGTCCAAGTACAGTACATTCAAAAGCTGCCGTTTATTCCAAGGAGTCACCGCTATCACAGCATAAAGTGATGTGCGAGGTTGTTGCAGCCCATTTGTCTTCTCTTACAATAATTGGTGAGAAAAAGAAATGTCCCGTGGTCTTCATTACCGCTGCTCCTTGAGCCCGTCTTGTCCGCCCCACGGGCTTACTGTAATTGGACTGTCCCTCACTAACTGTTTCCATCACACACACACACACACACACATTAAAAGCTTATGTGACAGCATTGTCGGATGTCCCAAGCTGGAGGTCACATTTCTTGACAAAGGCCTTGTGGGAAAAATGACAGTCACCAATCACTACACTGTGAAATTTGAATGCTTCAATAGTCAGAAATCTACATGGTGTCATTATGTTTTCATTTGGAAGTATTGATAAGTTTGGTGTCTCTCTGTGGCTGCACAACTGAAATTGGGAGACCAAGAGAGTGAAAGGCTAATTGATAGCAATGTATGTTGGCGAGTTATACAGTAATTATTGTAATATAATGTTTCTTTAAAAATAATCATTACTTCATTTAGATTGCTCTCTCCTGCACCACTGGTACAGATGTAAAAAGCATGCTGATTTATTTCTAATCCTCCCAACAAATTACATCTTATGTCTTAATTGGTTAATAAAGTAGAAATGAATGAAAATCGGAACAACCAATTTAATTTTCGTCCAAGGCCGTGTCCCAAAACGCAGAACTTCGAACCCGACTGAATCGCATCCACTCCGAGTCTGTCCTGTCGGAACAAGTCGTGAGCGTGAATATCATCTCCACTCCTGATGAGGTAGGCCACTGTGTTGCTCATGGCTAATTTAACGCTCCGTACTGATAAAACAACCAGGCGGCCAGGTAGTTGTATTATTGGTTTCCTGCCTTATTGGTCGATGGCCTTTCAGATTGATGATTTCTTCAGTAGAGGCTCAGTAATGTTTTAAGGGATCATTATTCAATGCAGATGCTGACTTGAAAAGGAGTAATTGGAAATGGATGGAAGCATAAAGTGAACTCCCGTGTCTTTCTGTCACTGTGCTTTCTGGCAGGTTGGAGAGCAGATGGGCATCCCTCTGACGCAGCAGGCTTCCAACGAAAGCCGACTTTCCATGTCGGAGTCTGTATCCGAGTTCTTCGACGCCCAGGAAGTGCTTCTATCGGCCAGCTCGTCAGAGAATGAGGTAATTTGAGTCTTTGGGGTGGAGCGCAAGGACCATAATGTAGGCCCTGGGTTAGTTAGCAACTAATGAGAGCGGCCTGTAAGGTTAAAATAGCACATTTAATGGAAACTCAATCATAGTCGGGCACTTGGAAAGGCTCCCTGTTAATTGGAGCAGACGCCTCATCCCTCATTTGGCTTCAATTTGGTCTTTTATTTCTTTATGTTTAATTAGAACAATGCTTCCAGCTCTGTTTAAAAGAACAATTAGGCCACTTGAAACCATAATTTCTGCCCGCTAACTCTCTGTAGCCTCTGAGGGGCTATTAAAGAGGGTTGCTCTCCAGTCATGCATTGTGAAGGATAACTCTCAGAGGACATTTATCACACTGTAACATGAAGGCAGGCCCATTCAGACCCGTGTTGGCCAAACACAAAGCACCAGGAAACTGCCACACGGTTCAATACAGACGTGCTCGTGTGAAAAATACGCTGCGGTCTCTCTCCGCGTGATAGCTGCAGTACTGTGCTGCAGCTTCTTCCCCTTGAGGGAACTGCAGCAAGCGCAGCCAAACCTGGTTGCAGTTTGTGTCCCGACGATCCTGATTCTGAATCTCCCCCTCTACCTGCTCCACCTACAGGGCTCAGACGATGAGTCATACGTCAGCGACGTGAGCGATAACATCTCAGAGGACAATGCCAGTGTGACCGATAACGTCTCCAGACAAAGTA
This sequence comes from Syngnathoides biaculeatus, assembly GCF_019802595.1. Lineage (NCBI taxonomy): Eukaryota > Metazoa > Chordata > Actinopteri > Syngnathiformes > Syngnathidae > Syngnathoides > Syngnathoides biaculeatus. Next base: position 11,045,726 of record NC_084653.1, on the reverse strand, counting down.
GGTCCGCCTCGTTCTACTCCGTTACTAACTTTAAGCATTTTGCAGTTTTCTTTCAGAAATTGTGTGCAATGACTCAACAGAGGATCCTACTCTGAGGAAGCACAAAGCTGACACACTCGCGCGCTTGGCGAGCTCATTTATCATTGCGGCTGAAGCCACGGACTTTCCTGGGCCTATCTGTGCCAAGATCTTTTCTTGGGTTTGACGAGGGCACCCGTGTGTGGAGGGATGGGCTCTCCCGCCTTCATCTCTGTCATATCCCAAACACTTTTAGCAAAGGAAACTTCCAGTAGTCTAGTCTTGGAAACATCAAGCTCATGCAGATACACTGGTAGGCTTCAAAAGTAAACAAAACAGCAAAACTCTGCATGCAGTCCTGCAGGAGTCAAGTGAAATAAAAATCCAGTTTCAGCACAAATTGCACCCTAACATGATGAAAGGAGACATTCTATAATATATATATATATATGTAATTTGAACACTGCCCAAATTTCTTTTTTTTTTCAGTATCTTAATGGAAAAAGCTAAACACTCACAAAAATAGTTTTAAGAAGACCCGTTTCTCATTAACTCCTATATACTTGTGATTAAAGCAATATTCTTATTTATTGAGATGGTGATGGTGGAGTGAACCCATGAGTTTGCAATTCCTAATTGAACTTCTGAAATAGATTTGAGTTTTCTATAATATTCTAATTTACATTTATCTGAACATGTTTCATGGGATTTTCCACATTAAAATGTAAACACGATCTGGATCAGATCCCAATGAAATGACAGCTTCTGATCCTGTATATTCATAACAATCTGACTTTAAATGACTTTTCATATTTTTCACTGACGGCGTAGCGGCTTACGTGCCTGACTTCTGTGCAGGCAGCGTTGGTTTAGTGCCCAGTCGGTGACGGGGGTGAATATGAGAGTGCCAACAGTTGTTCATCTCTATATGTGCAATCTGGTGGACGGTGACCAGTCCAGGGTATAGTCTGCCTCTCACCCACCAGGCTGTAGTCTGCCTCTCACCCAAAGTCAGCTGGGAACAGCCCCAGGCTACCTGTGACTGTGAAACGGGTGAACGGACAGATCTGACTGCTGTATCATTTTACATAAAGAAAAAGCTACTCCGAGTGTTTTGTCTTTTCAGTGGCCAACGGAGACTTCGCCGCCTGTGCCTTCCGTAACGGGCGGCGCATCTCCCTGCCGGCGCCCTGTCCTGACACCGGCAACATCAACCTGTGGAACATCTTGCGGAACAACATAGGCAAGGACCTCTCCAAAGTGTCCATGCCCGTGGAGCTCAACGAGCCTCTCAACACGCTACAGCGCATGTGTGAGGAGCTGGAGTACAGCGAGCTGCTGGACAAGGCCGCTGAGATGGAGGATCCCTTTGAACGCATGGTAACCCTCAAGTACCACCCTCACACAAAAAAAAAATCTTTGGCTCTCCAAGTACTGTTACAGTGACCAACTTGAAAATACCGGATTATGTTATCTGTAAAGATTTTCATACGTAAAGGCCTCAGCACCGGTTTGAACCCATGAGGCCAATGTGTGAGCCGTTATACCTCTGTGCCTTCCTGCCATGTGACAGGATGCTTCGCTACTTCATATCTTATTCATAAAACTTGCTGATCACTTCTGGTTGATGTCCACGGTGGTGTTGTCTCGCTTGTGCCAGGTTCTGGTCGCTGCCTTCGCCGTATCAGGCTACTCATCCACCTACTACAGAGCAGGAAGCAAGCCATTCAACCCGCTCCTTGGAGAGACGTATGAATGTATAAGAGAAGACAAGGGATTCTGTTTTTTCTCTGAACAGGTACAGATGTACTTGCTCACACGATCTTTCTTACTAGAATCACACTCATTGTGCAAAACATTTGGGCCAGCGGTACCTTCAGATTCGAATGACCCGCCTTATGAGTCTTTATGGAGATAGGAGCAATCATTCAGCTGATTTTTGTCTTCGATATGAGCAAAATTGGAGATCGAAGGGCTAAATAACCATGTAAATATGCCAATAAAACAACTACAATTACTGCAGTTTATGGAGCCTTTTGGAGTAACTATGAAACTTGTGTGCGTGTGTGTGTGTCTGAATGACTGCTGTATGATGGATAAAGGGGAATTCCACTGGTTTGCATTAACAATGTATCCAATAGGTCATGTAATATGTACTCTATTTTGGCAATGTGATGTTAAATCCTCTCTCATCTAATCGTGTTTTGAGAAGATTTTTATCGACAATTACAAATTTTCAAGGGTGCTGCCATTTTTGCAAGTCACTTGACCTACATGCGCAGATGTCACGTGTTACGTGGGGTTCCAAACGCTCGATTACATGGGGACACCAATATGCCCAGCGCTGATTTCTCGGATTTATCCTCATCTGATGAAGAAATAGCAGTATCAGTTGATCGGGAAGACAGAGGAATAATTCCATACACAGCCGTGAGCGGCTTGACCACTCGGTTGATCGGGAAGATGGAGGAATAGTATTCCGCTGTGCCGCTCACTCCGCGTCATTCCGCCCAAAGAACCATCCGAATATTCAACATTAATTACAGCCACAGGTTCATATCTGTATGGAAGTATTCCTTCGTCTTCCTGATCACCCGATACTGCTATTTCTTCATCACATGAGGATAAATCTGAGAAATCAGCGCTGAGAATATCGGTGTCCCGTGTAATCGAGCGTTTAGAACCTCACGTAACACGTCACATCTGCGCACGTAGGTCATGTGACTTGCGAAAATGGCAGCGCCCCCGAAAATTCATAATTGTCGATAAAAATCTTCTCAAAACACTATTAAATGAGAGAGGATTTAACATCACATTGTCAAGATAGAGTACATATTAAATGACCTATTGGATACATTGTTAATGCAAAATCAGTGGAATTTCCCTTCAAGGTGGCCAGGTCTTACACACCAATAGGAATTTTATGAATCACAAACTGCTTGGTTCTTTCCAATCTATCCAACTATGTTCTTCCTATGTTCTCCCTTCTTCATCTACGTCATATCCCAAACACATTAAGCAAAGGAAACTTTCAGTAGTCTAGGAGTTGTAGTCTATTATTTTATTAAGTACAATCTTAATTAGTGCCGCTTACCTTATTCAAAAACATATGACCAATTTTTTGTTGGCCTTTTTAGAGGAGCCCGTTAAGGGTTTATGGCATTTCCATTGACTTCATTGGGGAAAGGATGATTTTGAGTTATAAGCGTATTCATTCGGAGGATGAATTAAATATGGATTGAAGCACTCGTGTATAGCTCATTTATTCACACAGTTCTCTAAATTTGAAACCATCTTGAATTTGAATATTTCGATAAATACATCACCTAGGGAAACAAAATTAAATGTGTTTTTTGTTGAAGAAAAAGATTAATCAAAATTCCAACATTTTTAAATGGATGTAGATTGTATGACCAATTTCCATCTGTCTTGTGAGATAACCAAAATTTTAATTTTTGCCTTCCTTCTTGAAATTTTGTGTGTCTCCGATTTAAAATGACAAAGCGTTGTCAGACTTTTTCTGTTCTTTTCGCAAGGTGAGCCACCATCCTCCCATCTCTGCCTGCCACTGTGAGTCCAAGAACTTCACATTCTGGCAAGGTAGGCTGCACCTCTGATTCATGGAGGATTTTGGATGGATGCAATAATCAAAGCTTCCGATGTCCTTGTTATTCCAAAAATCAAGACAATGGAACAGGAGGCATAGTTTTGCTGTTTTTTTCTTCCCACAGATGTGAGATGGAAAAATAAATTCTGGGGAAAGTCAATGGAAATATTGCCAGTCGGGACAGTCAGCCTCATGATTCCCAGGTAACCTCCATATTGACGCATCTATTCTCAATTATGCCGTCAATACGTCTGCCTAAAAAGCCGCCGAGTCTTCACCCACCACCCACATGAAGAAAGGTCAAGTCTGTTGGTTTTGAAAAAATAGGTTTAGAATACATTTTGTCCCTTTGTCGCCATTATAAATCCCTTTAACTGCGCAGGTGTTGGATTGGCTTTTTTGTGAGGTACACCAACTGTCTCATGTGATACCATCCACTTAAGCTGTAATTTTTCCGAAAACCGTAGTTGGATTTGCATTGTGTTCAACCTGATACAAAAGTCTGATGTCGTGGTAAGTAATTCTTGGTAGTTTGCATTTCAAGTCTCAGACACTGCAAATAGCTAATCCACTGGGAATAATAAACCCCAGGTGATGCTACCATTTTTACATTTGAATATAATTAATGCATGAATACTGAAAATGTGGAGCTACTGAATACAGAATTTGACTAAACAACTTGTGTTTTTGAGTGTTCATGCTGGGAAAAAAAACAACAACATGAAAAATAGTACATTTTTCACCAGGCCCAATGTGTATTCAAATATTTATGATTTATTTTTATTTATTTCATGTTTAGGCCCTCAGATTGTGTTGGTTGATAGAATCTATAAATAATAGGCATAATAATAGGGATGTCACAGCAGTCGCTGCTATAAGCATCTGAAACACACGAAGTAAAAGGGGTATTTTTTTTTGTTTTTTATGCACAATGTTAATTTCACCAGAGTGGAGTTTCACTTTTTGTGTTTCACTGTGGCTTTAAAAATAAAAAAAAGGTCCATCTTTCTACCTGCAGATGTCATGTCTGCGTTCCCTGTCTCTGTTCAGATTTGGAGATCACTACGAATGGAACAAAGTCACCACATGTGTCCACAACATCCTCAGCGGCCGGCGTTGGATCGAACACTACGGCGAGATCACCATAAGAAACACAAAAAGCAGTGCTTGCCTCTGCAAACTCACATTCGTCAAGGTCAGTGGAGGTTTAGTTTGATGTGGGCCACGTGCAATGTTCCCTCTAAGATGTGCATTTGCGCACTTGTTGCACACTCTCAGCGCAGATGAAAACAGGTCCAGCGCAGTGAACTACAGCATGATGTTTTTTCTTTTGTTTTTTTTTTTACACGGCAAAACACTGCCTCTCACAACAGCTTCTGCTCGGCCACATCGGGCCACACACTCTACTTCCTACTTTACATGACACCAACCCCGTCCCCCCAGCCCCCACGACCCCACCTTCGGTCTTAAAGGGGTACATTCATAATTACCAACACGGCCCAGCAACAGTCTGGGCAATGTAGAGCAAAGCGTTAGACATGCATACGTTCACTCTCAATAATAATGATAAAAGTAAAAAAAAAAAAAAAAAAAACGAAATGTTGCTTTGATGAATGTCAGAGTATGAGTATGTGAATAATAGAAGAAAAAGTGGTGAAACTGGATGAGATTTTCTCTTTTTTGAGTAAAAAGGTCTAGTTTGAAGCCATAGTAGAAAGTGCAGGATGAGATTCTGCGTAATGTTAAAATTCCACCTTGGCACAGCCTGATTGAGGATGAAAGCACAGATGATACATTTCCCAAAAAGCTAATTCTGTATTTTAAATATAGGTGGCAACATAACATTAACCCTACAACTGTTTGGGAACATCATTCAGCTTTCAACATGCGTTACGAAAGATATTCTGCAAGCAATAAGATAAACAAACATGAACCAAGAAAAACAGACAGGTATTTCATTGTGGGTTAAAAAAAAAAAAAAAAATGAAACGCAGTTGGAAGCGACCTTTCAAATTTATAGTTCATAGTTGGCTTGGTTTGGTTAGCAATGTATTTTTTGTTTGTTGACATTTTCAGTGTAAGTTTGCAAAAACACAAAATTTTTCTTAGAAATGTTCTGATGGGAATGTAATCTGAACCTTTGAATGAGCCACGTAACTTCAGTGGATGACACGGATCTGACCAGAGTGGATATGTCTGATGTTGCTCACAGTGGTCAAAGGGAGCGCTCACAGCCTTGGTGTGTGTGCTCAGACACGTAAAAAATTAGAGGGAACAATGGCCATGTGTGGTCTACATGTGCTGATAAGTGGACCCTCCTTCTTTTAGGGGAACTACTGGAGTTCGAACGTGAACGAAATCCAAGGATTTGTGATGGACCAGGAAGGAAAAGTGATCCACAGGCTTTTTGGAAAATGGCACGAGGGGCTTTACTGTGGTGTCCCACCATCAGCCAAATGTATCTGGAGGCCAGGTAAGCACTTGCATTGGGAATAAAATGAACCGTTCCAGATTCCGATATCTTCACAGTGACATGTCATGCAAAAAAAATCCCACAGATGACAGATCATGATATTTACCATTGCTCTTCATATAGTTTTTAAAAAAAAGCTGTTACTGTAACACCACAGAACAGCAACAAATACAAATCAAAATGGATTGGACCCCCACATAGTCGTGATTTAGCACCTATCCCTCATTACTTGCTACAGGTCCAACTTATTGTACATTTATAGTTTAAATTTGAACAGAGAACAAGAATCAACGACTCCCAGATTTCACTTTTCACGGTAGGGCTTGGTAACTAACCCAGCGACTAGTGGCGTCCACTGTATATTCTATTAGAACTATTACTGGATTTTACTCGAGAACCTTCTTTGCTTATTATTCTGTCTGTTAAAAACATTGCATCTCCTCCAGTAGACCTCGGTGTTGCTCGGCATGGCAACACTAAAGCTGTGTGACTTTAAATTCAGACTTGCCTGTGTACTGTAAACCCAAATTGATTGCTTAAAAATCTGTGATATCACGGGATACAAAGTAAACCTCAATCCAAAGTTCAACATTTTAGATTTTTTTTAACCTATTCTCAGTTATTTACTGAAACACATCATTAAGTGAGCCGCATAAATGCTTTGATGTCATCTTGCGGCAAATAGAATGCAATGTAAACTTTGGGGTGGTCAACTACATGTAGATTCTTGTTATTCACTGCAGGGCTCCATCCCTATCCCACTGTACTTCTCATGCTGTTCATCTTCTTGCTAGGCTCTATGCCCACAGACTACGAGCTATATTACGGCTTCACCAGGTTCGCCACAGAACTCAACGAGCTTTGTCCCGAGTTGAAAGATGTCCTGCCGCGAACGGACGCACGCTTCAGACCCGATCAAAGGTCACAAAGACCACCGGCATAGATAAACTCCACAAAGTGGATCTCAACGTTAGTCAATCAATGTGCATTCTGCTTCACAAAAGGTACCTAGAAGAGGGTAACTTGGAGCTTGCTGCCTCCGAGAAGCAGCGAATTGAAGACCTGCAGAGGACCAGGAGGAAGTGGAATGAAGAAAATAATGTCAAACAGGAGCCTTGCTTCTTCAAGTAAGACACTAACCACACTCATTCATCATACTGGCTTAAAAAAACATTGCCAGTTCATTTCCATTCTCCCTGACGTTCATTTGCATAACAATTTAGTCCCTTTCTGACTACGGTGTATTGTCAAGGCTCTAGCGTGTGCGTCAGTGACGTGAGCTTTAATGGCAAAGTGCAACTCACCGTCATTGCCATGATGACAAGAACAAAACGAAAAGGAAAAGTCCACAACAGAATTGACCGCAACATTCAGACTAAAAACTGCTCAAAATTTGATTTGATTTTACTAACGGCTTTATTTTTGTTGCAGGAAAGTGGTTGACGCTAATCAAAGAGAACGTTGGGTGTCGAACAACACGTACTGGGAGCTGCGCAAAAACCCTGGATTTATCAACATGGAGCCTAGCGTGAACCTGTGGTAGCCCACAGCCCCTCGCTCCCCTCCTCACATAGCAACGTCTGACTGCACAATTGAGATGTGAGAAGAAAACCAAAAACTAATAAGACACATTTGGAGGTGACGCGCCCGGATTGGTGCAAAGCTTACAAGAGGAGCCTCACCTTCAATGTAGTCGGATCTTCTTCAGCTACTTAAATGACTCCCGAGTCGGCCTTAAATGCGGACACCCATACTTAACTACAACCATGTGCATGCTTAAGACAGCTCTTACAGGCATCCGGCCATATTTAATACATTACGGTTGTAGAAAAAGAGATATTTTTTTATAAAATATCTTAGCAGAATTTTTTTTTTTTTTTTTTTTTTTTGCCTTTTAATACAATTTGTGATGGGGAACAACACGTCAAGCCACAGCTGCGTGCACACACCCCATAGCATGTTACACAACAGTGTAACCATATTCATCTGAAAATCAATAGACACGAGTCAGAAGTTGTCTGCTCAATCTCGGCTTGAAGACCCCTCATTCCCTGCCTCGCCATCTAATTTCAACCATCTGCTTAAAAGCCACTCCGTCCATGTATAGTGCTGAGCTTACTTCGTTACACTGCAGGGAAACGCTCTAAACTGGGGGGGTGGGAGAAGTGTGGCCCGGAGAGAATTTACATTATGAAGAATATTTGTTGCATTAATGGAGTCATTTGTTTTGTGCATGTAAAATTTAAATGTTTTTAGTTGTTTTTAAGCATTGTTCCTAAAAAAAGGTTTCTTAAAATACATTCAGTGATTATTTTATTATTTTTACAGGAATTGAATACGTGATTAATTTATTGTATTATTTTTGCCATTTTCAACTCAAAAAATTAATTGAAATGTATTTATTCATAATAACAAGCCATTCAATAGTTAAGTGAGTGCAAATATTTCATCATTGCCCCCGAAAATTTATTTTATTATTGTATTAAGTAGCTGGTTAAATTATAATTAAAAAACAATTTGGAGGTTGAATTACTATTTTATTATGAAAGTGAAATATTTTACATACAGATTTTAATGACATGGACCATTTTCCCATTTTTAAAATCATTATGTATTTAATCACTCAATACAGATAAAGAATTTCCAAAAAAGATGGGTTTGCCCAACCCTGCTGCTAATTTATCCAAAGATACTGTAGGTGGCTTCATTTATTTTACTAATACTATGCCTCAAAGTGTGGTACTATATTTTCGATTACAAACCACTCATCAACATATTTATTACATTACATGGACAAAAGTACTGGTTGTTGCATCCATGGAAAGTTCCGGGTTTGTAATGGGGGAGCCTGGAAAAAAGACCCAGACAGAAAATGCATACTCCACCCAGGAAGGCCCAAAAAGAGACACAAACCTCCAACCTCGGGACCGTGAGGCAGATATGCTAACCACTAGCGCACAGCGTTGCCCTATGAATTAATTCACAGACTGAAGGTGGATTTTTGTCCATGTATGTCACGTTCTGGCAGCTACTTTGTCAACCCTAAAACTGCAGAGCCACCTGCTGCTCACTCAAGGGAACTACAGCTCACTGATGCAGGCGTGTCATCAAATTTGATTGAGTTATTCTGATTTAGCTGATCAATAACTAGCGACTAAAACTGATACAGCCCCGACAGCTGTCACGGGAGGGTTTCTCATTTGTTATAAAACCAACGCTGATTGACAAAACAAATATGGAGTAAAACTTCACTTTTGCTGATGACCTTTGTCTGCACTTTCTCCCCTCGACAAGTATTCAATTTCACTTGCCGTGCCTTAAAGCATTTAAGAATGACACGTACACTGCTGGTGAGAAGAAGTTCTGCCATCTGCATCTCTGCTAAGCGATAGTAAAGCTAAAGGACTGTGTGTTCTTGCTCAACATATATGTCTTACAGTAGATTTACACTAGGTTCTTTGCTATGCCGCCATACTACATGCAACCTGAAGTAACTGTAAATACAACACATCTAGAAAAATGATTCCATCCATTTTGTGTAGCGCTTGTCCTCATGTGGGTCGCGGGTGAGCTGGATCCTATCCCGGCTGACAAAAAAAGTGGTCATTCTAACAAACAGCATTCACCTAGCAGCACAAGCGGAAAACAGAATGGACGCTCAGACGGGCGCCAAGAGGCTCATGTGAGAGAGAGAAAGAAAAAAAAAAGTCGACCACCATCTATTGTCCCACCTGCATGTGTAGCCTGCCAATGATTGTTGCAGATGCCTTACAGAAAGGTTCTGTTCTTGTCGTGGACTGGACCGCGTGCGCTCCGTTTCCTGATGGTACCTTCTTTAAAAAGTGCAATTGAAACAACGTACATATCTTTCCATCAACACTGTACACTGCTGCTACATAGTGCTTGTACGAATAAAACCGGACCTTCAGTGTGTGGTTTATTCACCAAATTTGACCTCTTTGTCTGTGTGTGTTTGTTAATGTGTAAATATCAAACCATCTAATATTGTTGAGTTCACAATTACTCAATGGGAACATGACTCTCTCCATTCAGTAGTTTTATTTTTGGACATGGGTGGGCATGGAGTACACATTATGTCAAGTCCAACACAAATGCCTCCCTGAACAGCATTTCAATCTTTGTCAAGTGCTTCATTTTGCTAGCTTTCTGCCACATAAATTCATAAAATAAAACATTAATGCGCCTTCGTGTCCTGACATCCAGTTGGCTGAAGTTTCTGTTAAAATGTACCTTCTGTTCCAGTTTGTGCGTTTTGCTTCGTTGAGGCCATAATCTTGATGTACTGGAGGGCGGTGTGTGCGGCGGCGTTGTGTGCATTGCCGCGGGAGATGCCCGTGCCGTGGCACACGGTGACGGGGGAGGTGGAGAGCTCTACCAGGCACTGGTACTGCCCGTTGGCCGTCAGCTCGTCTGCATAGAACAGCCACAAACCCTTAGAATGACACGGCTGCATCGCCACTTTCCCTTCCGCTCGACGGCTATTGGTTGGGAAGCATGCTTGCTGTGGAAACGACCAGGTTTGTACCGCTATTTGAATGAAACTATTTCAGTGGTGTAAAGAATTTTTTACCAAGTTGTAATGGAAGACTAAAGTTCAAAATGAAAAAAAATAAAGGTGCATTTGTTCAAGGGTCCACCTGAACAAATAATGTATCTGCCTCAAATCGTTAAAGAAATTATTCATTATTAATAAATATACAGTGAAGAAAATTAAGTATTTGAACACCCCGCTATATTGCTTGTTCTCCCACTTAGAAATCATGGAGGGGTCTGAAATGTTCATCATAGGTGCATGTCCACTGTGGGAGAGATAATCAAAAAAGAAAAATCCAGAAATAACAACGTATGATTTTTTTACCGATTTATTTGTGTGATACAGCTGCAAATAAGTATTTGAACACCTATCACCTAGAATTCTGACCCTCAAAGACCTGTTAGTCCGCCTTTAAAAGTCCACCTCCACTCCATGTACAGTATTATCCTGAATCAGATGCACCTATGTGAGGTCGTTACCTGCATAAAGACACCTGTCCACCCCATACAATCAATAAGACTCAAACTTCCAACATGACCATGACCAAAGAGCCGTCCAAAAACACCAGAGACAAAATTCTACAACTCCACATGGCTGGAATGGGCTACGGAGAAATTGCCAAGCAGCTTGGTGAAAAAAGGTCCACTGTTGGAGCAATCATTAGAAAATGAAAGAAGCTAAACACGACGGTCCATCTCAATCGGAGTGAAGCCCCGTGCAAGATATCACCACTTAGGGTCTCAATGATCTTTAGAAAGGTGAGGAATCAGCCCAGGACCACACGACAGGACTTGGTCAATGGCCTGAAAAGAGCTGGGACCACCGTTTCCAAGGTGACTGTTGGTAATACACTCAGACGTCATGGTTTGAAATCATGCATGGCACAGAAGGTTCCCCTGCTTAAACCAGCACATGTTAAGTTTGCCAATGACCATTTGGATGATACAGAGGAGTCATGGGAGAAAGTTTTGTGGTCAGATGAGACTAAAATGGAACTTTTGGGTCATAATTCCACTAACCAGTGTTTGGAGGAAGACGAATGCTGAGGTACATTCCAAGAACACCATCCCTTCTGTGAAGCATGGGGGTGGTAGCATCATGCTTTGGGGGTGTTTTTCTGCACATGGGACAGGATGACTGCACTGTATTAAGGAGAGGATGACTGTGGCCATGTATTGTGAGATTTTGGGGAACAACCTCTTTCCCTCAGTCAGAGCATTGAAGATGGGTCGCGGCTGGGTCTTTCAACATGACAATGACACAAAGCACACAGCCAGGAAAACCAAGGAGTGGCTCCGTAAGATGCATATCAAGGTTCTGCCGTGGCCTAGCCAGTCTCCAGACCTAAACCCAATAGAAAATCTTTGGAGGGAGCTGAAACTCTGTGTTTCTCAGTGACAGCCTAGAAACCTGTCTGATCTAGAGGAGATCTGTGTGGAGAAGTGGGCCAAAATCCCCCCTGCAGTGTGTGCAAATCTGGTGAACAACAACAGGAAACGTTTGACCTCTGTAATTGCAAACAAAGGCTACTGTACCAAATATTATTAAAATTATTAAAATGTATTATTATTATTATCTCTGGTGTTCAAGTACTTATTTGCAGCTGTATCACACAAATACTTCGTTAAAAAAAAATCATACACTGGGATTTCTGGATTTTTCTTTTTAAATGATCTCTCTCAGTGGACATGCACCTAGGATGAATATTTCAGACCCCTGCATGATTTCTAAGTGGGAGAACTTGCAATACTGCAGGGTGTTCAAATACTTATTTTCTTCACTGTACTATACCTGTTCTTACAATGTGGAAGGGCACTGAATATATTGAACGGAAACACACCAAGTGTGGTGCCTCCTGGCCAAACACATACCGATGTCCAAGTAGGCGACGTCAAAGCTTTGCTCCTCAGACAGCTCGGCCATAAGATGAATGTAGTCTGTGTTGGGCATGCTTAGCGGGTTCCTCCTAATGAAGGAGATTTTCTCGGCCGATGAATTCTTAAGGTTCTCGAATGGCACCCTTGGTTCAGGCGTCTGTGAAGCAAGGGGGAAAAAAAACAAGGCATGAGTAGCTATTTGACCCAAAGTTGGAGATAAGACCCACCCATGTGATTTCAGAGGAGCCTGACAGACTCTGAAGCTTGGCCACCATCTTCTCAGCGGCTGCCTTCTTTGCCGCTTTTTTGGAGCTTCCGACAGCTGCTCAGTCAAAAGACGAGCAACGATCAACACCGACGAATACGTGCGATCACCTGGCTTCATTTTCTGTGATGCTACCTGTCTCTGACAGGGACTCCATTGCACAGGTGATGGTGAATTCTTGCATGTGCGGGGGACCGGTCTCCATTAGCGTCGTGTACTTGGGAAGACGCCAACCCTTCTGTAAGGACAGCTCCTACCGACAAGGAACAGGTACACGTCAGCAACGCAAAACATTTAAGGTGTTTCGCTAGGAAAGGTGACTCGACACCCAACTCTCACACTCTTAAAAGAATAAGACGTTTGTAAACCTCCGCTACGTACACACCACCCATAAGGGTGACATCCCTGTTATCATTGCAAAGCTAATGGGTAAGCAGAGCTGCATTGAACTTTGTTAGCTTGGATTAAGCAGCACACAGGAGATCGCTCAGTGAAGTATTTGTGATGTGTCCATGCGCCACATACAGAGTAGCAGTCTTGGTCCTGGCCAGTTTCCATCTCGCCGATGGCGAATGTAAACGGAATTTGGCGACGTGGATCAAAATTACCCCCGTCAAAATCCCTGCCTTGAGAAATGTTAGTGAACGTGCTCATTCTGGCATGTGTCAACGGTGTTAGTGCTTTAGTTTTTGTCCCTGCTTTGTAAACTGTTTCAATCCCCCTGACACCTGAGAACTGTTTGAAATAGTCAAATGCTGGTGATGATCAGAATAAGCTCATTACCTGCAGTGTGCCCACTGAGTTGGCGTGGCCGTTTGATTCTGCTACAACATCGTTACTCTCGGACTTCACGGGGAGACTCCTGCAGGAAGAACGTCCACATTTCAAGTGCCAGTCATGAAATGCATGATTTTTAGTCTGTTATTAATGAAAATACGGCAGCCGACATGGACCCATGTGTTTTTTCACCACAAAACATGATTTTGACATGTACAGCTTTCTGTAACTTCCGCCATGAAAATCCTCTTGAAGGATTTGTTTTCGAGAAGAAGCAGGAAGTAACGTACATGGCAGGACCACCCTCAAGTGGACTCGTTTGTTTCTATTAGTTTTCCCTGCTGGAAGGTAGCTCATTTTTCCTTCGTGTTAAGCCAAAATGCCGGCTTGTTGCATTGCTGGACATTGCTTGAACGCTCAGGAGGATGGATTTACCCTTTCTAAGTTTGCAAGAGACCCGCATCATGCTTCGGTGCCGCGTTCACCGATCACGGCTTCAGCGCCGCATCCGCCAGTCACGGCTTCGGCGCCACGTCCGCCGGTCACAGCTTCAGCTGGGGTGGCTCATCTTCGGTGCAGAGGTGGCTGGTCACGGTGCCGAGCTGGGCCGCTTTACGGTGTTGATAATGCACGTGGCTGAGTGCGCCATTGCAGGCAGGGTTGTTCGTAGCAGCCGCCGTCGTCCGCGATGACCAGCACCGCCGCAATATAGCAGGGTGTTCAAATACTTATTTTCTTCACTGTACTGAGTCCATGTTCGTCACTCTGCTGAAGTCTGTGTGTGTGTTTCTTTCGGCTTGTCCCTTTCGGGGTCGCCACAGCGTACCATCTCAGATGAACGCATATATATGTTTGGCACAATTTTTACACCGGATGCCCTTCCTGACGCAACCCTTCTCAGGGAGTGGAGACCCCAGTGGGATATGAACCCACAACCCCTCGTTTACCAAACCAGTGCTCTAACCACTGAGCTAAAGGTCCTCCTCTGCTGAAGTCCAAATAGCCCAATTACAGGCACTTTAACACCTTTGACATTTTTCATTAAAGATTACATTGACTGCTGTATCGTACAAGCACTTCTTCCAACTTTTTTTTTTTGGGGTGTGGGGGACTAATGAACCTTTCCAACCACTCATACAATAATAGCCAATCAGATAGCCGCAATGTCTTAACCCCTGGCTTGACCTGTCCCTCGTCATGTCACACAAGCAAAGGTGGTTATCGGTCGCGTGCGAATGGAAAAGTTAATGTTAGAAACAAAATGGTCCTCAGATGTGCTTGGCGAACGTGCAATTCTGATGAAAGATATCCTGCTAGGTTACAAGGGGCCCGGTTGATTCATTTTCCAAAGCCTAAAACAGTTGACGAAGTGTCTACGATGGATTAAGGCTCGCGGAAGAGGGCGCGTACAACTAAGTGTGGACAATATCAAAAAGCACAAGGCTGTACGTTCCAAGGTAAGAGAGGGAGAAACATCTTCTCTGAGTTTGATTGAATTATTATCAGTGCTTTATACATTGCAGGAGAACAACTTTCACTTTGTTAGGGTATCACTGAGCTGTTGAATGAAGTGTATCATGTTTTATGCCGAAGAGTCGGATTAGTGATACATAAATGCATCATCATATGCAAGAGAAATGTCTTTTTGCCCATTTGCATCACATCGGATTTTTAAGGCAGACCACTGGGTTGGATAACGAGCAAAGTCAAACTTTTTCATCTGGTGACTGCGGTACTGACTGAGTTCATCACCATTGTTTAAATGCACTTGTAGAAAATCGAGCCTAACTCACTTATAAAGACTACAATGATATTACTTGTGATCTTTTCAAGTCAAAAGTACTCACCCTGCTTTACATGTGCAGTACGATTCCACTATTTTATCCTGTTGGACTTAATATGAAGTTTGTGAGGCGTCAAACTTTTTTGCATCGATCGCCAACCTTTCGCTGTAACTATGACATTGCGTTCTGCTCCTTCCAAAATCTTAATTCCGTGTAAATATCCTTGCGTGAAATAGTTGAGACCTCTCTGTAGAACTCTCTTGGACAAGTCTGACGCATTTGACAAAAAAACATACCCTGATATTATCTGGAATACGCAATCGGGAATCCAGTTCAAACATGTGCTGTTCAATTGCCATTTTGGAAGCTTGTGGAGCATGGCGAAGGAGGCGGAGCTTAAGATCACCATCGGAAAGGTCCATTGTGTTTGATATTCTACTGTAATAAGTAACTGCATGCCTCAAGGTCACTTATTACTCCTGCAGTTGCGCGTCCAACAACGCCCGTGACCTACCTACGCATTGAACTCCGTAGCAACTCTGCGTAGCCTGGCACACACACGTCAAAAATGTTGCTGCTGTCATCTCTCGTGATTGCCCTGTTTTAGTCACATGCTGTTATTTAGGGCCTATAAGTCTTATGCGACTTATGCAGTGATGCGGCCAATTTGTGCATTTTTTCTAACGGCCGCAAGGGGGCACTCAAGCGGAAAAGGTAAGACTGAAACCAGTGGAATATATGTGCCGAGCAAGTGACTTTTACCGGTATGTTTTTTTTTGTTTGTTTTTTTTTTAACCGGCCCTGTTAGTGCCACGCTAGCATGTTTCTGCTGTGTTACTGCTGCGTCTCAGTAATTCAGATATGTTTTGTTTTTTTTAACCAGCTCTGTTCGTGCTACTGTGTTTTTATGGTAAGCTAAACTATGGTATTAAAACTTTGAAAACTCTTTCTATGTACCATCTTTCTTAGTAAATATCTCTTGTGGCTTTGACACATGTGCAGCTTTTGTCTGTACCAAATGGTATTACCTTTACAAATGCACTGGGTGAGACTTATAATCCGGTGCGCTCTGTAGTCCGGAAATTACGATACGGCTCCACATACCTCCTACGCCTTGCCTTTGTAGCATAATTAAAAGTATAGTCATTTAGGTCAATTTGTTCAGTTGTCTTCGTTTTTTGCTTTGTTCCTTTTTACAAAACGCAAAGTAATAACGGCTACCGCAAATGAGCAAAATGTGCTGAAGAAACCCCACCCTGTGTCATCCTCGCCAATACCAACCATAGGGACACCTCTGACTTGGAGAAGAACTGCAACACACTTCCAAAACTGCACACGTGGGTTTGCACTGGAGTAAATATAAAGGTCAACTAGGTGCATGAGAGCTGCAGTAACGTCACGCGCAAGTATTAAAGAAGCCTTTCATCGGCATAATAGATGTACCCACGTGGCTACAGTGTCCACCTGTAGGAGGTGCAGCGCATCTTCGGCAGCCATGTGCTTGGCTGCTTTTTTACTGACACCTTCACCTGGAAGACAGCAAGAAAAGATCACGCCCCGATCAAATATAGATTGAAAGCCCGTACAAATGCCGACCTTTGGCGCAGACGTCGCCGATGGTCACGCTAAACACGAAGCTGGGCCGGTGGGCCTCGCCTTCGGCTTTCTCCAGCACATAGGTGGGGATTTTGCCGTGTTTGGTGCCGTACTCATGCAGCTTCTGGATTGGGGTCTTGCTGGTGACAATGGCCCTTTGGACTTCATCTTTATTTGGGCTGTGTGGGGTCACGCGGAAAGGTTGAAATATCATCACTGGCACCTGCGATTGTATTTTTATGTTGTATATTTGCTACTTTTTTATGCAAATGTACAATTGACACGCCAAAAAAAAAAACCAACACATTTTAACGCTACTGTCACATAATTCATATAGCTTTTATTTTCCCAGTGGCGCAGTTTAATGCTTAAACCTTAACACTAGCATATCTTCATGCTAACATACAGTGAAGAAATTAAGTATTTGAACACCCTGCTATATTACGAATGATGAGTTCCATGAAGCATGGGGGTGGTAGCATCATTCTTTGTGGTGTTTTTCTGCACACGGGAGAGGACGACTGCACTGTATTAAGGAGAGGATGACCGCGGCCATATATTGTGAGATTTTGCGGAACAACCTCTATTTCTCAGTCAGAGCATTGAAGATGGGTTGTGGTTGGGTCTTTCAACATGACAATGAGCCAAAGCACACAGCCATGAAAACCAAGGAGTGGCTCCGTAAGAAGCATGTCAAGGTTCTGGCGTGGCCTAGCCAGTCTCCAGATCCAAACCCAGTAGAAATTCTATGGAAGGAGCTGAAACTCTGTGTTTCTCAGCGACAGCCCAGAAACTTGTTTGATCTAGAGAAGATCTGTGTGGAGGAGTGGTCCAAAATCCCTCCTGCCGTGTGTGCAAACCTGGTGGACAACTACAGGAAACGTTTGACCTCTGGAATTGCAAACAAAGACTTCTGTACCAAATATTTACATTGGTTTTCTCAGGTGTTCAAATACTTATTTAGAGCTGTATCACACAAATAAATCGTTAAAAAAAATCATACATTGTGATTTCTGGATTTTTCTTTTTAGATTATCTCTCTCACAGTGGACATGCACCTACGATGAAAATTTCAGACACCTCCATGACTTCTAAGTGGGAGAACTTGCAATATAGCAGATTGTTTAAATACTTATTTTCTTCACTGTATTTTAACACTGATATGATTTAAAGTGAAAATGATTTAAAGCTAGAGTCACACTTTCATGCTTTCATTTAAAAGTGCTAAAAGCACAAAATGGGAAATGAACAGAGGCAATTATTCATGTACACGTCTATTTTTCCTGTTGTTGTTTTACTATTGACGGCTTTATTGTAAAACTAAATTGCCCTTCTTGGGACCAATAAAGTAATCTGAATCTGACTATACTTAATTGCTACACGTCAGATTTTGATGGCATTACCTTTTCTTGCTGTCACATTAAAAAAAAAAAAAAAAAAAAAAAATCAACCGACATGTACAGCATAATCCATCAACATTAAATTTTAATGCTAACATTACATTGTAATGCTTATCTTACATTTAAATGTTAGATTTCAACTCTGTGATGTCACAATATTTTCACACTTCTATAAGATTTTAGTGTGAACATCAGATTTCAAGATCACAATTCAATCCTAACATTAATTTGAATTTAATTCACCTGTTATGCTGTTATGTTTGAATGCTGGTGTCGTATTTTAATACTTAATTCCTACTATACACCTAAAATTTTCATGCTAATGCCAAATTTTACCACGTTTCATTTTTGGATTCAAGGTTTGTTTAAGTGGTCACAGAACATTGAACAGGATCATTTAATTAAAGTAACGTCCCATTTTCACGGCTTTCAAACTTGAACGCAGACTGCTGCGACCTCATCAGAATACAGTAGGCGATATCGTTTATGACGCACATTTGATAACTTATGTAAACGCTTCCGTTGTGAAGTCATAGTTGCAGTCAGCGTTTCAGTTTTTTTGCTAGTGGTGCCTTCGTTGTCAAAGCGCTGTTCGTAACCTTGGAACGAATCGCAAAGTGAGGAAATCTTGTCGTACTCGATGATGCTTCCAGTCCTCAAGCAACGTCGGACTATCTAGCTTTCGCTTTCCCCACGCAGCTTCCCATTTGGTTGATCACCACAACATAACCAGCCAACTAAGGTTAGAAGTAACCCGCAAGAGTATAAATAGACATAGCATAAAAGTTGGAGCAGACTAACCTGGAGTTAGTAGTCGTGAGCACAGCCTGGGATATTTCCTGAGACATGTCGTAAGTGCGTTACTTCCTAAATACCTATCAATGTATAATATCTATGAATACATATTTATCCAGGCATGTAAAAAATGTAACAAATCCAGAACCAAGCCTAGAGTTGGGATGCTAAAAAGACTTCATTGAGGTTCGGACCGGAAGAGCCGCAGTAGTGGTATCAACATCCGGGATACCACGTTCGCGTGACGTAACTTGACGTTCAGCATGACGATGAGTCGGCCCCCCGAAACACAATGACGTGTTCATGTAATTCTCTTCGATGGGAACGATGAGCGGTCACTGATGGTCACTCGCCCGACTTTGTTGCAGGCAACGTGGGGTCAGTTCCCACTCATCGACGACGTTTGTATGTCCCGTGCCGCTGACTGGCAACGAGTCCGCCTTTGGCCAGAAGTCAGCCGAGATGGGTTCCAGTGCCCCCCTCACAAGGATAAGCAGTGTTGAAAATGGATGGATTGGAAATGTGACCTTCCCAACATGGCCGTAACCAAGAGGAGCTGCATTACCGAGTTCGGGTTGCTAAAAGGAGAGGACGTTTGAAGATTGGTTGACTGACATCCATTTCCACATGTAGTAATTTATGAATACAGACACCAAGGGTTATCACAGCCCACTCAATATCGCTCCCTCCTCACAAAATCAGACGAAATCTAGTTTTCACTTTTACAAAGGAGCCATATTTTGGCTAAGTAGACATGTTTTCGTCTGACGTCAACCAACCTCCGGTTTAGAGAACGGGCGGAATTTTGGATGGGTGAATTCAAGTTAGCTAAGCAGTACTACGTTCAGAGCGGCTTATGTATGGGGGTGCACTGCTATGTTATCAGTTGCGCGAATGAAAGTGGCGTAAATTGTCTTTCGACTGCCAGCTGTGATCAAGAACCAGTGCGAGAAAAATGAGCAGTTATCAATCAAACGGCGACAACTGTCGCTGTCTCGTATCAGCAGAGCTGATCGAACAGCCTAATCATTCCTTTATGTCAGAGTTTGCTCAGAGCATTTTGTCCTTGGTAGGTATTGGATACCTTTCAGAATTTCACACTTAGCAATAACTAAGTTCTGTGAAGGAGAAGTATTCTTTTGAGCCAATAGCTTACATAATACTCGTGTGTGAATGCAATGCGTGTCTCTGGGGCTCCACAAAAGCAACTAAAACTGAACTGAATCCCCCTCCCCCCATTCCTAGTACTCTGTAATGAATCAGTCTTAATCTTTACTTCACTGTTTCACATATTCAGTTTACATTTGGTTTTCTCATCCCCCCAAAGTGATCGTTATGTGCACGTTTGCAAAAATGAAAATTATAACAATCTACACCTCTTTTGTTGGTCCAAAAAAGGTCCCTCTGACAGCTGCAGTGAAGAAAATAATTATTTGAACACCCTGCTATATTGAAAGTTCTCCCACTTAGAAATCATGGAAGGGACTGAAATTTTCATCGTAGGCGCATGTCCACCGTGAGAAAGATAATATCAAAATACAAATCCAGGAATAACAATGTATGATTTTATAACGATTAATTTGTGTGATACAGCTGCAAATAAGTGTGTGAACACCTGAGAAAACCAATGTTAATATTTGGTACAGTAGCCTTTGTTTGCGATCACAGAGGTCAAACGTTTCCTGTAGTTGGTTTGCACACACTGCAGGGGGGATTTTGGCCCACTCCTCCACACTTATCTTCTCTAGATCTGACAGGTTTCTGGGCTGTCGCTGAGAAACACGCAGTTTCAGCTCCCTCCAAAGATTTTCTATTGGGTTTAGGTCTGGAGACTGGCCAGGCCATGGCAGAACCTTGACATGCTTCTTATGGAGCCACTCCTTGGTTTTCCTGGCTGTGTGCTTCGGGTCATTGTCATGTTGAAAGACCCAGCCATGACCCATCTTCAATGCTCTGACTGAGAGAAAGAGGTTGTTCCCCAAAATCTCACAATACATGGCCGCGGTCATCCTCTCCTTAATACAGTGCAGTCGTTCTGTCCCATGTGCAGAAAAACATCCCCAAAGCATGATGCTACCATGCTTCACAGTAGGGATGGTGTTCTTGGGATGGAAGTCATCATGTATCTTCATCCAAGCACGGTTAGTGGAATTATGACCAAAAAGTTCCATTTTGGTCTCATCTGACCACAAAACCTTCTCACATGACCCCTCTGTATCATCCAAATGGTTATTGGCAAACTTAAGTCGGGCCTTGACATGTGCTGGTTTAAGCAGGGGAACCTTCCATGCCATGCATGATTTCAAACCATGACGTCTTAGTGGATTACCAACAGTCACCTTGGAAACGGTGGTCCCAGCTCTTTTCAGGTCATTGACCAAGTCCTGTCGTGTGGTCCTGGGCTGATTCCTCACCTTTCTAAAGACCATTGAGACCCTAAGTGGTGATATCTTGCGTGGGGCTCCACTCCGATTGAGATGGATCGTCATGTTTAGCTTCTTCCATTTTGTAATGATTGCTCCAACAATGGACCTTTTTTCACCAAGCTGCTTGGCAATTTCTCCGTAGCCCTTTCCAGGCGTGTGGAGTTGTACAATTTTGTCTCTGATGTCTTTGGACGGCTCTTTGGTCTTGGCCATGTTACAAATTTGAGTCTTACTGATTGTATGGGGTGGACAGGTGTCTTTATGCGGCCAACGACCACACACAGGTGCATCTGATTCAGGATAATGCGTGAAGTGGAGGTGGACTTTTAAAGGCAGACTAACAGGTCTCTGAGGGTCAGAATTCTAGCTAATAGGTGTTCAAATACTTATTTGCAGCTGTATCATACAAATAAATCGTTAAAAAAAATCATACATTGTGATTTCTGGATTTTTCTTTTTAGATTATCTCTCTCACAGTGGACATGCACCTACGATGAAAATTTCAGACCCCCTCCGTGATTTCTAAGTGGGAAAACCTGCAATATAGCAAGGAGTTCAAATACTTATTTTCTTCACTATATTTCTGTTTGACCCAGTTTTGTATCCAATTTGTCCATATTTAGCTTCCTCCAAGTGATAGCCTACGTCTAAAAGACCCTCTAGTGAGAGCACACGTGTTTATGTTGACAACACTAGCTCCAGAGCTGAAAGGAAAGGCGGAGATCTTCGCGAGGGACTTATAATATAAAAAAAATGACTGACATGATTTCAGGGCTCTGCAGAAAAACGTCTGATATCCAGGAATGTGTGGATGAATTTTAATCACATTTCACGTTTACTGAGGCAACATCGAGCCAATGTTAGATCCCAAATACTCTAAAATCGTTTGGTAAAATATAACAGATTTACATAAATGCTAAAAGTAAATATTCCTCAACTGTTTAGTAGCTGTCAAGCTCACTAGAAACATCTTGCTCTCAGATCTTTTGGGTCTCAGTATTTACACATTTTGAGCATTTACCTTCAAACATATTGAATGCATTGGGAAAAAATACTGTTTTCTAGGTCTTTAAGTAAAGTAAGTAAATATAAAGTACTGACTGAAATGTACTTGAGGAGCATAATATAAATGCAAAATTGATTTTCCGTCATTTATGTACATGTACTATATCTATTTTGATAACTTGGCAAAAAAGAAACTCCACACAGCATTTTGGCTTATTTATTAACTTCCCTAGTGGTTATACAAGAAGAAAAATGAGGTAAACAAATAGAGATACCTGAATTTTTTTCCTCAGTCGGGCAACAAAGTATACTGTATCCTGTTTGTACTTTGTTGGTGACACTGCATGAAGCTTTTAATGCCTACCTCACTGAGGTCAGAGCATATTTGTGACCCTCGTTTCCATTTTTTTTTTTTAAAGTGCAAGTACACTAGCGAGGCCCTTCTTGGTGAAGGTTGTTGTAAATCAGGTTCTTCGGTACAGTGGACCGGAAAGGCAAAACACGATAACAAATTGTGAAACACTAACATTTCAGAAAACACAAAAATAAAAGATGAAACACTTGAACAATTCATAAAGTCCCATTTACCATTCCAGCGTGCAGTTAGTAAGCTAGCAATGACGACACCCCAAAATGAGTCTTCACTGGACGCCTCAATTAACAGACCAGCTTGGTGAGGTTATTTAGGATCCCAAAATATGAGGAAATAAAAAAAGCTATGGACTGACTTTTTAAAGACATGCAAATGGCGAGCTGAACATCAACACTCCCAGCCAATACTGCTGTGCACATTGTATGACAGATCGTTTTATAAACTTTAGAGACAACATGGCTCTGAGACAAAAAGCCGTCTTTGGCTTTGACATTATGTTACCAACAAGGGTATGCTGACTTATGTGCTTATTTTATGATTATAGTCCACAATAACCAATTCCCTTTTGAAGATGACCTTTAAAACGCTATTTAATATCACATAAGCAATCAACCCCTCAGTGTGTTTTATTCCATTTGGGGCATCCATTGCACACACACAGTGTCTTGAGGGCTCAGAGGTGCCCCTTATTCAAGTTTTAAGGTCTAATTTTATATACTTTAGTGATTTTATTTTTAATTCATTCAAATTTGGCAGGCTTGTTAACATTAAGGTCTCTTTATACTCAAGCGTGCACGTGGTTAGGTGACTAACGCAATGGCCCACATGACAAAAATGTTGCTGCGCGTCCAGCGTCGCGGAGATCATTTCTCATAACTGGTCCATTTTAGTCTTGTGCTTCCATATTCCGTGTCCGCAGCTGCCTTCTTGAGTGATTCTACAACACAATTAAATTCGTCATCATTTTTTCAAGCAGACACTGTCCCACGGTCGCTATTGTTGTTGCTTTGTTCCTTAGTATCGAAATGAAAAGGAAAAACGGCTACCGTAAATGGCCAAAAAAATCCAGAGGCAACGCCACCCTGCGGGGTCCGTGCCACTACCAGCCATTGCGACACCCCCGACTTGGAGGAGGGCAGAACATTTTCAAAACCGGGCACGTGAGTTGCACTTGAGTATAAAGACAAATTCCGTACAGGATAGCAGCCGTGACGTCAGTGCCATTCCACATGCCCACACAAGTATGAAGAAGCCGTTACTCCTGTGGTGGTGGCCACTTTAATGTAATTTTAGGAATAAAACCTCTCTTGTTTTGGTTAACACATGGGACTCCTACATTACTGTATTTTAATGTTATTTGTGATGGAGGTCTTTGATCCTTTTTAGGCGGTACTTGCTATAAAATGATGGGGAACAACAAGTCCAAAGAAAGACACTGGGAATATAAAATGGCAACAAACATCTCTCACGGGAGTATTCACAGGTGCAGGAAGGTCAAAGTTCAGGAGGATACTCGTTGGGAACTTTGAAGACAACTTTCTTCCTGAGACGGGAGTCACATCGTGGCATCTGCTTCACGAACTTGGATTCAAACACCCCGGTCTGCTCGCTCACATCAGCATTCACTTTTGTCATGATTTCCACGAGGTCGTATTTCCTGGATTCCAAAATGCAGACCATAAATTAGACACCATGTATTGACAACCATTTTGAAGAATGTATCATTCACTTTGTAGTCGCAATGACTGTGGCTATTTATAAATTTAAAAACGTACTTAATTCCTACACATAACAAAATACAGGTTCATCTCATTCAATTACAATATGATCGAAAAGTTCATTTATTTTAGTAATAAGGTAGACATTTATTAAACAAAAAAACTTTTCAAAAAGCCAAATCCACCTTTCTATGTTAATCATTTTAAAAGGAAAAACCAGTGATTTGCATTATGTATCCAATAGGTCATGTAATATGTACTCTATTTTGATAATGTGATGTTAAATCCTCTCTCATTTAATAGTGTTTTGTGAAGATTTTTATCAACAATTACAAATTTTCAAGGGACCTGCTATTTTCGCAGGTCACATGACCTATGTGGGTGTACGTGACACGTTACGTGCCGTTCCAAACTCTCGATTACATGGGAACCATTTATGCCCAGCGCTGATTTCTCCGATTTATCCAAATCTGATGAAGAAATAGCAGTATCGGTTGATCGGGAAGATGGAGGAAAACTTCCATACAGAGCGGCGGAGCTTGCTCCCCGGCTGAGTCAGCTCACGGCTTCGCCACTTGGCGGCATTATTTACAGGCACAGGTTCAAATCCGGAAGTATTCCCGATCAACCAATACTGCTATTTCTTCATCAAATGAGGATAAATCCGAGAAATCAGCGCTGGGCGTAATGGTGTCCCATGTAATCCAGCCTTGGGTACGGCATGTAATACGTCACATAGTCGTAATTGTCGATAAAAATCTTCTCAAAACACTATTAAATGAGAGAGGATATTGTCAAGATAGAGTACATATTACATGACCTGTTGGATACATTGTTAATGCAAACCACTGGATTTCCCCTTTGAGGTCACATGTAATATTCCAATTTCTTGCCATCCGATTGGCTGGCTACCAGTTCAGGGTGTAGATCGCCTTCTGCGCGATGATAACTGGGATAGGCTGTGGCACCCCCACGACACTTGAGGATAAGCAAATCAGAAAACGGATGGATTTTGAATTTGGGATTTTGCTTAACTGTCAATCTTTAGTTATCAAAATTCTAAAAATAATAAAATCATTCATTATGTCAATGTTTAGTGACTTGAGAAAAATCAATAAATGACTCACTTTTTGAACTTCTGAAATAAAGGATTTTTTACAATACTCAAATTTATTGAGATGCGCCTGTATGACCATACATTTATAGTTAAAAAAAAAAAATCAAAAGAGGCATCTGTGAGTTTGCTAGCTCCGTTACAAGAGCTCTGTTGTACTGTATTTTATTTGTACTTTTTCATCCTTTTAGTTTAATTTTCCATTGTGCTAAACTGTTTTAAGCTGTTTACATGGTATTAGTTGTGAGAGTTCTTTTTATTGAAGTTTTTCAGAGAATTTCAGTAATTTTTGTTGTTTGGGTTTGGGTTTAATGTTGTCCCCAAATTTTTGCAATATTGAGAGCACTATAACCAGGATATTGTATTTAGCAGAGGATATTGCCAATTTTGGACTATTGATGTTTATTGATGTATAGGATTATTATTGTGTTTTGTATTTTATGTTCAATCTACGCACAGCACTTTGTTACAGGTGCAGCCTTTTTTGTCTTTATGCTCCATGAATAAAGTTGAGTTGTGTTTTATCTTTGTAAGGGTAGCTTTGATGAATAAATGCTTTTATAGTGTATCTCAATGGGCTGTGGAAGTGTTTTGATGCCTAACGTACCTCGGGACCATTGTGATCAAGTTTTGGCACAAAGACTGAATAAACCAAGTGCCAAGTATCTTGTCTCTCCAAGAAACGTACAACGGGATGGAGGCCACAGCGAGCAGGAAGTCCGCATCAACCGGGATGGATATTTGCATTTGTGCAGTATTGTCGTTGAAGTTGGTGATAGTCAGACCATCACTCTGCAAGTAAACGGGGGTTTGTCTGGCGCGGCCCTGGCAGGCCTGGATAAAAAACAGTTTGGGTTTTCCCTTTAAAGAAGGGCACTGCAACCCGTTGAATGGTTGCATGAGCTCTGCGAGGTTGACGGCGTCACCGTCCACGCCGTACACACTTTCCTTCGCCCCATGGCTGAGCACGCAGCACACCAGGCAGTCCATCTGACTGTGGTCTCTGGTGCTGATCCCCTGTATTGATGAGAGAATCTTTTCCTTGTCGCAGTTACGCTTGACGTGAACCTCGAACCCAAGCCATTCAAACACCTTCTTTAGACAACCTGGAAAAACACAAGAGCAAACAATCAGCATTTACTGTACATTTTTTTTCTTTCATAAGTCTGTCCTCAGTCGGTAAATATTTTTTTTAATCCACAACCCACAATGACAACACTAATACTAAACTATACCAAAGCAAAGCAAATTTACTTTTGTGCCTTACGTACATAATTTAATGTGCTTTACATGATTAAAAGTGTTTTAAAGTAGAAGCTTAGCAGAAAGCTTATACACTTTTAAAACAAAGAAAAATAAAACTAAATTTAAAACAGCATACAATTCAAGAAATATTTAAAAAGATAAAGGCTTTAAAAAGCATGAGGCAAAAAATAAAAACTTGAGAAAAAAATTGACTTTTTAACCAGGACTTAAAAACATTGGCACTTGGGGCAGAGATCACTTCTGTTGGCAATTTATTCCACTTGTGTGCCACTTCGCCATGTTTGCTTTTGACTTTCTGCTCCATACTTAACCCAACTCTGTCGCTCTCAGAACCCGACTGGGCTTTTTTTTTTTTACCAAATTGATAATGTCATTTACTTTATTCTTCATCTGTTCTTAAGATTCTTTCAAATTTGAGATTTGTTGCAACTGTTTGAGATCTTTTGGCCGACTTAAATTTGTCAAACAGGTTCTATTTTAGTTGTTTTTTGATTGAACAGGTCTGATTTGAGCGTGGTCAATGTAAATTAAAAATTGTGATTAGTCACAATAAATTTCTTGATTTAGCAAGCGGGGGGGGGGGGGGCATTACTTTTTCCACACAGGGAAATATATTCATCCATCCATTTTCTACCGCTTCTCCGGGTCCAACCCCCAACCCCAGTCAGTCTGGGGGCCGTCCAGGCCACCTAAAGCGAGGTGTCAGCCGAGCAGGTCAGAAGGTCGGCCAGGACGCTAAGCACCAGGGGTCCCTACGGGGTGATTCGGGAGGACGTCCTCGAGGAAGAACCCATGGGAGACGCCAGGTGGCACCCTGCTTGGGCGTCTCCACGTGGAGGGTCCAGATAGATGGCCAAACAGGTTCCAAAAAAAGTATTAGAGGAAGAGGACTTGGACTCACCGGGCGAAAGCATACAGGAGTGGGAAGTGTAGGACCGCGAAACAAACTCCTTGAGACACATCACCGGGAGGGAAAGTTCAAATTCATTGTCTGAGTCAGAATCAGGCAGTCGGTCATATAAATTGAAGTCTTCCTCGTAATCTGAAAAATCTAATCCAAAAAAATATGTGGTGGTGAGCGGGTCGTGGTTGGGACATATTCATGGTACACGGGCAGTGCGGGAGGCAAGGTAAAAGAGGATGACATAACAGAGCCCCCCCGGGTAGGAGATGGTTGATCCTGAGGCAGACGGCGTCCCCTTTGACGTGCCCGGCGCCACCGCGTCTGGCCTGCTGGGTCCTGTTCTGGTCACTTCGTTCTGTCACGAACCAACGATGCACGAGCGGACCCAGTTGCAGGGCTCTCAGACGGGGACATCATGTTCAGTGTGTTTTATTATAACGAGAGTTATGCGTCGACAACACAGTCCAAGAAGGCAGGATCCAAAACACAAGAAACAATGTCTGATAACTGTGAGTCAACTTAAGAGCATAACCAAAATATGTGACTTGACTAGAATGGCGCAGTAACCCTGGATGCGGTAAAGCATACTCAAAGAACTGGCAACTGCCAGTGACAAAACTCCAACTTAAATACATGGTCTAATCACAGTGCCTCCTGTGAAGCAGCTGTGACCGGGACAGGTGTAATGGATGAAACCGCTGTGAGTGGTGGCCAAGCAACACCCACCTTGGCCATGGTCCAGCCTTGCACACGACAGTAGATGAGTCAACGTAAATGTATCATTCTCCTTAAGAGACTCCATCTCCTCTTTCATAGGTTTAGTTCAAGCATCTGAGTTGGGTGAACTAACAGCTTATTTGAAATTTTAGGGTATATCGTACATTCTGTAACAATACTCTATCCTATCTGTGAATATTTGGTCACTTACTTCAGATACATAATCAGAGAGGTACAATGGTGGTTTCCGATCTCTTTTAGGGTATCGAGACTCACAACTTCCTCCCTCAATCTGAATGTTGGTCATCAGAAGTTTCTGTCTGAGAAATTTCTCTGTCTTTTTCACTCTGGTCTGTCATATCCGTACCTGACATGGAAGACTCATCTCTCCTTGTATCAACATCATCACAAGTTATTGTCTGATCAGTCTGGGTTTCATGTTCAACAACATTTTTGTAACAAACTTGACCAGTCTATGCTTCATGACCTTCTTTGTGTCTGGGTAAGAGACTAGATATGATGGACTATTTTTGTCGTATCCCACAAAAATTCCTTTCTCACATCGCAAGTCTAATTTCTTTTTGTCTGTATGCTTAGCTTATCGAGCCAAATATTCTCATCCTGGAAAAGTTGGGTTTCTTT
The DNA here is from genome assembly GCF_019802595.1 of Syngnathoides biaculeatus. Taxonomy (NCBI): domain Eukaryota; kingdom Metazoa; phylum Chordata; class Actinopteri; order Syngnathiformes; family Syngnathidae; genus Syngnathoides; species Syngnathoides biaculeatus. Next base: position 11,016,414 of record NC_084653.1, on the reverse strand, counting down.
CCTGTCAACATAAAGAAACGTGTTTGTTTCATCCTGTCATTGAAACATCCCTTGTGTATTACTGCAACAGCCATTACAGCGTATGTCCACAACTCTTTTGGTAGGTTACTTTCTATGAGCGTGCACCTTACCGTGTGAAATAACGTTCGCCAATTTCTCTCCGCCGTGCCATTTTGATGAGACAAATATGGTCCGGAGGACTCCTGTTTTATGCTGTTTTTGTTAAGCAAAGTTTGGAACTCTTTTCCTGTGAATTCTGTGCCATTGTCAGTTCTAAGTCACTTCACACTTCCATATGGAGCAACATCAGCGAAAAATCTTTCTGTCACTTTTACAGTGTCGCTATTAGCTTTCGGGAAATACACAGATGTAGTACTTGAATCGTCGTCAGTAAATGCTGGCGTGTATCTGAATCCATCTTTAGCAACTGGATCAACAGGCCCAGCTAGATCGGCATGGACTAGCTCAAGTGCTGATTTTGCTTGTGTATCAGGGTCCCTATTCCTGGTTTGAACAAATTTTTCCCGTGTGCAGATGCCACAACCCAGTTTGGATTTTTCCAGTTTATCCTTAATCTGCATCCCCTCTACAACATCCTGCAATTTACAAACATCTTCATAATTACAGTGTCCCAGGATTCTGTGACATGTCTGGATATCGTTACAACTGTCATCAGTCACATCAATTACAGTGTTCAAATAATAGAGTCTGTTGTGCTCTTTAATGTCAAAAACCTGGTCCCACTTTTGTGGATGAGTTCACTGCAACCTTTTCTGAAACTGACTGAAGCTCCATTGGTCGTCGCCACCTTTACTGAGAAGATGTCCTGTGGATACGTAGGAATGTAGAGTGCCTTCTTCAGCATGGCTTTGATCCTCTTCCCTTCATGATCCACCAGCGTCACCTCGGCATCGCCTCTCTTCAGCGCCACACCATTTGTTCTCGTGCCATCGGCCAGTTCAACTGTGTGATCTTTGGGCTGGAATGAGTCATCAAACCTTCGGAACTTCTCTATCTCCGTTATTATATGCGAAGTTGCTCCAGTGTCGACCATGAGTCCCCTGTGCTTCAGGCCAACAAGTTGAGATTCACTCACTTTGAATGGGTAAAACTGTTCGTCAAAGTTGTCATTTGCTGCTTGTTTCACTTTGTCCCTCTTTTTGCGTCGACAGGATGCATCTTTGTGTGTCGAGCTTTTATAATATCCACACCACTGTGTCAGTCTTCTCTGGTGCTCATTTGGACACACACTAGCCTTATGTCCCTTTCCGCCACATGTGTAACATGTAATATCTTGACATGTGTTTCTTTCTCTGCCTCTCCAATTTGGGACAGGTGCAGCCACTTCCATGATGTTGTCGTCAGAACCAGTGCAAAACGTTTCTGTGTCGTGAAAACATTTTAGTTTTGTCTTTAAGTCGGAAAAAGTTACCAATTATCATCTCGAGTGACATGGATGGAAAATGACTTATAAGCCCCAGGTAGTCCTTTCAACACCATGGCAATTAAGAGTCCATCACTGAGTGTTTCTTTAGCATTTCTTAGTGCTATTATTGGCGTCTCGGCCCGAATAATATAGTCCGTGACACTATCACTTGTAGCTTTCTGCAGGGATGTTAACTCAGTGTACAGGCTTATAATATGTGACCTTCCCTTACCGGCGTAATGGTCCCTTAATATCTTTAGGGCTTTTCTCCCGTTGTCAGGTGCCTCTCTCATAATAAGGGATAAATTTTTGTCGTCCAAAAACCGAACCATTTCGGCATACGCCTCTTCGTTCTTCGGAGTATCAACCTCCACGTTGCCCGCGGAGGGTTCCGTGAGAATAGTTTGTTTTAGCCCCAGCAGCCACATGTGAGCTAACAGCCTCGTCTCCCACAGCTCGTAGTTTCACTCGTCTTCGTCAAAGCAATGTCTCTGCCACCGGTTACTGACATCTCGCCTGGGCCCATAACCTGTTGGCGCAGCCATCTTGCGTGGAATAACTTTTGTTATTTTATCTTTTCAAAAGAAACACGCTTCTCCCTTCAGTTACCATGGAACCGGAAGAAGAAAAATTTTGACACACACATATTTAGTCTGAACAGTGCAGTGACGTATGAGATGACATGTCAACAACACCTCACCAGGGTGGCATCCGGGAGGCATCCGGATCAGATGCTACTGCCACATCACCTGGCTCCTCTCAATGCGAAGGAGCAGCAGTGCAACACTGAGCCCCCCCGACCCACATGTCATAGGTGAGGGTAGGAACGTAGATTAGCTGGTAAACTGAGAGCTTTGCCTTTCCACTTAGCTCCCTCTTTACCACAATTGACCCATACAAAGCCCGCATCACTGCAGATGCTGCACTATCCCCCTGTCAAGATCCAACTCCATTCTTCCCCCACTTGTGAACAAGACCCCAAGATACTTAAACTCATCCACTTGGGGCAGGATCTCATCCCCAACCCGGAGAGGGCACGCCACCCTTTTCCAACTGAGGACCATGGTCTCAGATTTGGAGATTGCTGATTCTCATCCCAGCCGCTTCACACTCGGCTGCGAACAACTCCAGTGAGAGGTGGAGATCACGACTTGATGAAGCCAACAGGACTACATCATCTGCAAAAAGCAGAGATGTGATGCTGTGGCCACTAAACCGAGCACCCAGTATGCCTCGGCTGCGCCTTGAGGTTTTATCCATAAAGTTCTGAACAAAATCGTGTCAAAGGGCAGCCTTGGCGGAGTCCAACTCTCACTGGAAATGAGTCCGACTAATTGCCGGCAATCCGGATCAAACACTGACACCGGAACACATCATCCGGTCCCCTTTCTTAAAACAGGGAATTACCACCCTCGTCTGCCAATCCAGAGGCAGGCATGAGGATTTCGGCAAGTATGGTAACTGATCTTTCCGTTCCGTTGATTTTTGTCCTGGGAAATGATTTTATATTCATATTCTGCACCTCAGCTTTATCACCTCACCTTCGGCAATAAATTCTTCAGATATATTCCACTTTTGGAACGTCTTTAGGGACATAGTCTCTTGTCTTTTACGCTTAGCAACCGACATGTTTGACTAGCGTTTGAATGACCCGGATATGAATAACTCGACCTTGCGCATGCGTAGCGCAGAAGCGGAAACCGGTGCCGTTTGTAAACCACACTGACAAAGCTGGGCGTTTTAATCATTAAAAACAAAGGGGTTCATGTAGCTTCGTTTTATACAGATTGTTGTATTTCGTTGAGAACTTGTTTTACATTTCACACGTGGGCGAATTTTATTTAAAGTAAGCCCTGAGATATGGGAAACGGACTTTCGGTTCCGTGTTTTCTCAGGCTGGGTAACGACACGGTAACGGAACGATCGTTTCCGTGAAATGCTCACGCCTGCAGAGGCACTGTCCCCAATGTCCACGTGATGTTGCAGAGGCGTGTCAACCAGGACAGCCCCACAACATCCAGGGCCTTTAGGAATTCCGGACAAATGTCATACACCCCCAGGGCCCTGCCACCAAGGAGCTTTTTAACCATCTTGATGACCTCAACCCCAGAGATAGAAGAGCCCGCCGCAGAGAACCCAGAATCAGCTTCCTCATGGGAAGGCATTTTGGTGGAATGAAGGAGGTCTTTGAAGTATTCTCCCCACCAACGCCATGTATTTCGACTTTGAAAAGTTTGATAAAGAAAATCACCACACAAAAACAGCGTGTCGACTTGTGGGATCTTTGCCTGATACAGTATTTACCTTTGAGAGATGATCCTCAACAAAGTGTGAAAACTAAGCAAAAATATAATAATTTGAGAGGGGGGCTAATTAATACCTCATCATGGCATGGTATTTTGTGGAACAGAACATCGAATGGGGTTCAACTGACCGCAAAGATATGAGGGTTGAAGAAACGTACCTTCATCAATAATGGTCCCCTCCCTCGGCTTGAGTTTCGTTTCCACTTCATTGAAGTCAATGTTGTTAATTATTAGGCAGAGTCCAGGTTTGACTGCATTCATGTTATATGTTTTCAATGCCTACAGAGACACTTAATATGACTATCAAAAGATGACGTGATCAGATTAATACTTTGTGCATGTCTACACACACCTCATCACTTGTGTTTGTTGACTCTTGAGTGCCAAAAGAGGCTTGCCCATCTTCGGTTGTCACTGTGGGGAAGATTAGCATAAGATGGAAAGTCCATAAGGACTTTGAATAATACAGTGGAATACAGTGGAACCTCCAAATTCTACCTCTAAATTAATTCTAAATTCTACCTCAAAAATCACACATAAAATAGGAGCTTAAAAAATAATCATTTGTGACATCATATCAAATAGTTTTGCTTATTTTAGTGAGCATTTGCAGGATCAATCTCTGTTTCTTTCGGCTTGTCCTGTTAGGTCACCACAGCGTGCCATCGATAAATTTTCCATTTTCACTACATTCACACTAGAAATAGAAATATTATTAGTAAAATCATGGCGGCTTGGTGGTTCAGCTGGTAAAATGTTGGCCTCACAGTTCTGAGGTCCCAGATTTGATCCCGGCCCCGCCTGTGTGGAGTTTGCATCTTTTCCCCGTGCCTGCATGGGTTTTCTCCAGGCACTCCGGTTTCCCCCCACATCCCAAAAACATGCAACATTAATTGGACACTCTAAATTGCCCCTACGTGTGATTGTGAGTGCGGCTGTTTGTCTCTATGTGCCCTGCGATTAGCAACCAGTTCAGGGTGTACCCTGCCTCATTGACAGCTGGGATAGGCTCGGGCACTCCCCACGACCCTTGTGAGGATAGGCGGCAAAGAAAATGGATGGACGGATAGTAAAATCAGACATGCAAGCAACAAAGGCATGAAAAAGGTAACCAAAAAAACTTGTAGTGGGGGTCTCTGCTTTTTTGTTTTGGCCTCGAACTTGACCCAGCCCCTCCACCTGATGCCTGCTTCAAGCTATGCCACATGAATAGCATCCTTCTCTTTCAGCAGCCTCATTCTGGAAAAGAACTGACTACAATCTTTGTCTGTTTGACTTCATTTTTCACTATTACCAACTTCAAAGGCCAATCCCGAATGCATCCTCCAAGAAAATATTAAGTATATTATTTTTCTAGTTTTATTGGCCATTGCTAAATTTGAAGTGAATTCGTTGTGTGTTGTGACACACTCCCTAACATCGCTCTGTCGTTTAATACATTTAACTTTAACATCTGTAAACTAATTAGATAAATGTAGGGATGTTTCCTGACTATTACAAGAGCATGACCGACGGATCAACTATTGTCGCACAAGTTATCTGCAGTTCGCTGTTCCACTGGGATAACAACCAGGGCCATGAGCCGCAGCACCTCAACGCGAAAATACAAAAGAACAGTGCAACACATATAGGACCGGCTGATCTGATGAGCAAAAATGTTGCTTAAACTGGCGGGACAGCCCCCCAGTATAAGCGGGGGGTCCATATATACAGTGAAGAAAAGAAGTATTTGAACACCCTGCTATATTGCAAGTTCTCACACTTAAAAATCAAGGTGGGGTCTGAAATTTTCATCGTAGGTGCATGTCCACTGTGAGAGAGATAATCTTCGATGAAAAATTCAGAGAACATGCAATATAGCAGGGTGTTCAAATACTTATTTCACTGTATATGTGTGTGCCCGTGTGTGTGTGTGGGGGGGGGGGGGTGTTATATGTATGAGTGTGCTTAAAGCTCAAGTGTCGTCAAACGGATGATTTTTGGTATATTATTGATGAAAAACCCACAGCCAATATGGTCCCATGTGTTTTTTCACCACAAAACATGATTTTGACGTATACAGCTTTTTGTAACTCCCGCCATGAAAATCCTCTTAGGAATTTGTTGTCAAGAAGAAGCAGGAAGTGACGTAGATGACACCGGAGCCCCATTGTGGACTCGTTTGTTTCCATTAGTTTTACCTCAGCGAAGGTAGCTCATTGTTCCTTCTTGTTAGCCAAAATGCCAGCTCATTGCATTGCTGGACATTGCTTGAATACTCGGGAGAATGGAATTATCCTTCATAAGTCTGAAAGAGACCCTGTTCGTTATGAAAATATGGATTGCACGGGTGCAGAGGACGAGAGCTTTGTGGGTTCCAAATAACAGGTAGGTGTGTATACAGCTACTAAAAAAAAAAAAAAAATGTTTGGGGCGGACCACGTAATCGGTCTCTCTCATAACGTAGCAAAAGATCCGCGTATGAAATGTGTTGATGTGCGCATACAGCTACTAAAAAAAATAATAGTTTGGGGCGGACCATGTAATCGGTGTCTCTCATAACGTAACAAAAGATCGGCGTATGAAATGTGTCGATGTGCGCGACGCCCAGCCAACAATGTCTCATTTAGCCTGCAACATAGTTCGGCTCCACCCCTTCCTTATATAGCATGGCGAGCCAAAACTTAGTCACACCGGCTGCGAAGGCTGCGCGTCGGGCTTTGCAACGGGGGCGGCTCTGAAGAACCCAGCCGAGAATGCGTTACTCAGTCGCGTGGGAGCATGAAGCGCACCGGCTCGACTGTGAACACAAAGCATCACCGCTCGGCTCCGTTATAAGCCACACCGGCCGGCTGCGATGAGCATCCATGGCTCATCTCCGCCGCGGAAGTGGATCGGATGGGATGCGGTTTGGCCGTGATAGCATATCATCTGAATATGGCTCGAAACAATAGTGTAATATTGCCCTGAGTACTCGAAACAATAGTGCAATATTGCCCCGGTAACTTCACTCGGTTGTGTGGTGTTGTCCTTTTCGAAAAGAGCTTCCATGTCAGAAGGGGCGTTGGAAAATCTGAATATCTCTGTTGTTCGGCTTCCATAGGAGCAGGCACTGCGCATTTTCAACGGCGGAACTGACGATGACGTTAAGGACAGATGACGCAACTAATATGGCGACCACTTGGATGTCGAGGGACACTCAATTGCGCAACTTTGTGCATGGATGACGCGCTCTCCGCTCACTTTTTTTTTTCGTATAGACATTGAAGTGAATACTGTTATATGTATTTTTCATTACAATATCTATTTTAGAATGTTTATAGTGATGTCACCCCCACTTTAAGTTGTGTGTATGAAAGGTAATCCTGAATCCTCAAATGTATGGGACAAGTTGCATCTTCCCGTCTGCCCACTCCATTGTACAATGTATACCCACTATGTCGAGGTCCATTTTTTTGCATTCCCACTATATTGCTGATTTCTAAATACCACACCACCGGGCCCTGCCTCTCAATGGCATCTGGATTTATCAAACACAAACACGAGAATGTGTACTGTATTTTATGCACTTTTGTGGCAAATATTTATAATGGGTTTAAAAAGCATGTTTTGATCATTTAAAGTGTATTTTAATATGATTAAGTGTGTTTAAAGTGTAAGAAAGGGGAAATCCAAAAAAAAAAATAAAAATAAAGGGGGTCTGGATTGTATCGCCTGCCCAATATTGAAGCTTCCACTGTAAAGTATTATTATACAAAATGGTAAATAGAAGTTTATAGTTACATGTTGTGTTGACATGGCTACTTTCTTCAGTAGTCATTGCTCTCAGTCCACGTGACAGGTGCTCGTCATCATCTAAAACACCCCCGACACTCACAATCTCTATGGACACATTAAATAAGGTTAAAAAAATCGTCCTAGAGGAAGCACTGCGATTGTGACTCAAACTGTCATACACCTAAGCCAACACGTGCATTACCCACACAATTGTAGGAAGAATACAAAGAACAAAAAACAAGAGAACAAACAAGAGAGATATCACACTTTGATGCAATCATCATGACAACCTAGATATGCTCTTCCCTCAGCCGATGATGGCAGTTCTTTGGAAAAGCACAAAAGAATGTTTTGAAACAATCTTAGATATAATTGTATTACTTGTTGAAATGACAAAATATGCAGTTACATGGAGTGTTATTATCTATACCTGACAGTTTGTTTGATCTGGGAATCTCAGGCTCAAAGGACTGGCTGACCTGCTCAGAAACATCACAGATAAGATTTCATATCGCTCATTCTTTTAGGTGGCCTCGTGGGTCAACAGAAATGCCATCATAAAGACAGAAAGAATATAGGTGTGCATGCAGCAATATTTAATAGCTTACTTGGGTTTGTCCAAAAGAAGATGATTTGGATTCCAGTGGAGGCGTTTGTTCAGGTACAGGGCAGTTGCAATTCACTGGAGTTTGAAATAGAAACAGCTGAATTCTGGTCCATGGAATAATCAAATCTCTTTTTTTTTGTATTTTGTGACATTTCATCAAGCACATTCACATGTGCCTTTTCTTACCGTCACCTTCCTTAAACTTGACTATCTTTTTTTTTAACACCGGGCATACACTCTTAATGATATCTTCCAATAAGCCCATGTTGGTGTTCCTGAGAAGGTCCATGTGCTCCATTTCCAAGAAGAGCTCCAGCGTTGTTTGCTAAAATCAAGCACAATTCCAAATTAATTTAGTCAGTCAAGCACACAAAGACAAAATGAGAACACTCGCAATTACCGTAATTTCTCGAAAATAATGCACAAATTATTCCCAAAATATTTTCAAAATGTCAATACAGCGCATTATATTTAGGTACGGATGAAAAATGAAAAATACAATCACATTGTATAGTCGTATACAGGTACATAGATTGGTTAAAAAAAAGGTTTACATATAAATTTTGATACATTTGATGTCTCATGTTACACATTTAATGATCGTTAACATAGCATATTTGTTGCTACTGTACCAAACATCAGAAACAACTGCCGTGAGTTTGTTTTAACTTAAACGAAGATGAAAAATGCCGACTACAAGGGCTAGTTGTGCGGCCGCTTTTAAAAGAAATGTTTCACCACTCCGGCCTATGACGCGGCCAAACTGGAAGAAAAACAATGTGAGCGGAAACTACGTAGTACGATCGTACCATCATTTTAAAAAAGGGATAGTGCACACAATTGCTCGCTTTTGTGCAAGTGCCCATTATGCTCATTTCTACGTAGTTTAAGCTTTCGTTTTGATCGCGACCTGATGCTATGAAGAGCTGTTACAGATTGTAGCCAAACGGGGGCAAGAGGCTGAGCTGTTAGGATGGTGGATTTTCCCTCAAAGCACTGACAATCATGAGAAATAAAGGGAACCAAGACTCTTGGGATTCAAAAAATGTTTCCTAACAAACGCCATGGATGGCATAGAGGATGACAAGATGGGATCATCATTCATGAATGCAGGAATTACCAGAACTAGACCAATTCATCAATGGTGAGTTTGACAGTGAGACACCAAAGGTAGCTACGGTGGATATTTTTCAGATTGGAGATGAGTCAGATGCTTCTTTTGAAGTCTTGGTCAAGGATGTGTAATGTAGTGAATAAACTGCACCATGCAGAAACGTTTTATGCACAAATATTTACTGCAAAAATGTTTTAAGTTAAACAGTGTTAAATACTGTAGTTTGTTTAATTAAGACTGTAATATGTGTTATCAACAGTATGAATAAAATGTTGTGCCATCATTGAGCATTTATTTTAGTTGGTTGAGGGGTTTTGTTCCGACAATTACAGGGACCAGGACAAGCGTGTCCTGTGGCCTGTCCCAAGATATATATTACTGCTGCATCAGTACATGCACAAATATTATTATTATTAATGATTGTTGTACAGATGATTTTTTTGAAAACCAATACAAGTGCAAACAATAAAGTACAAACCTAGCAAAATAAAAATACAGATAATTGCTAATATTTTGAGCATATGGATAGCAGCAAATTGGTGGTGCGCATTATACATTGGTAGAAGGGTTTTCCTGATTTTTTTTTTTTAGGTCAAATTTGGGGGTGGGCATTATACTTCAGGATGCATTATACTCGAAAAATTAGAGTAGCTGCTGCAGTCCATAATTGACACACAGACGAGCACACTCAAAGGATCAGCCAACCCAAATCCAGCTCATGACAACACTGCCCCGTAAAGGCACACCTCCGGGGATGGGTAGTAACATGCTACATTTACTGTTACAATTACTCAAGTAACATTTTCCATAAACTCTGCTTGTCGGAGTACTTTAAATAATGCACTGTCCTTTTTACTTTCTGTGAAAAAGGATCGCTACATTTACACCATTACAATAACTGACATGCCGCTCACTACTATTACTATTTGTTCATTCTTGCATGTGCTGGTCCATTTTTAGATTCCATCTTCAACTTCCCCATAGGGTGCCTGTAGTGCCAATCAAAAGGGATCATCAATGTCATTTGACCTCAATTCACCAATGAGACAACAATGCAGTCACATGACCCCACCCATAGCAAACGGCTTCTTCATTATTCATTTAACCGAATAAACAAATATTTCTCAGGAACAGGGTTCAAATCCCGCCTCTGCCTATGTGGAGTTAGCATGTTCTCCCCCGTGCCTGCGTGGGCTTTCTCCGGCAACTCTGATGTCCTCCCACGTCTCAAAAAATGCATGGTAGATTGATTGAAGTCTAAATTGCCCATAGGTGTGAGTGTGAGTCCGAATGGTTGTTTATGTTTGCCATGCGATTGGCTGCAAACCAGTCTAGGGTGTACCCCACCTCTTGCCCTAAGTATGATGGGATAAGCTCCAGCACTTCTGTGACCCTTGTGAGGATAAGCGGCTGAGATAATGGATGGACGGATGGATGTTTTGGTAGGGCTCATGTTTTGTTGGTTTTTGAGCAATTTAATTTAAATTGGAAATGCTGCTATGTGTGTGGTGACTCCCATACATTATGACTTTTTTTGATGTTCATGTTCTGATTTTAAAAAAGAATAATCCAAAGTGACTCACAAGTTACTCTTTACTTCTACTGTAATAGCTTTTTCATTGAGTACTTTCTTCCTCAATGAAACATCTGGATGACTACTTTTTACTTTTACTTGAGTCATACTATTCTAAAGTAAGAGTACCTTGACCTGAGTACTTTATTTGGCTACTCTGCCCAACTCTGCACACATCAAAAATGCAAATACTACATTACATACAGTAATTTTACTTTATAAAATCCACTTACCATATTCTTTACATTCTCTTTTGGTGTGTTTTATTATGCAGTAATAGAATACAATTCCTTTTTTATCCAGCCATCCATTTTCTTAGCTGCTTATCCTCAAGTTGGTCGCAGGAGTGCTGGAGCCTATCCCAGCTGTCAACGGGCAGGAGGCAGGGTACACCCTGAACTGGTTGCCAGCCAATCGCAGGGCACATCGAGACAACCAGCCGCACTCGCAATCACACCTAGGAGCAATTGAGAGTGTCCAATTAATGTTGCATCTTTTTGGGATGTGGGAGGAAACCGGACTGCCCGGAGAAAACCCACGCAGACATGGGGAGAACATGCAAACTCCACACATGCGGGTCTGGGAATGAACCCGGGACCTCATAACTGTGAGGCTAACACTTTCCAGCTGATCCACCGTGGCCCCCAATTCTTTTTTTAATTGAAGACAATTTTTGTTTTTTTGTGGGTGGACAAAAGACATAAAATGGATGCTTAATCTAAGTTTTGTGGCTGTTAGTTAGAAATACATGGGGATTATTGAAATAGTGCTGTTCTCAGACTAATGGTCAACTAGTGACCAACAGCATGGCGCAGTCAGATTCCGGCCTGTCATTCAAACAGTCTAGTGGACTGTACTTCTTTAACACTTCATGATTGCCATCACGACTGAGTCATTAATAATACCTATTGTGAAAAGGAAATCACTAAACAGCAGCACATCACACTGCAAGAAAACAATGTCATTTCTCAGTATGCTGAAATAAGGAAATCACACTTACGCATTGTTCCAATTTCCTCCGTGGAATCTTTTCACGGAGTAAGAACTTCATGGCTTTCAAGTTTTCAGTGGTAATATCCACCGAAAGGTCGTACAACAGCTTCCTGAAGAATTTGTACAAATGAACTTGTCTGGGTAACTGGCCCTCAATTAGAAAGTATGACTTGACATATGACAGTATAAGTACAGAAATACATCAGTGAGTCCATGTTTGAAGAGGATTTAGAGTACTTAGAGTAAGTCAGACTTTCATGATGAATTTTCAAATATAGAATGAATCTGTACTGAGAGGTGCTGATAAAGAAAAAATTGGCAAGCAGGACCATTAACGTTTTGATATCCCCAAAACCAATTGTGGGTCGTCTTGGGCATTGTTTGAGCGATTTTTTGTTCAATTCCAAACGATTCTTGTTTTTGATTCTTTTAGGGGCCTGGGTCAAAAAAGACATTGAGATGCTTTTTAAATAGTAATGCCACTTAGTAATGCCACTGCTACGTGCGGTAGAAAATGAATTCATGTTTGGGCATTCATATGCAGCTCTCCCTTGCTCCAAGACTAATTTCTCCTTTAAGGGGACAAATAAAAATAAATCTTGAACCTTGATTATTATCCATTAAAAAAAAGCTGAATTTTTGATAAGTGCAACTGTACCTTATGATCTGACAAATGTTTGGAAATAGCCCACCTGAAAGGAGCGATGAGGTGGATGGTCAGAGGCGTTTGGAGCTCCAAGTCCCGGATGAGACTGTGTTGTTCGACGATGAGGAGAAGCTCGGTGAGCAGGTGAGGTCGTTCAGGTGTGAGGTAGTTCTGGTCGGCCAGGATGGAGAAGAGATCACTAGCCGTGTCCACAGAGTCTGAGCGTGAAGCTCGAAGTAGTTCAGTACAAAGGAACACAAAAGCGCTGACATCATCTTTCCTCAGGTTATTTCCTGCAGTCAGAAGCAGCCTCTGGAAATCCATGTCCTGGACTAAAACACAGGTTGTCGTTTAGCAAAAGTGATTCTTTGTTTTTTATGTTTTAAAACCTAGTGGGGGATAGGGCCTTACAGACCTTGAATTGATCTGTGAATTGTATTTTTTTCTGATTAATATTATTATGCGCCACGGTGGATCAGGTGTAGACTGTTGGCCTCACAGTTCTGAGGTCCCGCCCGCATGGAGTTTGCATGTTCTCCCTGTGCCTACTTGGGTTTTCTCCAGGCACTCCGGTTTCCTCCCACATCTCAAAAACATGCATTAATTGAAGACTCTAAATTGTCCCTAGGTGTGATTGTGAGTGCGGGTGTTTGCCGCGATGTGCCCTGCGATTGGCTGGCAACCAGTTCAGGGGGTACCCCACCTCCTGCCCATTGCTAGCTGGGATAGGCTCGAGCACTCCCGTGACTCTTGTGAGGACAACCGGCTATGAAAATGGATGGATGGATGGATGGATGGATATGAACTGGATGCAATCAGTTTATTTATGCAATGACAACACTCCTCCAAATAAGTCTGGAATTCATAAAAATACCTATAAGCATTGAAATAATATGTGCTATAGCAACAAAAAAAATACTATTTCTCACTGAATTAAAACATAACCTTAATGGGTTATTGTGCCACTTATACAGAAGCCAAAGTTAGCTTAGCTGCTATGTGTTGCATTTGGTCCAAAAATAAGTTTTTTTTGTTAGGGGTGGTGGTGTAAAACTAATTGTAAGATTAGAGAAAAACATTCTAATTCTAATTCCATTCTAATTCCTTTTAACTCCCACGACCCTCGAGAGAATAAGCGGCTAAGAAAATGGATGAATGGGCAATATTATTATCATTATCACTATTATTATTATAAAAAGGTGGTAGAATCTACCTTTGAATATTATGGACTCTAGTTTCCAAGATATTTTGTACAATATAAATAAAAAATGACAAAACCTACAATACACATTACGCTAATGGATGGTTGTCCCTTTCGGGGTAGCCACAGCGTGTCATCTCAGATGAACGCACATATATGTTTGGCACAATTTTTACGCCGGATGTCCTTCCTGATGCAACCCTTAATAGACATTACGCTAAAATATACTTAATTGTTTATTTTACTTAACTTTGAAGTTTACATTTAAATTCAAATGTCTGAGTACACAGAAATATTTGTAAATGATTTACTTTCAATGACATAGATGTTTAAGTAATCAACCTAAGGTGGTACGGTGGATGACTGGTTAGTGTTCGCCTCACAGTTCTGAGGACCAGGCTTCAAATGCCGGCCCCGCCTGTGTGGAGTTTGCATTTTCTCCTCTACCTGTGTGAGTTCTCTGTGGGTTCCCTCCCACATTCCAAAAGGGATGTGGGAAGAAATAATTAGCCTACAGTTTGTTAGCCTCATTCTTAGCCACTTCCAAACACAGCTCATTACTATTTTCAACCTCCACAGATGACGATGCAACACAAAAGAAAAATGTAACTGAGTTATTGATTGATGGACTGTAATATCTATCCACTTTCTGACCCACTTATCCTCACGAGGGTTACGAGAGTGCTGGAGCTAATGCCAGCTGTCATCAGGCAGGTGGCAGGGTAAACCCTGAACTAGTCGCCAGTCAGTCGAAGGGGACATCAAAACAAACAAGCATTCGCACTCACAATCTTACCTAGGGGCAATTAATACATTTCTGGGATATAGGAGGTGGAAAACCCATGCAAACACGAAGTTTGGCTGGGATTTGAACCCAGGTCCTCAGAACTGTGTGCTCAATGCTCTAGAGCTGCGCCACTGTGCCACCCGGATTGTGATATCCAGTATTCAATTCATCTATCATTGCCAGTGACAACCAGTGACAAGCAGAACAAATAAATGCTATACCATTCGGTAGGAATGTTTCAAAAAATCCCCAGAATTACCACCTTTTTTCTTTCCATTTTTGAAAATGTTGACATTGGTCCATGAGATCGCAGTAGCTACATTCAAACCCCCTGTTGCCAGTCAAACAGCACAACAAGTCGTGGCGTCCTTCAAGTATACAGTATCATCTTGTTGAATTACAGGCTCGATTTAGATTTTTGAGTGAGTCGATTTGTGAGTAAACTGAGGCGAGATTAGCATTATTTAAGAATTCCCAATTTCCAACTTTCTGGATATTTTTGTCTGGTGGTGTGCAAGGAGATTTTTGTCATATAAAATGGATGCCATAGCGCAATACTATTTAGGATTCGATACATACTGCTCCCAGGATTCGTGGTCACATTGAGTCTTTTGCCAGTCTAAAATCTAAAGTGTTAAAAAAAAAATCGAATCTCGAATTTTAAAAAATACGTGTACTTTTTCTCCAGTCATTATCGTCCGCATTTTTTTTTGATTTAACGTTAGCAATGTGGTAACGTCGTATTGATAGCTAGTGATTTATTTTTAATACACGCCATCAAAAGGAGGAATTCCATATAGGTGTATATAGGTGTTTGTACTTTTGTACGACAGTACATTTTAGAGTTTGGACTATTTTACCTGTAAGTAAAGGAATCGAATCCGTACTTTGGCTACCGAAGTGTTTTTAATACATTTAGGTATGTGATGGAATGTGAGTACAGTGCATACTTAAAATAATAATAATCATAATAATAATTAAAAAGGTTCAATAACTAGGTGCACACCACATATACAGTGTATCTTCCTAAACTGTCCTAGCAAACGTTACGCGTTTACTTCGTCTAAAAACTATTTTGCCTGAGCAAGTAAACTTGGCTAAAAACTCTTTTACCTGAGCAAGTAGACTTGGCTTTCACTCGGAGTAGAACAGACGCAAAAAGTACATTAACGTCGAAACGACAAATAATTTCCGGACTAAAAATATTCTGAATTTGCACGTAGCAAGTCGTTTCTGTGAAATACAAGTCACGAAAAAAAGGAACGAGTCGAAAGTGAAAGTAACCTTGTCGCGTGACACGCCTAACAAGTCAAAGAAAAAAAATCACGTGTACTAATAAAGATTTGGAGAGGAAAAAACGGGAAAGAAAATGTTGAGCTCCCCAACATTTGCAATGGCATTTTTATGTACAGTGAAGAAAATAAGTATTTGAACACCCTGCTGTATTGCAAGTTCTTCCACTTAGAAATCATGGAGGGGTCTGAAATTTTCATCCGAGGTGCATGATCACTGTGAGAGATAATCTAAAAAGAAAAATCCAGAAATCACAATGTATGATTTTTTTAACAATTTATTTTTGTGATACAGCTGCAAATAAGTATTTGAACACCTGAGAAAACCAATGTGAATATTTGGTACAGAACTCTTTGTTTGCAATTACAGAGGTCAAATGTTTCCTGTAGTTTTTCCCCACGTTTGCACACACTGCAAGAGGGATTTTGGCCCACTCTTCCAGACAGATCTTCTCGAGATCAGACAGGTTTCTAGGCTGTCGCTGAGAAACACAGAGTTTCAGCTCCCTCCAAAGATTTTTTGTTGGATTTAGGTCTGGAGACTGGCTAGGCCATGCCAGAATCTTGATGTGGTTCTTACGGAGCCACTCCTTGGTTTTCCTGGCTGTGTGCTTCGGGTCATTGTCATGTTGAAAGACCCAGCCGCGACCCATCTTCAATGCTCTGACTGAGGGAAAGAGGTTGTTCCCCAAAATCTCACAATACATGGCCACAGTCATCCTCTCCTTAATACAGTGCAGTCATCCTGTCCCATGTGCAGAAAAACACCCCCAAAGCATGATGCTACCACCCCCATGCTTCACAGGAGGGATGGTGTTCTTGGGATGTACCTCAGCATTCGTCTTCCTCCAAACACGGTTAGTGGAATTATGACCAAAAACTTCAATTTTGGTCTCATCTGACCACAAAACCTTCTCCCACGACTCCTCTGTGTCATCCAAACAGTCATTGGCAAACTTAAGACGGGCCTTGGCATGTGCCTGTTTAAGCAGTGGAATCTTCCGTGTTAGTGTATTACCAAGTCACTTTGGAAACTGTGATTCCAGCTCTTTTCAGGACATTGACCAAGTCCTGTCATCTAGTCCTGGGCTGATTCCTCATCTTTCAAAGGATCATTGAAACCCCCACGAAGTGATATCTCGCATGTGGCTCCACTCCGATTGAGATTGACTGTCATGTTTAGCTTCTTCCATTTTCTAATGATTGCTCCAACCTTTTTTCACCAAGCTGCTTGGCAATTTCTCCATAGCCCTTTCCAGCCGTGTAGAGTAGTACAATTTTGTCTCTGGTGTCTTTGGACAGCCCTTTGGTCTTGGCCATGTTACAAGTTTGAGTCTTACTGATTGTATGGGGTGGACAGGTGTCTTTATGCAGCTATCAACCTCACACAGGTGCATCTGATTCAGGATACTACATGGAGTGGAGGTGAACATTTAAAGGTGGACTAACAGGTCTTTGGTGGTCAGAATTCAAGCTGATAGCTGATAATGCAGCCCTATGGGGCACAAACCAGTGCAATCTGTAGGCCGGTCCAAGCCTGGATAAATGCAGAGGGTTGCGTCAGGAAGGGCATCCGGCGTAAAAACTGTGCCAAACAAATATGAGCGTTCATCTAAAGAATCCCATACCGGATCGGTCGTGGCCCGGGTTAACAACGCCCGCCCCCGGCACTGCTAACCTGCAGGGCGTCGGTGGAAATTCAGCTACTGTGGGTCGAAGACAAAGAAGAGGAGGAAACCGGATCCAGCGTCAGAAGAAAAAGAGGAATGCACAGAGCCTACAACTGAGTGTAGGGACTTTGAATGTTGGGACTATGACAGGAAAAGCACAGGAGTTGGTTGACATGATGATTAGGAGAAAGGTTGATATTCTGTGCATCCAAGAGAGCAGGTGGAAAGGTAGTAAGGCTAGAAGTTTGGGAGCAGGGTTTAAATTATTCTACCACGGAGTAGATGGGAAGAGAAATGGAGTAGGGGTTATTTTAAAGGAAGAGCTGGCTAAGAATGTCTTGGAGGTGAAAAGAGTATCAGATCGAGTGATGAGACTAAAATTTGAAATTGAGGGTGTTATGTATAATGTGGTTAGCGGCTATGCACCACAGGTAGGATGTGACCTAGAGTTGAAAGAGAAATTCTGGAAGGAACTAGATGAAGTAGTTCTGAGCATCCCAGACAGCGAGAGAGTTGTGATTGGTGCAGATTGTAATGGACATATTGGTAAAGGAAACAGGGGCGATGAAGAAGTGATGGGTAAGTACGGCATCCAGGAAAGGAACTTTGAAGGGCAGATGGTGGTGGACTTTGCAAAAAGGATGGAGATGGCTGTAGTGAACACTTATTTCCAGAAGAGGGAGGAACATATAGTGACCTACAAGAGCGGAGGTAGAACCACGCAGGTAGATTATATTTTGTGCAGACGATGTAATCTGAAGGAGGTTACTGACTGTAAAGTAGTGGTAGGGGAGAGTGTAGCTCGACAGCATAGGATGGTAGTATGTAGGATGATTCTGGTGGTGGGTAGGAAAATTAAGAAGACAAAGGTAGAGCAGAGAACCATGTGGTGGAAGCTGAAAAAGGAAGAATGTTGTGCAGCCTTCCGGAAAGAGGTGAGACAGGCTCTCGATGGACAACCGAAGCTCCCGGAAGACTGGACGACGACAGCCAAGGTGATCAGAGAGACAGGCAGGAGAGTACTTGGTGTGTCATCTGGTAGGAAAGGGGAGAAGGAGACTTGGTGGTGGAACCCCAAAATACAGGGAGTCATACAAGGAAAGAGATTAGCGAAGAAGAAGTGGGATACTGAGAGGACTGAGGAGAGGCGAAAGGAGTACATCGAGATGCGACGTAGGGCAAAGGTAGAGGTGGCAAAGGCTAAACAAGAGGCATATGAAGACATGTACACCAGGTTGGACACGAAAGAAGGAGAAAAGGATCTCTACAGGTTGGCCAGACAGAGGGATAGAGATGGGAAGGATGTGCAGCAGGTCAGGGTGATTAAGGATAGAGATGGAAATGTGTTGACTGGTGCCAGTAGTGTACTAAATAGATGGAAAGAATACTTTGAGAAGTTGTTGAATGAAGAAAATGAGAGAGAAGGAAGAGTTGAAGAGGCAAGAGTGAAGGACCAGGAAGTGGAAATGATTACTAAGGGGGAAGTCAGAAAGGCACTACAAAGGATGAAAAATGGGAAGGCAGTTGGTCCTGATGACATACCGGTAGAGGTATGGAAGCAATTTGGAGAGATGGCTGTGGAGTTTTTGACCAACTTATTCAACAGAATACTAGCGGGCGAAAAGATGCCTGAAGAATGGAGGAAAAGTGTTCTAGTTCCCATTTTTAAGAACAAAGGGGATGTTCAGAGCTGTGGGAACTATAGAGGAATAAAGTTGATGAGCCACACAATGAAGTTATGGGAAAGAGTAGTGGAGGCTAGACTCAGGACAGAAGTAAGTATCTGCGAGCAACAGTATGGTTTCATGCCTAGAAAGAGTACCACAGATGCATTATTTGCCTTGAGGATGCTCGTGGAAAAGTACAGAGAAGGTCAGAAGGAGCTACATTGCGTCTTTGTGGATCTAGAGAAAGCCTATGATAGAGTACCAAGAGAGGAACTGTGGTACTGCATGCGTAAGTCTGGTGTGGCAGAGAAGTATGTTAAAATAGTACAGGACATGTATGATGGCAGCAGAACAATGGTGAGGTGTGCCTTAGGTGTGACAGAGGAATTTAAGGTGGAGGTGGGACTGCATCAGGGATCAGCTCTGAGCCCCTTCCTGTCTGCAGTGGTAATGGATAGGCTGACAGATGAGGTTAGACTGGAATCCCCTTGGACCATGATGTTCGCAGATGATATTGTCATATGCAGTGAAAGCAGGAAGCATGCAGAGGAACAATTGGAAAGATGGAGACATGCACTGGAAAGGAGAGGAATGAAGATTAGCCGAAGTAAAACAGAATATATGTGCGTGAATGAGAAAAGTGGAGGGGGAAGAGTGAGGCTACAGGGAGAAGAGATAGCGAGGGTCGACGACTTCAAATACTTGGGGTCAACAATACAGAGCAATGGAGAGTGTGGTCAGGAAGTGAAGAAACGGGTCCAAGCAGGTTGGAACAGCTGGCGAAAGGTGTCTGGTGTGTTATGTGACAGAAGAGTGTCTGCTAGGATGAAGGGCAAAGTTTACAAAACAGTGGTGAGGCCGGCCATGATGCACGGATTAGAGACAGTGGCACTGAAGAAACAACAGGAAGCTGAACTGGAGGTGGCAGAAATGAAGATGTTGAGGTTCTCGCTCGGAGTGACCAGGTTGGATAGGATTAGAAATGAGCTCATTAGAGGGACAGCCAAAGCTGGATGTTTTGGAGACAAGATTCGAGAGAGCAGACTTCGATGGTTTGGACATGTTCAGAGGCGAGAGAGTGAGTATATTGGTAGAAGGATGCTGAGGATGGAGCTCCCAGGCAAAAGAGCGAGAGGAAGACCAAAGAGAAGGTTTATGGATGTGGTGAGGGAAGACATGAGGGCAGTTGGGGTTAGAGAGGAAGATGCAGGAGATAGGCTAAGATGGCAAAAGATGACACGCTGTGGCGACCCCTAACGGGACAAGCCGAAAGGAAAAGAAGAAGAAGAAGAGGTGTTCAAATAGTTATTTGCAGCTGTATCACACAAATAAATCATTAAAAAAATCATACATTGTGATCTCTGGATTTTTCCTTTTAGATTTTCTCTCTCACAGTGGAGATGCACCTACGATGAAAATTTCAGACCCCTCTATGATTTCTAAGTGGGAAAATTTGTAATATAGCAGAGTGTTCAAATACTTATTTTCTTCACTGTATGTTTTATGTTTGGATGGATGTAGCAACCGCCATTGCCGCTAGGGGCGCAGTTGGTCTGGTTTCGGGAGAAGCGCTACATTTTTGGTTCACAAAACACTTGTACTCTTAAGGCATTTGACGTTAAATTACGCGTTTTGAAGGATTCGAGACCTGGCGCAATGCATTGTGGAGAACCTCAAGGCCATGTGAAATGAACTCGTGCACGGGACGTCACCGTTTTCACGGTTCATATTGCCGGTCAAAAAGAGCTGCTCAACAGTGTGGGAGTCATTGAACCGGAGCAGAATATGCACAATGCCTGAGACTTGTTGCTGTGTTGGTTATCACAATAGACAAGACAGTTCTTCAAAGATACATTCTTATTATACCAGCTGAAAAGACTGATTTCGGCAATTAAACGTGATGGATGGTGCCCAACCAAATACACATGCCTGTGTAGCGATCACTTTATTTCAGTTAGGAATTATTCTTTTCAATCTCAGATAACCAAGAAGTATTTATGATGCCAAGTTGACTCATTTGAGAACAATGCATATTAAAAAAAAACAAAAAAACTTCAGTCACAGAGAGGTTTACTGAGGTGTGTGCATGCGGCTACAATACGCTTCCGTGTACGGAGGAGATGACTCCCTGTCCTAAATATTTTTTCCAATCATAGCAATGAATGCGAGTTTGTGTAAAACCAGGGGTCATTTATTTAAATAGTGGTATTTGTATTGAAAAGATGAGTACTGTATAGAGATCGTGCACGTGATGGATGGTGCTCAACGAAATACACACACCTATGTAACGATCATTTCAGGTAGGAAAACTCAAACTCAAATGATCAAGAAGTATTCATAACAGCAATTTGACTCATTTGAGAACAATGCATATTTAAATAAATAATAAACCGTCCGGGGTAAGCGTGTGGCAGCAATATGCTTCCACGTACGGAGGCTACATTTTTTTTCCAATCATAGTTATTGAATGCTAGTTTGGTTAAAACCAGGGATCATTTATTTAAATATTGGTATTTTTGGATTGAGAAAATCTGAGTGGGTACATCACAATGTGAGATTTATTCCCGATTAAGAACAGATCCAGCAACAAAATAACTATCCGTTCAAACTTTTCTAGGCTTTCAAACTCTTCCGTGTAAATCTTGACTTACTCACCAGATACATGTGTAGATCCAGTTCTCCAAGACAAGCGGAAGCCCATT
The DNA here is from genome assembly GCF_019802595.1 of Syngnathoides biaculeatus. Classification (NCBI taxonomy): domain Eukaryota; kingdom Metazoa; phylum Chordata; class Actinopteri; order Syngnathiformes; family Syngnathidae; genus Syngnathoides; species Syngnathoides biaculeatus. The sequence goes on along the minus strand of NC_084653.1, from coordinate 10,994,674 downwards.
AACAGTTCAATTTCTTATCGGCGAAAACATCGACTTCGGCATTAAATATGGGTCCTCTGTGCAAAGTGTCTCTTATTTTTCCACGTACCTTTGTACCTTATAATTGTTTAACGGTATCGGACAAAACTCTGGGCGTCGTGCTATAAGACATATTTTTGTTTCATCTCAACGGATTTAGGATTTTTCTGCCCCACTAGATCCTGCATTGCTAGTTATAGTATCTCACTATTTATTTCTTTTGCAGCCTCAAAGTAGTGACAGTACTGACATCTGGACTAACGGTGACTTTCATCTAGTGGCCAACAAACAGTTAGCTGTGGATTTCCCTTGAAATTAAGGAATAAGGTAAATTGTGAACTTTCCCATAAAGTTGTGGACTTTCACTAAGTTTAAGACACCTTTGCTGTCAATCTTTGTAGTAACAGGAACTTTCTAATCTTAAGGAAGTCTCCTTTGTGCTTAGTTTTCATCGGCAAACTTAAGGGAAATTACGTATGTAACCCATTTCTTGTTGGGTTTTGAATAATATTTCATTAAAAGGATGGGATAATTAATCATCTGATGTACTAATGTGTGACCCAAATTAAAAGTTAAAACACAAAAACTGACAGAATATTCATTTTATAGGATTAAACAAGCTGGAACCATTTTTTTCACATTTTTGCAAAAAAAAAAAAATAAAAATTCACATGGTTTTCTTGTACTTTTGAGCATGGAGACCAACAATATTAATAGGTAATCCAAAAAAAGTGTAATTTTCTCATTACCCACAGTTCAAGGAATGATTTGGAACCTAAAATACATTATTTGGACCATTTAAAAAAAAAAAAAAAACCTTAGCGGTCCCTAATGGATGGTTCATTCCTGAAGGAGAGGACTGCTTGAACACATGCCCATCTTTCACAAAACTAACGTTCTGTCTCAACATACATGCAACCCTGTAGTTCAAAATTTTTTGAAGGAAGTTTTAAATCAGTTTTGTGGTTTGCTCAATGTGTTGATCAAATAAAACTTTATTCTCCTTTTGACTATTTCCTTTTATATAAAACAACTTTTTTTTTAAATGCTAACCAATTATGGTTGTACACAGGGTTACCTGGGCCAAGCCACCACTACCCCCGCTGCTGGCCCCTACCTGCTGGCGGTGATGCCCCAGTTACAGGCCTAGAGTTTGCCCGACAAACAGCCGGGGGGGGGCTGCATTCTCTGCTAAACAGCAGCCAAGCGGCGCCACCAACCTACATGAGGTAAGAAGAAGGGAATCACCATCTGATTTTACTCAATATTTAGAACCACCTAATGAGTGTTCGGGCCACAGTGAAAAGAAAAATCAACTCTATCTATCTATCTATCTATCTATCTATCTATCTATCTATCTATCTATCTATCTATCTATCTATCTATCTATCTATCTATCTATCTATCTATCTATCTATCTATCTATCTATCTATCTATCTATCTATCTATCTATCTATCTATCTATCTATCTATCTATCTATCTATCTATCTATCTATCTATCTATCTATCTATCTATCTAATCTGCCTGTTTGTTTGTTTTATAATTGTTAATATTATAATATTCATGTATTTTATTATGATAATTAGAAGTAAGATGGCACACAGACTTTTCTCTCATTGCATGCGACCCTGTTATGAAACCTTTTTGAGGAACATGAGGGAAAAAAGTGAGCTACGCAATTTAGCAAAAATGACGTCTTTTAGCTAATTACTCTGCTCCTGGGTGGGTTTTTTTATGTTGGATGCTGGATGCATACAGTATGTATGTATACACGTTCCGAGACTTGTGAATGTAAACTCAAAAAGCAGAGTGAAATCAGATTCATGCTAAAAGTGTGGCAGATAAAACTAACTAACTAACTAACTAACTAAATAACCCACAGTATGTGCAGTATGTAAATCTGCCTGATATTTGCCAGGTCTATTCCACAATAACTCAGACCCCGATGGAGAGGAGGCATTTTTCATCCCTGTAATTACAAGGGACAGAAAGTTGGTTAAAGAGATATGCCACCAAAAAAAAATGAAAAAAAAACAGAACTAGTAACTTAGTGAGGATAAAACATGAATCTATCAAACCATTGTCTCCAGTTGTCACAAGCTCTTTTTAAAATCAGGTCACTGGGTAAAGAAAGAGTCAGTGTCAGTGAGACGTCAGTACAGGGTGGCTCGTCACAGCGGTGGATCATGTCCGCAGCGGAAGTGGACGTTTATCACCAGGGAGGTGGTTTGGCCGTGATCCGCATGTCATCTAAATATGGCTCGAAACAATAGGGTAATATTGCCCCGGTCACTTCATTCAGTTGTGAGATGTTTTCTCCGAAAAGAGCTTCCGTGTCTAAAGGGCCGTGTCCTACAGTAGGGGCCTTTTCAATGGCGAATGTCCGGGGTGACATCACGGACAGTAAATGCAGCCAATATGGCGACCACTTAGATGTCGAATGAGACTTCCGCAACTTTGCGCATGGATGACGCGCTCTCCGTTCATATTTATTTTTTCGTGTAGACATTGAAATGAATAATCTTATATGTATTTTTCATTTCAATATCTATTTTAAAATGTTTATAGGGATGACACTAGACCTTTAATTTTCTTCTTTTTTCTCCACCATCAGATGTATAGTATTTGAAAAAATACTATAAAATTTTAGCTTCTCCAATTTGTCCTTGTAACCCCCTTATGAAAAAACATCTTTAATGAAGGTTTTCTCTTTCAGTTTGCCTTAACACCATCTGATCTAGGAGCGTGTCAGAGAAAAAGACAAAAAGAAGAAGAGTTAAAAGGAGTCAGTAGTTTATTGACCAGTCCAAGAGTACATGATGCAGTGAGAGAGGAAATTGGTGGACGAGCAGACGACAGACATGGAGGGAACACACTTGCCACCATCCGGGGTGGACAACAATAAGAACCCTGCACGAGACCTCAGTATGTACAGGCACCATTTAGTGTGAACGAGTGAATAAAAACATCGGATGACACACACACACACACACACACACACACACAAAGAAGTGCTCTCATTTGCTTATTCGTCATCGTAAATATGAATCCGTGTCTTTTAGTTGTTGCCGTTGCTCTTTGAAGCAAAACATAATGAGATAAATGAGCGGCCAAACGTGGAAGTCGATGATTAGCGAAAGGTTTTTCAAATTCCAAGTCTTTCCCTTTTGTGCAATATCGCTCCTTTGCATAGTAAATAAAAGTTAAATGGTTTTGTTGTTGACATGCACCTTATGTTTTTTTTAGCATATTTTCTTGCAGATCCTGGGGGACTCCCATATAGAATTATTATAAGCCCATTATACAGTAGTGATTGCATGCAGCGCTTCCTGTAGACTTGATTCCTACTACGAGTCTATGAGAGTAAAAGGCTAAGCCGGATGTGGTGGGGTGTTGATGGGTGAGCCCTGGCTGGACACGGTAGAGGGCAAAGTGCTCCGTGTGCAACATCCATGTTTCACGGTGATTGCTTCTTTGGCTTTTTCTCAACTTTCAATACTGCGACGGGACGGCGTGTCGCACTTGATCTCGCTCGAGCTGACACGCTTCTCTAGGAAGCCATAGGGCGAAGATCCAGAAGTTCTATTTTTGTCCCCAAATCATAATTATTAGTGTTTCAATAGCCCGCCTGCTATAAAACATGCTCATGTCAAACAAAAAAAGAAGTCATCTGAAAATCCTTTCAAAGTTAAAATGCTCAAATTATTTACAATTTTTGACACTATTCACCATATGGCCTGCATCCCACATGCAGTCCACTGTCATATCATCATAGGTTGAATGAGGCTTTTTTTCTCCCCCTCGCCCCGCAGTGCTTTCCTTTCTCTTTGGAAGGATGTATTTTTGCTGAATTTTCACAGCTTACGCAGCCCATGCAGAGCCCGTGGAGAGGAGCTCTTCATGCCAGAGGGCCAGCAAGCAGCGCTGGACGTGTGGAGAATCATGCCAGGTGTGAGAGCAGTGTGGATCCTGACTCGGCACCTGTGCACTGGCACTGAAAAAGGAGGATGCTGGAGGAGCGTTGTCATTCTAGACATCAGGCTTGCGTGTGATGAGTGATGTGAAAAAGCTAAAAGGCTGCGCGAGTCTAATGTCAATACAATGGAATTTGTTAAAATGTCCACTACATTGTTTTTCTTTTTAATATATATTGTTATTCTTATTCAAGTAAGTCTAATGCTGAAGGTCAGCAGGAATAAGTGCAGTCCAGCTGTCAGGTCGCCAACTAAGGAAGCCTCAGAGAAGTCCGTCTGCGATTGGCGTCTGCCCCTTCAGCATTAAATGGCTGTTGCGTTGGGGTCGTACCGCCGCTTCTTCACATTTCTTACGAGAAGACAAGAAACGGGTGTTAGCGTTCGCAAAAAGTGCAATGTGGAATTGCAGCCTCACTCATCACTTTTGTCTTGGCAATCTTACATTAGCCAACAACTTGGAAAAGCAGTGTTCCACTTCATATTTGTGATTTGACACTCACCAATATTTTTGTGCTCAGACCAAAACCCAGTCTCATATAAAAGTATTGCTTTGGCATATTCTTGGTGACAAGGAATTATGTTGAGGTGATGGGAAGAGCTCGATTTAGACAGATGATAGTCCAGTACAAAAGTAGTGACTTGCCAACATCTTGCGGCTCGCATTTGAATTTTGGCCTGTTTACCAACACTTCTCTTGTCCCACTCTCCTCGCCGAGGGAAGTACTATTTTATTCTATTAGACGACACTGACTAAGTGAAGCCCCATCCCTTAAAGGGGAATTCCAGTGCTTTGCCTGAACAATGTATCCAATAGGTCATGTAATATGTACCCTATTTCGACACTGTGATGTTAATTCCCCTCTCATTTAATAGTGTTTTGAGAAGATTATTATCGACAATTACGAATTTTCAGGGGTGCTGCCATTTCCAAAGCTCGGCTAACGTATTCCGCCGCCTGGAAGCTTGGCTCGCGGCCCGCCGCCTGGAAGCTCGACTCGCGGCCCGCCACCGCAGGAGTTCACTCATCAGACTCCGCGTCATTCCCATCTGAAGAATCATCCGAGCTGCCGGGCCGGAGCTCCGGGGCCCTTTGTTTACACACTTATGCTGTGCGTAGGCCTCCGAGTAGTCAAGACTCCGGGGTCATTCCGCCCGAAGAACCATCCCAATATTGAACATTATTTACAGCCACAGGTTCAAATCTGTATGGAAGGATTCCTCCGTCTTCCCGATCAACCGATACTGCTATTTCTTAATCAGATGAGGATAAATCCGAGAAATTAGCGCTGGGCATAACGTAATCGAGCCTTTGGTGCACACCTTACATGTCACATCCACGCACGTAAGTCATGTGACTCGCAAAAATGGCAGCGCCCCTGAAAATTCGTAATTGTCGATAATAATCTTCTCAAAACACTATTAAATGAGAGAGGATTTAACATCACATTGTCAAAACAGAGTACATATTACATGACCGATTGGATACATTGTTCATGTAAAGCACTGGAATTCCCCTTTAACTTCAACATAGTTCCCTCTTCCTCACGGCCACATGATAGCACCAAAGTAGTAGTGGTTTTGACCTGAGCACAAAAAAAGGTGAATTTTAGGCAAAAGGATCGTATCAGTTCCCTCCATAAAAATCTGAGAATGTGAAATCGTATGTGCCAAACACACGCGTTGACTGTCCAGGCCTGAAATCAGATCAAAATGCCAAACGGTGACTTAAGTGAGGGGAAAGACTGCTCCATGTTAACCAGTGTACTCCACTGCAGAGGTCCAAAGATGTGTTGACATTCACAAACCTCGGCGACTTACAACATTAAAGCCAATTCCGATCATAAAGTCTAGTACAAACTACAAACATCATGGAGCTTTGATTTTGGAGGTTACGCTGTAATGTGATTTGGCTTTTTTTTTTTTTCAGAATCCCAAAAATATATATCTTTTGTAAGTCTGTGAATGTTGACAACCCCACGTCGGCTCCCTGCAGACAACTGGAGCGTACGTACAGAGGGCAGCCGATGATGTCTTACTACCAGTAGTGAGGGGAAAGGTGACAAACAATATATTCCAAATAATCTCCAGAGAAGGGAAGGACACCGACAGCGGTGGCGGCGGCAACTACCACAACAATGGCAAAACATAAAATAGGACAACAGGAATGATGCACAACCTCCCCGTACTGTGGCTTGTTGTGGGGGCTCAGAGTGCTCATGGTGTCATGCACCTGAACCAAGATGGCCCGTTAAGGAGGAACTACCGCTGTGCTCGGTGTCATGCAGTGCAATGCGGCGTTTCTGTACGGTACACCGAGTCTGTCAAGCAGGCAGCAATGTCGGCCGGAGCAAAGGAAGAGGGGAGACGCGGGGGGGGGGGAGCAGGTGGGGAGATCCTCCTGCTCTGCCCACCGATGGAAGTGTCACCCTCGCACCGTGAAGGTTTGAGAGTTTGCCTCTGCCTTCCTGACCTTTTCCAAACATGCACAAAGCTCTTTCTCTTACCTTTGCCAAGAATGTAATGTGTACATGTTTGTGCTGGCAGGATTAAGCGACAAATGATTGTAGAATGGGACAGTAGCATTTTTTGGTGACCCTAAAGGTGGGACAAGATATCAATACTGCACCACTGATCTTGGTTCTCTACTGGCTTCAATGACTTTTACAAACTAAATTCCAAAATGTGTTTCATGAAAATGGATTAGTTTGTTACCAATTGTCTGTTGTCTCTATTGTGTAGCATTTCCCTTGTTGATTTTTTTACATTGTCAATGAACGGCAGGCCATACACGGTCCACAAAGCATTACTGAGCATCCTGTTATAGTTACTGAATTTATTTTGATTTTTCCCTGAAAACCTGTTACTTAAAATGGATTAATGTTTTATTATTTGTGCATTCATTTAGTTCATTAAGTATGCAATTGGTTAATTTATTACAAACAACAAAATGGAGAATATTTGGGAAATGTTTTTTTACATATACCTTTTTAAAAAAAATACTTTATCATATAAAATGTTGTTGCTTTATTGGAAAAAAATTAATAAAAATATTGACAAAATAATTCCACATATGAATGAAACATTTCCCTCAGGTTGTGTAAATATTAATAAATTATTGTCAATGAAATGAAAATAGTATTCATTTTAAAAATGTATATTTTATATAAAAATATATATCTTTGTTATATCTTTATGATATATACATAATACAATTAATAAATACAAAGTTAATACCCGACTAAAAAATGTTTATTCTTTAGTTCTCAACACAGATTGAACAGCTTGAGCTGTTTTAACTTTGTAATTGTTTTATAGTTTCAAAATGATGTTGGGATCAATTGTCTTGTGTTTGGTTTGTATTTACAGTACGTAGAACTTTGTTTCAGATGTGTTCTTCAAGTGCAGTATAAATAAAATCTAGAAAAATAAGAACATTTATTTCATTATTTAAATAAAATATTTTACATGCAGATTGTAACTTTTTCTTCTTCTTCACATCTTTGTTTTAAAATTCAATTGTGGCCTTTGAGAACATAATCTTTCCCACCCCTAAATTTGAGAACGAGTATCACCCCGCAGCGCTAATTTGTGCTAACACACTGGCTGACTACTTCCCATTTATCTTAAAATAAAAACAATACACCTCTGAAGGCTGTTATCTCTTATCTGAGCATGCATATCAAGCACCGAGCTCGGCCCGATCTGCCCAATCAAGTTTGAGGTTCTGCTAAAGATCCACAGACCGGCCCGTGTGTGGAGCTCGTCCGTCCTTGAACGACCTCCATGTGCTCTCGTCACACAAAAAAACGTTCCAGGAAAGGATGCTGGGCGCTATATGTAGACTGTGTGCATATTCTGCAGCAGGAGCTCAAACTCTGGCGTCTAAAAGCAGCATGGATGCTAGAGGTCGAGCAGGAGAGGCATGCGGCGTTTTTGCTTACTTAAAACCCCATCCAGTCCCACCCAGCACTATGGCAGCCACAAGGATGGCTCCGGCGATGGAGCCTATTATTAGATTGGTGGCACTAGGACCTGCAAAGGGTTATGGGAGGGGAGGGGAGGGGGGGGGGACACATGAGTTTCTATGCTGTCTTGCTGTAGCACTTTCATGTAACTACTGTATACACGATACCACATGATCACAGACTCCGACAATGTCTCGCATGCTCTTCGGCCCCATTCTAGTGTTTACATGGTGCGATCGTAAGTGGCCTGCTTGGGAAGGTTGAACACCCATCAAATGTTTGATTAAACAGATTGATGGGTGATGTCTGTTTGTGTGGCCCGCAGTATGCAGAGAACGGTTTTCGAGGTTGACACACAGAAAGGTCAGGTCACTAAGCAGACACTTCTTCTGGTTGTGGACACTTGTCCATCTAAAATGCCCCACATGCCCCAGAAAGGAGAGGATCGCAGGAGCAACCACATGACGACTGAGAAAAAGAGAAAGAGGAGGAAGATGAAGAAGAGGGCTTGTAATGGGGAACACCAGTGAGTGGAAGGAAAGGAAGGGGGGAAAGGAGGTGGGGGGGGGGGTCCATCAATCAATCACACAACACTGAAAACAACCAATCATAAGACACGATTATATGGTCATCACCAACACACAAGAAGACACAAAGCCGGGAAGCACACACGGGCTCAGGCCTGCTCACGAAACCGCCCGCACACTGAGGCACCACTATGAGAGAAAGAGCTGTGAAAGGGTTAAAAAAATGCTTACTCTATTCCCCACCCTGTGCCTCCAAAAATCACCCCCAGGGCCAGAATGGTCCCTGCTACTGCCCCTATCAGCCTGTTAGTGGCCACGCTCACTGTGTGGAGGGAAAAGGAGCATTGGTTACAAAACAGCAGGCCTTTGCCTCAAGAGTCCTGGATCAGGTGATACCCAACAGCCCCACTTAAACACCCCCAAGCGAGTCCTCTTCTGCAACTATTCAATTTATACATACGAGAACAGTTTTCCATTGCTGTTTTAACTTGTAACATGAAGGCAGTGGTTGGCTAAATTTTTACGTCAACTACCACCTAAAAAAAATCAATCTGAGTTCCAACATAATGATGGACTGTAAAATAAAGCTGTGTAATAGAGCTAAGTGATAATCAAAAAGAAATAAGTGGTTTTATTCTGAAAAATTATATTGTCGCCATCGTCGGAAACCTCATATCACCAACTGTGGTCAATTTTGCATTTTTTCTAAAACTTACATTATTCATCTGTCTCCACACCAGCAGCTATTTATCCAATTTTGAGCACTGAAAAAACTCGAGAAAATCGAGGAACTCTTGCTTGCTCAACTGTCCGAGAAGTGTTGTACAATGACACCTCTTTTCTCTCTCTGCAGCAGTCATGTGAGATGAATCTGAAATGTCTGGATATTTATTCAAATCAAAGGTCAAAATATTTAGGTGAGACAGATTCGAGATCGTTTATTTCGGTAAAATAAATCACTACAATTATTTGCCGCAAATGAACTGCTCAACCGCGAAGGAAAGTCCTTGCTGATTAATTTCTAAGTCACTGCTTAGTCATCTCGGGGTTTTATTTATCTTAAAAAGAGCTTGGAAAGATGATGTAACCACAGTCATTGGCTTGACTATTTTGTCTGGGGAGGGCCTTGGCATTAGCACAGATTCTGATGCAGAAAGCTAACGCTAGCGATGCGTTGCGGTGACGTGTCCCACCATTTTAATCAATGACATCATCATAAAATTAGCGATTTTTTTAACGCACTAAATTAGTGATTGATCATCGTTTTGGGTTGGCATTGTGTTGAGGATGCTACACAGTGGCATATGATAGCAATACAGAGTATAAGACCAAGTTGAATGAGGCAGTGTTTGACTATACAAGAAAGATGCAAGATTTTTGATAATCCTGAGAAGTACGAGTCTTAGGGATTCCGCCTGAGAGCGACAATATTTATTACTCTTCTAAGCCACTGTTACATTACATAGTTGAAACATCAACATTGCACCTAAATGTATTGAAAAATGAATGATTAAATTAAAATGTGTTGCATGAAAAAAAATCACTTCTAATAATAAACAGTTCCTTCAGGTTAAATGCTATGCTATTGAAGATTATAGTTAAATACAAACAAACTGTATCCAGACAGTGATTCTTTCGCATATACAACCAGAGCGAATCCAGAATCCATCAGTAGTGGTATTCGTACCACACCATGGAATTTACTGTCTTAAACAATGAGGTAACAACATAGCAAAACAAATTATACTAATATGCAGTGCAAATAAATGAGGCAGAAAGAAGTGAAAACTGACCCTTGGGCCCTTGAGTTGGAGTAGTCTCGGGGACTTTAGGTGGGTCAGGCATACTACAGTCTGTACCTGCCCACGTAGTATCACAAGTGCATGTGGCTTCATTGTTGCATACCTATACACAGCAGACATGTAAGCATAAAGGTGAATGACACAAATGATACTTAGATAATGCCTTTGGAATAGTGGACCTTAGAGTTTGTACACCAAACCATCCTGTTTACATTCTTATGCCCAGGTGGTTTGTTGTGATGTATTTATATTATTCTACAAAGATGTCACATACAGTAATTCTGCTAAAATGCTAGCAGGGGTTTAATCCTAGTGTATCTGTGTATCTTACTTATCTTAGTACCATTTTATTTCTACTGTGCATTATTCTCACAAGGGTGGCAGCCGTGCTGGAGATTTTGGGTGAGAGGGGGTGTACATACTGCCAATCTTGGGGCAGAGACACAAATGATTTATACCAGGACAATTAACAGTCTCCAATTCACCTAAAATGCCTATTCTGGAACGTGGGAACCGGTACCCGGAGAAAAGACACAAAAGAACATGCCAGCTCATGGGAACTAGCCGGGATTCAAACCAGACACCTCAGATCTCTACGGCAAACATGCCAAATTACATGATTGTAATTCATTTTTAAAAAGGACTCTTCAGTTCCTAACCGTACAGAGCAATAAGGAGTCTTAGTGATTAGCATGCCTGTTTCAGGTTCTGGGTCGGACTATGGACTCTTGCCGTCCTGTGTGGAGTTTGAATGTTCTCCAAATACCTGTGTGCGTATTCTCCAGTGACTCTGGTTTCCTACCACATAGCCAAAATGTGCATGTTAGGTTCAATGAAGAGTTGCTGACCAGTCCAGGGTGGAGCCCGCCACTTCAGTACACTCACCACTCTAATGAGTACAAGCACGTTTGAAAATGGATAAATAGACTTTAGGTATACAATCTTACTGAAAGACAGCAGTGCCTTGAGATAATCATCTTTCCTCATTGCACTTTATAACACTGTACTTTATAAAAACAAAAAGTGCATGGTAATAGTTCATCATGATCAGTGTGCCGGTGCTTTTGGTGTGCGTGGCTTGCCACTTTTGTCAGACACACATACAGCTATACACGGAGACAGTCCTCAGTAAACTGTTCTAATGTTGGTCCTTTTACAGAGGGAAAAAAATACGTCAGTGAGTAGTCTTATACTGTCTATATGTGTTGCTCTAATATTTTTGTACAAATGTTTGTTGCTTAAAGGGTTGTTACAACACCACAGCGCCGATGCTATTTGTTCGCCCATCTAATGCATTTTGCATTGTTAGCATTAAGCTAAGCAATATACAGCAAAGGCAAAGATATGTGCTTGTTTTAAAAATGCAAACAAATTTTAAGAGGGAATAAACAACTTGAAGACAATAGCTACAATTAGCTACATTGGAGCAGTAGCTACAAATGCTGTGGTGCTGTATATTTAGAGTTTTGGTACTCAAATGCTATTGTTGCAGCATATGTCCCTGTTTAAAGGTCAAGTGTCGTCAAAACAGATGATTTTTGGTATATTATTAATGAAAAACGCACAGCCAATATGGTCCCATGTGTTTTTTCACCACAAAACATGATTTTGACGTATACAGCTTTTTGTAACTCCCGCCATGAAAATCCTCTCGAGGGATTTGTTTTCGAGAAGAAGCAGGAAGTGACGTACAGGACAGGGGCACCCCCTAGTGGACTCGTTTGTTTCCATTAGTTTTACCTCCGGGAAGGTAGCTAGTTGTTCCTTCGTGTTAGCCAAAATGCTGGCTCATTGCATTGCTGGACATTGCTTGAACACTCGGGAGAATGGAATTACCCTTCATAAGTTTGAAAGAGACCTGGTTCGTTGTGAAAAATGGATTGAGAGGACGAGAGCTTCATGGGTTTCAAATAACAGGTAGGTGTGTACACAGCTCCAAAAAAAAAAAAAATAGTTTGGGAAGGACCACGTAATCGGCCTCTCTCATAATGTAGCAAAAGATTTGCGTATGAAATGTGTCGATGTGCGCGTCGCCCAGCCAACAACGTCTCGATAGTGTTCATCACGTACTGCGGCAAGTTTGAACATACCCCTAAAACCAACATAGCTAGGCTCCACCTCCTCTTTATATGCCACTAAGGGCACCGAAACTCAGCCACACCGGCTGAGGCGCCGCCTTCGGCGGTCACAGTTTCTGTGAAGGCTGCGCGTCGGGCTTTGCGACGGGGGCGGCTCTGAAGAACCCATCGGAGAATGCGTTACTCAGTCGCGGGGGTGCATAAAGTGCCCCAGCTCGACTGTGACTAAAGCAGCACCGCTCGGCTCTGTCATAAGCCACACCGGCTGGCTGCGATGAGCCGCGATGGATAGATGATGAGGGCTCGAAACAATAGTGTAATATAGCCCCGGTAACTTCACTCAGTTGTGTGGTGTCCTTTTCGAAAAGAGCTTCGGTGTCAGAAGGGGTGCTGCAAAAATGTGAATATCTCTGTTGGTCGGTTTCGATAGTAGCAGGCACTGCGCGTTTTCAACAGCGGAAGTGGCGATGACGTCAAGGACAGAGGACGCAACTAATATGGCGACCACTTGGATGTCGAGGGATACTCAATTGCGCAACTTTGTGCATGGATGACGCGCTCCTCGCTCACTTTTTGTTTCTCGTATAGACATTGAAGTGAATACTGTTATATGTATTTTTCATTACAATATTTTAGAATGTTTATAGGGATGACACCCGGGCTTTAAACAAAGTGAAATGAAGACTGCTGATTGTCGTTAAGTGAGTTGAGTTCACTGCCTAAAGTGATTGTATCTCATTATTGAAACAGAAAAAAAGGATGGCTTGTATATTTGAAACATTTACATCACTCGTATCTCAAGGCACCCCTCTACTGCGAGATTATACAGGTTGTCTTAAGAGGGCAGTTGAGGAAAAAAAGCCCACCTGTTATGACCTAATTCAAAGTGTTCTCTCTCTTTCTAGACTCATTTCACACCAGGACTTACCCCGTGGGCTGAGCACACTTGTCCATTAGGTCCAGTGGGGCAGGTGCTAATGTTGAGTGACTGGATGGAAAGACACTTGTGGTCAAGGCACATCATTGACGGCCCACAAGGACTCCCGTCATCCACGTAGCCTAAATCGGTCTCATCGTCCAAAAGAACGTGCCCACCACTGCAAGAGAGGGGGTTGTAACACTTTGGCCTTGTAGCATCCTTTTGGCTGGGTACAATAAGTTTACCTGCAATCTATCACCCTTCCTTGATGGTTAAAAGAGGTGGGGGTGATATCTCCTTTCATTGTTCCAATGCGGGGATTGCGGCCAATGTTGGCACACAAGAGGTAACCACAGAAGACATCGCTGTGAAAATAGTTATAGAAAATACATTGTGAGATACAGTGATAGTGACAAGATATGAAATTTTGGTTGCTAACTTGTGGATTCCATTTATTGTGGCAGTGGTCCAGAACATAACCCCAGTGAATCAGGAAGGGTCACGCTATATTTCAAATTTCAACATTATTTCTTTTTTACATTTCAGACTTGGACTGGAATCTCGCTCTAACTCTGCAAACAGATCAGCAGGAAAAAGTGTCACAGAATCTATGATCACTCCAAATTTACAGACGAATGCTGTAACAGAAAGCAACCGTAAAATAAATCCCAGATCAGTTGAAGTTCAATAAGTGCTAACAAGCTGCAGCTGCACAAAGAAGTAACTATTTCACCACTCATGTCCGTCCAGGATATGCAGAAGAAAGACTCTGGAAGTCTGTTTCGCAGTTTGAAGCTATGGAGTTGCAAATCTAAAGTCGTAATATATAGAAATGACTTTGAAGAAACTTTCCCTCTTGCTACGCACTGTTTGCTGCACTGGATCCATTTATCACCATCCCTTCCACAGTTGCCTTTATCAGTGCCCTCTGTGTTTAACTTCTCATAGCAGAACTTCTCTGAACCTCCAGCCTCTGACGAGACAAAACAAACAGAGAAGGAGGCGTTGATGGAACTGTACTGCAGATGAACTTCCATCTGTTCATCTTACTTGGCCCCCAGATGTATCTACACTGGTTCTCTCTGGTCTTACACTCTCCACTGTAGCACCGCCCCTTGAAATGAGAGAGTGAATTAAAGGGATCCAAATTTAACTTATTTGGTTATTAAAATCTTTAGCGTTCCTACCTGATTCACCTGGCAGAGGTAACCGTCTTGTTTATGAAGATTGGGAGGGCACTGTAAAGATGCAAAACACAACTCTTACATAATTGTTGACTGTTTGACAAAGTTCTACTTTGTGCAGTGAAGTGAGTAGAGTTCACTGCGACGATACATAGCTTGCATCTCAAGTTTGCACTCGCAACTCAAAGCAGAATCTTAAATGTTGTAATTCGAGTCACAAGTATCTCAATGCACCACTGTATTTTAACAATTTTACAGACACATTTCAGATACAAAAATACACATTTTCTAACGCCTCACTTACAAATGACGTAGTCCATCGATCCATTTTAAAAATCGAACGAACCACAAAAGTTTACCCACCCCTGAGCAACAGTGGGTCTGAAGGGCATCGGGATGACATCACACCATTACCACGGCACTTCATCAACCTCACAGTGCCCCTCACCCTGAAGTCTCTCCATAACCTTGTGCCATGATTGCATTTCATCACATAGAAAATGGCAGCGTATAATAAAGGGTAAACTTCCCATCCGTTATAACACAATATTAATCACTGGGTCAATGAGGTGACATTGCCAAGCACATTCGGAGGCGAAAGGTAGTAAAGTGCTATATAAATGTAAAGCCCATTTATCAGAGCAATGTGATTGGATGCTACCGTGCTGTAACTTCATGGCCCCATTGCTGCTTATCACTGTTTTAAAGCAGTAGTTTCATAACCACCAGGGTGATTAAGTCAAAGGCCGCACAGAGAGAATGAAGAACTAATAGTTTTGCAATGTTTACAGTACTCTGAAAAAAATGTTTTAGTTTTAAAATCAGGTCTGTGCCTCTATACAAGTTAAATTGCTGGTCTAACCCAAGAAAACAATAAATGTCTTTGGAGAGCTTCTTTGGAAAAGCGAAAAGGCCAAACAATGAGACAGAAGAAGAATCTGCAAATTCCAAGAAAAGGAAAGCTGCATTTAAGAGACATTATCAGGAGTACTACTTGAAATACAGGTTTATCGCTACAGGTGATTGGCACGCATCAAGGACACGCTACAAAATATGAGGGGACAGGCTTGCAAATGACCCAATGAAGCCCTGAAAACTGCTCCGGCTCATGGAGACCAAGCACCCGAATTAGACAACAATTAGGGCTTAAACTCAAGGCAGACTTATCTAGATTGAAATAACATTGAAAGCTTTGCTTCCATTGACAACGTGATCTTTATGAAGGTGGATTTTCTGCATTGACAGAAACCAAAACAAAGACATAAGGACATTGGTCACACAGTTCCGGCTTTCATGGTCTTCCATTACCCTAAGATGGGACCATCTTGTCGAACACTAACAAATACTAATTACTATAACTCAATTGAGGGACTTGCGGTTTTAATTATTTATTTCAATTTGATTCTAACCCAGTCTTTAAAAATACAGTATTTCTTTATGTGGTGCAAAAATGGTTGAAGACCACTGTCCAAAAGGACAAAAACATTGTTCAGTTCAGAACCAATGAGGAAATGTGGGAAGTATTTTTAAATTACTGCGCAATTGTAATGAAGGTTAAAGCAAGCAGTATGAGGTTGTGCCTTGAGATAAGACTTTAATTCATTCCATGAGCATGCTCGCAACTCAAAACAATTGTATCTGAAATTATCTTTGCCTTTTGAAATGAATGGAAATTCAATTAATCTGTTCCAGCCAAGGCGCCAAAAGACAACAACAAAAATGTTCAAATGTGTTTTTTAACTAGGAAAAATATCATCCAATAATTTTGTACTGAATAAAAACAGATTAATACCATAATTCACTAGAATGTAGAGAACTGAACAGTTTGTGCATCACGGTTTCGTACCACAATCCAATTTGTTGTGCTACTCCTATTCGTGTGTGCCATGGCTACCAGGAGGCTGTATAGTGCAGTCATGCAGACAGAGTAAAAAGAAAAGTACTTCTTCTGTTACGACTGTAACTTAGTAAGAGGCTACAATATAAGTCGTATTTTTAATAGAAGAAGAGCTTTAAATCTGAGTGTTGTTATTCAGTATCATCTGTCTACATATGATGGCCCACTTCTTGTGTTCACATATCCGCTGCTTCGAAAACCACGACTATTAAGACTCATTGTTAGCATATCATACGCATTTGCATTTTTTTCAACCATTAAGACAAGTAGACACACAACAGATTAACTATAACAGTGCTGTATAAAAACACCTGTCCAGAGTCCCCAGAGCATGTCTCTGAGATATCGCAGTCATTCACAGCATAGCGGCAACTGTAACCTCGTGGGAAGAACTGACAGGAAAACAAGTGCAAAGAATTTGTATTACTATTAACATTTCTAAAGCATCAATAAATATGGATATTTTGTTCATGTAAATAGGGTGAATCTGGTCAAGCGGTTACCAGGCACGTGGTATTGCAGCAGGGGCCGTCGCTGCAGTGCGCCCCGTTGGCCAGCGAACACTTTTTGCAACACCCCTTGTAGCACTCCTGAAAATAGAAACAGAGCTGCAGTCTCAACACACCTATCCACTGAAAACACATGTAACATCCTGCAGAAATTACAAAAAAAAAAGAAAAACTCACAGCTCTTGCGCCGCAATCGCAATCCTCTCCCACTTCTACAAATCCATTCCCACACTCGGTGGTTTCGAGCAGCTGCAAAAATATGTCAAGTGGGTACAAAATGCTTGACTTCACATGTGGGAGCGACGTTTCATGATTTTTGATGTGTTTACTGCGGTGTGGGATGGTGGTGAGGATCAAACCTTTGTCGGCCTGTTAAACAGGCATGAGCCTCCGCCTTTCAAGAGGAAGTCCTTGTAGTCTGAGACACTGCATTTGGAGAATCTCCGCGAGTGTTGGACACTGTGGAGTGGAGGGAGGAAACATCTGTCGAGTACATTGAGAAGAACTGCGCAATAACCATGGAAACATTGCTCAATTGGCATCTGCGTTTTTATGTCTGTGTATTTGTGTGTGTCACCTGCTTGTCAAATGGAATGACAGTTAGTCAAGGCATTTTGAGCGTGCAAACATTGACAATTCAGGTCAGACAACACTCAGTCAGAACATATATTTTGCATGTGTAGTGGTCACCAACATATTAGTGGTGGGTCCAAGTAGCCCACAAGGTCCACAGGAGAATTCCTTGAGACTGATCTAAAAATAGTTCACCAGTGATGGGACATTATGACATCAAAGGAATGTTGTAGAAGTGATCATTAGAAAGTGTGAAAAACACCACAGAGATTTATAGAAATAAAGTGTTCATTCATTAATCTTCCATTCTGCTTATCCTCACTAGAATCACTGGGGTGCTGGAGCCAAAGCCAGCTATCTTTGGGGCGAGCGGTTGGGTACATCCTGAACTGGTCGCAAGCCAATCGCAGGGCAGATCCAAACAATCATTCACACTCACAGTCACTCCGACGGCAATTAACTGACCCTGCATGTTTTAGGGATGTGGGAGGAAACCGGAGTGCCTGGAGAAAACCCACGCAAGCACGGCGAGAACATGCTTGCCCAACAAAGCCGGGGCCAGGATTTTAACCCGGGCCTTCAGAACTGTGAAGTAGATGCTAACCTTTCAACCATCGTTTTATATAAATAATGTGTTGTAGTTTTTCCCATGATTAAATATTAATACATTACTGTGAAAAAGACTTTACATGGTCACTTAGATAAATTCAATATCATTCATTTTCCATACCGCTTCTCGTGACACGGGTCTCAACCGCCTATCTAGCTACCTAGGGGAGGTGGCGCCATACACCCTGAACCGGTCGCCGCCCAATCACAGGGAACTTCCAAACAAACAACCATTCACACTAACATTCCACCAATGGGCAGTTTAGTGTATTCAATTAACTTACCATACATGTTTTGGGGATATGGGAAGAAATTGGATTACCTGGAGAAAACCCACACAGACTGGGAAGACTCCGGATGGGCAGGGCTGGGATTTGAATCCCAGTCCTCAGAATTGTGAGGCAGATGTGCTAACCAGTTATCCGCTGTGCTACCTTAGAGGGAATTTGAGTATTTTATTTTTATTTCAGAAGAATATATGAAAATGCAAACCCTTAATCAGTAGCCAGAAAGTAGCTTTCAGCATTAAAAGGTTGGCAACCTTGCACTAATAATTTAATGGGATGGCATATTAGGTTATAGGTATCATGGTATTGACACAAATAATACCATAAAATATTTACTATGTGATTAAAACAATACATTTTACTATGTGAAGATTATCTTGGGAATTTTGGAAACATTCAATTGTACAATTTCTTTTTCCCAATATATGACTTAGCATTTCTTCTTTGGTGTGATTATTATTTGATTGCTTAATTTATCTCTGCATTCATTTTATACTTTCAACAACAATAGATTAAACATATTTCAGTCAGGTTCCTTACATAGACAAAAGGAAATTCATAAACATTACCATATTGTACACTCCCAAAGTCCCAAGGACCCTTTCCAACTTCCTGTAACATTACAACCCTATAGATGGGACACTGCTAATACAGCACAGCATTAATGGTGGCCATTACCCAGTGTCCTCCATTATGCAGCCAGTCCATGAGTCTGTGCAACCGCATTCCTCTGCAAATCAGAGACCACAGAAAAGGGCAGAGAGAGTAATGACACATTTCAGTATTTTCTTTGTTTACTTTTTGAAAAGCCAGTAGTAAAATTACAATGATTCACTGTAACATATCATATACTGTTATTCTTTAGTATGATGAAAATCAATAATGTTAAAGTTATAAATTAAGTTTAGGAAAGAATTACCATCGTCATCATCATGATTTACATTCACTAGTTACATCCTACACAATTTAATGATATGCAATACAAAAGCTACATCAGAAATTCTGCATTTGCAATGTTTATTTTTGTGGTTGTAGTTTGTTGTACAGCATTACAGTATACTAGGAGATGTTGTGGCCGAGTAATCTCAGTTTATTTACGGAGCTTTTAATATATCTAGTGATTTTAATATACTTACTGATTAACCGTGAGTTAAATGACTAAAAATGGAATTTCAACAACGACGATAGGCTCAGATTACATTGGTTATGCCACAAATCTCTTTACTGGAAGCAGAAACACAAGAAGTGCAGTTTTTTGAGTGGCTGTCGTAAAACCTCAAACCTCCATTTTTCAAACCTCAGTTTACCAAAGAGACCAGGCCAACCACTCGCTAACCAATATTTTCTCTTACAATCTGGGTAACCATTCTAGCCACTGTCTCTGGCTCATGTATATAAGAAACAGCAAACAAAATGTATACTTCTCTTGGATGCAGGGTCCCACTGGATGGCCAAATTCTGAGCCAGGCTCTGAGATAAAGACCCCGCCATGGACCAGGTGCTGCCATACTGGGAGCGCAAAAAAGGGTCATTCGCATCTACCGACATGTCTGTCTATGTAACTAACTAACTAACTAACTAACTTACTAACATGTTTAACTGCGCCACAGACAACAGTCATATGCAAAGAATCTGACCTCATTGACGCCAACCCCCCGGCTCACGGAACACATGCCCCCGAAGTAAGCTGCGCTGCTTCTGCGGTAGTGAAAGGTCACGTTTCTGTAAGATGAAAAAATTCCGGTAAAATGTCAAAGTGGAGCATCACATAGCATCAAAAAGTGATTTCCGGAACTTACGAGAAGAGGTGGACAGCATCTGCGTGGTGCTTGATGCTCTGCTGGCGATACTTGGAGAAATCGCGCAGCATTTCTAATGGCCTCACACTGACCGGAATCTGATCTTTGTCCGTCCAGATCTCCAAAGCAACCAGCACCACACGGGTCCGCAGCTGCTCTTTGAAGACCTGCAATTGATGTGGTTAGGAAATAGAGGACAGACAGAAGCAAAATCATGGGGCGAGGTCAATAATGCACAGTGCGGTTTTTATCGTCTTACGTGAGCAGCCAAGATGACACAGTGCGAGTTAAGGATTGCACAGACAGTTGACTTTACAACTTCACAATGATATCTAGAGCGTGACAACTAGTCACTGATCACATTTTGGTTTTGAGGGGGCAGCTGTCTACCAACAGACTCATGTGTTAAATGACCTTAGTTGACTGAAATTGTCGTTTATTTCTGAATACTCAACTTTTTTTTTCTCCTGTTGAGCTGTTAGATCAAGCAGTATCCCTTTTGTGACGGAAGAGTTTTACCGTATCACAGTGGAGTTTTTAAGCTTCTGCTGTTGTTTCTTAGTTTTATAATTGAAGTTTATTGCAAATCATTCAATCAGTCAAACAGGGGAAAGAGAAACGAAGACAAAGGACTAATTATAAACAGGATGAGAAAAGTAAATCATTACATATGTACAACAAAGGAACATTAAATATGGTTGTTGCATAGGGCTGTAGCACCACACCCTGTGAAGGAAGGACAGGACAAAATAGGACAGGACAAGGACAGGAGAAAAAGCATGCGGGACAAGGGTCGTGAACCCGACTGTACAGCTGAAGTGTGGTGGGAAAAAATTAGGCTAACTGAGGTTCATTGCAGTATGCCATTTCCAACTGCACGTTTAGCATGGTATGCTAACAGTGGAGCAGCACACTGACCAGATAAATGGTTAGAATGTCTGCCCCACAGTTTCCCTTCAAATCTCAGCTCTTTCCAGGGTAAAAAGTAAGTTTGCTTGTTCTACCCATCCTATAATGCAGGTTTTCTCCAGGTACTGAGTGTGGTTGGTTATTTTGTCTATCAATATGCACTCTGTAATTAGCTGATGATTAATCCCTCCTTCTCGCCAAAAGTTAACAGGGATAGGCTTCTAGGTCAACCAGAACAAAAAAAAAAGACATATAAGGATAATAGAAATGAGTATTGACCAAAGTAAATGTAGGCATGTGACCTCATGTTAATTCCAGCCATTGGGAATAATGCACTCAGTATGGTAATAAGGACCTGGAGAAAAATAGTGAGGTAGGTAAATGGTACAGTGGTACAGAACGAGCAATTGCTTCAAACAGTAGTTCAAAAATCAAACCAAGAGGTGGTGCTACATCTTTAAAAAGTTGAGAGTACCAGCTGCAAATGAAAGGAATAATTTACAAACAATCAATACTTCTGCCAGACTAAATTAATATTAATTTGGTGAGGACACAAATTTTCCAGCAGGCTCAGTTTGCATTTCTACAACCAGAACCATTGGTTTTGAAAAGTTTCCCATGCGGATGTAATTTTTGTCAGTGTTGACAGTTTAGAATGCGTAATGTGCATTCCAGGCCTTCAGACGGGATGGCGCTTTAACAATGAACAAAACAAAATGAACATGTATGCAAGTCATATTTTTATTTCATTGCTAATATTTAATATGTGAATGTAAACTTTGTCTAACTAACTTTTGACTCTACCTGTAACACGAACATTACAGAAGTCTTAAAATCGTATATTTACAAAAACATTGTTTCACCATTACTGCCCTGATGCGATGTAGGCACGGCCAGACTGAACACTTGATATGGTTTTTCGTGTTTTTATGGGAATTGTGCTTTTTTTCCCACTTTCAGACCTCTTTGCAAATATTTGCATTTTCAGGCTTTGTAACATTGTTGCTGTCTCAACACAAATTGTCTTGTGTGAATATATTGATCATATTATGAACCCAGGCTTTTGGCAATTTATGTACTGTAGGAATTGCTCTTTCCACTAAGTGACTTCTTAATCTACGTATCCATCATCAAAGAAATGGAAAAAGGTTACCATAATATCACATCCACCCCAGTGGTGTGGAACTTTAAAGAATGGAAACACTGTCTGTAGATCAGTCAAGAGAGAATTATCACTTCTGTGCAACAATGGGATATAGTGGGAATAGTACACAAGATGCCTTTTCAGAAAACAGACTGGTCATATAGATTTATAGCAATGATTGCCAACCACTGTGCGGTGGCACATAAGTGAGATCTTTCCCAAACTTTATTAAGCCAAGGTGCCAATTTTACATTTGAAAAATGTCATAGCACACCACCAGATAAAAATGTCACAAAAAGTATTTATGGTGAAATAAAGATAATCTCATTTGAATTTAATCACAAAGTGACTTAGTCTCTTTAATGGAACACAAAGCTAAAGATATTATTGTGTTGCATGAGTGGCAACAGGTTTATTGTACCTTCTGCCAACAAACGGAACAGCATTTAATTGTTCACTTGTTGTCACTTTACGTCACTGGCTAAAAGAGAAGAACAAAGATACAGTATATTTTTCATCAATAAAATCAAATTCAAGTTAAGTGAAATTGAATAATTTCATGCTGCATCCTAGATGGCCCTCCAGGTTTAGAATCACTGCATTGGTGTACCATAACAGATCATCACGTGTACTGAGAGAAGTTTTCCCAATTTCCCTTCACTGCTCTGAAAATTCGTATTAGTATTAGTTGATTTGTCTGTGACAATAAAATATACTGACTGGCAGAACCCTGAAATTCTCTTCCACTAGATGACTGAAGGAAACAAGATTATTAGAAATTATTATTATATTATTTCAGGATACTGTATATACTTTTACAAACTGTTTTTTGTTGTGCGGTGCAATAAGATTTTTCTAATGTAAAATATGTGCCTTGACTTAATAAAGGTTGGGAAATACTCATTAAAATAACAGCCACATTGGAATTTAAAAAAAAAAAAAAGAGCTGTTGTGGTTCATTTACTATGTTAAGTTTTTGTGACGCTGCAAGTGGCCTGAAAACCACATGGTGGAAACATAAACAAGACGAGCACGCAAAGCCATACCAGAAAGCTGCATGTTAAAATGCTTACACAAGATCCCTATGAGGGACTATTAAAGGACTGATAGTATATTCTTCAACCAGAAAAGCTGTGCGAAAAAGCTCACCAAAGGCAATAGCACCACCTTAGTGTTACTGAGTGAGTCAGTCTGGACCTAAAGTGTTTGTCCAACAGACTTGGGGACAAACACACCCGCTGAAAAACAACTCCGCTCAACTCAAAGGGAAGAGCTTACTCACAGCATCCACAAGGTTCACCACTGACTTGGCAAAATTCCTGGTGTGCTGCTTGGTTTTGTGTCGTTTGTACTGCGTAGACATAGGAAGAGGAATAAGAAGTACGTTTCAGTATGTAATATGTGTGCCGCATACATTAATAGTGCAGATAGTGTACTTACCATGCTGTGGTCACTGACAATCATGATCTCCAAATATTTCATCTCCTCAAATACAGATATCTGGAACATAAGGCCAGAACATAATCACTGATGACCAAATAGTAATAAACTCAGTTTTACCCCAAATGGCAGAGGATCGGTGTGATATGCTTCAGAGTCCAGGTTAAAGTATGCAAACACCTGACATCGTTATATAATCTACGAGCGAGTGTAGGAAAGTTTGTGGTGTCTCTTCAGAGGGATGAGATCAGATACTCACGGCTCGCTTTTTCCGGCGCTTCAGCCAGGACAAGTCCTCCAGCTCCGAAAGGAGCTTCTCCTCCTCCGCTATCAGTGTAAACAACACACAAATGTCTGCATCAACACACACTGGAACATTGTACGGCCGCAACATTAGGTACACTTGCTCAATTTAAAAAGATACAAAAAGATACTGATAAAAAAAGAAAAAGGAAAAAAAAACTACTGAGGTGGCCATACATGCAGTTTCTACTACACTTGGCCTCATTAGTGTCTGTGGTGAAGTGCAGCCTATCCAGTCTGATTTTGGGTGCGAGGCGGGTTACACCCTGAGCTGGTTGCAAGGCAATTGCAGTTCACGTACAAGCAAACAAACAAAAATCATTAACACGCAAACCTTTGAATAATGTTGAGTCTTAAATTTACCTTTTAAATTTTAGACTGTAGGAGGAAGCAAATGTATCTGTAGCCTACTAGGGGCCACAGTTGTGTGTACAGAATACTGTAGCTTTATGATATGATGAAGAAATGTGTGACAGTATGGGGTGGAGGCCCAGAAACAAAGTGTGTTTTCAAAGTTGATGCTTGACAGTGTTGTAAATCCTTACTGAGTTGCTCTGACTCATTTTTCCACTGGAGCGAGGCGGTTCTTCTGAGCTGGTGAGGCCTTCCAGCTGTGTCCTGAGAGGTGAGAGCACAATCAGATGTTAAAGGCTTCAACAGTCACGGGGCAAGGAGTATACCGCAGAACCCCTTCATGATGGAACAACAAATTGTGTGTATCAAGTAGCACAACTTTGGAAGTTCTCCTGCAATATAAAACAAAATTTAAACTAGTACATTACCAATGACAGCAAGCTTCAATTAGACCCACTTCGACCAGACATGTTTGCTTGACAGCTTAATTGTGTCTGGAGCCCATTTAGAGGAGAAATGCTAAGGGCTCGGTTATGTACTCAATGACGGGTCTTCCAGACACAGTTTATTTTCCTTAAAGCCCCAAAAAAATCCAGTGAAAAGAGACGATTACAAAGTCTAAAGCCTAATTAATACAGGTCGGAACTCAGCTTCAAATGCTTCACTAATTATGATCTTTTTCTTTATTTTACAATATAGGCAGCCCAGCAAATCAGCCACTGGTATTAAAAGATTTAAAATATAATAATCAGGGACAAAATTATTGTCTGATATTGTGGTACACAACTTGAAAGGTGTGTCCACTTTATCTCCTTGGTTTTCCCAGATTACTGTTTTTTTTCCCCCCTTTCTGCTTCCTCTTTTTTTTTTTTTTTTAATCACAGGAAGCTTGGGTTCTGGGCAATGGCACCGCACTCCCAGAATTCATTGTCTTCCGTACCTCAACCTCAACATTCTATCTTCTCCTCGTTACCTTTTCCTACCCTCAAATTTTAATCTTTAAGCATCCTAAAGATGTTTGTTAGTCAAGTTTATGTCAAAGAGAGTGGAGGCCACTGACCCCGGGTCAAACATGTTCATGACCGGCTTGAAAGCCATTGCTGACATCCATTTTTCGATCCTTAGACAAACATGGCACATTAACGGGTTCCTTCACTTACCACTCAAAGAAAAACAAAACAGGTCATTAGACAGAGCGGAATTGATCTGATATAACCTCTGACAACAAAGCAGTTATTTTGCATATGATGAAATCAGTAAGTCGAACACAACTGTGATTACTGTATTAGCAGAATGGAGAGGCAGTATTATGCAAAAGTCTTGGGCCACCACCAGCGTTGTTTAACTCTGTTTTTCACAGCAGTTGTTTAAACAGCACGAATGAAACAATTTAACAGGACTTGCAAAATACAAATCTGATTTCCAGAGACGTCCAGTGTATGGATGAGCGAAGAACACATTAAATGTTTGGAGGATTACCTGTAAGATGCAGATCGGAGTGATACATTGAATTTTCTCCCACCAAAAATTTGGGGGCGAAAATGGGTCAAAAGTGAATTTTCGGTTTTTGGCCAAAAGACATTTGTAGCCAAAACAAACTAGCTGAAACATGATGTTCTAATGATGCAAGTAAAAGACTTCTCTGGCTGAAGCTTGGACGGTCCACCAATGATGAGGTGGCGTGCTCCATGGGTGTGTCAGTCTCGCTGTTGCCATGACTAACTTGTCAGTGTAAGTAAATAGTGTAAATAGTACTACACGTTGCAACAGTGTGACTGGCGTGAAGCTTCTCAAATTGGCGCGCAACTGAAGTTGGGGACAGAAAAATGTTTTGGCAGGTACCAATTTGTCAGCGCCGTTCCAATGGCTATTGGTAATCAATGGGCATGAGAGGAATATGCTTACAAAAACTTTGGAATGTAAGCTGTCAAATTCTAATGACCTCACATCTGTCTGAATGATGCCTCAATCAAAATAGAAAAAAGGACGTGCATAGTGACTTTGAGACACCTTGTAGTTTGGCCTTAGTTCAGGTCTGTACTCGACAATGTGACATTCAAGTAATGTACCATTACTAAAACAACAAATCTAATGGTGAGCATTTTGTGATGGTCAATACTGCAGTAATAACATTATCAATAACTTAGCAAGGCAATAATATTATGACATGC
This sequence comes from Syngnathoides biaculeatus, assembly GCF_019802595.1. Classification (NCBI taxonomy): domain Eukaryota; kingdom Metazoa; phylum Chordata; class Actinopteri; order Syngnathiformes; family Syngnathidae; genus Syngnathoides; species Syngnathoides biaculeatus. Next base: position 10,968,209 of record NC_084653.1, on the reverse strand, counting down.
ATACTTAGCCAATAACTTACGATTGAGTGAGTCTGTTGTAGTGGCTCAATTAGATACACATAGGCTCCATCGTCAAACATCCCACTGAAAAGGGAGAGAGGCCACTCGATATTTGAGTCAATATTAGGAAAAGCGCTGAGATATGTGTTTACGTGTCCCTAGATGTTGTGAGACTAGCACACAATTCTGCTCACTTACTGCAGCCCGTTGCAGGTAGATAAGGCCACACGGGAGCCACCGTTGCCTCTCACCTGCCCGTGGTAGTAGCAGTGCTCACCACCCTGAGGGAGGAAGACACCGTGCTAATGGAGCAGCACACCAGATGTAGCTCAGCGCTAAAACAGTCCAACGCATACGTTTAGTACCTAAAACTCTAGTGAGGATTTATCCAACCTAGTCCACCTCTTCAAACGACTGCAATCATGTCACATCCATAGAGAGCATCAATATATTACATATTTTTTAAAAAGCAACATAAAAGCAAGAACAAAACAGTCCCATATACAGAACCTGATGCAGCTCAAAATCAATATTTAACTTAAACCATGACCAAAACATAAAAAATCTAAATAAAACATCATAGACATCAGAGATCCTCTTTATTAAATTGTGCAGATTGCTAGAGGCGTGTTTTGGTCGCTAAGTTGGCTGTCACAAGTCGTGTACTGACGAACTAATCAGAGAGCGAAAAAAATGCTGTCGTCATTGAAGGACAAGCTTGACCCAGTGAAGATGAATTGGAAATCTGATTAGATAAAGAAACAGTCCCAGTGCTAATATAGTTGAAGTTATATTGGCCAGCACTGCTGAATCTGAAGGCCTTGGGCATATTAGATCACAGCACATGGAGGCTGAAATCTGATTGGGAAAAAAACAAAACAAACTCTAACATCGACATACTGCACACTTCCTGGATGCAGTGCAGTCAAATGAGATGCTACACAATGAGGACAATAGACTGCTGGGAATAAATCAGGACAACTTAATTGAACAAATATACGAATTTAGGTTGTAAATATAGGCTTTGAATGGATACATACCGGTATGCGTGTTTTTCCAATTTTGCTTGTCTGTTTTTTTGTTGCGATACCGTAATTTGGAAACCTCTGAAGATACAACAGCTTGTCTCGCAGATGTTGATGTATTGTGCGGTCTCTCTGCTCTTTTGGGATCGTGAACACATTGCAAAGTAGGTCTCGGTGCTATCTGTGACTCAGCTGTCAAAACGGGGTGAGCAGAGGACTCTCTCTTTAACACTCTCTTTCTCTTTCTTTCTCTCTCTCTCTCTCACTTCATCTATCTAACACTGCACTGACACTGCAGAGTACTTTCCCTCCCTCATCACGTGAGCAGAACTCCAGCAGGAGGCTGCAGGGGGGGAGCAAAAGCCTGCTGATTCAGCTACAGTACACCCAGCCCACGAAGCCTGAATCAGCAGCCGCAAACAGTCCTTATCCTATAACCTTCTTCACTTCCTCACGTACTGTATATAAAGGTGTATGCCCCAATCTACCAAAACATTTGGACCACTTGCACAATCTAATAAGACAATATTAGAGCCCTATCAAATATTATGCGGTTACAGAGACCATAATAGTCTAACAATAATCTCCTAGTTTATTTGTAACATGCACAATGTACAGTGACTTGAGCTCTCCGCATTGAACCAATCTGAGTTTGCAGTGGTGTAAAACTGCACTACATAATGTGCTGATGTTTCTAATAGATTTGCTTTCCTTACTTAACTACATGCAAGGAGTATAAACATCATTATGATGCTGTGCAAACTACCACAGGGATAACAAACATGTTGTTAAAGTAATACCCCTCCTGAGTCAGTTAAAACAGCATTATCATCTTCGTAGAGGAAGAATATTGCATTGGATCTAGTTAGTTAGTTCGCCCTTTCAATGGTGGCTCCCAAATTGTGGAACAAACTGACTCCAGACCCACTTTAGACTTGGACCTAAATCATTTCTTCAAACCTAATTCTCCTTGGCATTCCCCAGCCATGCATAAATATGTGCCCCTTTGGGTATTATTTCTTCATTTCTTACGATAGCATTCTATGTTTTATTGGGTTATGTTGTTCTGTTTCTATCTTCTGTAACTGTATAAAACATGTATATCCTACATGTTTTAAATGATTTGTAAAATACTTTGGTCAAACCTGTTGCCCTTAAACATGCTCTATAAATAAATATTGATTGCATTGTACTAGAAGTGGTGAGTAACACACTTAATTTCCAACAATTCATCCACCTCAACACATCTTGTATTCATCATCTTCTATTCAATCATCCGGGACAATTCAGATGCAGTACAGTATTTAAACATTTTCATTACCTTTGATACGACAGGTTTCTCCCCCTTGTAGTGGATCTCAACATAATCTGAAGACAGCAGGTCACTGAGAAGACAAAAGATTTGTGTTGGTTACGGGAGGAGGGAAATCACCATGCAGCAGACTTCACGAAGACTTCACCAAATGAACACTCACTAGCCACATCCCCAGAAACACCTTCACAATATGAGGTAGGATATGAAAAACAACAAGCAAATTTTCTTGTATATCAAATCAATTTTCCCCATTGAAATGAACTACATGTAATTTAATCTGTTCCAGACCTTCAAAAATGGGTGGATGGAGCACTAGTTGAAAATATGCAGTGACTCAAAATGAAAAGCTTTAACAAAATGCTTAAATGGTGGACGACAGTGTGGTTTCATCTTTACCCTGAACAGAAAGTCAGTGTTAATTATGTAACATATATTCAATCTAGTAGCTGACTTCAGAGAGAGTGCAATTTCTGCAACACAGGTGGGTTTTTTTTTTTCCCTCGAGTCCCCTCACAAATGAAAAACCATCTGCTTCTCCCAAGGAATACAGCAGTCCTGTGACACACACCGGCAGCATGACATTTGTGAGTGATGCTCTGGAGCATGCCAGCAGGAAGCACACTATTAAGAGAGGACGCTCAAGGCGTGAGAGTGACTCCTAAGTAAAGCGCTATTTTTAGCGTGGCACACAAGGCATGGAGTGGAGAGTGGGCCATGCCAAGGAGTAATGGTGTGCGTGAGCATGGGTTGGAGGGCGCCATTGAAGCACTTGGAGAGACGAGCCCCCGGAATGTGAGCATATTGAAGTGTTCTTTTGTTGAACTGAGAAGTGTCGGAGGCACGCACAGGAGCGTCACAATGCAGCAGCAAGAGTAGTGAAGAGGGAGGACAGAAACACTGCAGGAGGTTCTGATGTTTGCCACCACATCTAAAGTGACACCAAGCACTGTCATTCCTCTTCATCATATTCCCAACACGTGGAAATAATCTGCTCTTTAAAAAGATGAATGGAAATGCTTCATAATAAGTCACAACATTGTGTCCAATTCTTCCACTTACCATACGGATTTCACCAACCAAAAAAATCACAGACTGTACTCCAGAACAATCTAATGGACTGGTGTCAAATCAGTAATGTAATCAGAATTAGAATCATCTGTATTTACCAAGTATGTCAAAAACACACAAGGCATTTGTCACCGGTAAATGCTTATCATTGACTTCAGATTTCAAAACTAGTTATCCATCATTTTGTTGTGTGTTATACTATGATGACAAACTGGTATGTCAAATTACTATGAAGCCGCAAGAAAGACGGCACTACTTAAAACCTAAAAGTGACAAAATAAACTTTAAACACAACCATCCATCCATTTTCTAGGCACTTATCCTCAAAAGGGTCGCTAGAGTGCTGGAGCCTATCACCAGCTGTCAATGGGCAGGAGGCAGGGTACACCCTGAAGTGGTTGGCAGCAAGGCACATAGAGACAATTTTTCCCTTTGACGTCTGTTGTGCAATTATGGAGTCCTTTATTTGACACCATACAGAAGAAGAAGAAGAAGAAGAAGAAGAAGAAGAAGAAGAAGAAAAGTATTTGAACACCCTGCTATATTGCAGGTTCTCCCACTTAGAAATCATGGAGGGGTCTGAAATTTTCATTGTAGATGCATGTCCACTGTGAGAGAAATCATCTAAAAAGAAAAATCCAGAAATCACAATGTATGATTTTTTTTAACAATTTATTTGTGTGATACAGCTGCAAATAAGTCCTTGAACACCTTTCTATCAGCTATAATTCTGACCCTCAAAGACATGTTAGTCTGCCTTTAAAAGTCCACCTCCACTCCATGTGTTATCCTGAATTAGATGCACCTGTGTGAGGTTGTTAGCTGCATAAAGACACCTGTCCACCCCATACAATCAGTAAGACTCAAACTTGTAACATGGCTCTCCAAAGACAGCATAGTTAAAATTGTAGAACTCCACACGACTGGAAAGGGCTACGGAGAAATTGCCAGGCAGCTTGGTGAAAAAAGGTGGGAGCCATCATTTGAAAATGGAAGAAGCTAAACATGATGGTCAATCTCAATCGGAGTGGAGCCCCATGCAAGATATCACTTCGGGGGGTCTCAATGACTCTTAGAACGGTGAGGAATCAGCCCAGGGCTACACGACAGGACTTGGTCAATGTCCTGAAAAGAGCTGGGGTCACCGTTTCCAAGGTGGTTGGTAATACACTAAGACGTCATGGTTTGAAATCATGCATGGCACGGAAGGTTCACCTGCTTAAACAAGCACATATCAAGTCTTAAGTTTGCCAATGACCATTTGGATGATAGAGAGGAGTCATGGGAGAAAGTTTTGTGGTCAGATGAGACTAAAATGGAACTTTTTAGTAATAATTCCATTGAACATGTTTGGAGGAAGACGAATGATGAGTTCCATCCCAAGAACACCATCCCTACTGTGAAGCATGGGCGTGGTAGCATCATGCTTTTGGAGTGTTTTTCTGCATATGGGACAGGACGACTGCACTGTATTAAGGAGAGGATGACCGCGGCCATGTATTGTGAGATTTTGGGGAACAACCTCTTTCCCTCAGTTAGAGGATTAAAGATGGGTCGTGGCTGGGTCTTTCAATCTGACAATGATCTGAAGGACACAGCCAGGAAAACCAAGGAGTGGCTCCGTAATAAGCATATAAAGGTTCTGGCGTGGCCTAGCCAGTCTCCAGACCTAAACCCAATAGAAAATCTTTGGAGGGAGCTGAAACTTTGTGTTTCTCAGTGACAGTCCAAAAACCTGTCTGATCTGGAGAAGATCTGTGTGGAGGAGTGGGCCAAAATCCCTCCTGCAGTATGTGCAAACCTGATGAACAACTACAGGAAATGTTTGACCTGTGCAATTGGAAACAAAGGCTACTGTAACATTGGTTTTCTCGTGTGTTCAAATGTGATTTGTGTTTCCTTCGCGTTTTATTAATTAGGGTATCTTCAGCAAATGAGGCTGATGTTGCTCAATACCGACACCTATTGGATCTAAAAAAAATGTATTTATTGGTATTTCAAGATTTCATGTTAGTGTCTTACTACATACAGTATCTTTATCTAAATTTCAAATATTTTTGACATCTTTAAAATACCTTTTATTAGTGAACATAGAAACAGACAAAAAAGCTGGCCTTCATCTCCTTGTCTTGCACTTCGACAAATACGTCATTTTTCCGCAGCAGACTTCCCCACCGAGTCCGCCACTATGGCATACCACCGAGCTCGGTTTCAGCTCGGTGACGTAACCTCTACAAGCACAGAGTTTGTCCAGCCTGCTCCTTGTCCACAAAGTGCGTGTAATAGTGGCTCTGTGAATGAAAGAGTCAATGCTTGCAAAGGTCTATCAACCAACCAGCGTTTATCAGTACAGTCCACTTCCTCATAAGAGTTTCACATTGGTCTCACAAGTCTCTACCCACAGAGAGCAGCGAAATAATCCATGGGGAAACTACTGTACCTTAGTAATTTTTTTCCGGTGGGGACACAGATGGAACTCGAGCTACCAGTGTAGCTAGGGAAGTTCCTGTAAAGGTTCCTCCGGTGGGAAAGCATAGCCTATTTTCACCCAAAACTTTGTGGAACACTTTAAAAATTGTACCATCGGTTCTTTCTTCGAGTCTCTTTAGATTCAGGTTTTTGGTTGGGAACTTTCTTTTTAGAGTGAGATGAGTTGTTGGATCAGTGCAACATCTGCAGTGATGCAGACTTTGTATCGGTCCGTTGTGGTAAAGAGGGAGCTAAGTCGACAGGCGAAGCTCTCAATTTACCAGTTGATCTGCGTTCCTACCCTCACCTATGGGCATGAGCTGTGGGTCGTGACCGAAAGAACAAGATCCCGGATACAAGCGGCTGAAATTAGTTTCCTCCGCATGGTGTCCGGGCTCTCCCTTAGAGATAGGGTGAGAAGCTTGGTCATCCGGGAGGGGCTCAGCGTCGAGCCGCTACTCCTCCGCATTGAGAGGAGCCAGATGAGGTGGGTGGGGGATCTGATTTGGATGACTCGCGGACGCCTCCCTGGTGAGGTGTTCCGGTCATGTCCCACCGGAAAGAGAGCCCAAGGACGACCCAGGACACATTGGAGAGACTATGTCTCTCGCCTGGCTTGGGAACGCCTCGGGATCCCTCGGAAGAGCTGGAAGAAGTGGCTGGGGAAAGGTAAGTCTGGGTATACCTGCTGAAACTACTTCGCCCGCGACCCGACCCGGGAAAGAGGTAGATAATGGATGGATGGATGGATGGATGGAATTTTAAAAATGTTGAGGATATGTTCCTCTGTGGAACCTTTAACCTACCTTTACCACAGAATACTCCTGATCATCTTTTACAAAAGGAAAGGGGATACACAGTATTTTTACCATAATCCTCTACGGGAGCCATATTTAAAGCAACAGCCCACTGACAAAGATTACAGCCCATGGGAAGATGCTCAAGAGTTTGATGTTAAAGACTTGGGTTAGCAAAACTTGCCATCACGTGAGGACATTGGTCAGGAAAAGTAGTTAAATTCATGTTTAAAAGGAAGCCACTATTCATCTCACCTTGACCTCATGAGGTCTTACACAAAAGGTAAAATAAAGATGGCATGAAAGGTTATGAGATTTGACTTTGACTTTTCGAAGGAGTCTCAGATTAACCTCCTTGACCCAGCAAGAAAAATTCTGACAGTGTAGCCTTGGCTAAGATCTCAATTATACAGTGCAATACAGCCATAGCAGAAAAAAAACGGCATTTTATTATTGTGGCTCTATTTTTCCAATGTTGTAGCATAATGCACTGCATTATACTGAGATTTCTTGCTAATATTTTGCTGGGTTGGCTAAATTAGGTGTCCAAAATGCAACCATTGTTATATCACGTTTTTATCAGGAGACTAGAAATGTTTTTTTTTTTCAGTAGACACTCTGAGGTGAATTAAAAAGAGGCCCCAAAGCTCAGTGGTTAGAGCACTGGTTTGGTAAACCAGGGGTTGTGGGTTCGTATCCCACTGGGGCCTCCACTCCCTGAGAAGGGTTGCGTCAAGAAGGGTATCCGGTGTAAAAATTGTGCCAAACATATATGTGCGTTCATCCGAAATGACACGCTGTGGTGACCCCGAAAGGGACAAGCCAAAAGAAACTACTCTCAGGTGAATTAAAAGGTAAGCAGATAAAGTCATTGGCACATTGTACATCTTCCTGTACTGTATGTACTGCAGGACTGTCACAAATTTAACGACAAGCAGAATTCAAACGGCTGTCTCGCTCATGCGCATACCCCAAAGAAGCTGTAGTTAGCATCTCAAAGATAGCCTACAGGAAGACAGTATGGGAATGAAGGTCATCGTGTACTTTCACTGCCTGAAGGTACAAGATGAACGCTGCCTGACATTACCGTATTCAAGATCGATGTCAGACTTCTCAAAAGAAAATCTGTCAGCCACAATGTCAGATCATGTTTTTGATGAAGAAAAAAAAGGGAATTCAGACCCTGCATCCAAAATGGACCTATCTGAGGCAGGATATTCACATAAAATGTGTGTAATTGTATGATAACTGTCCTTCACAGTGTGCCTGTCATCAACAAATATGCAACATTTCTGCAATCTTTCCATTGTTGGCACAGCTGCAGAGAAGCCCACTTCGCCTGCCTCGTGGGATGACAATTATTTGCTGGTGTTAAAATAAACCGCCACTTCCTCTATGATTTGGAAGGGGTTACAAATCAAGCAACTGCCGTAATGTGTGCCAGCCTTGATATCTGACACCACTCAGCCATGAAGTCTGTATGAAATTACCATATTTTACGACAAACCCCAGCTTTAAATCACATTAAAAGCCATGGGACTCTATTAGCTTTTCAGAATCCTTTGTATAGTTGTATATTAAGCTCTCACATATGTAGACTGGCAACTGAGTGAAGCAACTTGATCAATATCATTGAGTCTCTGGAGTCACATGTCTCCAAACGAGGCAGTGATCTGCAAAATGTCTGTCTTCATGCTCATTTTGAATCAACCCAATTAAAACCTCATTAAAGACCTGATCTTTCCAAAACGACACTTGTCTTTGTCTGAGCCTGCCATCTGAAAAAAAAATTAAAAGAATATTCTACAGTTAGCCTCTGGCAATACCTTTGACAAATGTTATTCCATTCATCAAAATAAAAGTTTTATCCACACTCCATTTCACAGCCTGACATTTTAATTGTGTTTGTAGCACTTTTTAGAATTTGTTCCTTTGTTGTTTGTAGGATTATGCAAAAACTACTAAGCCAATTTCCAAACATTGAGTGGAGGGGCAGAGACTGTTTAATTTGTGTGTATTTCTCAGCGCCTAATGCATGAATCATTTGGTTAAAACACAGACTGCATTTTTTTGGTAGTGTTCATTTTGATAGTAACCCAAATTAGGATTATTCAGTAGGTTTACCCATCAATTATCTGAACCCCTTATCCTCACAAAGTTCGCAGGAGTACTGGAGCCAATCCCAGTGATCTTCGGGCAGGAGGCGGGTACACCCTGAACTGGTTGTCAGCCAATCGCAGAGCACATAGAAACAAACAACATTTCACACTCACATTCACACCTAAGGGCAATTTAGAGTCTCCAATCAATCTATGTTTTTGGGATGTGGGACCAGAGTGAGCCGAGAAAACCCACGCCGGCACGGGGAGAACATGCAAACTCCACAAAGGCCAGGTCAGGATTTGAACCCCGGTCCTCAGAACTGAAGTGTGAGGCAGACGCTCTAACCAGTCTGTGCTGTTCCACTGAGTTCGATTTTGTTGTAAATGTTCCTTCATAAAAAAAAAAAAAAAAAAAAAAAAGCTAGCAATGCACCCTTACCTTTGGTCAAATCAGTATAACTAGTAGCTCGGCTACTTCATCTTAGTGTGGAAAGAAATACGACAGTGGCAAAGCGAATAACCATCCAATCTCAACAGGCGATGCTGTTATGGGAGACGTGGTCACACCAAAGGGCAAACCACAGTCTGAAAATTTGTTATGACTGCTATGACCACAGTTGCTAGGATTTATGCCGTTGCTGGCATTGGGGTATTTGTTTGTCTTTGTGTCAGGCTTTGACAAAGCATGTGCGGCACGAATTAACACTACTCTTTTGTATTGTTACTGCAAGTGCACTCTCACGGTAAATGCAGTTAAAAAAACATACAAATGAAGAGAGGACTGACTTGTTCAGGGTTAAATCCAGAACAAATCGGGTGCCGTATGCTTCTAGTTGGAAGCTGACCTGAGCAAGATGGATCGCCTGTAGGGGGAGAAAAAAATATTCAATCACTTTTAAATTCCTGATATTCAAATAGTACAGTAACACTAAATTTAAAAGCTGGAGTACGACTTAAATTTCTACTTCAACCAACATTTTCAAGGAAAGACACAACACAAGTTGCGCAGGTTTGAACACTTTTTTCAGCACAACCAGCTTCAAAGCATTACTGGTAAGTCAAGCCTGATGAATACAAAGAAAAATATCCACCAACCACTAATAAAAAATTAAAAAAAACACTCCAGAATGCCCCCAATCAATTATCCTGCAATATTGGATTATTTCGGTGCCATAGTCATTTAAAACGATTCAATGTTAAGCCAGGACTTAACTGCTTGGCTCAAATAATAAGCAGAAGGAGCAGTGAAGCCAGTGATGCTTAAGGTCCGTGAGGTTAACTTTTGAGCTGATATTTCTACGTCGACATGATTTTATGTTTTAGTGGTTAACAAAAAGTGTAAAAGTTAGTGTGAATAATATAAAAATAAGTGTATGCAAGCTGCATCTCTGATACGGCCTCATCATTCCTTGGTAAAATTTGACTGTTTGGAGAGGTTTTTTTTTTTATTGTCTGAAGATATAAAAATTACAATAAATGACTTTTATTGCGGACTTTAATGACCAAGACTGTCAAAATATTTCCTAAAACATTGCCTGTACCCTCAACCAGCAAGGTTGCACTGTACATCACTGTAGTTTAGTTAAACGTCCCTGTCAAAGCAAAGCAAATGTATTTATATAGTGCATTTCAGACACAAAAACACTTAAAACAAAGAAAAAACACCTTGTAAAAATTTAAAAAAGGAATAATCTAAAAAGCATGAGAATAAAGTTGGAGAAAATTTTTAACCGAGATTTAAAAACATTCACACTTGGAGTGCTGAAATCATTGTCTACTAACTTTGACTTATAGTGTACATGAGGAATAGTGTTGTTAACAAACCTACCAATTTTGAATGATTAACATTTTTTTTAAACGAGGCTAAAAATCACTTAAAACGCTACAAATCAAGTAATCTGTTGAATGCGTGAAACCATAGCACATTAAAAAATTTATGCAAATTTCTCTATAAACTTTATGTCCACTCATATATACATGTTGATCCGTTATAAGATAGTACATCTGCTTAAAGCCTCCCGCGGCTTAAATATTTCCCACTGGCTCTTTAAGGAGGTTTTCCACACCGCAGCAAGCTAACCTGGAAGCAAACAGGCTTCAGAGGCTCTTCGCGGGCGCAGGCTCATCCACGGTGTCACTTCCACACTTGCAAATTTAAATAATGACACCTAGCTGTTCTGGAAGATTTGGCCCCCGTAGAGGATGCATTTTCAGGGTGTAGGCAGAGCTAGCAAGCTACCTGCCCACGGTGGTGAGAGAAAAAGGGCTTCATAATAAATTAATACCTGAGTAATTTGTAATTGTACCAGATAACAACTGATGTAAATGAAGTTGCTGAAGTACTTATATGGGGGGGGGGGGGGGGGGCAACTCATACTGGACGCCGAAGTGTGTTGCTTGCCCCCGTTTTAGCCACGCTCAAAAAAATGTCAAGAAAACTTAAATTGTGAAAAACAATTCAAAACTATATCTCCACAACTTAGTAGTCCATCCATTTTCTGAGTCGCTTCTCCTCACGGGGGTCACGGGAGTGTTGGAGCCTATGCCAGCTATCTTTGGGCAGGAAGTGGGGTACACTCTGAACTGGCTGCCAGCCAATCACAGGGCACATAGAGACAAACACTAGTTGCACATACAATCACACCTAGGGGGAGTTTAGAGTCCCCAATTAATGCATGTTTTGGGATGTGGGAGGAAACCGAGTGCCGGGAGAAAACCCACACAGGTAAGGGGAGAACATGCAGACTCCACACAGGTGGGGCCACGATTTGAACCCCAGTCCTCACAACTGTGAGCCCAATGCTCTAACCCAGGGGTGCCCAGACTTTTTTACCCCAAGTTCTACTTCTCAAGCATCCAGCCTCTCATGATCGACGGTTGGGGGGGGTGATTTTTTTTTTTTTTTTTTTTTTTTTTTAGAATAACCAATGATGAAATAGAATAACTGAGTCACAAACTCTACCACTACAAAAATGCAAAACACATTTATTTTAAAGTATATTGAGGATTCTTTACGTGGAAATGTATGTTTGTGTGCCTTGCATAACCACATGAGCCAATATTGCATGACAAAATATAATTAACTTTGAACATTTTTTGTAACTATCTGAGTTCACGTTGATGATCACTAAGCACCATACGAATGAAAATGCACACCTGGGCTGTGTCACTCACGTCAGTGGATTCGTTCAACTGCAGTGAGAAACACTCACAATCTCCGATGTCCTTCCACACATGAGCAATTACTTCACAGCGCCATGTTAACTGTACTCCTTTATAGCTGCAGAGATATTATTGAAGATAATATTCCCACCTTATTTTTAAAAGATTGGAACAACGAGTCAGCTATGACTCTTTTATGTGTGATGTGACGAACCCGGAAACGATGGTGGCGGCTTTCGCTGTTGAACTACGTTGTGTGAAAAGTGATTGCTGTGCAGCCAGTTGGGATTTTAGTTTGTTCACTTTTCTCATTCTCAGTTTGCTTTTCGGCAGAATGTCGGTGTTGTATCTTCCATAAACAGTTCAAAGATGCCGTTCCACATTTAACTACTCTGGCAGATGAGACCAACACATTTCGAAAATGACATCATAAAAAAAAGTCTGCCTCACATTCCGTATGAAAAATCTTCTTTACTGCAGCATCCATACTCATGTTTGTTAAGATTTCTTAAGTGAGAGCTTAAAATAGGGGGGAACTCACTGACAGCGTGTCTTCCTATACTGTTGTTGTTTGCACATGCGCGTGAGCTAAAGTTTAAAAAAAAATACGGCTATTGTCTTTTTTTTTTTTTTTTTTGTCTTGGCAGGCCGTCGCGATCGACCGAAACTGCCTCGTGATCGACCAGTCGATCGCGATCGACGCATTGAACCCCCCTGCTCTAACCAGACGCTCCACCCTCCCACTCACTTACTAGTAGTCATCAGTATTTGGACTTTTTCAGCAATTAACCTAATCTATATATAATGCACTTAGAAACTGGAACTCATTTTAGAAATTCATTGAACAGTACAAAAAAAAAAAACGGTATAGGTTTCAGACTTTGAAATCTTACTGTTAGACTTTAGAACATCCAGTAGCTCTACCATTTTCAAACAGGCCAAATAGTCTAAAGGCCAATAAGTGGTCACGTGGAATACTTGGTCTTAGTACAAAGAGAGAGTTAATGCCCATTTCTGAGTCTCACAAAAAAAAAAAAAAAGAAAATCAACGTCCCTACGGAAATGCAATGTAATTGGGTTGATGTCCTTAATGACATCTTTTGTACATATGACACTTGATCTTTACAGCTTTGGAAAAAAAAAATCTTGTGGACACAGTGCAAGCTCACTGAAAAACAGTACCCTGAAAGGGAGAGGTGGACTGCAGCCCTTTTTTTCTGATGGTGTACAATGCTGTAGTTATATTAGCTATCCAGTCCCCACTGGACAACGCAAACAGATGTGGTGAACGAATGACAGATGGGGGTTCTGCTTTCTTCTGCACTACACAGCATGACTTTAGGCTGCTATTTATGCGCTTGGAAAACAGGATTGCAAGCTTGAGAAATGGGCTGATCGGCAGCATGCAGTGAGACGATTTGATGATGGCGACAAAATATAATCTGACTCAGCTCTGTAGATGTATTTGCTTACCTGACCCACTGTGGCTTGGCTCCTGGCCCGCGTGTCCAGGTCATGGTAGGCACTCTCAAAGTCCTCGTTCAGGTAATAGATGAGGCGGGATGGGTAGGCGATCACCTGCTGGACCGCATCGTGGGTTGTGTTTTCCAAAGCGGGTGCTGCAGTCGCCTGTTGCTTCACCGGCACTGCGTCCCTCTCAACCTTGTCCTCTGCACTGTGAGAAGCTGCAAGAGAATTGCACAGATAAACACGCACCCGAGCCAGCTGTCAACCTGGAGTCATCAACATACTGACAAAGGGGTCAAGGTGTCACTGCAACACTTTTTGGGCTCCAAGAGACACCAATAAACTTGCAGCCAAAATTCCTGGTGAGATGACTTTTGCAGCAAATTATTATTCATTTGACTTCTGATGTATTTCCAAAAGTGCCTAATCACCTCTTCATGTCACTCATCTTCAAATAAGCAGTCAGGATCACAACCGCTTCCTTACATGTGTGTATATATTTTTAATACAGATGCGGTAGTGTTTTAGCAGAGGGAACAAAGCTGGCATGTTTTAGTGTAGACTACACCAGCACGGTTGAGTCGTACCATAAAGACACGCCGTCCATTCTTATTTAGCGACGAAAAGAAATAATAATAATAAAAAATATATATATATATATATATATATAATATATATATATATTATATATATATATATATATATATATATAATATATATATATATATATATATACACACACACTGCATACATATAGATATACACATAGATACACCATCGCCCGGGATGCAACTGATTACACGCTCAATAGATAAAAATACAGCGCTTCGTACGTACCGAATGACGCTTGTGATGCGGGAAGCAAAAGCGTGAGGATGCTGACGAACAAAGTGTCCAAAAATATCAAACGCATGATTCATATTTGATAGCTGAAATATCTCGTTATCAACACAACAAGGTAGCGTGGAGCTTGCAGCCCATCGTGGTAGGCAGGGAGGTGCCGATGATCACACTGATGGGGAGGACGACGGGGGACGCTTTCTTCATAGGTCCGGGAGCACTGGACTGCTACTGCAGATGATGATGATGGTGAAGATGATGATGGTGATGAGAGGAAGAGGAGGAGGGTGGGGGGTGCAAGGAACAGGCGGCGCCCAAGCAACTACTGGAAGTCCATCGGCAGACTCCTCGATATGCACGAACGTGCCCTGCAGGGGCACACACGGAGACAACCCGGAGGCAGGAAGTGGTTGCACATGATCATTCAAGGAAGGACGAATGGGGGATCTGGAAAGAAAACAGAGAGCCACTCAGTCTCCACTGAGTCAAAAAAGACAACACATGCAAAAATGTATTAAATACCGTAGCCCGATACCAATCCCAAAATATTGTCACGTCTCAACGAATTAGAACAGTGTTGTGCTTAATTAATTTGGTAATTGAAACACAAAGCAATGAGGGAGACATGCTAACCACAATACACTCCTAACTAGTTTCACAAGACAAATATCTGATGACTGCTGAACACCTGGGGGGGGGAACAGCATTCACACTTTAACTCTGGGAAACAACAACATTGAAGTAGCAACTAAACGGAAATTGAACAGTGTAAAATGCTAAGTCATGCAATTTAGATTTAGAACAGTTTTCAAGGAAAAATGTCCGTCACATTAGCTCTTAGTTCAGTGCACGTAAAGCATGCTTTGCATTTTCTTTGACTCCCCCCAGTGCAGTCCAGTGCATTTTCTATGCTGTTTATCCTCACTAGGGTCGAGAGCGTGCTGGAGCCTATCTGCAGCATAGTGGAGATTGTGGAGTACATAAAAAGCTATGGCACAGCAACTTGGTTAGCCATGGTGTCCATATTTTTGGGTCATTCTTAAGTGTGTGCCCTTACATTTCAAGGGCTCTACAATGTTCCCAACCTTTTTCTATCTCTTGGCAATCCCTTTAATCTCACAGTGAAATATTCTCAGGAAAGAAATGAAACATGGATCATTGACATAACTTTGGAGCAAAAATATAAATTACAACACAGACACAGTTCTTTCTTTGGACCCCCAACTCAATTCTGATCCAGGCTGTGACTGCTTTTGAGAGAGATCATTAAAAATGGAAATTCTCCAACGGGGATGCCTGCTTGTCAGAAAAAAAAAAAAAAAAAAAAACAGCAATGATACATATCATATTAAAAGCATCAATATTACTCTGTCAGAAAATTGGGCTACTATATGGCAATACCTGAAAATTATACATACAAGACTATTACACATGAACATACAATGTAAGAAATGTTTGAAACAACAGCAATTTACCTGATATAATGCAAATACTGTACACCATTCAACATTGAAAAACTCTTCTGTGAACAGCATGGGGGTTGAATTAAATCTTTCCATCTTCTGCTGATGTCATCAAATATTCTCTATCCATACCTTAGTTGATGAAGTTATGGGAAGATTTTTTTTTCTATTCCATTTTTTATCCTCACAGCAATGTTAGAAACTGAATACACCACAAGAATCATTTGCAGTGGACTACAACAGCTCTCGATGGAATCAAATTTTAGCCATCTACCAGCCACAGCAAATGTACAGATTTGCTTGCTTGCGAAAACACGGCTCTTAGCTCATAAACCCCCCCCCCCACCAATAAAAACATTACCAAAGCCCATTTATGTGTACACATTTTGTGACATAAAAGCTGCTCTGTATTAAATATAAAACTAATATTGGTGTAGTTAATCATTTTTAGCACTTACACTGCACTAAAATATAGAAAAAGAAAATTAAATGAAAATGAATTGCACATAAAGTTAAACAAATATTGTATATAAATCTTTAAAAACATTTTTTCAAGATGAAATGCAAATGTATTGAACTTTAAAGTGAAATACAACTGAATTTTACTAAGGCAGTGATTATTTTGCATGCCAATAGAGGGCGCCCATGTACTACTGAAAAACAACACTTGCTGTTAGATCTGGTGGGGCACTGTTCCTTGTCTCTACTGCAGACATTACATTGAAACTGACCGATTTGCTCTTAAAACCATCTTTTAAAACACACACATTTAAAAAGTTGTCGCTGTGTGATGGTGTCATTAGAACATCAGAACATTGGAGATAATAGATAACAATGGAGAGAGATTGGAGTAATGCATGTTTTTGGGGATGTGGGAAGAAACCGGAGTGCCCGGACGAAACCCACACAGGCAAGTAGAGAACATGCAAACTCTACACAGGCAGGGTCAGGATTTGAACCCCAACGCTCTAACCACTTGCCCCACCATGCCGCCCTCATATATATTCATACCTATATTTGTTTGTGTTAAACTGTGGTTGCTCAATTCCAGCAGGGGTGTCCAACTCACATTTGCCATGGGCCACACTGTAGTTGCAGTTTTACCTCAGAGGGCAGTTATGACTGTGAAACCATGAAAATGTTTCATTATATAATTACATGTACAGTACACAACAAATTGATGGATAACGAGCTTTGAAACCAGAGTTAAATGAGAATAGTACGTTAAGGTGTTGTTAAAGTTGCAATCCAAAACTGCTTGCAATATCTCAGTTTTATGAATTGATAACAATGAGACTTAAACATGTTGAAACAGATTTTAGCAAGAAGAAGTTGAAGAAAATGGTTTGCTTTCAAGGGCCAAATAAAATGAGGCAGACCAGATCTGGTCCCCGTGCCATGTGCCTGACACCACTGAACTGCAATAATGTTATTCCTACTGTTTAACCGTCAAGTCAGTTTAGCGATTTAGATTTGCGGTCTTATTGCTAAGCAGAAAGCTGCGTGATTTTCCGACTGTGAGAGAAAAAAATCGATATATATTTAGAGGGAATATACGTACATTTTATTTTTAGAACGTTTCTAAAAGTTTCTGCACAACTTGTAAATGAAGCTTTTCTGCATCAGAAAAGCAAATATTAAGCCGTACACTCAGTGCTGCTGGTCTGCATAATTTACCCATGAGTGTGCAGCCAAACGTGCCATTTTATTTTAAAGGCTGCACAGAAACGAAAAGTACTAAATCAGAGACGCCAGCAAGATGAAGAGGGACTGCGCGCGCTTGGCTCACGCATAACATTTGGGAGTGGCGTTGAAAAAAATCTGCAACATTCAGTTTCTCCGTGTTTATAGAGAGAGGGTCGCGTCTGTGAAGAGCAGCCAATGCGCCAGTGAATGAACACATTCTTGTCGGCGCGGGCTACCAAGACCAACTCTGCTCCCCTCCCGTGGTGCCCGCGGGTGTGACGCGGCAGGCGGGGCGCGCCCACTCGAGGCACGCATCTCCAAGCAAAAAGGAAATCCTCCGACAAAGTTTAGTTCGGATGGACTCGCGGAAAGAGAGCACACGGGCCTCTGGAGGGGGACGTTTAAGAACTGGATTTGGTAAACAGGACGCGAAAGGGAGCCAGCGTTTTTCACCAGACAGCCGTCACTCTTTGGATGTTAGGAAAAAGAAATTCTTTCAGCTTCTGCGCTCGGTAAATGCTTGCCTAAATCCTTTACATACACAGAACAGCGTTGTTATGTATTACTGAGAGTATTATACGTCTTTTATGAATGTAAGCAGCCTTATGTATTAAATGATAATTTGTTGCAATGTAGGACTGACTCATTTTTACCTATACATTTTTGAAATATTAAAACTTTTTCAAACACACTTTTAAAAGATATGTGATTTATGAGTCTGGATTCACTTGATTTGTTTAAATGCTTTTTTAAAATTTTAGGCTGTAAGTGCCGAACCCTTTTGTGTCCTCTATGAAGTTCAGTTTCATAACCATAATTTTGAAACATTTGTATGCCAAAGTATCTTTCCACATACAAATGTCCAATTATTTTTTTAATTATATGACCCAATGAAAACAAGAAAGTTTTACACCCTGAGAAATAGAAATAACTGTCAGATGGGGAAAAAATTACTAGTACACACCATAAAGTACGAGTTCAGCTCCAAGTTTAATAATTGTACCTTTTTTAAAGTCTCAAAAATCTGAGGTATTCAAATTGTAAATATGTCATGAGTACAAACACAGTAGCTTTGAGCGTATCATTGCCATTACACTCTGAGGTATTTATAAATGTTATCTTTTATCTTGAGGTGACAGAACAAAGAAAAAATGCTAAAACATGTTTCTATTTCTAACTTAAGTACAATGTGTAAGACTTGTGACCTTGGTTGTGCTTTCAACTTTTCACCCTGTTAGATGACTGCAGCGGAAAAGTAACTTGCACAACTATTATTGTCTGCGCTTCCAAAAAGTTCCCTCACCATGCAAGAAGAAAATGATTCATTCACTTGTGGTTCCTCCTGCCTCTTCTGTCAACCATGTCACTTGCCGCAATGTTGACCCAAATGGATGCTCACATTATGTTCCAGGCTTATCCAGGACACACCCAGGACTCAACACTGGAACTGAATGAGGGGAAGCCTCAGTTCCTGGATCATTTTGAAGTTCAGCCAGTTGTGAGGCAAGAACGCAGCAGGTAGGTTCATCAGAACGATTGGATAACTCTTAACATAATCTCTTTAAAGGTCAAGTGTCATGAAATGGATCATTTTTAGTATGTTATTAATGAAAAAAAAAAAAAAAAAACAGCAACCGGTATGGACCCATCGGTTTTTTTCACCACAAAACATGATTTTGACATATATGGCTTTTTGTAACTCCCGCCATGAAAATCCTCTCAAGGGATTTGTTTTCAACAAGAAGCAGGAAGTTATGTTGGAGGCAGTAGCGCGCACAAGCAGACTCGTTTCTTTCTATTAGTTTAACCTGCGGGAAGAGAGCTCGTTGTTCCTTCGTGTTAGCCAAAATGCTGACTCGTTGCATTGCTCGATATTGCTCGAACACTCGGGAGGATGAATTCGCTCTTCATACTTTTCCAAAAGATCCGCTTTGTCGTGAAAAATGGATTGCACGGGTGCAAAGGACGAGAGCTACGTGGGTTCCAAATGACAGGTAGGTGCTGATACAGCTACAAAAAAAAAAAACAGTTGGCGGGGGGACGTAAGCCGTAAATCAGGGGTGCTAAATGTGTCGATGCTTCCACAGGCCTTGTGAATCGCCACTGGCCTTGTCGACAAGGTCGAGCCAGCCGCCAGCCTTGTCGGCCAGGGTGGGTCGTCGCGGCGCAGGCCTGCCGTGGCTCATCGCCGCCGCAGAAGTGGATCGGACAGGGACGCGGTTTGGCCATAGTGTTGTTGTTGCTCGTGGGCGGTGTTTTTATCATGCAGAGGTGGATCGGGCGGGGAGGTGATTTGGCTGTGATCCACATATCATCTAAATATGGCTCGAAACAATTGGGTAATATTGCCCCGGACACTTCACTCGATTGTGAGATGTCTTCTTCGAAAAGAGCTTCCGTGTCTGAAGGGGCGTGTCCCATAGTACGGGCCACAGTGTGTTTTCAATGGCAAATGTCCGGAGTGACATCACGGACAGTAGATACAGCCAATATGGATGTTGAATGACAGTCCCAAAACTTTGTCCATGGATGACGCGCTCTCAGCTCACATTTATTTTTTCATATAGACATTGAAGTGAATAATGTTATATGTATTTTTCATTTCAATACCTATTTTAGAATGTTTATAGGGATGATACTTGACCTTTAAAGTGATGGCCCACCAGGGATCTGACCGTCAGATATCCCCCACAGGCGATCACCACACAGCGATGGACGATTCCGTAGAGGACTATGGAAACTACACCTACGACTACTACCTGGAGTATGGTGACATCGAAGAACTTAAAGTAGGCCACCAGCAGAAAGAAGCGATGCACATTATTTCTGTCATCATCTACATCGTTTCCTTTGTACTGGGTCTGATTGGAAATGGAACTGTGATTTGGGTGACTGGATGCAAGAGTAAACGGACCGTCAGCAGCGTCTGGCTGCTCAATCTGGCTTTGGCCGACTTAATCTTCGTGCTCGTCCTCCCCTTCTACATTGACTACATCCTGCGAGACTTTCACTGGGATTTTGGTGTCGCCATGTGTAAGATTAATTCTTTTGTGTTGGTCATGAACATGTACGCGAGTGTTCTATTTCTTACAGTGCTCAGCCTGGACAGATATATCTCGCTGGTCTATCACAACTGGTCTCAGAGGTCCCGAACAGTCGCAAGAGCCTGGCTCACAAGCGCTTGTATATGGGCGACGGCCGTCGTCATGAGTTGCCCAGCGCTTATCTTTCGAGACACGGTGCGCTTACACGACAAAGTGATTTGCTTCAACAACTTCCATATACAGAATGGACAGTCAGCAGCTGCAAGACACATTCTAATCGTCTCTATTCGTACAACAGTGGGCTTCCTCTTGCCGTTCTGTGCTATATGCGTAACGGGGATTCTTTTGACACTGAGAGTAAATCAATCGCAAGGTTCTGTTCGGGTGTCTAGCTTCACCAAAACAGTCTCCGCCATGATTCTGGCCTTCTTTTTATGCTGGGCCCCGTTCCACATCTTTAGCCTGATGGAGCTATCCTTACATTCCTCGCTCTATCTACACAACGTGCTGAAAATGGGATTTCCTCTGGCCACCAGCTTAGGCTTTTTCCATAGCTGCATTAACCCAGTGCTTTATGTGCTTCTGGGTAAAAAAGTCCGTCACATCCTGAAACGCGCGTGCCTGGACATAACGAAAAGCTCTCTAAGAGAACTCAGCCAGTCCGTGTCGGCCACAGAGATGGAATCTTTCCCGGGAGCCCCTCCTGACCAGGAAAGTGCACCAGAGGAGCCTGTGGGCTCATCAACTCTGTGATTGTAGCTGTTACTGAAAACATCCAAACACCAGCTAGTACCTTGTACACATGGATATACAGCGGACATACAAAGTCTACACAAACCTGTTTGAATGCCAGGTTTTTGTGATATTAATATTATTATTTTTTTTTTATCAAGATAAAGAAACTCAGAGCTTTTTCCATCATTTAAGGAACCTATAATTTGCAACTCAATTTAATTAAAACAAATATTTTCGAGAGGGGATGTGAAAATAACTCGAATAATGGAGCTGCACAAAAGTACTCGCTCTCTTCTAATTGAAATATGGCTGTGTTCATAATTAATTCATCATATTCAAACTTACGTTAAATGGGAGGCAGATCACACCAATCACTATTAATGTGTCTGTGATTAATCTAACATTAACTCATTCATGATTCATAATTATATTAATATTAACCTATCTTTTCATGGGTCCCCCCCCCCATTTTCGTGCTCCTTACTCATCTCTTATATCAGAAAAACCTGGCATTTGAACAGGAGTGTGTGTGTGTCTTATATCTACCATCTTCAAAAAACTATTATTACGTACACTACCTTACAATATTCAGTATTTTGCCATTCCCTCTTTTAAATTGTGTAGCCTACACATACAAAGAACTGTCAGGGCCCACACTGCAAAAATATCATACAAAAGTAAAATCCCCACAAGAAAAAAAAGTTATTCAAATGAGTGATCGTCAATTATTTTTTTTGGGTCAGATTTTTCAATTGTTTGACAAACTCAAAGCAAATTGTAAAATGACAAGAACCTCAACAATCCTAATCTCAATACAGGTATACATACAGTGTGATTGTCATATTGCAACTTTATTCTTGTAAAATAGCTGCTTTACTCTTGTCATAGTGAGACTTTACCGTCAGGTTTTGAGTTTATTCTTACAGATATATTGTGTTTTACAGTTTGGCCCCACCACTTGACACTACATTAATTTTCCAACATTATTTAATGTCTTTCACATAATAAACATGTTTCAAATTATCCTCTCAACTGTGACCTTTTGCATTTACATGAACGCTGGGACTTTACAATCAAATATAGACTAACTTGAACAAAACATTTCGGAAGCTTTTTGTTGGATCCTTTTTCGTTTTCAATTATTTTTGCAGATGATGGAAAAACTATGTTAAAGGGTTTTAATTTTGCTCTACTTAACTCTTACTTGAGAAAATGATATATAATAGTAGTAGAATGCAAACTCTTCTTGTAAAAATGTGTAAACATTATTTGTAGGAATGTATAAGATATATTTCCACTTTAAAACATTCCAACGAAATAGCACCTTATATATGTGCTCTACTGTATTTTGTTGTTTGTTATAGTTTACATTGTTTGTCCCAGCAGTGTGTCTGGGTCATGTCATTAAAGCTTTGAACATCTGGGTCCAAAATGACATTCACTTCTCAAGGCCTGCTATTTAGACAGGAGTATGACTTCAGTCCAGATGTGCCTCTGTTTTTTTTTCTTTCCATACAGGCTCTGCTGCTTACAAATTCAGCAATTGTTTTACAAAATATAAAAATGCTGCTGAAATCTGACATACAGTATAAGCCAAATGTTTAGAGAGTATCAATAGGTTCCGGGCTAGTTTTTGATAATTGTGTCATATTTTATAGTGCTGGAATAATGTTGGATCATTGTGAAACACTTTATTGTTCTCCAGTAAATTTTGGGGGGAATTGTAAAGCGTTCATATTTATCAACTAGTTGAAACCATTCTAATGTTGTAATGTTCAGCTAGTTCAGAATTTCTTTCACATTCCACAAATTTCAATTTTTTCCAAGTTCTCTTTTTTCCCCTCCAAGAAAAAAAAACATGGGAATCAACGAGAATCTTTTTCTAAATTCACCATTTATCAATATCACCTAATTCAAATTCAAAATAGTCAACATTAGAAAAAAAACTCTTTGAAGAATTCCACCGTGAGAGAATTTCAGAGTAGATTCGATGTCTTGACCACTTCAAACCATTGTAACATTATGACCCAACGTAACATTCAAAAAAATTCCAACACTTAAAAAGCAAATTTTCTATGAGAAAAATAAAATACATTGAAACATCATAGAAATCTCGATTTTTTTTTTTACTCTATTCAAACCAACTTCATTACAAATTTCAACATTTTCTTTTCCTAAAATATTTTTCACTAATTTGGGAGTTTTACCATGTGAAATGAGAAATTCTTCAAAATGTAATCATTTTTGGAATCGTGAATATATTACCGGAGCCTCCTAATATTAAGATGATGACAATAATACAAGTGTCCAGTGAACCACTACTGCCTCTTCCTGCACCGTTGCTTTTAGTGAGTCCAAGTCATTTTACAGAATCATTTTTTTTTTCAAAGGGGACTCAACTGGATCAAATGATGGTAACAGTATGTCGCTTCATAAACTCACTAATTGAGTATGTTCTTGACAATGCACGCCTTTGTGTGTCCGCTGTGTGACCCATTTTGTGTGTGGTTTGCAAGAGTGGGAATATGATGAAGCCCTTGTCACTTTTTTTTTTTTTTAACAAAGGGATTTCACACTTGCCAGCACCTTATTTGGTGCCATGTAACTTGTAATGAGTACTATTGGCTTCCAACACAAACATGCTTTGAAGCTGTTGATTTAGTAACCACTGAGCTACAGGGCCTCATTTAGTATCACTATTAATATTCACTATTAATTACTATTACACAAAACCCAGAGAGTGCGGCAACAGCAGCAGCCAGCAACCCTCATGCGGTGTTTGTGGTCACTCATGATTAGAATTTAGAATTTTTTCCCCCCAAGATTTTAATTTTTTTGCATCAGCACCGGACGTCCAAAGTTGTATCCTCTACATCCTCCTCTTCTCCCGCTACATGATTGAGTGTACCTCAGTACCCCAGGCTGTCAAACTCCCGAAGTTTGCAAATGACCCCACAGTCATCGGCCTCATGGAAGATGGTGACGAGTCTGCGAACCGACAGGAAGTGGAGAGGCTAGAGCTCCTTTGGAGCTGACACAACCTGGAGCTGAAATCACAAAAGACTGTACAGATGATCGTGGACTTCACGTGGCATCTTTCGGCACAGCTGCCGCTTCCGCCTTGTGTCAACCATCGAGATCTTCGTAGAACTGGTAAAAAAAAACAAAAAGAAAAAAAAATTGTACCGTCATTGCTAGATTACTAGTAACCTTTTATTGCTCATTTACTGTTCTTGCAGCATCTCAAATGTATTTTCTGTCAACTGTTCATTGTCGTACTAGAGTGGCCCCAAACTACCGGAGACAAATTCCTTGTATGTTTTTGACATACTTAGTAAAATGAAGATGATTTTGAGATGCATTAAATTGGGTAAGTTCTGATCAAATGTAGATTTAAAAAAAAAAATTTAAAATATTTTTCATATATTTGCAAATGTACGTGCAGCATGAACAGATTGATAGGGTTATCAAAATACAGCCATCAGTGACAAGCATGTGCCTAAAAAACACCAGCAGTGTTAAATACTAACCTGTTTGACTTTTAGGTATTTGGAAAAAGCAAGGTTGCAGACTTCACACATCTGCTTCCATTTATGCATGGCTGGTGCTAGACACTGTCGTGAGTGCCTGGTGGCAATAGAGAACCTGAAGTGTATCTTATTAGCGCTTTTCTCTTTTTTTTCCTTCATTTCTCAATAATGGAGTGAGATGACAGGACATGATGGAAGATCTTTATGTCGGCATTGTCTGGGAATGTTAATGATATACAGCACTTAATGCTCAGCGGTAAGCCGTATGTGTTGACTGTTTGCCCTTGGGAGACCAGGAATCTTTTTTTACTGTCTATATTTTTGATTTACCCGTTCTGTTTAATGGGTTTCTACTTCTTCTCCCCAAGAGTAAATCCGTTGATGAGCTGGATGCTGGAGTTAGAGACATTTGTGAGGTAGTGTGTATCTTTCCACACCTAAAAGAGGATATCAAGTGAGGAGTGGATTTCAGACAAAACCATGTTCCCTTTTAGGTTCTTTAATTTTTCATGTTATGCTTGAAATAATACAAAATATTACTTGACTTGGTACTGGCAATTTTTTTTTTTTTTGATAAAAAGTTTTGAGTGATAGAGACTTACCCAGCTCTTAGTGAAAAATTAGTCCAAGAACAAGAGCAATATATACGGTATTCACTGCTGGAAAGTTACAATGTTTAAATTTGAGATGCTTTGTATTTTTCAAAACAGATGTATTTGTCATAGTTGGTTTCACAATGGGATTTAACAACCAGCCTTTGTTGCAAAGGGAGTGGATCTCGATGACACACACCTGACTATCTTGGTGAACCAGCAGAGGTCCTAAAAGAGCTTCCATCAGGAAATCCCCTGTCACATTTTTGGGACGCTTCAGTGAATGTTATCACCCAACTATAGGCTGAGCTCTTACGATTGTGCGTTTTTATCTTCTCTTGCAGGTGCCGGCAAGACCAAAGCATCCTGTTGTGTTCAGTAGCAGTGGTGGTCTACAGAGCAAGGATTGGGGCCACATAATTGGCAGCTGTGTCAACCATTGCTCTGAGTGCTCCCATTAACAATGGATCAGGGGCTCAATGCACTTCGCAGGTAAATGGAGGTAAATGCTTTGAGTAGAAAACGTAACAATTTAAAAACATTTTATGACATAATTTAACACTATCAGAAAGAACCCACCTACTGTAAGGTTATGTTGCTCAAATGGGTTGACGCTGGCAGCATTAACCGTCAAGACCTCCCATAGGACAGCTTTATAATTCATCAAGGTCAGCTGTTTTGCCTTTCAGCAGCAGAAGCGCTCTCTTTATATCCATAAAATATGTTATATGTGGGTGGCGTGGTGGCGCAGCTGTAAAGCGTTGGCCTCACAGTTCTGAGTGTGGCACATGGTGTTTGGAGTGGATTGGCTAAGACATTAATAACATAAACAGTTATAAACATTATTATTTTTGGCCCACCCAATACACAACATTTTTTTTAAATACAGTACGTTACCCCTCAAATTCACCTCGTGTGACTCTGGACCTGTATAATAACCTTAGAAGTATGGGACCCTTAGGGAAGCTAAGGGTCCCATCACACATGTTGCCTGAAGTTACACTGAGGAGAGACTTTAAAATATGCGGACAAATAGGGGAAAGTGGGCAGACAGATAAATTGTCCTACCTCAGTTTAGTCAGACAGATTGAGATGGGGACAGGAAAGGGGCATGCAGAGTATTTGGAAAAAAGATGGGACTCTCCACGTTTGTTGCGACTACAGAGAACTGAATGGGAAATCAGTGCCTGATTGCCAACCAATACCAAGAATACAGGACATGTTGGACACACTTGGTGGGAGCTTGTGGTTCTCAGTGTTGGACCATGGGAAGGCATACCACCAGGGCTTCTTGGACGAAAAGAGCCGTCCATTAACAGCCTTCATCATGCCCTGGGTACTGTACGAATGGGTCTGCATCACCTTTGGTCTGAGCTCTGCACCTGCTGAGTTCCAAAGAAGCATGGAGCACTGTTTAACTGGCCTGAGAGACACAATCTGCCTCCCTTACCTTGACGATAATCTGGTGCACAGTGGCAGTTTCGATTAACATCTGGAACATGTCCGCCTCGTTCTCAATCGCTACAAGGAGGAGGAGGTGTGAAATTGACAGAAGAAATGCAAACTTTTCAAATGAAAAGTGAGGTTCCTGGGCAAGATGGTAACATGACAGAGCAAAGGGGTCGCTGATGTGTTAGCTCACCAACATGAAGCAGCCCCAGCGACATCTGCAGCACCTGAATGCGTTGAGTCCAGAGAGCAAACGCCTCAGTTGGTACGAGCACACCCGCACAGACACAGACAGCCACTTGTGCATGTCCACTCTGACAGAGATAATCTAAAAAGAAAAATCCAGAAATCACAATGTATGATTTTTTTAAAACAAGTATTTGAACACCTGAGAAAACCAATGTCAATATTTAGTACAGGAGCCTTCCTTTCTTTTCCATTCAGAGGTCAAATGTTTCCTGTAGTTGTTCACCAGGTTTGCACACACTGCAGGAGGGATTTTGGCCCACTCCTCCAGACAGATCTTCTCTAGATAAGACAAGTTTCTGGGCAGTCACTGAGAAACACAGTTTGAGCTCCCTCCAAAGATTTTCCATTGGGTTTAGGTCTGGAGACTGGCTAGGCCACGCCAGAACCTTGACATGCTTCTTACGGAGCCACTCCATGGTTTTCCTGACTGTGTCCTTCGGGTCATTGTCAGATTGAAAGACCCAGCCACGACCCATCTTTAATCCTCTAACTGAGGGAAAGAGGTTGTTCCCCAAAATCTCACAATACATGGCCGCGGTCATCCTCTCCTTAATACAGTGCAGTCGTCCTCTCCCATATCCAGAAAAACACTCCAAAAGCATGATGCTACCACGTCCATGCTTCACAGTAGGGATGGTGTTCTTGGGATGGAACTCATCATTCGTCTTCCTCCAAACATGTTGAATGGAATTATTACTAAAAAGTTCCATTTTTGTCTCATCTGACCACAAAACTTCCTCTCATGACTCCTCTGTATCATCCAAATGGTCATTGGCAAACTTAAGACTTGATATGTGCTTGTTTAAGCAGGGAAACCTTCCATGCCATGCATGATTTCAAACCATGACATCTTAGTGTATTATCAACAGTCACCTTGGAAAAGGTGGTCCCAACTCTACAACTGTCGTGTAATCCTGGGCTGATTCCTCACTTTTCTAAGGATCATTGAGGCCCCACGAGGTGATATCTTGTATGAGGTTCCACTCCGATTGAGATTGACCATCATGTTTAGCTTCTTCCATTTTCTAATGATTGCTCCAACAGTGTACCTTTTTCACCTAGCTGCTTCGAAATTTCTCTGCAGCCCTTTTCAGCTGTGTGGAGTTGTACAATTTTGTCTGTGGTGGTCTTTGGACAGCTCTTTGGTCTTGGCCATGCTACAAGTTAGTGTCTTACTGATTGTATGGTGTGAACAGGTGTCTTTATGCAGCTAACAGCCTCACGCAGGTGCATCTGATTCTGGATAATAAATGGAGTGGAGGTGGACTTTTAAAGGCGGACTAACAGGTCTTTGAGGGTCAGAATTCTAGCTGATAGACAGGCGTTCAAATACTTATTTGCAGCTGTATCACACATAAATCGTTAAAAAAAAAAAATCACACATTGTGATTTCTGGATTTTTCTTTTTAGATGATTTCTCTGACAGTGGACATGCACCTATGATGAAAATTTCAGACCCCTCCATGATTTCTAAGTGGGAGAACTTGCAATATAGCAGGGTGTTCAAATTCTTATTTTCTTCGCTGTAGCTGGGATGGGCTCCAGCTCTCCTTCGTCCCTTGTGAGGATAAGCAGCTAAGAAAATGGATGGATGGATGGATGGATGGATGGATGGATGGATGGATGGATGGATGGATGGATGGATGGATGGACCGCCTAGCTTTGTGTTTACCCTCTGGATGTTTTCCTTCCGCTGTTTCTCTGTCCTCAGGTTCAAATGGCTAATTGTTAAGTAATGTTTATTTTTACGTGGACCGTTTTGTCTGCATTTACTTTCGTTTGCACTGTTACGGCTGCTGCTTGTGAGTAACCCGCATCTTGAGTTTCCCCTTTTTTGTGGTTGCTCTTAAGCGGACCGTTTTATCCGCGTCTATTTTAGGTTGTACAGTTACACCTACTACTCACGAGTTAGGTGCACCTTAAGTTTCCCTTTTGTCCTTGTAACCTGCATGCAGCCTTCTCGTTATTACATTGAGTGTACGCAACTTTATTACGAGTCTGCCTTTTTGTGTGCTTTATTCCTTCTACGTTACGCAATATTAACTGAGTCAGGTTTGCCGGTTGCCTTGCTCGCAGACACTTTTTCAGATGTGCCCACAAACTTTCAACGGGATTCCGATCAAGGCTTTGTGACAGCCACTGCAAGACACTGACTTTGTTATCCTCAAGCCACTTACGAACCATTTTGGCACTATGCTTTGGGTCATTGTCCATTTAGGAAGATTTAGCTTCCTGGCTGATGTCTTGAGATATTGCCTTAATACCTCCATGTAATGTTCTTTCTTCGTGATGATGTCTATTCTTTGAAGGGGTCCAGTTCCTGTTACTGCAAAACAGCCTCACAACATGGTGCTGCCACCTCCATGCTTCACAGTTGTAAGGTGTTCTCAGGTCTATAAGCTTCCCCTTTTTTCCTCCAGCTGTAACAATGATTATTATGGCTAAACAGCTTCACTTTAGTTTCATCAGACCACAGGACATGTCTCCAGATGTTAAGATCTTTATCCTGGTGACTTTTTGCAAACTGTAAACTGTCTTTTTTTTTGTTGTTGTTTTGTTTTTTTTAGAGCAATGGCTTAATTCTCCGTGAGTGGCCTTTCAGCCCATGTCAGTACAGAATTTGTGTCACTGTGGAAAGTAATACTTTCTTACCAGCTTCCTCCGGCATCTTCACAAGGTCTTCATCTTTTGTTCTTGAATTGATTAGCACATTTCGGACCAAAACACGTTCCCCTCTGGGACACAGCCTGTCTCCTTCATGAACAATGTGATGGCTGGACATTCCCATGATGTATATACTTGCGTATAATTGTTTGAACAGATGAACGTGGCACCTTCAAGCATCTGGAAATTGCACCCAAAGATGAGCCACACTTGTGGAGCGCCACAATTCTCTCTCTGCATTCCTGGTCGATTTCTTTTGATTTTCAAACAAGGAAGCAGAGTGTTTGAGGTGTGGTCTCAAATACATCCCCAGGTGTGCCGCCAATTAACTCACATGTTGTCAGTTAACCTATCAGGAGCTTCCAAAGCCATGACCTCTTCATCTGGGCTTTCCCATGTTCTTTAAAGACATAGTACTTATTGTCTACGTAAACTTTTGACCTCAAAGAAAATGTAAAATTCTCGAAGAAATTCTCTCTCTTGTTATTGTGGCATTTCACATAATTGAGAAATTTTGGTCGTCCTGACGAACATGGAAAAAGGAGATGTTAGTCTTATTTGACTTCAGACAGTGAGGCAAAAATGAAATGTGTTTTTTGCACAGTGTATGTAAACTTCCGGGTTCAACTGCATACACATGTACTGAGAGACATAACACGTACTGTAAACAGGATTGTGTGTAGCAGATCAGGGTGGTTATCACTCTGGAACATCATGAGAATATAGAAGTGGTGAATTACTGCTAAAGGTCACTTTGTTTTGTTAAAAATACAATTGGAAAAAAAAAGTGAATTTCTATTATTTAAGATCACTGGTGCATCTTTGACCAATGACATCCCGAGTGAAATCTGCATGAGACGAGCAGAGGTTTTGGCAATTGTGGTGTGATATGATTACTTTGAGTAGGCCAACTACTTTAACATGGCTTTTGAGCTAGCCAAGGTCAGCTGTTCTCAAGTTTCAAGTTTTTGGAATAAAGGAAGGACTGTTAAAGGTCTACGTATTATACAATCAAGTTTGCCAAGTCAGGTGGTGAACAAGGCTTTGCTCACTGAACCTATAGTCTCACCACAGCTCATACTAGAATACTTCTTACAAAGAAGCAGACTGATAGATCTCTGCTCAAAGACATGCAAAGTTTGTTCACCTGTGTAAATTTGAAATCTGTGCTCATTCTTTACTCACAGATCCCATAATAAGAGTTTCTGAGATGAAGGCAAAGTGTGTAAAAGCCACAAAGGAGGAATCTCGAGTTGTGGATGAGCCTGCTACCTGTTGAACTAATGTGCAACTAAGCAGAGTAAGAACTAATAAAATATAAACTGACTAGCCACAACATTATAACACACTGTAAAAGGATCCAGTACAAAAGCTATATCAAATATTCTACCCTTACAAAGATAATAGTGATCACCAACTATCGGAGACAACATTTTTTTGTGTCGATACATATTTGGCCAACAAAGGTGCTACTGATTTTGATAAGCACTGCCATAGTGTAAATCATCACTTCATCATCATTTATTGTATTCTATAATGATGTTTATTTTTTTGCCATGATGTACGGATTAGAGACAGTGGCACTGAAGAGTGGAGAGGCGGAGGCTGAGCTACAGTTGGCAGAAATTAAGATGTTGAGGTTCTCTATAGGAGTTAGTAGGTTTGACAGGAATAGAAATGAGTTCATTTGAGAGACAGCCAAAATGAAAAGTTTTGGAGACAAAAGTTGGAGACTTCGATGGTTTGGAAACATTCAGAGGAAAGCGAGTGAGTATATTGGTAGAAGGGTGATGAGGATGGAGCTGCCAGGCAAAAGAGCGAATGGAAGACCAAAGAGAAGGTTGATGGGTCTTGTGAGGGAATACACATGGACAGCTGGTGTTCGAGAGGAGGATGCAAGAGAGAGGGTTAAATGGAAAATTATGACATGCTGTGGCAACCCCTAAAAGGACAAGCCGAAAGGAAAAAAAATATTCATATTTTTGTGAGACCCTGCCTAATAAACATGTCACGGTATCAGAAATTGCTTGTAAAATGACATATTTTTTAAACATATATTGAGTCTTATAAATTAAGCAGATAGGTGTATACTCTAAACCAGGGGTGTCAAACATACGGCCCGTGGGCCGGATCCAGCCCGTCTGGTGGTTTGGTACGGCCCGGGGAATAAAGCTGCATTGTATAAAAAAATATGAATTTTCTTTAAAATTTGTAGTTCTTGTATTATCCGCTAGGGGGGCGCAGTGTTTTAGTACGTGCAGACAACATGAAAGCAACACGGCGGCGGAACTAGGACCACCTTGACCTGGTGAAATTGAACCTCTGTACAGCGTCTATTGGCGACAATTCCATTATCTACTTTTCCGTTTGCCTGACACCCTCATCAGCAAAATGTCTTTGTCAAAAAGGAGAAAAGTAGATACAGAGTGTCAGATTTTTCAAGAAAAATGGACATGTTCTTATATGTTCACAGAGGTGAATGGGAAACCCGTGTGCCTGGTGTGCCAGCAGCAAGTTTCGGTGCTTAAAGAATACAATATTCGGCGCCATTACGAAACTCAGCATGGTGAAAAATACAACAGTTTGCATGGAGAATTGAGAAAACAGAAGGTAAATGAAATGCTGGCGCGTCTGAAGAAACAGCAATCTGTTTTCACCCAGAGCCGAGAAGCCAGTGATGCTGCGGTGAAAGCCAGCTACCTAATTGCGAGCCAAATAGCAATGGCATCAAAGCCGTACAGTGATGGAGAGTTCATCAAAAACTGCTTGCTGACGGCTGCTGAAATTGTGTTTCCTGAGAAGCGACATGCTTTCGCCAATATAAGCTTGACAAGAAATACTGTGGCAGACAGGATTTCGGAACTCTCTGCAGATTTGGACCACCAACTAAAACGCAAAGTGGGGTCATTTGTGGCATTTTCTGTTGCGATTGATGAGAGTACTGATATCATGGATGTCGCTCAACTGGCCATATTCATTCGTGGAGTTGACAAGACTTTGAATGTCACAGAGGAGTTTCTCGAGGTGGTGCCGATGATCGACACCACAACAGCTGAGGACATTTTCAGCTCCGTCGTTGGAGCGCTGGACAGAGTCGGAGCGGACTGGTCACGCGCCGTAAGCCTGGCTACTGATGGTGCGCCGTCAATGAACGGTAAAAAGGCAGGTGTTGTGACAAAGTTCAGAGATAAAGTACAAGCCGCAAATGGGGGAGGTAATTTTTGGACATTTCATTGCATTTTGCATCAGGAGGCATTATGCAGGAAATCGCTAAGAATGGATCACGTCATGGAGGTGGTTGTCCGAACTGTTAATTTCATCCGAGCCAGAGGTCTCAATCATCGTCAATTTGACAGCTTTCTCAGTGACTGTAACATTATTCATGGTGTGCCTTATCACACGAACGCACGATGGTGAAGCAGAGGCGCTGTGCTAATGCGCTTCTTTGATTTACGTAATGAAATCGGACAATTCATGGAGAAAAAAGGCAAACCTGTTAAGGAATTACAGTGCCATCTGTGGCTGCAGGACCTTGCGTTTATGGTTGACATCACTGAGCACTTGGATATTCTTAACAAAATGTTGCAGGTACGCAAAAAAATCGTAACACAGTATTATGACAGCATACGTGCATTCAAGTTAAAGCTCGGGTTACGTGAGACGCAGGTGGCAAGCGGTGACCCTGCTCATTTTCCCTGTTTAAAAGATATGTGCGCAGCAAGCGTTAATTCTGACGTGAAACGGTACAAAGAGAAGATTTCAGGGCTGTTGATGGAGTTTGAGAAAAGATTTCAGGTTTTTAGCGAACTCGAAACAGATTTTGCAGTTTTTCGCTCACCATTCAGTCAAAGCTTCTGATTTGCCCGTTGCCATGCAACTTGAAATCATTGATTTGCAGTCTGATGTAGAACTGAAGGACAGATTTGCCTCTGTAAGCTGGGACACATTTTACAAGTAGCTCCTACCAGGCTATCCCGCATTGACAGCACTAGCTGCTAAAACATTGTCCATGTTTGGGACAACCTACCTTTGTGAGAAAGTTTTCTCACTAATGAACATTAATAAAACAAAGCTGCGCTCAAAGCTCACACATAAGCATTTGAATGAGATTCTGAAATTGGCTGCTTCTCAGGACATGATGCCTCATATTGATGCACTTGTGCAGGATAAACGATGTCAAGTTTCAAGGGCAAATTCCAAGCAAGACGAATAATTGCTGTGAAAGTTATTCATTTGTTCAAATTGCTTTCCAGATGTTGAAAAACAGTGTTTTTAAGTTCCATAAGGCTGGTACTAAATGTTTTTGGAACATTGTTACGATTTCTGTGATCAGTTTTATGTACAACACAGTTAAATATATGTTTAACTGTGTAAAAGTGTTGTTAAAATTGCACATACTTTATTTATGTTCTTATGTTATTCTCTTGTTCATAATATATTGTTCATAATGTAAAAGGAAAATTCTGTTAATAAACATTTTGATAATTTACTCATTCTTTGCACTAATTATTAGTATGAGTGACTAATACAAAGGGAAAAAGTGGGCTTATTGTTAGTTCTATGTAATTTTGCAATGAGTTTACTGGTCCGGCCCGCTTGATCTCAAATTAAGCTGTATTCGGCCCGCAGACCAAAGGGAGTTTGACACCCCTGCTCTAAACCAAAGGTCATCAACATCTTTTAATCCTTTATCTTTTTCTATATTAATATTTTTTGTTTTAAAAAGTCAGATACCAGAGACTTCCATCTAATTTTATCACATATTTTCTTTGGTGTAAATTTGATCACGATAATATTGAAAAAGATACTTTAAAGATCAGTAAAATAGTAAATGATCAAACTGTCAGTGGTGACAATCTATGATGGACCCTCAATAAATATATTTCACAAGTGCATATTGAACTGGTAGCCCTTCACATTAGTGTTCAAGAAGTATCTCTCCATTTCCAAAAGTGTGGTGACCCCTGCTGTAAGCATCGTAATTACTGTATAAATGGAGCAGACATTTTCTCGTTAGTTGCAGCGCGAAAATGCATTTTTTGCACTCTTTTCCTTACATTTCTTGGAAGTCTGACCAATGATGAAGGGGAAAATCTAAATTTATGTATGGTCTCAATTTCTAATATTCTGTACATTTTATTCCATTCTCTTATATCCGCTGACATTTACACTGTAGTGTGTGTATTCAACCAATTTTAAGTGGTGAGCCAAGTTAAATTTAGCAAAAACGTTAATATTGCATTATTATTATTATTATGTTGTTGTTTTTTTTTTTTTTTAAGAAAAACGTGTATCTCTAGAATGATACATGAGGTGCAGTTGTTTGTGTTTTGGTACCTGACACGTCGCAACTGGACCATCATCAGTGAACAGGGGGTGAGAGTGTGGCAGGCGGCAGCAGGGCATACGGACAGACTCTCACACTGAGACGAATAAGCCGCCTCTACGTGGATTTGTGACTCAAACAGCCCCGCTAAGACGTTTAGCCACATGTATGGTCGAAATGCAGAACAAGGCAACAACACTGTCACACTTTTTTTCCACTTTATACACCGTGGGCGCTCCTAACAAAGTTGAATTTCCAATATGGTTGGAGAGGTTGTTGTTGTCGAGCGGGTTGTTGTCATGTCCCCGCAGTGCCTGTAGTGGTGCTGTGAGGGAGTCTGCCGTGGATCTGACAAAATCCTTAGCAGCCTACCTACTGCTTAAAATTGGATCGACCGTTTATTTTACACGCATCCGATAATCAAGTCACGCCGAGCTCGATGAAGATCACTATCGTTAATCTATCTCGTGACATCGATGCACGGATAGCCTAGCGAATCGTATTATACATTTCGGCCGTCTATCTGGAGCGAATAGCGTACAACGGCCCATACCAATTCAAGGTAAGCAAGACCACGGCCTCGATTTGTGGCACCCCCGCTTCGCGCAGTCATTAGTTGGGTAGAGGACTACTACTGGACGCCAGTGCCCACGGAAGCTAACAGGCCTCTTACATTCGTTTTATCCTTATATTTGATCATGCTTCTCAGTCAATAAAAATGATACTTAGATTTTAAAATATAAATAATTTTCAAAAGTTGCCTTTCGTCTAATTACGTAACGATATCGCCCACTATAAAGATATTTTTACCAACGGCCCCCAGAGGAAAGGCCTTAGCATCGCGTGAAGCACTTTCGTTTGGACATGTTGTTAGTGTGTTATAGACAATTTCATTAAATTATGTAGTTCGTATATTTATTGCGTGCACAATCTATTGATGGTTTAGATGACAAATAACGTACACAGAGACTTTTAGTGGTGTCACCATTTGGAGGTTTCCGTTTCCTGGTTGGCTACCGCCTACTAAGTCGTGTTTTTAGCTTCCTTAGCTACCTAGCTTAACGAATATTATGGTTTTCCATATTAGCAGTGAGGTAAAAGAATTAGCCACGGACCAGAAAGGGTGAATATGTTTGTGAATAACGACACAGGTAGCCGTCACGCTTAGATACGTACATTATTGTGGCAAATAAAGTTTCTAAACTGTTCATCGGACTACATGCTAATGTTGACAAGCTAGCTCCGTCTGACAAAATATTTCTGTTTGTCATATGAAACCAACCAGCACGTTGTTGTTAGTCACACCTACGGTTATTCGTAACTATTCAACAATAATTATATGTTTAAAAATTAAAAAAAAGAATTGTTTTATATGTGGACACTTCGGGTGTCGTAGGAACACTGGCGCCCGCAATAGCAAGTAGAACCTCTTAAAAGTCAAATGACAGCGGCTGCGAAGGTAGATGGGGTTATACGTATATGAAGTGATCTGTATGTTAGAGTTTGCTGTAACCCTCGTAAACTGCACACACGCCTTTTGGTGTGTGCGCACGTGTGTCCATACTTGGGTTCAAGTGACACTCATATAATACGTTTTTAGAAAACAGTATTTCAAGTGTGTGTACTAAGCGGGACACTCAGTTGATTCGTCTTTTGTAGAATTGTTTTTTCTTTTCAATGCATTTCCTCAGTTATGTCGTATTCATTATACAAGCATGTGGTAACTAATCAATAATATGACATTTGCAGTTTGATTGCATAGTTGATATCCAGCTAAAGGTCTATTTAGTTCTCTTTTAGTGTCACTTGTAAAACAAAACGGGAGTGATTGTGTCTTCCTTGTATCATTATTACTCTGCTGATTGTTTCCTCATAATGTGCAGAAATATACAGCAGTAGAGAACAACTAGCAAGACAGTCATTTAACTAGTGTGCTGAAGGACAAAGTCTACTTCTATGTTGTGAACCTCAAGATGGATATATATACGATATTGTATAAATGTTCAGTTTGTGATAGGTATCCATATATTGAAGCACTAAATTACAAGATGTAGAACTGCTTACTGTATCTAAAGTTAACTGAGTTAACAATCATGTTAGTTCTGAATGTGTCCACATGGGTAACTGTATTTTTTTAAACGTTAATTACATCACTCTTGCTTTCACCCCTGACTTTATCCCATCAGCTGATGTTGTCAAGAACAAGAGTCACGTGATGTATGAAGGCAAACACATACATTTCTCAGAGGTGGACAATAAGCCATTGTGCTCGTACAGCCCGAAGCTCTGCAAGCAACGCAGACTCAATGGCTACGCTTTCTGCATCCGCCATGTTCTGGAAGACAAGACTGCCCCTTTCAAACAGTGCGAATATGTGGCCAAGTATAATAGCCAGCGATGTACCAACCCCATCCCGAAGTCAGAGGATCGCAGGTGCGTAAATTCTAGTGCTCTGAAGCCATGATGTTAAGATATGCAGTGCAGTCTCAATTCATTGCGGGGTATACATTCCAGACCCACATGCTATAAGGCTGTAACTGCAATATAAAAGAGAACATATTTAAAAAAAAAAAAAAAAAGTTTCAATCACGATAAATTGACAATTTCTGCAATATAATGGGGATTTCATCGATAGAGTGGAAACGTTACATAAAAAACCTGTGACGCAGTAGGGCTGTGATAGGGGGACTTTTATACGTGTGTACATAAAGGGATTGTAATTGTTATTCCAGGTACTGCAACAGCCATCTGCAGGTCCTTGGCTTCATCCCTAAGAAGGAACGCAAGAAGAAACACGATGCTTTGGAGGAAATGCGTTCGCGGGCTCACCTGGAGTCGGTGGCTCTCAACATAACGGTGCCCTCTTTACCTTTACCTTCCAACGGTTTGAACGAACATCCGCCATCGCCACCCTGTACGCGCCTGCTGGCCCTTCCCGATGGGGAACACGTGGATCCATTTGCCTTCTACGAGGAGGACACCGACGGAGAGGAGACGGGTCCCTCTCGTAAAAGCAACATCATCAAGAAGAAGTTACAGAGTCGGCTGGTGCTGAACCAGAAAATCTGTCAGTACGCGGACCGTTTCCAGACACCTTCTGAGCACTTTAGTCCCTCCCCAGTCTCCTGCATCCAACCCTCCTCGCCGCTCAACACACACCCCACACGGCAGCAGTCAAGTTTTCTCCAGCCGCCTCCTCAGCAGGGTCTATTATGCAATCCAGCACCACCTCAGACGGTCAACTTCTTGCCTCCTGGGATACCAATCAATGCAACACCCAGTCCCGCGCAGCCGCCAGGGCCGTCGCTCAGCAGGAAACCTTTTGCTTCCAATCACATGGTGGTCATGCGGCCCACCTCCTACTCACCGTCGGCCCGCTGCCTGGCCAGGTTCCAGCATCTGGTACAGCTCTGTGCAAAGAGACACCGTGAATATGGAGACCTTTTTCCTTATTTAGGTGCTTCACTCTCATGTATTTACCCCCAAATGTTCATATGCACTACTCACAAAAAGTTGGGGATATCTGCCTTTCGGGTGAAATTTCACAATGATCCTAAAATGTGGAATAACCTATACAGGTGAACTTAATTTAACCTTCATCAAACATTTGAATGTGCGTCAAACAGTTTAACTTTTGCCACTACCTTTGCTGTTTTCTAACCAAGGAGCTGAATGAATAATTTACAACCAATTAATTTGATGTGCAGTTAAAATTGATATGGAAACAGTCCTCTTCATCATGCTATTGTCACATTTTGACATCATGAGAGCGAGACAACCCCCTTAACATAGTTCAACAGTACCTTGACGTTCCAAGGCTTGAAACAGAATGTACTCAAAGGGAAGTACCCACTGGGCTTAGAGTGTCACAGTTTCATCAGCAGTTTGAAACAGAGACTGATAAAGTCACAGAAAGGCACAGTCTTCATCCTTTTCATGGAACAAACACTTGTGAAATTTGCCATTCCGCTCCTTGTTAAAGAACAGCAAGCTGTGCAAAAAGTATTGAAACACTGAAGAGCTGGAAATGTGGTTTCAATAGTTTAGAGGTGAAATTAAAATTAAGTTCAGGTGTGAAGGTTAGATTTAAGTTTATTCCCAAATATCACATGAAAGCCTACTATCCATTTTTGTAAGTAGTGTATTATACTGATAATGTTAATTAATAATTTTCTGACCATGAAAATATCAACTAACTACAATAACATGACAATAATTATTCTTTTTTTTTTCCAATCATTTACTCCACTTTATGATTTTTGTTTACACTTCACCATCAACTTCAGCTTTACAGATGCCACATCGGCTCTGCGGGCTGTATGTGTTCTAAAGATAGACGGCACATGGTTTTATAGTCAAGGAATGTCTTTTCTTGAAGAAAAAAAATTTTTTTGAGGGGTGGCGTTGATTTATCCAGTTGGACAATACATCTGACAATTGGGCTACTGAGTCTTATCTGAGGAAATACATTATATAAAGAGTTTATAGACATTAGCAAGGCGCAACAGAGTTTCTAACAAGTTTTCTTGCAGGAGTGGACTGGTCAGAAGACAGTGCTGATAATAACGATGATGAAGAAGATGAAGCAGAGAGATTTATTCCTAGCCTCAGCACTTG
The DNA here is from genome assembly GCF_019802595.1 of Syngnathoides biaculeatus. Taxonomy (NCBI): domain Eukaryota; kingdom Metazoa; phylum Chordata; class Actinopteri; order Syngnathiformes; family Syngnathidae; genus Syngnathoides; species Syngnathoides biaculeatus. The sequence continues at coordinate 10,928,608 of NC_084653.1, read as the reverse complement.
GAGACCACAGAATGGGTCGGTTGCTAAATGTTAATACTCAACACAGACATCCTCTTGATTTCTCTGCTCATAGGGGCAACTGATTGTCTTGTCCTGAATTAGGTTGGAGGACGACACAGGTTCCCCGCGGAGAACGCGGCTGCTGAGGCTTTGCTCGTACCTGCAGCAGAAGTACAAGCACATGTGCAGGCAGGAGAGGGCGAGTATCCGCCAGAAAAGGTACCGGTACGCTTTCCGCAAAGCCTTGCTGTACGCCGCCAGTAAGAACCCAGACTGTGCCGGCCAACTCATCCGGGAGTTACATGGTTCTTCTCCAAGCCCCTCAAGGTAGTCTCAAAAACTGAATCTCTTAAGACTTTTATGAGCGTAGTTTGATTCCAGTTACATTGATCTTTGCTCACTCAGTGCTGGATCAGATCACCACCACAGTGGGACTCCTGCGACACCGCAGAACACAAACACGGAGATGTGTACAGGCACCACAAAAGGCCAGGCTTGTGACAAGAGAGCGCTGCCCTTCACCAGACATTGTTTTCAACGTATCCTTTCACCATTAAGGACCTCATTTATCAAGATCCCAAAAAACATGTACTCTTAACAGGTAGCCCAATCTTGCTGGGTGTGCTTGTGCGTGATCCACTAAGATTCCAGTGAAATTGGGAACAAGCGTAAAAATGACCAGCATTTTTAAAAGTTGGTTTTATAGTTTAGGTAGCGCTGATATCACAGTGATAATTATGGGAAGCCTTCCAGGAATTTTGTTTGATTTAACTCATCCTGTGTACGTAGGAATCGGATCTGTGTCCATCCTATGTAGTATTGCATTTGAAACTCTGAAAAGTACACTATAAGAACTGCTCAAGGAGTGGCCAACTTCTTCTTTTCTTTTTGGCTTGTCGCGTTAGGGGTGGCCACAGTGTGTCATCTTTTTCCATCTAAGCATATCTCGTGCATCTTCCTCTCTTAACACCCACTGTGTCCTCATGTCTTCCATCAACCAAGATCCATCAACCTTTTCTTTGGTCTTCCTCTCGCTCTTTTGCCTGGCAGCTCCATCCTCAGCACCCCACTACCAACATACTCACTCTCTCACCTATGGACATGTTTCAAACCATCTAAGTCTGCTTAGAGAGACTCTAACAATGTCTCCAAAACATTCAACTTTGTCTGTCCCCTCTAATGAGCTCATTTCTAATCCTATCCAACCTGTTCACACCAAGCGTGAACCTCAACATGTTCGTTTCTGCTACCTCAAGTTCTGCTTCCTGTTGTCTCTTCAGTGCCACCGTCTCTAATGCGTACATCATGGCCGGCCTCACCACTGTTTTGTAAAGTCTCCCAGAGACTCTTCTGTCACATAACACACCAGACACCTCCCGCCAGCTGTTCCAACCTGCCTGGACCAGTTTCTTCACTTCCTTACCACACTCACCATTGCTCTGGTTTGTTGACCAAGTATTTGAAGTCATCCACCCTCGCTCTCCCTTCTCCCTGGAGCCTCACTCTTCCCCCTCCACCTCTCTCATTCACACACATATATTCCATTTTACTTGGACTAATCTTCATTCCTCTCCTTTCCAGTGCATGCCTCCATCTTTGTAATTGTTCCTCCACCCGCTCCCTGCTTTTACTGCAGATCACCATATCATCTGCAGAGGCAAACTACCCAAGTGCAAGGAAATGCAGTTTTGTCAGAAATGAGACGGCATGACTCCATGTGACGGGCTCGTTACGATCCCTTCGGAACTTCCGAAATTGCAATGCTAAAAAGATATGACTTGCCTTTTTTTTTTCTTCTTCTTAGCCGTTCAAGCGAAAAAATTAATTCTCACTTTCACCTCTCATACTGTTTTAAAGCACGGAATATAAAGACAAAATCAGCCAACGCTATTGGTCTCAGGTTTGATGAATCCTTTTGCGTGTGCTATGTTAGATGGTTGCATCTACTCCTCCCAGTAAGCTCAATTATGTAGCTATTTTGCCCTTTGGCAGAGGCAATCCTGGGTGCCCCTAGTTTGTCAACAATCTTCCACATCTGTTTGAATGCGCACTCAGGTTAGTGCCCCTTTTTGTGACATCAAATCTTTATGAAATGGGGCCTATTTAGTTGGAATTTGCTTGCTCTCTCAAGTCAAAAATGCTGTTTCATTCAGTTCAGCTGCACAGCGCATGTTCAAATATTCTCACCAAAAGTTGTCCATACGAGGCTTTTTTTTCTAAACTGTTCTGTGTAGACATTCTGTTGAATCGCTCCCAGCAGCTGTTTGCAAGCTGCACAGCCAAGTTCGCAGATGGTCAGCAGTGCTCTATTCCTGTGTTCGATATCACGCATCAGACGCCACTCTGTGAAGAGCATGCCAAAAAGATGGTGTGTTTGAGGTTCAAAATCGTCTTCACGGTCAGGCACGGGATCGTATGTAAGGTCTCCTTGTACGTTCTACACAGGACAACTTCCTACGCGGGGACAGCAATCGGCGAGTGCACCACCACTATCACCACCACTACCACCAGCAACAGCACCAGCGTAAGCCGCGCAAAAAGACCAAACCACCGGCACTCACCAAAAAACACAAAAAGAAGAGGCGGGTGCCGCGGCGGCCTCAGAAACCCATTCCTCCTGCGATGCCTCAGGGGTATCTGGGAATGCCGTCTATGAGCCTCACCGTGTCCTCACAGGCCAGCATTAGGTCCGCTTGAACCCGCAAACGTCACACAATGAATACATACAGGTTTGTAACTTTGTCGTCTTTTTGGTAGGAGCCCTTCGACTCCAGACCTGAGTACAGACGAGCTTCCCGACGACATCACGAATGAAATGGAAGACATTCCAAATGACCTTGAGCTAAACCAAGAGGATTTTTCTGATGTTCTACCAAGACTACCTGACGATCTTCAGGATTTCGACTTGTTTGAAGGTCCACTAACAACTTCATGTTTAATACTAAACTCACACATTGACTGAACATCTTAACCAAGTTTTGACACATGACGAGAATGACCAAAATGGCCTGCCAAACACATCTAATTTACTCCCCCACCCCTGTCAATCAGGAGTAGTACCGAGACTGACCCCTGTGAGGCAGCAAGGTGTCACAGGGCATCCAGACTGCTAGAAAACACAAAGAAAAATGAGTAGCACTGTAGTAGTTGACAAATTAGAAAAAGCGAGACTTAACGCTTCTTTTATCTGGTAACCACATTGCAGCTCCAAACTCTTCCATCATATATATTGTTATGATTGACTTGTGAGGCACATTACAACCGACATGGGACTATTTCACACGCAGTCACTTTCTATCGATGGACTGGCCTTAGCTCCTCCCCCAAATACAGAGCTCTTCAAAAGACGACATCATACTTCCTTCACATTGATAATTTCTCACTTAAGCTTTATAGAGAAATCTTTGAAGACCTTTACGTGTCTCTACAAGCTCAAATTCTTCATTTGAATGGTAATGATTTACAAGTCTTCATGTCAATAGAAAAGGCAGTGTTGCCCCCCCACCCAAAAATGTTGCCATGTGCGGCCTCAGATCTTGCACATAGCCCGTTTCCACCAACAAGTAAGTTTTAATGCAGATCTAAAGGGCCTGAATTTTATTTTTAACGTGGGCACTCAACACAGTTCAAATTTATTTATACACTAACGTAAAAAATATTAGGCCACTGTTTTATCAATTTGTTGATCATTTTCATGTTTGGTTCCACAAAAGGTATATATTCAAGACAAAAATGCAGTTCATTTACAATAATACATTATAATGGCTTTGACATACTTTACCGTAATGGTATTCCCAGTGATTTTGGTTATTATCAAGGAAACAATTAAAAACCAGGCTACATAGCTACTCTTAAATAAAACTTTTTTTATGTGTCATCATCATATTTGTCGAAATAAATGTACCTTTAGTTGTACAACACATTAAAATGAACAAGAAACTGCATAGCCCTTAATTACAAATTACAATCGCATAGTTTCAAAGATCCCATCTGTGTCCTGGTTTAAATCCACATTTGGGCAAGAAAAACCCTGCTGAAGCCTACCCGTTTTACTGTTCCAAATGGTCTGGTACTGTATTGAGAAGTTTCAAGTTTGGTTGTGTGTACAGGCAAGAACGGGGAGTTGCTGCCCACCACAGAAGAGGCCGAAGAGCTGGTGCGCGCCCTGCAGGCCATGGGGTCTTACCCGGACTCCCTGGTTTGTCTGACCTCCATAGGAGACCTCGCTCCGTCAGAAGGAGTGGACCACCGAGCTATGACCGTCTTTCCAGCTGCGGTCCAGGCGGGGGTCATTGGGGACATCCTCCACAATCGCCTGTCAACGGAGAACTTTCCTAGCCTGGAGCTAGAGGACAATATACTGCAGTCCAACGCGGGCCACTTCCCCCCCTCGCCGCCATCTCAGTCCACGGACCTTCCTCAAACGTCATCCGCAGCTTCGGTAGCCCCCCCTACCAGCTCTCTGCTCACTCAGGCCCCCGAGCGGACGTTCGCCCGCACGCACCCGCCTCACATCCTGGCCAAGTCGGATGCGGCAACATCACCCCCCCAAGGAAGCCACTATAGCAGCGAGCACGTGGCGTCCCCGTACAGCGACCAAATACCCTCGCCCCACGCTAGCCCATTCCAGACCGACGCTCCCCTCCTACTGGAACCGCCGCGCTCATCGTGGAACAATCTCCCCCTGCCCCTCGCCGATCCGGCGCAGTTCGGGACTCTCATGGCCTCGGAAAGTCATCTCATATCCACGTCGCTGTCCACCCCGCCAGCCGGCACCCACTCCGTCAACTCTGTGACGCTGCAGCCTCTGGCGGCACTGTCAGCTCTGCCTCAGAGCGGCATGACGGGCTTGACCGCCCCCCCGGCGCCTCCTTCCTCGTCGTCGCACGATCCCCTGACCTCCTTGCAGCCTAAGCAGCAGCTCCCGCAGTTCAGCGCTGTCTTCGGTCACCAGTTGGCCTCGCACAGCGGCATCCCCAACGACCTGCAGCCCAGCCACAGCTCCACGGCGCCACCGGCCGGTTTCTCCATAGTTAGTGCCACCACTGCAAGTGCCAACAGCGCCTCCACCTCTTTCACACAGAGTAACTGAGCACAGGTGACTACGGCAAGCTGTCTTGAGCATTTATTCCGTTATCCTTCATATCTAGTTTGAGGTCCTTGTACGCTCCAGTAAGACAGTTCAGCTCGCTAGTTGAATATCGCATCACTATGAAGGTCTAATAGTCAACCTCTAGTGCTTCACTAATAGTACTAGTAGCATCCAGATCAACTCGTTAGTCCTATGAGTACAAAGAATCTGCGAGTATATGGACTTAACACTCAAAAACTCAATCTTATCAAGAATATTTGTCAAATTTTGGGTTCCAAGACTCAGCACCTACAAAGTTATTTATTTTTATCACTTTTCCCAGTTGTATCAAACTATTTTTTACTTGATAGCAGTAGGAAAAAAATTGTCAGTGGAGTAAGTTTAGTTACTTATTACGACCCTTTTCTCAATTAATTTCAATTGAAATTTTTTTTGCAACAAGTGCAAATTGGCTAAAAACAAGTAACTTGTTAGGTGATGAGTCTTATTTGAAGTGTAATCAGATTGGAAAAAAGAAATATTGGTCAAATTTGAGCTTTTGCTGTGCAAGTTGGATATCAAGGACATATAAAAACTCAAACAGCTTGCTACAAAGCGGTTTGAGCATATATATTCATCACACTAGATTTTATTCATGATTCATCACATCAACTAGTGCCCCGAACTACTAGTGAACAACTAGTGCAGAGTTCTGGCTCCCTTGTGACATGATCTCAGGGAGATGCATCTTAAGGTCGTGCCAGTATGCCAAAAGTGGCACCAGTTAAGGAAAAATCAACATTACTAGTAAGACACAGTTCTACTTGTGCACCTTAGTTCTAGTAGTGCGCTGAATTGTCTTACTAGTGAGGACGTATAGTTTACTAGTACGGGGATCTTAAGAAGCATATCGAAGAAATGATCTAACAGCTTTCCATAGGCATAGTTACAAATTAAACCTTCTCCACTCAGTGAGGTAATGGTGCACACATTTGATCATAAATTTGCCAAACGAGTCATCAAAGATGTTCACTGTCCAGTATCTTCACTTACAAGCGCCGTTTTATGAGACTTTTTTTTTTTTTTTGCTTTGCACTGCAAGCCAAAATGTGAGCTTCAGATACGCCGCGACATGCATTCAGAATCCTGCATCTCACTCACAATTTGAGAAATGCACTGCAAGCAGTTTTTGCATTTATTTGATATCCATCTTAAGGTCAATATTTAAGTACAGTCTTTGTCCTCAGTAGGAGATCTTACTAAAAATGTTTTTTTCCATTACTTGACACCTTTGGCCTACTTATGAATTTAAGGTGATATTAAGGGTATCCTGAAAACTGCTCGAAAGCTGTTTGGACATTTATGCGATATCCTAGCCATCCAAATTAAGGTCTCTTTACTCGTACGATCTTGCTCCTGGCTAGTAAGAACGCACTACTTGATCGACTGTCCATTCCTAGTGACCTCTCTTTCCACTCCAACCTTCTATAAGGAAAGCAGATTTCTTCGCAGCGCTCTAGTTTTCATTTAAAAACGCTGGTAGGATATCGGACAAATGCTCCAACGACTTGCCATAAAAGCCATTTGAGCACTTGTAGTGGAAATACGTTACTAGTATGACACTCATTCTACTAGTGGTGCCTACTTGCTTTCTTGGTTGTCTGATAAGAAAGGGACAAAAGTGTACTGGTACTAGTACTAGTCACGGAACAAATTAAATTGTAAGTCGGATCTGGTCCATTTATTCGATGCCTTGAAATTTTGTAAGCCGGAGGTTACAGTCACCCTTTTGCTCACATGGCCGTCACATTTTTCATCTTCCATTCATTTCATACAATGCTCGTTTAGGAAAAAAAAAAAAAAAAAAAAACCTCACGTTCGTGACTTATATAGACACGGTCCTGAATTCACCCAAATACTTTTAAAGCCGTTTTTTTGTATCGTGTGTATGCTGTACATGTGCTCATTTATTGGTTTGGGTGGATTTCTCGTCTTAATCTCTGACCTCACTGTTGGTTGTACGACCCAGTACACAAAAGGTTACTAAATCCAAAAGCAATAAACACATTGACGTCACTGTTGCATTGTACCGCGGGGATGATATTCTGGTGGCTCCACGTAGCTTCACCTGGTGAGTCCAGCGTGACGATGGCCGCAGCATTATCCAGGGATGCCGTTGTCTACTTTCTGAGGTGTGGTGCCTGCTCTCGATGCTCTCCGCTGATTTTTAAGTTTTATTAAACTTTCAGGGGTGTCCAGACTACGGTCTGAGGTGCTTTTTCTTTTTAGCCCCCTATCATGTATATTAAAAACTACAGACCTTTCCAAAAATGTGAATATCATGGAATGGTTTATTTGCAAATTTTTTATCAAAAAGTTAATCTTTCATAGATTCAGGGTCCATAATTTAAACCATTTCAAGTATTTATTTTTACATAATTTGGGCTTTTATCTCAAAAAACCCACAAACTCAGGAGTTTCAAAAATTAGTCCAGTGCAGGTGTTGAACTTCTTTTTTTTTTTTTAAATTCAGGATGACCATAACAGTGTACCAGAATGTTTTGAAGGATTTCATGATTCTTCTGCTGAGGATTACTATGGTTTTATGATTTCATCTTCTAGTAGGACCTGTCCACTGCCTATACTACCAGAACCACCAAAACCTGGTTTGAAGCCAGAACCATGACAGAGCTTAACTGGGCAGCCAACTCGCCAGATCTAAACCACATTGAGAATCTTCCATGTGGCATTATCAAGAGGAAAATGAGGGGCGCCAAACCCAAAAACAAAGAGCTGACAGCAAGCATCAAGGAAATCCAGGATTCCATAACTCACAGGCAATGCCACGGCGCATCCAGGCAGCGATTAAAGCAACGCGAGTCGCACCCAAATATTGAAACTGAACATACCATTTTGAAAGTACCATATTTTCATTGATTTCAAGAAACCCCAATTTCTTTTTTCTATAAAAACTGAAGTAAATGGTAATTTCTTCACGATATTAAAATTTTCTAAATTCCTGATTTTGTGGGTTTGAAGAGCTGAAAGCTCAATTGTGGGCCCGGAGTCTATAACATACATCCATCCCTTTCCTGAGCCACTTATCCTCACAAGTTTCACGGGAGTGCTAGAGCCTATCCCAGCCATCTTCGGGCAGGAGGTGGGGTACAATTGGTTTCCAGCCAATCGTAAGGCACACAAACCACCAACCAATCACACAATCATGCAATTTAGACTCTCCAATTAATGGATGTTTTTGGGGATGTGGGAGAAAACCTGAGTGCTCAGAGAAAAGCCACGGAGGGAAGAAGGGAGAACATGCAAACAAAATCCCCGCCCTCAGAATTGTGAGGCAGACGCTCCAAACAGTCAGCCATGGAATTATGGATATTCAAATTTTATTTGAAAGGCTGTGCACATTTGAAACTGCCCTGCGTGAAAAGCATGTTGATTTTTTTTTTTTTTTTTGTGACACCCCTTCTATGATTACGAATCATTGGTTTTCTATAGAGATTTGCTACAAAGTGTGAGCACAGCTTACTCACAGTTCTGAGGTCTGAAGTGGGGGTTCGAATCCAGGCTCCGGCTTGCACTTGCATGGGTTTTCTCCAGGTACTCTGACATCCTACATTCTGAAAGACATGCACGTTAGAGGCTTATTGAAAACAGCGCGGGGGCGGGGGTAACTTCATCTCAACTATATAATAATGTGTTTAGTGTGTTTTTTAAAGTCAGGAGTATTTCAAAGTGTCCCTCGGAGGAAAGGTTTGGACACCCCTGCGTTATACGTACATTTACATTGAAACTCTCCATTTGTCTGTCTCAGTGCTATTTCTTAGACTGTTGCGCATTTATGATGTCTCAGTCAGTTTTAGGCTCCCCACTCCTCCAACCCCAAATCAAATGAAAGAAAATGACAGCTGGGGAAAGAAATTCTGGCCTTGGATGCATACATGAGATTGTGTATTGGGTGTATAACGTAACGGTCACGATCCAGAGATTTGTTGGTAAATTATTGAGTAGCAAATGGGCAGAGTAGTCACTTGCGATGTATTCAGTGGAACGTGTAAAGTGTAGAACAAGTCTCATATTTTTTTTCAAATGGTGATCAAGCGGGTCGTGAAGCACTCCGGGCCATTGGATGGATTGGTGTCTGTTTGCTGTGTATGTTATGTTAATAGCTCAACTGTTCAGCGAAACAATATTTTGTTATTATGCGTTTGCCCCCCACCGAGAGACTGCAGATGTTAAGTACATTGGAAGAGGCATCAAAACGGGAATATATGCATCCTACCATCTTTTTAGTGGATGGACGTATTGTAGTTCAAGATGGATTTGCACAAAAGTAAAATGATTTAATCCTGCCTTGTTTATCACTGCATGTCTCTTCTGACATTGTTTTTTTTTTTTTAATTCCCATTTTCACTTGCTCATTAGCGACTGTCACCCCGTCACCAGTTTCCAGTTGCGAGAAGGCCCAGTTTCCCCTCTCCTCTCCTTCCCAAAGAGAACACACATCATTGTAGCTCCACCCACAAGCTGCCTGCAGTGTTGTTACACTAGCTTGGAATTATATCTTTATATCACTATACATTCTATTTGGATTGTTTCTTTGCGAGCAACACAAGCTAATACTGCTGTATCCACATTTAGCATGAGTAGTCGCTGCGCCCAGCTCTCCTGACAAAACCAACGGGGCTCGTAGGCACATGTAACGATTGAGAGACGGCTGGCAAATTCCATATTCATTGAATGTACCGTGTTATGGTTTTGAAAGCTAGGAGGAGCTCAAATCTAGTCACCTTTTGTTACCAGTCCTTGTTTATTTGTCTAAGGTATTTTTTTCTATACAAAAGGTTTACATTTTTATGTCTATTTTTCTCGTGTACAAGTTATGTAATATGTGTACAAACACTGTGTGTAATATCTGTATATAGTGTGACAAATTTGATTTGGTTTTTGGATGTACAAATAAAACTTGCTGTGAGGTATTTGCTGACACAGAGATGTGCTGATGTTTTATTTTTTATTGTTAAATACTGTACTGTCCAGATCTGGCCCACCACATCCTTTTATATGGCCCGCAAAAGCAAATTATGGAGTCTTGATTTTTATCGTGTGCTAAAATTTGTACCATTAATGCAAATTGTCTTCACTGCCAATACCAATGCGATGATTTAAGCATTTTTTTTGTTACCAAAACTCTTTTTTCCCATTATTTGGGTAGTTGAGACCACACGTAACACAAGCAGGAATGCAACACTTTTATCGATGAGCTTAGACTTTCTATATGTACACAAGAGGCCATTTTCTCTCACATGTTGTACACACCTGTCTGTGTTTTGCGAGTACTACTTGTTTGCTGAAAGAATCCAGCCACCTCACAGGTTTCCCACTTCACACAATAACACATTTTAGTGTCCTATTGTGAGCAGCCCAAAAACAAAGCATATGTGTTCAATAAATGTGTTGCCATACGAAAAGAAAGTGGCGGTCGCACGAGAGCCAACAGCCTATGGCAAATCTGTGCAATAAACCGTCCATCCGTTTTCCTTTGCTTATCCGAGGTTGGTCGCGGGGGCACTATCTTAACCAGGGCAAGTTCAGCCTTCACTCTGCCCAGCCATTTGGTCCAGCTCTCCAGGGATATCCCGAGGCGTTCCCAGACCAGTCGAGAGTCGTAGTACTCCAGCGTGTCCTGGGCCGTCCTTGGGTCGCCAGAGGAACATGCCCAAGACATATATATCACCAGGGAGGCATCTGTGGGCCATCCCAACCAGAGGCCTAAACCACTTCATCTGGCCCCTCTCGATACGAAGTGGAAGAGCAGGAGCTCGACTCCGAGCCTCTCCCTGATAACTAAGTTTCGCAACATATCTCTAAGGGATAGCCTGGACGCTTTGTGGAGCCAACCGCTTGTATCTGCAATTTTGTATTTCAATCTGATACAGAGTCCGCATCACTGCAGATACTGCACTGATCTGACTGTCCTGCTCCATTCTTCTCTCAGTCGTGAACAAGACCTGAAGATACTTGAACTCCACACTTAGCGTAGGATTTCCTCTCTGACCGAAAGAGGTCACTCCACCTTTTTCAGACAGAGAACGATGCGCTCAGATTTGGATGTGCTGATTTTCATCTCAGCCGCTTCACACACAGCTGCGAACTGTTCCACCGAGAGTTGGAGATCATGGTTTGATGAAGTCATCAGAACCACATCTTCAAAAAACATTGAGGTGATACTGATGTCACCAAACCAGACCTCCTGCGCCTAGACGTCCTGTTCATAAAGATGATGAAAAGTATCGGTGACAAAGGGCCACCTTGGCGGAGACAAACTCTCACAGAAGTGCAGACAAAACTCTGACACTGGACGTACAGGGACCAAACAGCCTGAATCTGGGACTCTGGTACCCCACACTCAGACCACTCCCCACAGGAGTCCTCGAGGGTCACAGTCAAACATCTTCTCCAAGTCCACAAAACACATGTACACTGCTTGGGCAAACACATCCAGCCTTGAGGACAACGCTGAGGGTATTGAGCTGGTCAACTGTTCTACGGCCTCATCTTGAAGAGGAGGACCACCACCACCACGATATGCCAATCCGGAGTTACTGTTCCTGATGTCCCTGTGATATTGCAGAGGAGTGTCAACCAGGACACCCCGACAATATCTACAGCCGTTAGAAACTCAAAGTGCATCACACCCGCTATGGAGCTTTTTAACCACCTCAGTAACCTCAACCCAAGCGATAGAACCCGCCTCAGAGTCCCCAGACTTGGGTCCGCAGAGCACTGTTTCCCCCTCGAGACTCCTTAATTTCAACCAGAATTTCCTCGAAGCTGCCTGGAAGTCATTCTCCTGGTCTCAACGAATTCCTACACCACCCGGTTTTTGCCCCAGCAACCACCCAAGCTCCGTCCGTCTCCCTTGTCGTCAGAGGGCTCTTTCGTTCACCTTGAGCGTGTCCCTTTCCACTTGCATTCACCAACAGGTTTGGGAATTGGCACCATGACAACCACCTTACGTCCATGTCTCCGACCGCCCGTCTTAACAATGGAGACGTACCGTGGTCTACTCTGACTCAGTGTCCTTCTATCTCCGTGGATGTGGGTGAATTTGTCAGAGGTGGGGTTGAAGTTGCTTCCGATAAGAGACTCTGCCAGACATTCCCAACAAACCCTCACAATGCCTTCCAGTCTGCCTTGACAGGTCGAAGCGGCATCGTCCCCACTAACACGGCCAACTCACCACCAGGTGGTGATCGGTTGACAGCTCCACCCATCTTCACCTGAGTGTCCAAGAAATTCAGCCCCAAGTCCAATTACACGATCACAAAGCCGATCATCAAACCTATCGACCTGGGGATGTCCTGGTGCCAGGTGCACGTGGACACCCTTATCACGGAGAGCACAGAAGTCCAATAATAGAAAAATGTTTTGGTTCTTGTCGGGGGACTCCTCCTCCCAATCATGCCCTTCCAGGTCTCAGTCATTGCCCGCGTGACCAGTGAAGTCCTCCAGCAGAACGAGGGAGTTTCCAGCAGGAGCGCTCCTCAAAACCTCTTCCAAGGACTCCAAGAAAGCATAGTTACTCTGAACTGCTGTTTGGTGCAGACAACAGTCACTCAGGACCCATCCTGAGTATTTCTTCCCTTCCTTCCTATTTCCACACTAGTTTCCAATTTGTTATGCATATGTAATAATGTGGTTATACATTTGTATGATTTCCAGTCATATCAGCCCTCTGAGGGAAACCATAACTATAGTGCGGTCTGAAAGAAATGAGTTAGACATCCTTTTTAAAATCTATTATCCAAGAGGTTATTTTCATCTTTTCCAAAGATAAAAGTTGAGTTTTGAGTGGTATTGTTGCCATTTGCCCTATCATATTTTAGTTAACTTATTTAGTGACAAGTATGACAAAACCGTAAAATGCATACACTCACACTGCTCTTTTGATTTATCCTAACCTAACCTTTCACATGTTCAAGTTAGAACAAGGAGAGGGAAAATCCCAGTCCAATTTAAATGAGGTTGTGGGTTCAATAAATGCAAGGCACAATTGCAAAGATCTGTGCTAGATTTTTTATTTCTGTCAATCATTTGACAACGTCCAATAAACCCAACAGCAACTGTCTCGAATGAACAAACGTCTATTGGCGTCATCACATAAAATGTACATTTGCTTTCCAGTGTTTACCGATTCTTTAGGGACACATCACCAAACTTTACTAGCGCTATTAAATAATACTGCTCCTCTGGGTTATAAAAATAGTTTGAAAGAAGAATATAGTTGCGCTAAGACAATCCTGGCCATCACACTGCGGTTTATTGCCGTAGCACACAAAATGGGAAGCGAAATGACAAAAGACGCAGCGTAGCCGCAAAAGAAAACCAAGTACCACATTTTAGCAACCAATGAAAAAAAAAAAAAATTGGACAAAGTGCACAAAAAACATAAGCAATTGAAATGAGCATTTTGAGCATGTAGAAGGTGCAAATCATAATTGAATTTGTTGAAATGAGTTCTCACATGGCACGTTATCACTGTGGAGCACGAACATGAAAACTGAAACGGTGGACCACACAAGAAAATCACACACCAGCCAGCCAGTCAACTGTAAATATTTGATTTCTGGGACTTAAATGTTCATTAACACTGTAGACAAAAAAAAAAAAAAAAAAAAGAGTTCCTATTTTCATCAGAGCGGTCCACCGATGCAGCAGTGGAATTTCGATTTGAATATCTTAAAGCTGATCCTGTACTTTTTACTCACCAGCCCATCACACTCTCAAAAGCTGATTCAAGTCAAGTCAGCAATCAGCACGGATGGCATCCCGCTGAACATGTGCTAAAACGCACATGTGAAGAGGTTGACCGCTGGGCTTCACACTGCTGTCCTCTCACACCTGTTTAATCACTGCTCAATTACAATTTTTTTTTTTTTTGTGGGGCGAGTGGGTTATCAGATTTTTGTTAATGAATACAAGGGCCACTTTTAAATTATTCAACACTTGTTTAACAGGCTAAAACCAACAAAGCTATTAGCTTTTGTTTATATGCTGTAGTTCTTTTTGGAAAAACTGTTGTCGCAGCAAGAAGATAAACAGTTGAATATTTTTCTGGATTTTACCATGGATTACCACCCTTTGACACGAGACTAGATGGGTCCCTGCACTGAGCACATCACCATATTCGACATATAAACGAGCAATTTGTCAAATCATTAGAGTGGCGTTTACTTGAAGATTTATTTGATATGTTCAAATTGGAACTGACAGAGCAGAATCAGAGAAACCATTTTTGCTTCTAAAATGGAATTAAGAGAAATTACGATTTTAGTTGTAAACGGTTTGAGTCTGTGTGTATTGAAAAAAGCGGTTTACAACCAATTGACTCGTGGATGACAAAAGTTAAAAGGCATTCCTTGAAACTTCGAGTACAATCAGAGGAAGACTGTGACGAACTGCAAACACTGCACTCCAATGCCAATCAACAGGAGAAAATGAAAATAAAGAAAAACAAAAGTCAGCATTGCCACGCAGCATAGCCAGGAAATTAAACGAAGGAATGTATGGAAAAAAAAAAAAAAAATGGACCTATTGCATCACACCCATGCAAATGGCCATTCCTTGTGTAATATCCAGACATTTCGAAACAACCTCTTGTCCTCCAAAAAAAGTCGGCTCGGCCAAAGTACTCAAGTGGAGGAACAACAAATCGATTGGTACTTCTTTCAGACAGTCTAAGGCAGGGAGGGAGTCCCACTTTTGTCCCCAACTCAGCACCAATATGACAAATTTGCCTACTCCCATGAACCTTAACATTGTCAAATAGAAGTGTATCTCAATACATTTGAATATTGTAGAAAAGTGTAGTTAACTTCAAAAAGTGACAGTGGCAGGGTACACTGTATTTCATTCAATAAGTGACTTTTTGAATTGAACCAAAACTTTTCTGCAAGATTCCAATTTACTGAAATGTTAATCACATACTGTACATGTACTCGTGACAAAAACAGAGGACAGCAATGTACTCAATCACACATAATCCCAAAACTCTTTGTCAACAGCGTGCTTGAAAATCAACTTCAAAATAATAATAATAAAAAAAAAAAAAATTACAGCATTTTAATATTACTCTCGCTCCAAAAAGAGACCTGCGATGCATTTAATTTAGGGGACATTTGCTGTGTGGGCATGATCCAGAAAGTGATGATGATGACGGGGTTTGTACGTATGAACATTGAAGCCGTGAGTACGAGGCTTCACCGACGTTGACAAATCAAAGAGTGATATTCTGTCAGAAGGCAATCTCATGTACGGCCCTTCTAATCTGTAAATATTTACCTCACCACCAATATTATCTACAGTCTGCATTTGGCCATTTGTACAACCACATAATTATTACCATTATTGTTATAATTATTATTATCATTTTGTTCTCATATCTGTAGAAATATGCTTATTTACAAGTTTGTACAGCCACCCTATAGAGCTCATTTGACCTCCCAGAGGACCTTAAAAGCAGGATACCTGAGTTTTCAAAAGAACACTTCACCCACACCCAAATACACAGACACACACACACGCAAGCACACACACCTCCAACTTAAGAACTAAAGAGAGATGGATGGCTTAAGTCCACTCTCCTCCCCCAACTGGAAACACTCCCCTGCTCACATTAGGGCTCTCTCGTGGTGCGCGTGTGCACTAGGAGGCTAACGCGTGATGGAGAGCAGATCTGGAAGGCTTGCATGCCTGCATCCATGCGTCCTCATCAAGGTGCACGCTTGTGCTTCTTCTCAATGAGTGGCAGCAGTCGGAGGTGCTGAAAACCTTAAATGGAGCACAAAATAGGAGACATTAAATTACAATAACAGTTAAAAAACACATATGTACAGTGCATTGTGAAAGTATTCGGCCCCCTTGAACTTTTCAACATTTTGCCACATTTCAGGCTTTAAACAAAGATACAATTTTTGTGTCAAGAATCAACAACAAGTGGGACATAATGGTGAAGTGGAATGAAATTTATTGGGCATTTTAAACTTTTTTTAAGAAATAAAAACCTGAAAAGTGGGGCGTGCAATATTATTCGGCCCCCTTCTATTCTAACTTAATTCATGCCCTTTCTTCCATGCAAAACAGCTCAAGCTCACTGAGGTTGGATGGAGAGCATTTGTGAACAGCAGTCTTCAGCTCTGCCCACAGATTCACGATTGGATTCAGGTCTGAACTTTGACTTGGCCATTCTAACATCTGGATATGTTTTTTTGTGAACCATTCCATTGTAGATTTGGCTTGGTGTTTTGGATCATTGTCCTATTGGTAGATAAATCTCCATCCCAGTCTCGGGTCTTTTGCAGACTCCATGAGGTTTTCTTCCAGAATGGTCCTGTATTTGGCTCCATTTTTGGCTCCAATTTGAACCATCTTCCCTGTCCCTGCTGAAGAAAAGCAGCCCCAAACCATGAGGCTGCCACCACGTTTGACAGTGGGGATGGTGTGTTCAGAGTGATGCTCTGTCTTGCTTTTACGCCTAACATATTTTTCATCGTTGCCAAAAATTTCCATTATGGTTTCATCTGACCAGAACACCTTCTTCCACATGTTTGGTGTGTCTCCCAGGTGGCTTGTGGAAAACTTTAAGGGATACTTTTAATGGATATCTTTGAGAAATGGCTGTATTCTTGCCACTCTTAAATAAAGGCCAGATTTGTGCAGTGTACGATTGATTATTGTGCTATGGACAGACGATCCCACCTCAGATGTAGATCTCTGCAGTTCATCCAGGGTGATCATGGGCCTCTTGGCTGCATCTCTGATCAGTCTTCTCCTTGTTCGAGGTGAAAGCTCAGAGGGACGGGCAGGTCTTGCTAGATTTGCAGTGGTCTGATACTCCTTCCATTTCAACATGATTGCTTGTACAGTGCTCCTTGAGATGTTTAAAGTTTGGGAAATCTATTTGTATCCAAATCCGGACTTAAACTTCTCCACGAGTATCTCGGACCTACCTGGTGTGTTTCTTGGTCTTCATGATCCTCTCTGCACTTTAAACAGAACCCTGAGACTATCACAGAGCAGGTGCATTTATACGGAGACTTGATTACATGCAGCAGATTCTATTTATCATCATCAGTCAACATTGGATCATTTAGAGATCCTCAATGCACTTCGAGAGTGAGTTTGCTGCACTGAAAGTAGAGGGGGCGAATAATATTACACGCCCCACCTTTCAGTTTATTTGTTAAAAAAGTATAAAATATCCAATAAATTTCATTCCACTTCACAATTGTGTCCCACTTGTGGTTGATTCTTGACAAAAAAAAAGGTCATAGCTTTATGTTTGATGCATGAAATGTGGCGAAAGGTTAAAAGCTTCAAGGAGGCTGAATACTTTCACAAGGCACTGTAGATCCTTCTTACATTTGAAAGGCTCAACCTCTACAAAGCATCATAAAGTTCTAACACTTCAATGGTCATCCATTTTAATTCACAGAGCCTAAAATAGAATTACAGCGCTACCTTGACCTACAAATGACTTGGGCAAGGGGGCGAAGTAAGGTTTTTTTTTTAACCTCTAGTTTTGGCAATGGTAGAGGGAGGGACCCCAGTAAGTCATCCATCCATTCACAATATCTGAGCTGCTTATTTAAAAAAAAAATAATAATAATAACTTTCCCAGTTTGAGAAACGGCAGTCAAAACGCGACAGTTCAATCTCTTTTTTGTTCAAAACATAGTTTTTCCTTGCCTGTCTCCGGGATCCTGCTCACATGGGGTTCAGATGGTTTTCTTATACTGATAGAGACCGTAGAAGCCAGACATTTACATACATTGCGCAAAAACACATTTCATTTTTTTAGCTCACCGTCTTTTGTCAAATTGGACTAAACGCCGGAAAAAGACAGGATCACCAAAATTATATAATTTTGTGAGATGCCTCAATAATGAGAGAATTTCTTGGAAAATTTTATAATTCTCTTAAAGTTCAAACGTTTACATAAATTTCCTCTGAACTGCGTGACTTAGGTCAAATGTTTTGAGTGACCTTCCACATGCTTCTGACAGTACTCTGCTGGAATCTTGGCCCATTACTCCTGACAGAAGTGATGGAACTGAGTCAGGTTTGTTGGTTTTCTTGCTCACACGGGACCTTTCAGATTGGCCCACATATTTTTGATGGGATTCAGATCAAGGCAATCTGATGGCCCCTCCAAGACATTGACTTTATCCTCAAGCCACATTATGCTTGTATGCTTAGGGTCGTTGTCCATTTGGAAGACCCATTTGCACTCAAGTTTTAGCTTCCTGGCGGATGTCTTGAGAAGTTGCTTTAATACCTCCATGTAATGTTCTTTCTTCATGATGCCGCCTGTTTTATGAAGAGCTCCAGTTCCTGCTGCAGCAAAACCTCCAACATGATCCTGACACCGCAATGGTTCACAGTTTGTAAAGCGTTCTCAGGTCTATCGGCTGCCCCCTTTTTCCTCCAGATGTAACGTTGGTCATTATGGCCAAATAGCTCCACTGTAGTTTCATCAGACCAGAGGACCAGGACTCCAGAAGTTAAGATCTTTGTCTTGGTGTCTTTTTGCAAACTGTAATCTGTATTTTGTATGTTTCATTACAAGTAATGGCTTCATTCTTGGTGAGTGGCCTTTCAGCCAATGTCGCTGCAGGACTCGTTTCACTGTCATGACACTTTATTACCAGTTCCTCCAGCATCTTCACCAGGTCTTTAGCTTTTGTCCTGGGGTTGATTCGCACATTTTAGACCAAAAACCATTAATCTCTGGGACACTGAGGTGTGTGATGGCTGGACATTCCCATGTTTGTACTAGCGTATAATTGTTTGAACAGATGAACGTGGCAACTTCAAGGATCCGGAAAATGCACCGAAGGACGATCCACACTTCTGGAGCTCCATGATTCTCTCTCTGATCTCCTGCTCAATTTCTTTTGATTTTCCCATAATTTCAAACACATTCACATTCTCCAAGAAAATCTCTCATTATTGTGGTATTACACAAAATTAAATAATTTTGGTCACCTGTAATAGGAAAGGCTTTAGTCTGATTTGCCTTGAGACAGTGAGACAAAAAAATGAAATGTATGTTTTTGCACAGTGTATGTTGACCTATGTAAAGTGGCTTGCGCAAACTTCAGCTGTGACAAGCCACTATACTGTACAACTGATTTGCCTTGAACATACAATATTTGACCGTCCCAGTACAGCACGTGTCAGTTACCTCTGAAGTCTCTGGAGTAGTTCAGCCACCAGCGAGTCACACACGCCTGGATGCATATCTTCAGCAAGTAAAATGGCATCCTGCAGTGCCTCTGCAGCCTCGGGCTTGCCATTGCTGATCTCTCCCTTGGCTTTCAACTGCAGCCATAGCAGTCAATTAGTTCAGATGAAGCACTAGTATTTACGTTTTTGTTTCAAATTAATTACCTCAGAAAACAACGGCGAGAAGATGGATGATAAGCTCTGCGACAAAGGCCTCTTTGGACTCTCTTGCTCCTGTAAATTCTAAAAATCATCTGGTCATGAGACCACCTCCCTTTCATTGATAGGTATTAAGTGCTAATTACCAGGATGGATTTATGGGAATGAATCAGAAATTATTTAAAAATAAATAAATGGTTAATTGGGAACACAGAGCCCTTGGTTGGTCGATTTTTTTTCCCCTAGGGAAGCAAGCTAAAATTTGAGGCAAAGTTTGAATGAATTGAAAAAAAAAAAAGAGCAATTGAATTTAAAAAAAAAAACAGCAATTAAGGTGCTCTAATTCACTCGCATGTGCACACAGGCACTAACCATTTTGCAAGGATGTCTGATTATGACAAAATAATATATGAACCCTTATATACTGGTGGCTCGAAAATTCACAAATTTGGCTCTTCACTGATTTTTTTTGGGGGGGGGATACATCCTTTCTCTTTGGGTAAAAATCTAACCTAGTGGATGTTTTTGGTCGGGAAAAAGCAATAAAACTATTTCGATTAAAGTGTGCCCAACTTCAGAAGTTGTTTGAGAGATTTCATCGAGACAAAAGTAGACCTTTGCTCTCATCTTCCGGCATCTACAGGCAATTACGTCACGATTTTGGGAGTGTCAATTTAGAGATTTTGGCTATTCACGGCAGCGTTAAGGCTCTATACCCCAGGCTGGTTTCCCATGAAGTTTAGAATATGGAATAGTTCCAAAATTCCCCATCTTAACTTGTCTACCTTTTTGAAACCCAAGTTCTTACCGGTTTCATTTCCAACTCAGTTGGCTCCACGGCCCCATTCTGCACCTTCTTCAGGTCCTTCTCCCTGATTGTGTTGAAGATCCAGTCATCATTAGCGCCAGTGTCGCCTCCGGAAGCCTGTCCTTGCGTTTCCCTGCAATGATAGAACTGATTGGTTTAGTTTTGTCGCATTTTGTCGCAAAAGCACTGCCAAACGTACTCATCTGATTCTTCCGAACTGGACTCATCTCGTGACTGCTCTGCTTTCCACCTCTTGTACCGGTCGATTAATTCTGTCAAATAGGATGTCTTTTTGGCATGCCGTACAATCAGCTTGTGCTTCAGCAGCTCTTTGGCAGTTGGCCTCTACAAAAATGTTAAACACACAGAAACAAAATGAGAAAGGAATATTTCAAGAGTCAAAAGTGCAGGTGTCGGGAAAACCTGTCAACTTACAAAACTAGGCTCTTTATTCAAACAGGCTTCCACAAATTCTTTCAGTGGTTTACTGTAGTTGCCCTCCAGCGTGGGTGGATTGTTCTTTGGGATGAGGAACAAAACCTTCATGGGATGGAGCTCGGAGTGAGGCGGCTCTCCTTTAGCCAGCTCTATTGCTGTTATTCCCAGCGACCAGATGTCTGCCTGCAAACAAGAAGAAAACAAGAAAAATGACAACAAGAAAAATGAGGCGTATTAAAAGATGAAGTAGTGACAAGAATGGCTGAAGCAACGTGGATTTATTTCAGGATGATGTGTGATGTGTTCCAGAAATGACAAAGGACGCTGACACAGATGCTATATATATATAAAAAAAAAAAAAAAGATTTATCAGTTTTTAATGTCACTAACAGATAAAAATCAATCCAGTCATCAATCACCTGGTTATGGAGGACTAAAAGCGCCAAAATTCAATGAAGAGATGTACAGTATTAAATTATTAATCATTCATACATTTCTGAACTGCTTATCATCAAACATTATGCAACGGTACGTTGGTTTATGAGTTTAAATTTGTCCATTGACCAAGCTTGAAATAGCATTCACTAGTACTGAATACATTTTTCCATTGAAATGCCATAAACCCGGTGGTTTGCAAACTGGGGGGCGCGGCGTTAATGATGAGTACCATAAACACTTTTCATTATTAAGTTACAACCAGCAGATGGAGCTATTTTTACTACAGAGAGAACAAGTCAGCACCAGCTACTGAAATGACTGCAAGAATTCAAGATGTTAAATTTCAGCAGAATTTTTTTTTTATATTTTGTTTATTTTTGGATGTCTTGATAAACTACTCCAAATCAGTCTGGCACGGATTATAGCTGCTCACTAATTACAAGCGACGATTTCCCCTGGGCCGGCCCAGACCTTGTGTCCCCATCCTATCCTATCCTAAGTCTGCACAGACCAACTTTCTCCTGTCTTCATAAAGATCTTCAAGAGGTCTCTAGAACTGTGTGAAGTACCTACCCATTTCAAACGCTCCACCATCATTCCGGTCCCAAAAAAAGCTGCAGTCTCAGGTCTTAATGACTATAGGCTTGTTGTCTTGACATCTGTAGTCATGAAATCTTTTGAACACGTTGTGCTGGACCACCTCAAGAGCGTCACAGGTAGCCAAGCTGGACCCACAGCAAGTTGCCTATCGAACTAAGAGGTCTGCGGATGATGCTGTTCACATGGGGCTGCACTTCATCCTTGAACATCTCAGGGCGAGGGAACCTATGCGAGGATCCTGTTCGTGGACTTCAGCTCTGCCTTTAACACCGTCATCCTTGAACTCCTCTAATTCCAAGCTTCTCAAGATCAGCGTCTCGCCTGCCATCTGCCAGTGGATTTGCAACTTCCTGACAAGCCGGACACAGCAGGTGAGGCTTGGGGACAGCACCTCATCCACAGACACTATCAGCACCAAGGCACCCCAATATTGTGTCCTCTGACCTTTGAGCTTCTCGCTCTACACAAATGACGGCACCTCAAGGCACCCGGCTATCAAACTCCTGACGTTCCCAAATACACCACAGTCATCGGCCTCATCAAAGACTGCTCTGCGTATTGACAGGATGTGGCAAGACTGGAGCTTTGGTGTGGCCAACACAACCTAGCGTTGAACACCGTAAAGACTACAAATCATTGTGGACTTCAGGAGGCATCCTTCACCACAGCTGCCCCTCAAGCTGTCCAACTGTTGTGTCAACCATCGAGACCGTTGAGTTCTTGGGAATTACAGTCTCACAGGACCTGAATTGGGAGACGAACATCAACTCCATCCTCAAACAAGCCCAGCAAAGGATGTACTTCTTGCAGCTTCTGAGGAAGCACAGCCTATCACAAAAGCTCCTGAGAGAGTTCTACACAGCGCTCAACAAATCAGTACTGCGTACCTCTATCACACTCTGGTTTTGGGCTGCCACATAAGAGGACTAATTCCGACTGTAAAGGACAATCAAAACTGCTGAACGGTTTGGTGGCACCAACCTACCCACCCTTGAAGACTTGCACGCCACTCGAACTAGGACCAGAGTGGGCAGGATTTATTCAGACCCTCCACATCCTGGACACCATCTATTCCAGCTCATTCCGTCATGTAGGCGATACCGATCAATGCAAATCAAAACTAGCAGGCATTCAAAACGTTTTTTACCCTCTTGCAATTAAGTCATTACATTTTTGATCAGCGAACCTACTATTTTCTGCCTTGCCAGACACAACCTAACACCCTGCTGGTCCAATCAGTATTAGTAATATAGGATGGAGTAATATAAAATTTAAACTGCACCCTTTCCAGTTGTCATTGCACTGGTCTATAATGGTGAACTGTAAACGTGTAAGGGCACACTGTGTAAACTTAAATAATGTAGGGGGTTGACGCACTACTTAATAGGAAAGTAGTTCTTATTAAGAGTCACGGACTGTGACTCTTGTAAGAAATAGTTTCCTATTAATTGAATGTCCATTCTTTGCTCTGGTTAGTCAGTACTCAACATGAATGTCGTACCAGGGCGGCACCAACTGCCGGAAACAAATTTCTTGTGTGTTGTTACATACCTAGCCATTAAAGGTGATTCTGATGATTGATTTTTGCAGGCTAAGTTGATGGGTATTTATAGAAAAACTGTGTGTGAGAAAATAATTTCATCTCCAAAAGGGGGACGCTGCAAAAATGGCTTGGGAACCACTGCAATAATCCATTCCAGCCATGGGGGAAAAAAAAAAAAACTAATGAAGAAAAATGGCACTGTATTGTATAAAAAACAAAATGTAAAAGAAATATCTGCTTTTCTTTTGCACACATTCACAACTACAAATGTCTATTTTGATTTTTTTTTTTTTAAATCATATTTTTACATAATATATGTTATTTTCTTATTTAATTTATATTTCACCAGTCGTGAGATTAATCATTGATTTATATTTATCTAATCTGGGTTAGGGTAACAAAATTAGTGCCACATCATGCGTAAACGTGTTGGTATGACAAACCCATTGATTCCTTGAATTGAATCCTTAAAATGGCTCATGAAATAAACAGTATTTGCTTTACATAAAACAAGTTCCTGTAATTAATGATATTTGATTAATTGATTAGATTATTTTTGCCCACTGCTGCAATTGTTTAAAAATAGACAAAGCAAGCAGATGTACTGGTTCTGACCTTTGAATCGTACGCCGATTGTTTAATGACTTCAGGCGCCATCCAGAAAGGCGTACCAACAAATGTGTTCCTCTTGATCTGCGTGTCAGTCAACTGGCCCGCCACACCAAAGTCCGCCAGCTTGACGTCACCTTGTTCCGACAGCAACACATTGGCAGCTGAAAATGGCAGACAGTGAGACAAATTATTTACTTGGCTGCTATTTTTACATTTACTCATTTAAAATCATTCTACTTAATTAAAGTATACTCATGATGCTACCCACTGAAGGCTAAGCCTAACTACAAATATATCCCAGATGCCTTTTTCTTGTGTTAGCACTTGCGTCGCCACATGACTGAGGAGAGGTTAGTGCCTGTTTGTTACGAAATGTGCTTGGACACAGAAGGGTTCTGTTAATGTTTAACACGTTTGCCTTTAATTTTTACACATCATTGTGTTTTTCAAAAGTATATATGCCAATGCCCATTTGTATATACAACATCAAATAGCACTTGTCAATTCATCGTGAATCATAACGGTAGCTACTTTCTCTCTCACCTTTGATATCTCTGTGAATTTTTTTTTCAGAGTGTAGATATTCAAGCCCCTTTAGGATTTCTCTCAAAATGGTGGCAATCTGCGTCTCATCGAGGGCACCGGGTTCCAACTAGACAAAACACATTGTACAGTTTCTGAGATGCAACCTCCAATGACTTTAGATTTGAAACAAAAAAAGAAAACCCCAATAAACAGACAAAATTTTATTTATTGATAACTAACTTTGAACACTTACCAAATCAAGGGCAGATCCTCCGCCCAGATATTCCATAATAATCCATAATTTTGTTCCCTGAAAAATAAAAGTAGAGCGCGCTCATTTAAAAAAAAAAAAAAAAAAAAAAAAATCAGGAGCCCAGATAATGATGAACCAGTGTGCGTCAATTTTTGCTTGTCATAAAACAGTATTTTGTATCCATATATAAGATGTAATTTAGGCAATTAACAGACATATACAGTAGGATTCTGCCAATACATGTTATGTAATCTGTCACCTTTATGTGGTCATCATATATAAGTGTTTCGTAAGGGAAGGCCATGTGTGGTTTCATTTTCATTTCTGGCCATGCACCATTCTTTTTCTGAGGAAGACCAGAGCAAAGGCTCTACGATGACATAACAGAACTTCTTAACAAACACTCTCAACAGGCAGCACATACACCAAGTCATTTTTAAAGGACCACTTGATTCCTACAAATTTAAATCTTCTATTCTGACAAAGATTCCCTCGCTGTAACCTTGTTCCAACCATTGGCCAAGCAGGAAAATGTTTTTTCACATTAGTACAAGCATAATCTTAAAAATTAAGGTTAATTCCTTCCAGCAGACCTATTGCGCAGAAGTGTTCCTTTTTGGTTCCTCGATAGCCGCAACAGGAGGTCTTTTGGAATAAAGATGAGGGAATTATGACAATAACCAATCAATCAATGGTAGAGCAGATCTTCTTAATCTACTGAAGATCTCTCCAGAAGCAATGTTTTCAAGCAGTATCGGAGTACATACCTAAACAAGAAACAAAATTACCCTTTTTACACTCAGCCAAAAGCCACAATTCTCTCCTTCAGGCAGGAGCATAATTGACATAATGGACTGATACTACTCTCTGTGCTCCCTTTAAGTACCACACTAAATGCTATTAGAGGCAATGTAAGTATAATCACACAATGTGAGAATGTACTATTACAAGGACAAATATTTACAACTCGCAACTCACCCTTTGTATGTAGTCAATGCAGCTTTTGGAGACAACCAAAATACCAAAGATTTTTCTTTCCTTGTACTGCAATGCAAGACTAACTTCAACCTTTTAATTAGTTTGAGTATATAAGAACAGAAGTATTTTTAACTTTATTTGACAAAGTCATTAATTTTATCTCGAGATGTATATGTGCCCGACTACTGGAAGTACTGAAGGACGTGCCTGGTAAACCACATTGGTAGCAGTATTTCTGAGATATTGTAAGGGGTTGCCATGCTACAACTTCAATACAGGATATTCCTACTTGAGCTTACCTTGAGATAGGATCCAAAGTACTTTGTGATAAAGGGACTGTCACACTGGCTGAGAACTGTGATTTCTTGTTGGATGTCCTCAATCTCATCCTCTGCTTCCTCCAGGTCAATTATTTTAATGGCCACCACCTTCTGAGTGCGATTGTCGATGCCTTTAAACACCTCGCCAAAAGACCCTTTGCCTATCCTTTCCAGCTTGGTGAAAAGCTCCTCTGGATCAGCTTTGAGGTTCTGAAGGACAGGAATAGTACATCAGCGTTAGTGGGACAGCATTACAAGTGGGAACATGACACCAAATTCAAACATTCAATTATAAAATATGCCATCTCAAAACTTAAACTATTCCTATTCTTTTAATTTCCCATTCCTTGACTTAAGAATACAAACAAATGTTGACGGTTCTGTGGTATCTTAAACCATTTGAAAATCAGTGCAAGATAACCATAATGTGGCAGGTCAGTGTGTGGGACTGACTGACTCAACTAAAAGGCTTATGTCCCGAAAGAGTGCCCCAGAGTGAAATAGCGCTCCTGCAGTGGGACACTCCCATTTCCATTCATATTATACAATTATTACACAAAAAGATTCCACTTTTAGCAGCCAGTTCAGACACAAAAAAAAAAAAAATGTGCTCTTAGCATGACAGTACTCTGGTAAAACTTGAAAAATTTTCAAAAGCTTAAATATTATACATTGGTGTTCAATCCATGTACAATTCTTTACCTAGCAAGTAACTTGGCCCTTTTGATGGTATTGTGCTAGCTCACAAAGCTAATTCCACATGAGTGTCTGTCCCAGGAGAATGATTTCCTGTAAAAGTGCTAATGCACGTGAGGGAATGCCGTACATCCAGGTTGTTGGTCTCATAGAAAGTGCAATTGGGGCGTGGTGGGGGCTACTAAAATTTGACAGCAATGAGACTTTACAACAAAGAGCTTGCTCGGCGCAGAATCCTGCACCACAGAAAGAACACAAGTAAAAACAACCCAAACGTTGGTGTGCTCGGCCACCCAGGTGAAAACAATGTTGAGCTTGTCCTCTGCAAAAACAACAAGTGCGCTGTGAGTGCAGACTACAAACGGTGGGAATGTACTTACCATAGCCATCGTCAGCACGTTTACAGCCACTGACTAAAGCCCACCTAAAGCTTTGTTTGATGCTCTCTCGGTGTGCACCGGAAATACAACACACTACTACCTCATCCAACTGCCACGCCCTCAAGCCTCACTGCCAGCAATTCCCCAGTGTAACAGAACTTTGGGCTGTGACTCACATTTTCCAAAACTCATAATTATGTATTGACATGTGTAATTGCTAAGCTGTCATATTTCAGAGGAGAGGACAGGTGTGGGTGAATGTAGTCATTGGATCAATCATCTTTTTGGCCATCAATAAAATGTGGAAAATTAATCTAAACGTTTTATTAATGTTCATCAAGTTTGCATGTTCTCCCGTGCTTGTGTGGGTTTTCTCCGGGCACTCCGGTTTCCTCACACATTCCAAAAATATGTGCCCTGCGATTGGCTGGCAACCAGTTCAGGCTGTACCCCGCCTCCTGCCCGTTGACAGCTGGGATAGGCTACAGCACTCCCAGTGACCCTTGTGAGGATAAGCGGCAAAGAAAATGGATGGACGGATAGGGAATATAAATAATAATTGTACTTAACAACCTCCATTGCTACATAATTTGATATTGAATGAATAAAAATACTAAGAATTAGAAGTGCCATGTTTTGCCATCTATGACTCCACTGCTTTTACTTAGGTTGTCACAATCGACATCAAGGGACTTTATAAAGGTATCTCAAAGTCTGAATTTTGCTATCATGGTGTCTCAGATAGATACTAGATGATAGATGCAGATAACCTACACATTTAAGAAATCTAAATTCCATCATTTTCCCAGGCCCAAATTTCTATATAAATAATGAAAAAAATTGTGCGACTGACTAGCAACAAGTTCAGGGTGTGATCCGCCTTTTGCCCAAAATAAGCAGAGATATGATAGTCAGTTTTTATCATTACACATACTTGGTATTATGTGATGGTTCATGCAAGCTCTCAGGCTGGCAATGCTGTACTTGCTGTTGGTCTTTACTGACGGGAAAGCAGCGTAAAACTGGCGCAGGGTATAATTCAAAACAACATCAGTGAAGTTTTCAGTTTGGACTTGTCAGTTTTTGTGACAGGAAGTGTCTTTACATTTTAATCTGATTTGAATTTACTGAGTTAAATTTTCTAAATTGTCTCTTAGTTTTCCCCTCTCAATTCCTCAGCAGCACCCAAGTCATCAAAGGTGTTGTAATCACCAAACAAAGTATATGATTAAACCACTGATTATGGTTTCAAATTAGGAAATTTCTGTCCTCAAGAGTATTTTAGGTTTCCTTTTTCTAAAATCAGATGGTGTCAAGTTGCTATGTCTGCTTGTATAAACAGCTAAGGGTTAAGTGGATTAATCTGGACCATTGTAATGATGTTTTGATGGGAACTTCGTGAAAAGTTTGAAGGTTATGCATTATTATTCATTATGGCATGGTGGATGACTGGTTAGCACATCTATTTAACAGTTCTGAGGACTGGGGTTCAAATCCCGACCCTGCCTATGTGTAGTTTACATGTTCTCCCCAGGCCTGCGTGGTTTTCTCCGGGCACTCCGGTTTCTCCCTACATCCCAAAAAACACACACAGTAAGTTCATTGCAGACTCTAAATTGGTCGTAAATGTAAAAGTGAGTGTGAATGGTTGTCTATATGTGCCCTTCGAGTGGCTGGCGACCAGTTCTGGGTGTATCATGCCTCTCACCCGGTCAACTGGGATAGGCTCCAGCATGTTCACGACCCTAGTGAAGATAAGCGGTTGAAAAAAATGTAATGGGTTTTTTGTTGTAGAAAATAGAGCAATTATAACAGTTTAAAATACATTATTTTTTTCATATAGTAGGTTTTTCTTATATCCATATATATTTATGTACTTTTTCTTTAAAATCTAATTCCCTATTTTTCATAGGAACCCTGACACGGCAAAAGGTTTGAGCATTTACATTTTATACATATAACAAAACTTAAGTTGTATGAAGTATGTGTAAAAAAACAAACAAAAAAAAACTCTACAGTTAGAGGTTTAAGGAGGTTTTTTTATACTCAATGTCCAATGAGATGTAGTCCAATATATACACACACACACACACACACACACACACACACACACACACACACACACAAATTATCCATTTTTGTTGACACTGGTTTTCTCTGGTGTCTGCATGTTTTACATGTCTGCGCATGGGTTTTCACCGAGTACTCCAGTTTCCTCACACATTCCCCCAAAATATGCTTCTAAACTGAATACAAGTGTGGTTGGTTATCATAAGTGACTTGAGAATGTCAAAGGCCAGGCTCGGGTGTACCCCGACCTCTCTGCAAAAATCAGTTAGGATAGCTCTAGCTCACCCATGACCCTCATGACTACATTTTTTTAAGATGTAACAATATCAATAAAAATACCACTATGCTATTTATTTTTGAAATGCCTCTGTGGATTCTCAGTCATCCATGACATGTTAAACTGCAAAGATCAAACTGAGCCAAATGGACACTTTTTTTTTTTTTACAGATAGATTCAAATACGAGTTAGAAAAGTATTTTTTTTTAATTCTCTCACTATGGTACATTAAAAGAACATTAAAAAAAAACGTTCTAATCTGTCTACCTTTCTCCCAAACTGTGCCGTTACTGTGTTGACTTCAAGTGGTTCAAAAAGAGGATGTCTAAAAAAATATTTAGACGTTCTGTGTCTGAAGATAATTGCAGGCTAGTAGTGACACTTTGGAGACGAAGACAGGAAACTCAGAAGCATTGGAAAATTCACTTAAATAATGGTTAATTGTCTGGGGTGGACAAATTTTACCTGAATCCCAGGAAGCCCACTTTGTATCGGAGAGTGAGCCATGGCGTCGGGTCAGCTATAACGGCTTCCCCACCTCGTTTTACAGCTTTCCTCTTCAGCGGTGTGCTCGCTTTACCGATCCCTGTTTTAGACAAGGCGGTCAGCACTACAGTCCCGGCGGTGCTGCTCACGGTGCTGGAAACAAAGGTTGTTTGGTTTACAAGATAGCGCTCGACTTGTATCGCCGTGTACTTCGAACAGCGTCCCCCTTGCTTTCCTTCCGCAGTTAGCTTCGCGATGCTAAAGCTACTTCGGCTGCTAGTTGGCAAACAGTTTAAGTTTTCTTTATTTTATATCGCAAAGGCCCGAGGAGAACCCTCGAAATTTACAAGAAATCCTCCCGTTGTCAAAGCAGAGTTCGCCCAAAAAATATCCCCAAACAGTTATCAAACATACACTGTTATGTAGTTGTATCGTTTGTGGCTCTCAACACTTTTCTACCTCAGTCGGCGCCATCTTTGTTAATGTCATTTTCAGTTTATGGACACAGCCAATCGGAGCGAAGAACAGTGCGGTGTGAGACTGACGTCAATGACGTCAGAAGCGTCACTGAAGAGAAGCGCAATTTTAGTGGCATTTTTGGACAATGTTTGAACGTTGATTCGATAATATGGAGGGGGAAAACAAGTGTTGTGTGGAGGGTCTCTGGTCAGAAAACGATTTAATCAATGTTCTTGTTAAGCCTGGACGCATGTGTGTGTGTTGTCGTTATTTTTTCCATCCTTGTGGAGTGGTTTAACTTTGGTTAACATTTATATGTTTTTTCAATTTAATATATATTTTTTTAAAAAAGCAATAAACCAATGTAACTTTCTATTAGCAATGGAACTTTTACGCTATCAAATTCGTCGTCACGAGGCCAGACTGGTGGCGATGACATCGGCATTTTTCATTGGTGGTTTTGATCATCGCGACATTGAAAGTGTTTGTATTAAGAGATTAATTAAATAAAGTAAACCTCAATTTAAGGTCTATGTACCAAATGCATGACCCAGCACTGCTGTTCACATTAGGCTGTAAATTACACATTTTGAAAAACTACAGTGACTTCTCGGTTTACGATGGGGTTCTGTTTGTAAGGCGATAATCGCTTTCATTTTGTTTTATTTATTTATGTATGTATTTATTTTTGTACAGTGGATCCGACGAAAAAATAATGTGCTGTAAGACTAATCGAATTTTTCAGGGTTCAAATCTGCCATCATAAAATCTTTATTTTTGTTTTTATTTTTTGTCCTGCTCTACTGTTAGGTCAAACACAATGAAGGATTTGTATACCTTTAATGCCTGAACAGTTCTACTGTGTCACAGTGGAGTTTTTAAGCTTCCTCAGTAGTTTTTTAGTAATATAATTAAAGCTTACTGAGAATCAGTCAAACAGAACAATGTTTATTGAGGGGGGAGGGAAACGAAGACATAAGACGAATTGCCAGTTATAAACAGGATGAAATAAGTAATTCATTACATATCTACAACAAGGAAAAAACGACGAAAAAATAATGTGCTGTAAGACTAATCGAATTTTTCAGGGTTCAAATCTGCCATCATAAAATCTTTATTTTTGTTTTTATTTTTTGTCCTGCTCTACTGTTAGGTCAAACACAATGAAGGATTTGTATACCTTTAATGCCTGAACAGTTCTACTGTGTCACAGTGGAGTTTTTAAGCTTCCTCAGTAGTTTTTTAGTAATATAATTAAAGCTTACTGAGAATCAGTCAAACAGAACAATGTTTATTGAGGGGGGAGGGAAACGAAGACATAAGACGAATTGCCAGTTATAAACAGGATGAAATAAGTAATTCATTACATATCTACAACAAGGAAAGATTGAATATGGTTGTTGCTTGGGCCTGTAGCGCTACACCCTGTGAGTGAAGGACAAGATAGGACAGGACAAGAACCGGCCTGTACAACTGAAGTGTGGTGGGTTTGACTAACTGAATTCTACAAGTCTTTAGAATGAAAGTATAAGTGAGGGTATACATAACTTGCATATTCAAAAGTTATTTGTTGCAAATCGTGTGTACTCCCACACCCAGTGAAATAGTCCCAAGTGTGTGTCTCTATTGACACATGCTAGTGAAATGACACCGTTTTACATGCCCAAAGACTGACAGAAGCGTCCTGTAATTGTGGTGCCTGCACCACAGAAGCTAAGGACCCCACACAATCAATCGTGGATGAGGTACGATCCTAAAATTTTCACGATTATTCTTTTAAGTAACATTCTTAACTGTAACTAGTGTCATTGTGTTGCTCATAGTGTACTGGGTGGCCACACTTCATGGCAGTAAGTTCAATTTCCTGTTCCGTGGTTACATCACACTTTTCCTCTTTGCCAACAATCGTAAAAACAACACAAAAAAAAAAAGACACAGCAAAACAATTGTGATTAGATGCTTTGATAAGATTCGCAGGGATGAGATTTGGCATGGTAATGATTTGTTGTATGGAAGTTTGTATGTTTGACATTTGAGGAATATTAAACAAAAGCTCACTATCACACAATATTTGCCAAAATGCATAATGCTACAAAATGAAAGTACATAATAAAATATAGAACAATGTATTTTGAATGGAAAACAAGTGCATTGGTTGTTTCTATAGTACAGTGTATCACAGGATGTATTGCAGGGAAGCACACTTCTGTCATGTGATTTTGTTTTCCCATTGAAGTGTAGTATTAAAACACACACACGTACACGCACACACAAAGGCACGCAAGCAAGCAAGTATTCCGCAATGTAGCCCTAACAGTGTCCCACTGTTGTTGTTTCACATTTTAGTTTGTTTGCTTTTATCTTTCTCATCATCGCTATCAATAGAGTCTCTCTTGACGGCCATCATCTGTTTAAGGTCTCTGTCGTCCTTATCGTCATCGTCCCGGTTCTTCCTGAACTGGGCCTCAATTTCCGACGGGTCCATGTAGGTGTAGAAGTACGCCATGATGGAGAAGATGAAACACACAGCGATCAGGAGTGAGGCGAAAAGGACGTACTCTGCCCACTTTCAATGAGGAAGAATGATGTATCATCATCTCGCAAAATGGTGCAGCAATGGAATTTTTGAGTGTGGGTGATTTTTTTTTTTTTTTACTTGTTCAGGAATCTTGGCAAGCTCAGCCACAATCAAAACGATGAAGTTGCCGATAGCTACAGTCAGCAACCAGCCCGCTTGCAGCACTGCTTTCATGTTACTCGGTGCCTTGAAGACACATTTACGACACAGAAGAAACACAGTCATGCAAAATGCCCAATAGAAGCAAAGTACTGTTTCTAAGTACATTATACAGTACGTTTGATGATAATTGCTGAAAACGTGCAAAGACAGAGAACTATGTAGTACAAATGTGAAGGTA
Source organism: Syngnathoides biaculeatus (assembly GCF_019802595.1). Classification (NCBI taxonomy): domain Eukaryota; kingdom Metazoa; phylum Chordata; class Actinopteri; order Syngnathiformes; family Syngnathidae; genus Syngnathoides; species Syngnathoides biaculeatus. Next base: position 10,895,276 of record NC_084653.1, on the reverse strand, counting down.
CAGCTTTTTTTTCTCCACCATTTTAAGTTTTTCAGATTTTTTTGGAGGCAAAGCTAAAACGGTGCCCAGTTTTTACCCTACAGCTCATGGAGTCCCCCCGCTGCCATCATATAAGAACTTGAGCACCTCTGTTCACATCAGTGGTGGTCTGGCATGGTTGAGACATGCAGTAAGCTAGCTATGCTTACACCCCGAAAATGCATCTTTCCTTTAGGTAGTCCACTGGCATTGCCGCTTTAGAGCGCCTTGTTGTTAGGTGTGTGCACATCACCGAGGAAAACGGAGGGAAAAAAAGTCTGACATGACAGCCAGCGTATGAAGATGGATTAGTCCATTGTGTGAGAAGGGTGGGGGAGCATTCGAAACAATATTGATAGAATAAGCATTTGGATATGTTTCAAGCATTTGAAAACTCAAACAATAATAATTATTTGAAATGGAAGAAAACTAAATCACGACTTCTTGAAATATTTGTGGGGCTCAAAGCAATTGCCTATCTTGGCATAATAAATAGTACAGTAAGTCCTCCCACGAATGAAAATAAATGCACCTAATTTCTTTTCAACCTGACCTCTGTTATTTGCTGAAAAACTCACATGTTCACTCTGTGCGCTTTCAGAGAAATATAGAGGTTGGCACAATCTTGTGGCATCTTGTTGCCAAGGAACTTTGTTGACATAAGGGGAGGAGCTTCTTTTGAGTAGGCCAAACCTCACTCTAATACAAACACTAATTTAAATGAAGTTGTGTAAAAAGTAGAAAACAAATAGAATACAATGATTGAAAAAATACTTTCAACCTATTTTCAATTGTACGCACAACAAAGACATATTTAATGATAAAAAATAATATACTGTTGTGTACAATACAGTACAGTACAGTGTGTTTACCTGTGAGTAAGAGAACTCCAAGCCTGTGACAGAAAACATGACTTCGCCCGCAGTGATGAAGAAGTACTGTGGGATCTGTAGGGCCATGTGCACTGAGTTGGGTTTGACGTCTTCTACTGCACTAATAGACTCGTGACACTAGCAGAAAAAAGATATAAACCTTTGAAGCGCTGAACATAAATACACAAGAGCACATTTGTGGGAAACTCACAGAAGGTCCAAACTTGAATGTACTGTGGATAAAGAAAGTGTAGGAACTTCCGAATCCAAACTCCCTGCTGTATTCGCATGACTCTGAATCGCTCTTTATGGTGAAAGTGGTGCTGATCAATGGAAAATAATGTTAGTTTCTTTGTTGCATTTTTGGTATTGTTGTTGTTGTTGGGTAAAGGTAGTTAGAGGTTACCTTTTAAAGTATAATACTTACATTCCATTTTTGATAAGGGAATAGTTGGAATAATATTCTGGCTCAAGTAAGGTGGGGTCTGCGCCAGCAATGGACACATTCACTGATGTTAACATTCCGTTTATAAATCTGGAATAAATAAAGAAACATATTTTACTTGTGTAACCACAGAAACTGGTCAAATTTCTGTAGAATGTACATTCATCATTGACAAATATCCATCCATCTTACAGTATATTGCACTTGTCCTCATCGTACAGTAGTTTGGTATATTTTTATACGGTGCAGTCGATCAACATTCATTTTCCAATACTAAAACATTTAATTCGTAGTCAGTAAAAATGGTCGATTGTCTTTCTATGCTGTGGTGACCAGTCCAGGGTGAACTCTCTTTCTTGCATTGCCTGCTGGGAAAGGCTTCAGCTCACCTGCGACCCAATGAGGATAAGTTCTATCAAAAATGGATGAATGTAACATATGTACTTTACCTGACCGCATTATTTCCTTGCTGCGGCTTGGCCTTCAGATCCTCGGTCTGGGGGGGAAAGTACACAGTTGATGTTTGTTCGCTTCGCCGCACAAGCACCTTGATTTATTTGAATTGCATTGAACTCACCAGCAGCCACTCGCGTGAGACGTTTGCGGGAAGCAGAAGTGTTTGCCGCCCTCCCTTGGTTAAGAAGAGCTCTCTTGTCACGCTTACGTGGCTCTCCACAGATAGACTGATTTCTTCCTCTCCAAATGTCAAGTACTGCTCACTGGCCTACAACAACAACACACACACGCACACACACAAAATGGGTGAACTTCCTGTTCAATGCAGAGCATGGGTCCTTGAAACTTTTTTATGCATCCTGCTGTATGAGACATCCATCCGGTCCATTTTCTTAGCCGCTTATCCTCACGAGGGCCGCGGGAACGCTGGAGCCTATCCCAGCAGTCAACGGGGAGGAGGCGGCGTACACCCTGAACTGGTTGCCAGCCAATCGCAGGGCACATCATGACAAACACTCACAATCACACCTAGGGGCAATTTAGACTTTCCAATTAATGTTGCATGTCTTTGGGATGTGGGAGGAAACCCACGCAGGCATGGGGAGAACATGCAAACTCCACTCTGGCTGGGTTGGGATCAAACGCTTTCCAGCTGATCCCCCATGCCGCCTGTATGAGACATGTTCACCCAATTTTGTGTCAATTTGGTGGAAAAAAAAGGATACACACAGTTGGCACTTAAACTGGTGAGGTGTGGTGAGGCACCCCAAAAAGGCGACTCATTCATCAGAAGACAAATAAACTGATTCTAAGAAGAATAAACATCTTGAGTGTTAATAAAAGAGCAGAGTGTTAAGTTATGAAGCGATAACAACGTACTTGATTCGGAGAGAGTTCCAGCTGAACATTGTTCGGCAGGTTGACTTTGACAGGCTGAGCAGCCATGTTTAGTAATTTCAACTGGCTCTGAGACGCTGATGGGAACGTGGGCAGCGTTTCCTAAAATGTAAAAAAATATACAAAGTGGTGTCATTTTTTTTGGGCTGTGATACTCTTGTGCCAAACTGTTATGTGGAACGACACATGCGCCGTCCGTATCTCATTGAAATGTAAAATGACGTCTACGAACAAAATTTCATCATCCACTTACGTCAATTTGAACTTGTACCAGTGCGGCGCAGACAAAGGCTAACGCTGCCAGAAACATCCCCACGGTCATTCTTTTTAGAGGCCTAAATGAAAGAAATATTATAATGATACAATCTGTACATTATTAAAATACTACAATAGGTCTTCTCAAATGTTGTTTCCAGATAAATTAATGCTTTGACAAAGAATCGTTGGGTGAATTGTCCACTTAATCATTGAGACAAAAATGAAACACTTCAAATATAAATCTCTTTTTTTTCCTGTTCAGTATTTTTCCAACAACGTTTTGTTCTTGAACCAGGAGCACAGCAACCTGCTATTGAGAATATACCCAACATTTTGTGAGTACTGTACTTGCAGTCTGCGGAGCTGCAGTTACCCTTTAGTGTTACTTACGTAAAGTTCAGGCCACATTTTTTGATGAGAGGGTAAATCACACTGTCCATGATGGGCACCAGGGTCAGGATCAGGATGGGGTTGACAGTCTTTTAAAATGACACAGTGAGAATGAGGCCACTACAATCCACTCATACCCACAGAGACACACCCATTAAACACGATGACTTGACTCAAGCCTACCTGCATCTGATCGGGCTGGATGACGAGCGCTCCCTGCAGACACGTACAGGTTAGTAACGCTCCCACACATTTCATCTGCGTTTGAAATTGCTCTTAAGTGGTAAACTTACAAAGTTTCCGTCCATGGTGGTGGCCTGCAAAGTCCATCTGGAACCCTGAAAGACAAGAGAGGTGGTTGAGAAGGAATCGATTGCATGGTGCACCATCCAAACTACACTGTGAGCACGATTGAGTATTTTGGCCAGAGCAATTTTAATTCAGTTGTTTGTTCATTATACTAAATTCAACAGAGGAAAATAAATAAGTAAAATGACAAAACATATATTTTTTTTACACATAGTTGCCCAACAAATCTGCAAAACAATATTTTGCAAACAATTGTGCACACTGAGATATTCTGTTAAAAAAAAGTTAAAATCTGACTTTTACAGATTCAGTGGTGCCTTGAGATACGAAACCTGACGTTTCCAAAAACGACCCGTCTTCTTCTTCTTCTTTTCCTTTCGGCTTGTCCCGTTAGGGGTCGCCACAGCTTTTGCCATCTTAGCCTATCGCCTGCATCTTCCTCTCTAACCCCAACTGCCCTCATGTCTTCCCTCACCACATCCATAAACCTTCTCTTTGGTCTTCCTCTCGCCCTTTTGCCTGGCAGCTCCATCCTCAGCACCCTACCATCAATATACTCACTCTCTCGCCTCTGAACATGTCCAAACGTCGTTCAGTTGATTTTTTTATTCGATTGATGAGTAGAAATTTGAGATACAAGCGCAGTTTGGCATGTAGCGAAGAATAGTGCAAAAAGAGGCTTCAAGCTATTTATTCCCATTTCCAGTTTAAGTTTACTGTCATACTAAACAAAAAACAAAAACAATGAGATATTGTGTCTTTAAAACAAACACATAGCTTTACTTAAGTCAACTTAGGTGAATGCTAACAAACAATGCAAAACAAGATCATATTTCTAATTGTGCACACAGTGCAATGAAGAGCTTTCAGTAAAATACCTTCTGGTCAAACAGAGTCCAGAACATTGGAAGTGGAATGTACAGGAAGAGAACCTTCAGCACCATTTTTATTTGAGCAATGAGCAGTTTCTACAAGGCAGGAAGGAAGAATCATACAATAACATTAAGCACTGCTGATAAGAATAATATTTTCATTATAAGCACTTAGTTATGACACTGCTGACCGCTGAATGATTGCAGACTCTGAAGCCAAACTTACATCATACTTCTCCTCTGCCCAGTCCATCCAGTGCTGCCTCTTGGGGAATCTGCTGCTTCTGTGCCTATAGCGGTTTTTAATGGCAAACTGATAGCAAGTAAAAAAAAAATAAATAAAATAAATCTTGAAGAAGGAACAATGAACAGATGCAAAGAAGTAAAAAAAAAACAAACAAACAAGACTTACACCAATGCATTTAGAAACATCCATCATGATGTTTCCTTGGGGCTCTGCTTTGTAGTACATGCCGCTGCCCACAATGAACACCACTGTGTTGTGAACAACACACATTATTAGCAATCTCTCCCTCTCTCTCAATCTTTCTCTTTCTCTCTTACACACACACACACACACACACGCGGGCGCGCGCGCACGCACGCACACACGCACATGGTTATATATTAATTTTGTTCTACTTCAAAAGTTCAACTTCTTACCGGCGGCTGTAGGGAGAGGGGGAAAAAGTAACAAACGGCTGGAGAAAAGAAGAAAAAAATTAACTCGCGGTTAAAAAAGACATCACTCCCCGTCGGGGAATCGAACCCCGGTCTTCCGCGTGACAGGCGGAGATACTGTCCACTATACTAACGAGGAAGTCACATTGGCACGCACCTGAAATGCTGTACTTATATGTCTCAAACCAATAACTGCTGCAGGCTAAATTTTATAAATTATGGACAGTATCTCCGCCTGTTACGCGCAAGACACTTCTTCGATTGCCCGACGGCGAGTTGGAGTTCCATACGTATTGTTTTAATTTTCTTTACCGCCTCCTGACAAACCCCAAGTCAATTGTTTAATATTTGTAGTCTCCTTCTGCATGAAAAAATGTTGCGTTCTAGTACGAATCTTGTCTGACGATTAACATGCGATTCGTTTTTGTGCATGTACCTTTAACGCGCGGCATTTATATGCAAAAAAAAAAAAAGACGACAGGCCATGCCTGTTCAGCTAATTGTAAAAATGCCGTTGTGACACCTGGCTGTACATCTTCCTCGTTAGAATAGTGGACAGTATCTCCGCCTGTCACGAATGCAGCCCTATGGGGGCACAAACCAGTGCAATCTGTAGGCCGGTCCCAAGCCCGGATAAATGCAGAGGGTTGCGTCAGGAAGGGCATCCGGCGTAAAAACTGTGCCAAACAAATATGAGCGTTCATCTAAAGAATCCCATACCGGATCGGTCGTGGCCCGGGTTAACAACGCCCGCCCCCGGCACTGCTAACCTGCAGGGCGTCGGTGGAAATTCAGCTACTGTGGGTCGAAGACAAAGAAGAGGAGGAAACCGGATCCAGCGTCAGAAGAAAAAGAGGAATGCACAGAGCCTACAACTGAGTGTAGGGACTTTGAATGTTGGGACTATGACAGGAAAAGCACAGGAGTTGGTTGACATGATGATTAGGAGAAAGGTTGATATTCTGTGCATCCAAGAGAGCAGGTGGAAAGGTAGTAAGGCTAGAAGTTTGGGAGCAGGGTTTAAATTATTCTACCACGGAGTAGATGGGAAGAGAAATGGAGTAGGGGTTATTTTAAAGGAAGAGCTGGCTAAGAATGTCTTGGAGGTGAAAAGAGTATCAGATCGAGTGATGAGACTAAAATTTGAAATTGAGGGTGTTATGTATAATGTGGTTAGCGGCTATGCACCACAGGTAGGATGTGACCTAGAGTTGAAAGAGAAATTCTGGAAGGAACTAGATGAAGTAGTTCTGAGCATCCCAGACAGCGAGAGAGTTGTGATTGGTGCAGATTGTAATGGACATATTGGTAAAGGAAACAGGGGCGATGAAGAAGTGATGGGTAAGTACGGCATCCATGAAAGGAACTTTGAAGGGCAGATGGTGGTGGACTTTGCAAAAAGGATGGAGATGGCTGTAGTGAACACTTATTTCCAGAAGAGAGGAGGAACATATGGTGACCTACAAGAGCGGAGGTAGAACCACGCAGGTAGATTATATTTTGTGCAGACGATGTAATCTGAAGGAGGTTACTGACTGTAAAGTAGTGGTAGGGGAGAGTGTAGCTCGACAGCATAGGATGGTAGTATGTAGGATGATTCTGGTGGTGGGTAGGAAGATTAAGAAGACAAAGGTAGAGCAGAGAACCATGTGGTGGAAGCTGAAAAAGGAAGAATGTTGTGCAGCCTTCCGGAAAGAGGTGAGACAGGCTCTCGATGGACAACCGAAGCTCCCGGAAGACTGGACGACGACAGCCAAGGTGATCAGAGAGACAGGCAGGAGAGTACTTGGTGGTGTCATCTGGTAGGAAAGGGGAGAAGGAGACTTGGTGGTGGAACCCCAAAATACAGGGAGTCATACAAGGAAAGAGATTAGCGAAGAAGAAGTAGGATACTGAGAGGACTGAGGAGAGGCGAAAGGAGTACATCGAGATGCGACGTAGGGCAAAGGTAGAGGTGGCAAAGGCTAAACAAGAGGCATATGAAGACATGTACACCAGGTTGGACACGAAAGAAGGAGAAAAGGATCTCTACAGGTTGGCCAGACAGAGAGATGGAGATGGGAAGGATGTGCAGCAGGTCAGGGTGACTAAGGATAGAGATGGAAATGTGTTGACTGGTGCCGGTAGTGTACTAAATAGATGGAAAGAATACTTTGAGAAGTTGATGAATGAAGAAAATGAGAGAGAAGGAAGAGTTGAAGAGGCAAGAGTGAAGGACCAGGAAGTGGAAATGATTACTAAGGGGGAAGTCAGAAAGGCACTACAAAGGATGAAAACTGGAAAGGCAGTTGGTCCTGATGACATACCGGTAGAGGTATGGAAGCAATTTGGAGAGATGGCTGTGGAGTTTTTGACCAACTTATTCAACAGAATACTAGCGGGCGAAAAGATGCCTGAAGAATGGAGGAAAAGTGTTCTAGTTCCCATTTTTAAGAACAAAGGGGATGTTCAGAGCTGTGGGAACTATAGAGGAATAAAGTTGATGAGCCACACAATGAAGTTATGGGAAAGAGTAGTGGAGGCTAGACTCAGGACAGAAGTAAGTATCTGCGAGCAACAGTATGGTTTCATGCCTAGAAAGAGTACCACAGATGCATTATTTGCCTTGAGGATGCTCGTGGAAAAGTACAGAGAAGGTCAGAAGGAGCTACATTGCGTCTTTGTGGATCTAGAGAAAGCCTATGACAGAGTACCAAGAGAGGAACTGTGGTACTGCATGCGTAAGTCTGGTGTGGCAGAGAAGTATGTTAAATAGTACAGGACATGTATGATGGCAGCAGAACAATGGTGAGGTGTGCCTTAGGTGTGACAGAGGAATTTAAGGTGGAGGTGGGACTGCATCAGGGATCAGCTCTGAGCCCCTTCCTGTTTGCAGTGGTAATGGATAGGCTGACAGATGAGGTTAGACTGGAATCCCCTTGGACCATGATGTTCGCAGATGATATTGTGATACGCAGTGAAAGCAGGGAGCATGCAGAGGAACAATTGGAAAGATGGAGACATGCACTGGAAAGGAGAGGAATGAAGATTAGCCGAAGTAAAACAGAATATATGTGCGTGAATGAGAAAAGTGGAGGGGGAAGAGTGAGGCTACAGGGAGAAGAGATAGCGAGGGTCGACGACTTCAAATACTTGGGGTCAACAATACAGAGCAATGGAGAGTGTGGTCAGGAAGTGAAGAAACGGGTCCAAGCAGGTTGGAACAGCTGGCGAAAGGTGTCTGGTGTGTTATGTGACAGAAGAGTGTCTGCTAGGATGAAGGGCAAAGTTTACAAAACAGTGGCGAGGCCGGCCATGATGTACGGATTAGAGACAGTGGCACTGAAGAAACAACAGGAATCTGAACTGGAGGTGGCAGAAATGAAGATGTTGAGGTTCTCGCTCGGAGTGACCAGGTTGGATAGGATTAGAAATGAGCTCATTAGAGGGACAGCCAAAGCTGGATGTTTTGGAGACAAGATTCGAGAGAGCAGACTTCGATGGTTTGGACATGTTCAGAGGCGAGAGAGTGAGTATATTGGTAGAAGGATGCTGAGGATGGAGCTCCCAGGCAAAAGAGCGAGAGGAAGACCAAAGAGAAGGTTTATGGATGTGGTGAGGGAAGACATGAGGGCAGTTGGGATTAGAGAGGAAGATGCAGGAGATAGGCTAAGATGGCAAAAGATGACACGCTGTGGCGACCCCTAACGGGACAAGCCGAAAGGAAAAGAAGAAGAAGAATCTCCGCCTGTCACGCGGAGGCTCGGGGTTCGATTCCTTGACGGGTAGCTCTTTTATCGACCTGAGTGTTACTGTTTTTTGTGCTTTTCTCCAGCCGTGTGCTCCCCGTGTACCGATTTCTTCCCCCCCCAGACAGACTCTATTCCTGTCTGTTCCAATTGTTTGATAGCAGTCACTCAACTCCTTTTTAATTAAAATTATATGCTTTGTAGGACAAATATTGTAGATAGATAGATAGATAGATAGATAGATAGATAGATAGATAGATAGATAGATAGATAGATAGATAGATAGATAGATAGATAGATAGATAGATAGATAGATAGATAGATAGATAGATAGATAGATAGATAGATAGATAGATAGATAGATAGATAGATAGATAGATAGATAGATAGATAGATAGATAGATAGATAGATAGATAGATAGATAGATAGATAGATAGACATACCCAGTGCCACCACCATGAGAGCAGCAGGGACTCCAAAGGCAAGGGGATAGCAGCTCTGCTTGGTGTTGATGCCACATTCTTGGGCTATTGTACAAACACACACAAAGAAATGTGAAGACCTCATCATGACGAATACATAATATTACTTAAAACAAAGAATTTGTATTCATGGCCTCCATTTCTTTTTCATACAAATGTTGACTATAATTACAACTTTACTACTGCAACAGTATAGGTAGTACATAGAACATCCATCCATTTTCTGAGCCACTTATCCTCACAAGGGTCACGGGAGTGCTGGAGGCTGTCCCAGCTATCATCGGGCTGGAGGGTGCATAGACCCTGAATTGGCACCGTGAGAACATGCAAACACTGCACAGGCAGGGCCGGAATTTGAAGCCCAGTCCTCAGAACCGCGAGCCCACCGATCTAACCAGTTGTTCCACCATTCCATTACATAATAATGTAATGAAAAATAGTAAGTGCAGTGGTAACTAAGCCCGTCGTCGTATGCTCGGGGCCATTTATGAACCTAAGCATATTCAATGCAACTTAAAGCCCCACTGACATAAAATGCATGATTTGTAGAAATGGGCCCATCTGTTTTTTCACCACATATGATTTTGACGTATATGACTTTTTGTCACTCCTGCTATGAAAATCCTCTCAAGGGATTTGTTTTCGACAAGAAGCAGAATCTAAATATGGCTCAAAACAATCGGATAATATTGCCCCGGTCACTTCACTCGATTGTGAGATGTTCTCTTCTTCGAAAAGAACTTCCGTGTCTGAAGAGGCGACGGAAAAATCCGAAAATCTCTCCCATAGGAGGTGCCACTACGTGTTTTCAATGGCGAATGTCCCAGTGTGACATCTGCTGATGACGTAGCAGGCAATACGGCTACCACTTCGATGTCGAGTGAGACTTCCGCAACTTTGCGCATGGATGGCACGCTCTCCACTAATATTTATGTTTTTGCATGGACATTGAAAAGAATAATGTCATGTCATTATCGAAGCCACATATCCTCACAAGGGTTGAGGGAAAGCAGGAGCCTATCACAGCTACCTCAATTCGAAAGGCGGACTACACCCTGAACTGGTTGCCAGTCAGTTGCAAGGCAGATATCAACACCATCACTGAACGGGAATCAATCCCACGTTGCCCGCACCAAAGTCAGGCATGGATACCACTAGACCATCAGTGACTCACTTGAAGTGAATAATGTAATATGTATTTTTCATTACAATATCTATTTTAGAATGTTTATAGGCATGTCACTGGGGCTTTAAGTTTGAACTTTCTCTTACCTCGAAGGATGGGAGTGATAATGGTTGAAAGGAGGCTGCCTCCATTGATGCACAAGTAAAACACTGAGAAAAACGTTCTTCTCTGCTTCTCCTGCAAAGCAAATATACGATGATGTTCAAAAGACGTTCATGTTTCAAAACAGATGAACTGAAATCTAGGTACGTTTGCACTCAAATGAGGAAGTGAAGCACTCCACAGCCTGGCTGAGCTTCGTATAGGCGGCGCAAAACATTTTTATCACAACGGGCTCATTATTTTGCTGGCCACAACGATATTGAGGCACGCTTAATTTTGCAATATCATGAATAATGTGACATCCCTACACGCCATAATAATTCTTTCATAAATTTCTCCGATCGCAAATGTTGCATGTTTTGCTAGCCTGCCTGTGTCAGTTGGGAATTGGTAAACCTCTAGCCCTGATCCTTATGGGATCAACTTTTGTAGACTACGCAACATGTGCCACAGTTAACAGAGCAGTCCGGTGTTCCTTGCTAGTCAGACTCACAAATTGGGCCAACAAACCTTCAGAACTGCCCCCCCAAAAAGCATTGAACACTTTGCTTCCATTTCCAACACCCTATCTTTGTGAAGCGTGATTTTATGCAATGACGGGGACCAACGCAAGATGGCAGAGTACACTAGACAGAAGTAACATACATCAAGTTTTCTAGTCTCGCTTTACCCCAAGATGGGGTCGCTTGTTGAGAAACAGGCACAGGGTTCCCACAAATTACAATTACATTCAGCTACCTGTTTTTATTGTTTTTTGTTTTTTTTTAATTGGTATTCCTGACTTTGATTTAAATATCATTTCGAGTGAAGTAAAGTACTTACCTGCTGTTCACTGAACTGGTCCCCACCGAAGGCCGCCACGCAAGGTTTGATGCCCCCAGTGCCCAGAGCAATGAGGAAGAGGCCCACCATTGACATTACGCTGCATTTGAGCAAAAGCATGACATAGCCTACAGTAAAAAAAACACATCTGAGACTTGAAAAATATGGCCGCAAACAAACCTACACATGAAACGTCATGTCGTCGGGCGTCCCGTCCATGTCGGAGTCAGTGATGTCGTGGATCGCGCTTACTGCCATGAACACCTGGCCTAGCGCATACACGATGGACAAGTAGATGATGGTCCTGGTACAAAACAATATGCAACAACAAATCTTGTGACCACAACAACTACACAACAATTGTGTTCTTTTGAGTCCCCTATGCTAGGCCACTGGCTATGTCATGACTTAAAAGACGTGAAGTGTGAGTCAACAGAACCCGAGGCAGCCGCTCACTTGAATTTCCCCAGCCAGGAGTCGGCCACGATGGCGCCCAGAATAGGGGTGAGGTAGCACAAGGCGACAAACGTGTGGTAGATGGAGGTGGCCATGTCATCGTCCCAGCGCAGGAAGTACTTAAAGTACAACACCAGGACAGCTGTGGACAACACTTTTTATTTGTTTTCCCAAATGTATAATAAATAAACTCTGGGTGTGCATGATCTCGATTCTCACCGCGCATGCCATAGTAGGAGAACCTCTCGCAGAACTCATTCACCACAATGAAAAATATGCTGAGTGGGTAGCCACAAACTGTTATGTCCTGAGGAAAAGCAGAAACCACAATCACATGATTTTTTTGTTTTTTTTTTTTTGGGGGGGGGGGTGTGCTTCTTTGACTTGTACTTTGTCTGCTCTTTTTAAAAAAAATGAACATCAGTTGTTGTTGTTTTTTTATATAAAATATCCATCCATTTTCTTTGCTGTTTATCCTCACGAAGGTCGCGGGGAGTGCTGGAGCCTATCCCAGCTGTCAACCGGCAGGAGGCGGGCTACACCCTGAACTGGTTGCCAAGCCACATCGAGACAAACAGCCGCAGTCACAATTGACCCCTCCGTACAGGGCACTTAACCACGCCTCCTGAAGTGACGTCACGCCACGTGCGCTGACGTAAGACAAACAGTAAAAATGGCAAATACAATACAATACATTCTGAACTGAGACAGACTCCATGCTTCTGATTTCATTCAAATCAACGATATATTATAGATTCTAAATACAATACATTCTTAACTGAGAGAGACGCCATGCTTCTGATTTCATTCAATCATTCACACGTCGCAATGTTATGCTAGCGGAGAACGTCTCATTCATTTATACGAGACGTGTATTAAAAATCAAATTTAGGGCATATCTTTGTGCAAACACAGTCTGGTTAAGCTTCGGCCGCGAGCAGGCAAAAAAGCGACACGTTTGTGTAGTCGGATCATCACTAAATATCTCTGAACAAAGAAAAAGTGTGTCAATCGTTCACACGTAGCAATGTTATGCTATCGGAGAACGTCTCATTCATTTATACGAGACGTGTATTAAAAATCAAATTTAAGGCATATCTTCGTGCAAACACAGTCTGGTTAAGCTTCTGGCCGCAAGCCAGCAAGAAATCAATATGTTTGTGCAGTCCGATCATCGCTAAATATCGCTCAACAAAGAATAAGTGTGTCAATTGTTCACACGCAGCAGTGTTATGCTAGCGAAGAACTTCGAATTCATTTATACGAGACATGTATTGAAAATCAAATATAGGGCATACCTTCGTGCAAACGTGTTCCGGTTGATTTTAGATGGATTTAGTTGATGATGCGGTCTTCCACAAAGTTTGACCCATTGAAGGCATTTTTCGTACTGGGTCTTCGGTTTTGGAAAGGGTACGAATCGAACTCCCCCAACTCGCCTTTCAGGATACCTGTCGTCACTATTACAAAGTCCGTGACTACACCTCTTAACCATATTTTTTGTTAAATAACCCAAATACGGGATAAAACGCTAACTAAACCTATACTGGACCATGCAATGTTGTCTGAGAAAATGGCGGGAGCAAAAACGGGCTTTGGTCTATGCAGATCTCTGGCCTCTGATTGGTCAGTGACGCGGATTGCGCAATATCCACAGAGGGGTCAATTACACCAAGGGCCAATTTAGAGTGTCCAATTAATGTTGCACGTTTTTGGGATGTGGGAGGAAATCAGAGTGTCCGGCGGAACCCCAAGCAGGCACGGGGAGAACATGCAAACTCCACACAGGCGGGTCCGGGATTAAACCCACGACCTCAGAATTGTGAGGCCAATGCTTTTCCAGCACATCCACCGTGCCGTCTGTTTAAAATATCCATTAGTTTTCTTTCTTTCTTTTTTTTAAACTCTACAATTAATAGTGTTAATGCAGAGGTTGTAAAACAATTTCCAAAGGTCCACTTTAAATGGTGGAAGGTCTGTGCTGTTGACATTTCCCAAGAACTTGAATTCTGACTACTGTACCAAAAAGGTGACAGAGTGCAATTGCTGGTCCTCGGCTCTTGAACAAAGGCCCCCCTCCCATAAATGCCTTCGAAAACACTATTAAAATGGAGCCTCAAAACGTAACTTTTTACTCTGGCCTTGCTCGTGTTTTAAATTTCTTACCACGTCTCGAGTTGAATGTTAAATGCATTTCGTTTAGCACTTTGATTCGGTGTGATATTTCAATGTGCCGCCAACAAAATCGCTCTCAGAAAGCATTATCTTTCCCCGAAACGAACAAAAGGTGTCGTGCTTGTCCAAAGCGTTTTTGCCAGCAGATGAGTTTGCTTCGATTCACTTTTTTCCGTCATTCGTCAGCGAGTCCTCGGCGGCAACACGCCGACTTCTACCTTTGTTTGCCACTGGAGAAATGTTTTTATATTGTCACAAGAAATTGAAATAGAATATGGTTTGTCCAGTATTCCATTTTCCACTCCAGTTTCAGGTTACTCGTATGATGTGAAGTGAGATGATAGATGTTAAATTCCATTTAGAAAACAATGCTGTGTTTATCTTATGGGAAACAATTTGCGAATACTAACTAATACTGTTGACATTGTCATATAATAGTGTCAAATATGTGCCTTAAAATAGGCCGTAGTATGCTGCAAAGTATCGCGAGATTTGGTGTTTCCGCATGTGATTCGGGATGGCTGACGGAAGGAGGAATGCGAGTTGACGTCCGTCGCCCAAGAAGGACAAGGATTTGTCAAGTAACTATCCATTTATCTGATGAATTTTGCAGTTTGGTGTATTAATAATCTTGTCCTGATTTTTCTCATTAAAAAAATCGTTGTCGTGTTTCTCAGGCGCATTGTCAACTATGGCTACAGGCTCCCAAGTCTCTCAAGTTTGTTCTTTATACAAGAGGATTCTCGTGCTGCATCGCTTTCTGCCAATACATTTAAAAGCTCTCGGCGACAGCTACGTGAAAGACGAGTTCAGAAGACACAAGAACGCATCGCCCGAAGAAGCGAAGAGCTTCATGAGCGAGTGGGAAAACTACAAGGACACTCTGCAGTCGCAGGTTCTGGACTCGGTGAGGGACAAAAACGGCTATCTGAAATTCGGGATCGACATGTCGGAGGAGAAACTGAGCCACTTCCAAGATGAGCAGATAGGGCAACTGTACGAGCTCCTGCTTGAATCCACAAAGCCTAATAGACAGTTTCATATCGGGGAGGACAATAAATAAGAGTACACAAAACGCGCTCCTTCTTGCTTTTATAATGAATGGATCATGGACGTGAAGCAAATCCGGTTGTTATATTTCAAGGTCAAGGCATAAAGAATAGAAATACAAATAAAATCTGTTTGATATCGAATGTTCGTGTAATAAACCCACAGCTTTATTATTATGTCATACTACATACCCATATTTAGACTAGAGAAATTTGATAGCCAACGTAGGTGAGTAGAGTAGCCAAAATTATACAAAACAACTAATGTGAATTAGGAATGTGACACAAAGTAAAAAAAGAAAATAGTTCCCCAAATGCTTGAGTGCACAAATGAAAATTAAAATACTGTACTCAAGAAGAGAATAACTGGTAAACTTTATTATGGAATCTGTTGAAATTAGAAATGTTTGTGCAGGATATCTTGTCTGCAAAACCCAATTGTTTTGATCCGTTTAAAAACTTACATTGCAACTTTTAAACATTTTCCAACAAAATTTGCTGTTCACATTCAATATGCTTGTATCATTTTTGCTTATCATACATTTTGAGTGCGGTCTACCCCCACTCCCATCCCCATGTGTTACTAATGATTCTTTCTGCAGTCAGCAGCAGGAACATGATTATTCTCGATGTTAGCAGACGTCTAAAAATAAAAAATGCCTCTCAGTAAAGAGGAATAAAAAAAGTTTTCATGAGTTTCAATTGACTAAAAGCTACCTCAATTTTATGCTAATTAGATTTAGTTGGAATAGCTGAATTTGAAAATGGAAAAAAGGAGACGAAAATCCACACACTTGTGAAATTTCATTACGTTTGATTTTAAACAGTGAAATTGTTTAATAAAGGAAGCAAACTGGAAACAAAGGGCCAGCTTGGAGTCCACAATTAAACGTTAAATCATTTAATTTTTAATCATTATGAAACAGTATCATGACGAGTGTAGATAAAAGTTTTACCTTCCCTTTGCTGCGCTTCCCTTTCTCTGGCTCCTTAAAATCTGTGATTAAAAGCAACGTATTCTTTTAGATTTGCCGGTGACATGAAATAATAAGCGTGGATTAGACAAAACTCACCGGCCATAACGTCAACAAGCTGCTTTCAACTGTGAGACCATTCACACCAGAAGAGCTATTAGTGTTTCCTCCTTGATAATGCTTACTAGTCATTCATACATACTCCCATCCTGCTGACTGTGTTGCTTTTATGGCTGGTGATAGCATATTATATAAGATGCAGTGCATGAAACCTCCATAAAAACATTCCTAGCAATACACCTTGAACAAAATAGTCACTGAAGAAGAAAAAAAAAGTGCAGAGAAATTGTATTTTAATTAAAAGAAAAGCATTGGGGAACATCAGCTTACAGCAGAACTGTGATTTGTGTTAAAAACAGTAATAAAACTGCTGCCCAAAGGACCCCTCCCCCCCAAAAGTGAATTGGATTAACACTAAAATGGTAAAAGCTTCAAACGAGTCCTCCCCTGCTCTCTTGTAGTAGGCGCAGTGTCAGGTTCCATCCCTCCTCGCTTTGGCATGAGGGTGAACAACATTACAGTGTATGAGCTCCACACAGCAAAACCCTTTGCAAATATTGCACACACTCCTTTTTCTTTTCATATGTACACAAATAAACAACTCTGTCTTAACTTTTTTTTTTGGGATGCCATGGCTTTAAATTATCTAAAACCCTCCCCAGACAGTGAAGCGATTTCATGTTGGCTAACATACATAAGGCTAAAATTGTAGAAATATAACATCATGTACAAGAGTGATGTGTATGCCGCATAGAGTATACTGCTTATGTATACATCAGAGTGAATTATAAAAGTGTACTGTACAGAATAACAACATGACCGATGGATCAAAAAGAACACCAATCATGTCCGATGAGGACATGACGCCTCCAGGAAAGGGAACACCTCCAGTCTCTTTGAGGATAAATGACATCATGTCGTGTTGAGGAGTCCCCGCTGCCAAACTACGTGTGTATACAAGATACACAAAGTCGCGGTCTCTAAATGAGACCAAAATCCAAGTAAATGAGCAGCGAGACCTGTTCAGTTTGTGCCCGCAAGAGGTCCTCTGTTGCCTTGCCTGACTGCTTTCGAGCTCTTCATACCACAGAAGAAGAGCTCGGGATGCCCTGAATGGTGGCCCCTGTTGGCGTGCCACTGATGGCGTTGAAGATTTGAAGAGAGTCAGGAAGAGCGCTTTTGATGCCGTCTTCCACGGTGCTGATCTGGAATCCAAAGTCAAAATCAATACGTTTAGTAGTTCAACAAATAATTGACATCTGCCCCGCTTTAAAAAAAAAAAAAAAGAAAGATTATCATTGCCTCCACAGAAATACCTTGAAATACATATAAATGCCATTCATCTGTACCAGTAAAAAAACACACGTAAAATGTGTAATAAAACAGCACTGACTGAAAGTAGTGTTGAAATAGATTATTGAAAATAAACTGTTTTCCTTCGTTTTCACTTAACTGAATGTCATCATCTTCCATTTTTTGCTGTACTTTCCTCTTTTCAGCAGCTCCTCCATCCTTTCACTGACAGAGGTCTGCAGCGCATGAATTATTTAAATGACCTTAGCTCGCTTTATAGCTGTTATTGACAGTCTGCTTGTACTGGTTCGCCAAGTCAACTATATGCACACCTCACTCATGAAATAATTCAAAGCTTTTATTCACTGGAAAATATGTCTCATCTGTCTCAGACACAACAGAAACATTTGATTTCACGGTGATAAAAATAATCATAGACTTCATTTTCATCCCTCCTGTGGAGCCAATCCTTGGCTGTTTGCAGTAGATCTAATTTATTCCCCTAAATTTGGCCCTTTTTTAAACACCCTATAAAATCCCACAAGAGGGGTACAAAAGCACTTACAAACAGGAAAGTAGTAATTGGTACCAAAGACGTCTGTTTATGTGATACATTTTGGTTTTTCTTGTACAGAATGGTGACCTGTTTCAATACAGAATACAGGATGTCTTCTACACTAAACGTTTTTGTTTAAAAATAAGGCCCAGAGTCGCTTTTCCAGTACTCTGTATGACGGTGACATGATTTTCTTTGGTGGAAATTTTGGATAGCAGTCAGTCTTTGAGGTTCTACTGTATAGGGTCACATTAGTGCACTAAAATGTTCCTCTCACAGATGATACTGACATTTTCCCACTACAGTCTTTCAATAATGTCAGCACTGTACAGCAGAAGTCAAAACACAACAACAGCAACTGTGAATTCTACAACACACGTATGTCATGCTGTATAAACACACAGATGCACAGTATGCACATAAACACGGTAACGCATCAGACTAGGGCATGTGGGTATGTATGTGAAGTGAAGCACGCCATAACATGATCATGATCAAGCCAGCTGCCACATTCATAGTAACAGGCGTTTGGAACATGTGAGAAGGAGAACTGTTTTTGTTTATTGCAGGAAGGTGAAGATAAGTAGCTTTGTGTGAAGAGATAACTGTTATCAAGGGTAAGAGAATGAGATTTGACTTGACAATTGTAAATGTAGCTTGTATTTTTAGAATACAGATATTAGTGAGACACACAAGCTCTCAAGTTAAGTGAGGAGCCTAACATACACCCTAACAAAAATGCATTAAAAAGTTTACATGGGGTCACATTACGATGACCTGCTTTTTATGTTATTCTTACATTTTTACCCAAAAGCCCAACAATCCCAGTTTTTTGTCGAGTATTGTGTTTTGAACGTGTGTAAGAGTGCATAAATGCATTAATCTGCTGGATCAACAAACAACAACATTTAGGATTATCATTACCATCCAATCTGCTCATGTCAGCACCAGGAGAAAACAGAAAAGGTTGTTATCAACATGCATGTTAAGTACAGTATCACATTGATGTTATTACATGTTAAATATTACTTATTTTGTTGGAGTTGTTTGTTGAAAAAGATTGCACTCACTTGCTCGTGCATGATGATGGACAGCTCTCTGGCTAAGTCTCTATAGTTGGCTTTCATCTCGTCATGGTACTCCTGCTGGTCCTCTTTTATGAGACGCTCGTTGATGCCCAAACCGTGGCCGCACGCCTCAACGAAATGCCTGCGCGCCAAGACGACATTGTCGGGATGCATTAAAGGAGCAACGCAAAGATTCAACTTCATGTCTGTCAGGAGAAATCTTACCTGAAGACCTCTTTCAGCTGTTTGACCTTGTTGTCGGGATACTTCTTGGCACTCCCATCATCTAGAAAAGCACGGGCATATGCGAGCGGTCCGGCATTCACCTGTGCAAAGACGAGATTTTGAATGTTAATAAGGCCACTTTTATACAGTTTTTTACGTCTATATGCATCATCTTGCCAGACGTCCTTCTTCATGTCAATGTACTAAACGATTCCACAATTAATAAATCTATCCATTTTCTTACATGCTAATTTACAATTAAATTGTGAATGACTGATTCTTTTTTTGATAGGGTAAATTCCTACTAAATGCTAATTTTGTGGTGTATTGCAGGGTCAGAAAAATAGCGAACCCCTATAATAGCAATTTTTTTTTTACACTAAACTACTGTAAAATACTGTAACAGATAGTGTACAAAGTATTTTGTGACGTTTTCGAGTGTTTCAATTGTGCAGGAGCCATAAGACTATAAAAGGACAAAAATATATATATATATAAAAAAAAACATGGTATCTCGTTTGGCATGGTGGATCAGCTGGAAAGCGTTGGCCTCACAGTTCTGAGGTCCCGGGTTCAATCCCGGATCTACATGTATGGAGTTTACATGTTCTAACCTTGCCTGCGTGGGTTTTCTCTGGGCACTTCGGTTTCCTCCCACATCTCAAAAACATGGAACATTAATTGGACACTCTAAATTGCCCCTAGGTGTGATTATGAGTGCGTCTGTTTGTCGCGATGTTCCCTGCGATTGTCAGCCAAACACTTCAGGGTGTACCCTGCCTCCTGCCCGTTGACAGCTGGGATAGGCTCCAGCACTCCCGCGACCCTTGTGAGGATAAGCGACTAAAAAAATGGATGGATGGATGGACATAGTGTCTCAATTTCAGTTCCAGCTATCATGGGTGGGTCTGGTCCATCTGTGATAAACAGTGTTTCACCATACAGTGTTCCCTTGTTATTCACGGGGGTTATGTTCCTTATACCCCATGAATAACAAAAACCCGTGAATAATGGATCCACTTTTAATATACCTATTTATGAGAGATCATATTTTTGCAACCATAAGAGTCTTAAATTGTGTACAAAATGGACAGCATGCCTTATGTGCGCAATTGTTGTGTGACATGTGCAATGAAGTACAGTTGAACACACTGGTTACATTGTTAGCATGTATGCTAGCACACTATAGTGTGGATGTAAGCTACCATATGGTGGTACTCAGAAGGCGGTGAGGAAGAATTGCTTTTTACATCTGGAAGCTAAAGAAGCTTACATTGCCCCAAGGTGTATGCTTTGTGTCAATTACTTCTCGAGTCATTCTTTGATTTTTTTTATTATTTGCCAGTCATGTTATTGTGTTTGCTGTGGTGTGATAATTGTAGTTTCAATGTGACTGTGTGAATGTGAACAACATCGCCTCTCAGGACGTAAAATGTCTGAGAAATTTGATATGTGACTCTTGGCGGAAGTCTTGATGCCCTCTGAGTGCTGGATGACCTGACCTGGACGCTGATGCTTCCCTGCAGTTTGAGCTGCAGCCGAATCATGTCCACCTCGCTGCAGGAGCACAACTGGTTTATCTCAGCCACCTTCTTGCTCATCTCATCGATGGCCACTTCGATGGGGCTGAGATCATTGTGTTGCTGGTACATCACAGCGATACGTTTCTTCACATAAGGAAAATGGTGCGTGGCTGCGGGGGGCAGAACGTGACAAGTGACAGGTAGGTGAACCTTCTTCCCTTAGCTCTCAGCTGAAAACAAGTGAACAGCGACTGACAGTAAAGATAAGAATCTGCAATTGAACTTTTGGATTTGTTGTGCCATAAAGCAATATCTAAGTGTGATTGTGTCTTGGGAAAAGTCCTTGGTGAAACAAGCTGACATGTTCAGGCTGTAATCTAGATCTTTCTCGCATGTGTGAACGACATGTGACAACGGCTTATTGTAATTAAGGCAGCTACCAGTGAGCAACATTCATAAAAGAAACATATAATGAAGTACACACACAAGGATGAATTGTACATCAGTTGCTCACAAGCTTCCAAATTACAAATGACATCATTACAAAATGGAAAGTCACATACTGGTTAGAATAGTTCTGCGTTTGCACTGCTCCTCCACCCCGCCTTGCTTTTTGCCCGACACGGTGAAAGGCATCTCAAAAACAAAGCGGCGGATGTTGTGGCTTTTTTCAAAATCAGTCTTCCTGTCCGCCAGTTCCTTGTCCTCCAAGTAAGGTGTCACGTGCGTCACTTGTATGTACGCATACTTAGAGTCCAGGTCTTTGGGGTTGATCTGGAGAAGAAACAGCAATATGTCACTACTGAGTCCCTTGTCAAATTTCTACTAAACACATTTATTAATCAATCGTTTTTAATGGCACCATTTACCATCTCACACAACTAGTAAATTCTCCATTCACATTGCTTTCACATTGAAATCTAACTCTGTCCCCAATGCCAGCGAGAATCCAGTTTCCTGGTGACCCTCAACCGGGTAAGTGATACAGTATAAAAGATGAATTGGTGGATGGATGGATAAAATCAAACAAAATGCAATTGATTTTGAATTACTTTGTCATTACCACAACAACATAAGTACTATACTTGAAATTTATAGCAGACAGTAGATAATCTCAAACGTTTTACGCAAAATACCACCTCAAGAAAATACATGGCTCTCCAAGTATCACCAAACTGACCCATACCTAAATGCAGTAGTGTAGTAGGCCCAAGTCTTCATAAAAAATGAGACAAGTTTTAGTCCCAATTAATTTAATTCTAAGCTATTGTGATACTATGCAGTTTGAACATTTCAATTAAAAAAATTATGGTATTCACAAAATAGCTAAAATATAACATGCACCTAACTAAATCCTTTAAAACCAACATACCTAAAGATGAAAGCTAGTTTTGTACTTAAAAAAAAACAAATATAACTAGGCAGTGTCACTTTTGTGTACTCTGAGGAGTATGTGCACCACTAGTGATACTTCTACAATACTCTTGACAATCGTATTGTTATAGTACAAAAATATCGTCAGATTTTTAGTGATAAGGCAATTAATGTAAATTTAATCCAATTTCAATTTAATCCAATTCTGTGGAACTTATTTTCTTCAGCAACAACTAACCCATCTCATTATCTTTGACCCCGAGACGTTTCGGTTAGGCACTGTGGCGCATGTGGTTAACATGACTGTCTCACATTCAAAAGCTTCTGGGTTGAAATCTAGTCTCTGGCCTTTCTGTAGAGGATTTAAATCCTCTCTATGTACCTTTCCAGAGTCTTGAATCATCTTAACATTCTCTTGGCCAAACTTGTCTGAGTACAACTTCAGGAGCCTCTGAGATATCTCCGACAGCGGCGTGAATTTGGGTTCTTTGTAGATATATTCCTTCCCATCTTCATCCTCAAAGAAGCCCTATAAAGGTAAAAAAAACAAACAAACAAAAAAATAACACAAGGTGGACATACAATCTCTCCCCCAAAATTATACAAATGTCTTCATAGAACCCAATCAAACCCACTTTCAAACCACTATTTAATGTCCAAGCACACTAAGCCAAAACAACAATCACTGGTCACAGCATTAGGTACACCTGCACAATCAAATGAGATCCAAAGGAGCTGATAAGAACAACATAGCGGTCAGTGAGTGTATGCTCTACTGATAGCTACAATCTGTTTAAAGAAGACAACTCAAAGGACACAGATGGAGTACAGCATGATTTCTATATCACGTCCGTGGGTTCCATGAACAACAAAGACATGCTTTGACCCCTCTAAGAAGTAAATCCTGATATTTAAATGATTTCTGTGGCAATTAAGATGACACTGAATTGGCAGGTCATCAACTGGATGCAAGAAGCAAGGAAAGGAACACACCCTAAAATCCACACCGCATTCCTATAATGTTGACTATCACACTCATTTACCTCAGTCTCTGAATCAGTAAACTGGTAATGCTATAGCAGTGCGGAGGAGAGAAAGTAAAAACATCATTATACTGTGAGAGTGACAGGTGGAAAAACACACCCAGAAACTCAGAACCAGCATCACGAATTATATGAAATGTAAAGTTGCCATGCAACGAACGCAGAAGCTGCAAAGATGTAAAAGTTGACTGAGGCAGGAAACGGTAAGCGCAATGGAAAGCGGCACCCGCACCACCACAAGGGGGCAGAGCTTGGAGACACTCGCGAGGTGCAACTGGCACAACTTACCGCTGCCTTAAAAGAGGGCAAAAAAGCAGAAAATTGTGTTAGAATAGATTAAAAACTAGTTTGGAATTTGGTCATACAGGAACATTCAACTTCAAACTGTAAATCTTACAAAAAAATAATCAACACAATCCCAACATCCAATTTCAGACACAACACCAGAGTTCCAGAATATGGAATTGAGTTTAACTCACCTGGCCAAAGAAAGCTACTCTGAAGTAGGTGCCCAGTAACCTCTTGCCTGTGTGCATCACCTCCGTCACTTTACTGTATGCTCGATGCAAAGTGTCATATAGGTGGGCCAGTTTCTGCGCAGAGAATCAGAAATGTTAAGACAAAAAACTGCTTCAGTTAATCTGATTTCCACCCCAAAATGTTCAGTACCTCAAAGTCCCTCCGCTTCTCATAAATGGGGATGATTAACTTGTAGATGTCCGAGATGAGCTCGTAGCGCTCGGCTTTCCACAGGCCGTCGGCACACTCCTCCAAAAGCTCCATGAGGACGTCCTAATGGAAATATTCATAGTTTCATACGATGGCTTCTTTTAGCATGAACATGTTGAATAAAAATAAACAACGGACAGGAAGCACAACTGTGAAGCTGATGTGCTTGCCGCTCTTTTATCGCGTTTCCAAATGTATAATGCATTTATTTTCTTGGGAATGTGGATAAAAACTACTTCCCATTTACATAGTGATATTTTGGTAGCATTTAGAGTAAACAGTATCAAACATACTTCGTTGAAGTGGACGTCCTGCATGCCAACATCTTCCATCATGGCGGCCTCTTCGTCAACATTTGGTGTCACAACTTGGAACGCAGAACATCCTTGTTTGAACATTCCTGCAAAAAAACAAAACAAAAAAAAAAAAACACGAGTCAGCTTATATCAGCGAAAGTAGCTAGTGTGACAGCTGGGCTCATGAATGGAAAGTACCTTTTCTCCGCAGGTATTCTGCCACTAGCGCTGCCACATGAACGTAGCACATGGCTGCCTGAAAGGAATGATAACACCACAGTCATTTAATTACTTGAATTACAATACTTAAAAGAACCCTATAACTGCCTATAAGTATGCTAACACAAAATGAGAAATGCTAAAAATGGGATGGATAATATTTAGGCAATGGATATTTGAGAAAAAACGGTAGAGCAACACGGGCAGATAATCTAACAATACTCACGAGCATCTAAAAACCAATGTTTCTGAGTAATTGTAAAGCATCCAAATCGCTGCATAATACTACCCAAAGGTGGCCAAAGTGAACTGATCCTACATGCTTTTGTGTAAGTGTAATGTGGTAAGAAACCCACACAAGGACTCCAAACAGGAAGGCTGCAGGTGGGATTATCTAAAAAATAATAACAATAATTTTTTCAAAAGACCTCTGATAAATCTCCGTTCTTCACGTGGATCCGAGCCATGCTGTCCAGCCAGGTTTTTCTGAGCTCTGGTGTGCTGGTGTATGACTTGGCCAGGCTGTATTGAAGGTCCACCAGCATCTCGGGGTCTCTCTCGTGCTCTTTCATCTGAGCAGTTGCCATCAACACTGTTCGGATACGCTTGGTCAGGTCCTTCACGTCGGATGGGAAAGCTGTGTTCTGTTGAGGTAGAAATTCTTTCCTATAGCTGCGTACATTATTACCCAATGATGTGAGTGTAACTGAAAAAAAAAAAAGACCTTTATAGTTCTGTCGCTGTTGGCACAGTTGTTGATTATGGACAAGGAATGCTGGAAGCGAGTACTTCCAATACCGATGACATCCGCTATCAACTGACTTACAGCAATCACCACCTAAAAATGGAAGTAACAGTAGGAACTTAGACCTGAAGTGTGCATATACTGTAAAAGCTGACAGAACCTTGGCTATTTCTGACACACACGCTCTTATAAACATTTCTTTCTGCCTGATTGACTGTTGTAAGAAAATTTGTGTAACATCAACGAAAGAATGTATATACTGAATTTCTAATCCCAAATCACATATCATAAAGCACTGCAAGCAAAGTTAATTATTTACATGGTCTTATATACGTACACAATATTTTTTGTTGCTGTAAAATGCATCCAGGTTCTGCATGAAATATATAAATATTCTCAGAGGAAGATTATCCCACCTGCAAGTGTGTCCTGACAAAAGACTTGCGTCCTGTGTAGTCAAAGTTGCTCTTCATGAGAAAGTAGAGCAGATGAGCGGCATCGCTGCGAATGCAGCTCAGTTTGGAGTTACAACACTTTAGGATCTCGTAGCAGAATGCGGCGCACATGTCAGCGCGTCCTTCAAAAAACGTGCTGGGAAACTGAAAAGACAGAAGCACTGTGAGTTGAAAAGAGATTATGATGGTAATAAACAGGCATCATCGCCACCTTGTAGATGAACGTCCGCAGTGAGGTGAAGACTTGTTTGAGGGCAGTTTCTGACTGATTGATGCGCAAAAAACAGAGGTGGACTTCAAAAACTTTCTTCATCAGTGGACTGTGACCATGGTCGGAGCATAGCTGGGTCTATAAATAAGCGTGCAGATAGATGATTTAAGTTGGAAAGTGACACGACATTCACAGAGTTAACCAGATTTTGCTCCAAACACATGATACATTGCATTAGAAAGTAAACGTATTCTATCATGTCATAGATTATTACCTTGAAACCCATGATAAAGATACTGAGGGTGTCCAGCACGGTGAGGCACACTTCAGTGGCAATGTTGGCCTCCAGCAGAGAGTGATTTATCGCGTCTGCTTCCGTGTGACTGTAAGCTAAAGAGAACAGATGGCTGTAGTATGAACACATTTCATTTCATACTCAGTGTAGCCGTATCTACAGTCAATAAAATGTAAAAAAAAAAAAAAAAAGGTTCAATAAATGTTAAAAAAGTTGACATGAAAACAGATTATTGCGCGTTCCTCAATGGAAGTCTCGTCAGCTTTCGCAGATAACTAACAAACTGGACATTTATAATAATACTTTTTTTGGTGTGAGCTGAAACAAAAGCATACATATTTGGCAAGCTTGAATGTCAAGTAAATGGAATAAGCAGATGAGCTTGAACTCAGTGAAATGGTCTAATTCAACCCAAAGTACAGAGTAGGGCTCGACCGATATGGGTTTTTTAGGGCTGATGCCCATAAACTAACAGACAGACACACATATCAAATATAATCAAATCAATCAATATATAAAACAATAACATTGGTGTACACAAAACATGTTTTCTGAAAAAGAACACAAATTCATGTAACACCCCAAATATGGTCCAAGACAAAGAGGCAGAGCGCTACTAAATCAAAATAAGGAATTTTAATTTTGTACCACTGCAACATCAGCACTATAAACTGTAAAGATGTAGAACCGCTTCATTTATAGATAATGATGGACAAAAGTTAACAGCTCCGCGACATTAAAATACTGTAATATGCTATCTAGTGTGAGTTGCGGACAAGTTTGCTACACACTGCTGGTTTGTGTTTTGGGCTCGGACACACAGAAGTGGCACAAGCACACAGAAGCAGCGGAACAGACTATCCATAGAGTAAAAAAGGTAAAACATTAGTTACAAGGGAACTGATGATGATTTGTCAATGATACGCTATAAACAGCCCGATTACTCGGTCGGGCCCTTGTACAGAGGGAGTCAATCTTTGGAAACTGCTTGCCATCCTGATACATTCTTACCATGCTCTACAGATATTCCAAGAATACTTGAAATCTTTTTTGCACTGAAAGCACAAAGAAACTTTTGTAAGAGACTTGTCAGAAATCCTAAAGGCAGAAAAAGCTAACTCAGACTTTTCTTCTAATTTTCTTCTTGATGGCAAACTGGTTTGTGAATTTGATGATGATGGTGATGATGGAGAAAGCACGAGAAGGCAGAGATTTTTATTTCTGGTTTTAAGATGTTGACAAGTAAAGGAAGGAACACTTACTGTGGTTAAAAGTATATGCGTTATCCAGGCTGCTGAGCTGCTGTAAGCGGGCATGCATCATTCCCGCCCTGTTACGGGACACAGGCAGAGTCTGAGACTTCCGCTCATGCGTCACGTGTCCTGCCCCGTCCTGGTTCCTGATGAGGAAACAGGACAGCCATTGATGAGTCTACAAGACTCCCCAGCGGAGCAGAATTAGCAGAGCAGGTTAGGATAACTTTTGAATAGCACTCGAAAGTCAGTAGAGCATACAGAATTCATTATGTTTTTATTTTCAGTAATACATTTAGAAATGAGGTGCGGTGACTTTAGACAGCTGTGGTCAGAAGTTAATGGATATGAACTTGATGGCAATAGTGGGCTTTATGCACTGGGACACAGATATTGCTGGACGAGAAAATAACCCTGCCTAACCCTAAGCACATCCAGAATTTCATCAAATTGAGTGGTAACGCAACCTATCACTGGATTCATTCAATCATTTTGACACTTAATCCATAGTTTGTTGTACATTGTGACCCACCAAGACATTGCCATGACATTCATATTCATGAGGGTACATAAAGTTCTGAGGACAAGTGTAGAGGCGAAGTGTTGCAACTGTTATACAATGACTGTAGTTTTTTTTTCATGCAAAAACCAATCATCTTATGAAGAAGTATTGAAGCAGTCTAAAGCAGCCATGCATGTCATAATGACAGTCATCACAGCACTGCAACCTCACCATAAATAGAGAATAGGACCGTGCATTTGTAGTCTATTCCACACAGAGAGCTTAACCAAGCAGGACAGGGCAGGTGCCAGGTTTTAATTCACAGGGTAAAACTTGCCAGCATTAATGTGAGTAGAGAAACAGTGGTGAGGAGTTAGGCAAAAACAAAAAGAACACCCAAAGGACCCTGGAAGTTGATGTCTGAGCCCCAAAGTTGTTTGGATCCATTTTGAGTGAAGAAATGATTCATGCTGTTATTTAGTCATGACTACATTGAGTGTTTATACCCGGAGACCCGAAATGAATCACAGTACAACAAATAATTAAGACGTATGCCATTTTTTGTCAGCCTTTGATGGGTCCCTTTGCTGCTTTTTTAGTTATTCCAGAGGATGGTGCCTATCTGAGCATATATCAGTACCATCATTACATGCAGTAACCCATTAAAGAGTAACATGGACAAGTAAGCATGGTTGCCATCTTTGCTGGAAGTGTCCTCTCATTTCACAAGTTCCGCCAGCTCTCTGTTCAATCGTATCTTTTAATTTGCTTTCACAAATTGGAAGTCAAAGTTTCTCACATTTCTACTCATAGGACACATTACTACATCTGTCCATGCGTCCATTTACTTAGCTGCTTATCCTCACAAGGGTCGTGGAGGTGCTGGAGCCTATCCCAGCTGTCAATGGGCAGGAGGGGGGGGTACACCCTGTGCTGGATGCCAACCAATCGCAGGGCACATGTAGACAAACAGCTGCACTCATAATCACACCTAGGGGCAATTTAGAGTGTCCAATTGATGTTGCATGTTTTTGGGATGTGGGAGGAAACTGGAGTGCGCGAAGAAAACCCACGCAGGCACGGAAAAACATGCAAACTCCACATATGGAGGGTCGGGATTGAACCCTGGTCCTCAGAACTGTGAGGCCAACGCTATCCAGCTGCACCACCGTACTGCATTACATCTGCACAATCAAAAATATTATTCAAAACCCCACTCGGTGTAAATCTTCTATACCAGTGCAAATTATGACCATAAATATTAATGCATTATAAATCACCCAATAATGAGGCAAAAAGAGACCACTGCTTATGGATTTTATGTACAATTAATGTTTAAAGTTACATGCATGTGGCCTTGACAGTCAAAATTCTTCAAAAAGTTAGTACAAAAAAATAATCTCAAAGACGCAATTCTTGCATCACACGCTAAACAGCATTACCTTGCGATGTATCGCTTTCCCATGTATCTGAACTGATGAAGACACACCCTGAGCGGAAAAAAAAGGAAAACTAGACCTTACAAATAAAATAAACAGCACAATTCAAAATGAGGATGTTGAGACGTCTTACTCGACAAGTGTGAAAAAGTCCATTAGCTCAGCAGATGTAGCTTTGTTCCAGTATGTGAACAAAGCATCTAGAGGGCGGCATGGTTACATTCAGTAAGATGTATTTAGTCTAGTTTGGGTGTAAACAAGTGAGGGGGCAAAACATCTTACCCTCAGACATGCTTTTGAGCACATGTAGGAAGCACATGAGGAAGCTCTTGATCTCTGCCTGCTCAAGTTTATCACATCGGAGAAGGGAGCTGCCAAGTGATGAGGCGGGCTGGCTCTGTGACAGACAAACATTACAACACTACTTATAGACATTTGAAGACTTACAGCCATAAGCAATATGGCTTATGGCTGTAAGTCTACCAACGGTCTATTGTTCTGGAATTTTGGGGGATCAGGTAATTCTATTGCTGCTTTTTTAGATCTTTTGTCTAACTTTATTTTGTCAGCACGGATTCTGTTTAAGTGATTTATTGACTGAACAGGTCTGGAGGTAATTCGGCTTGGGTGTGTTCAGAGAAAAATAAGCACAAATGGTGTTGAGACAATTAATTCATTATTTAACATAGGTGCTAAATACTTTTTTACACAGGGCAAGGTAATGGAATTTTCTCCTTCAAAAAGGAAATGGTTTAAAAAACAAATTTTAAGTTCACTTGGGTTATATTGTATTTGATATTTACATTTGTAGGATTATCTTAAGCATTTAAGTGAAGAACATATGCAAAAATATAAGAATTTGAGAAGGCCGCCGATACTTTTTCACAGCACTATACCTCCCAAGCAAGTGGACTAACATTTTTCTGTGGGTAAAAAAACAAAAAACAAAACTCATATTCTGTTGGGAAAAAGTGGTACAAATGCACCCCGACATCTGACATGCATTTGAGACAAAACAAATGCAAACAAAGCAACTTGGGCACCATCAGCCCCAGCGGACAAATTTGAGTGATGTCAGTGATCCTTGCAGAGGTGCGTGAAATGTACCTTGTCTAAAGAGTTGGCTTTTTCCGTATTCCTTTCAGGCAGACTGTTGCCAGAATCGGTGCTGATGAGGGAACCTCGCGAGTCTGCGTGGCGCACAGAGTTAACATTCGGTGTAGAGGATGTGTGTGGGGAGGCTGGAAGAAATAGGAGGATTTATTATTGTTAGAGTGCTATTATTATTATTGTGAAACTTACTGTATTGCATTTCCCCATTTTTCCTCTCTTAGTTTTTTTTTCATCTCACCAGTGCCAGAAATGACTCCAAAAACATCTTTGTGCAAGCTTGTGTCCAAAAAAGTGCTTGATCTGGGCGGTGTCATCAAAGCATTAGTGAGGAGGGAATCTTCTCTTCCATTCTGAAAGAAACAAACTGATTTTAATGTACGCAACCAGGATGAACAGCATAACCGTTTTGCAAGCCAAATACCCTGACGAGTGACCTTAAGTACTTTTACACTGCGTAATATGACTCAATACAGGAGGTGCATCAAAGTCATCCCCTTTCAAAAATGGTGAATGATAAACTTGGTGTTTGGAAGTTGTTTTATGGTTTTTCCAAAACAAAAAAATAGCCTCATAATGATAAAAATATTATTGAAAAAAAATACAGTACATTGCTCGACAGTTTTAGAGAAATTGGATTAATTGCTTTTTTTGTGTGTAGTTTCACTGCATTTTTTTCCAGTGGATGGAAATATTGCATAAAATGGGAACTATTACCATTGCAACTACTGTACTACTAATATGTAATCTGTATATGGTGCAATCGCACACCTTTGAGTTTGAAGTTAACAAAACGTGCTATATATAATAGAAATAAATATTTAAAATATCAGTCTTTCAAAAGGTTGAAATAGCTAAAGGCAAAACTGATCATTTGGTATGATTGGTCAGGTGAGTAGTAAAACAGCTTTTTGAAGACTGACTTATCCATAGGTGTGAATGTAAGTGGGTATGGTTGCTTGTCATTTGTGCTCTGTAATTCAGTAGTAACCAGTCAAGCGTGTAACTGACCCCAGTAAGGATCTTCAGTACAGAAAATGAATGTGAGGATTTATTTTTTTTAAGGATTCATAAACAAGCACAGTACAGGGAACACTGCAGATTTGTGTAATGGTTGTGTCGATGAGGTTACATGCAAGTCCAGAACATGCCGATGGGTGTCGCCCTTACATTGTTAGAGAGGTTGATGGGGAAAGGGGCAACTTCCTTCACATTCAGCCTGTTGACATTCTCTTGCAGCAAACCAAACAGAGGCAAGTAGAGGGTCGCCAACCTCGCCTGCTGACTCTGGCAAACACGCGAATCACTCAGCAGCAGTCTCCAACAACAATCTGACACAAAGGCCAGTCTGTGAACAAGCCCTAAGGCAAGACCACGGCACTTACTTTTGAGGTATAGCGGTCGTCAAACGTGTGCTTTATCATCAGGTTCTTTAGCACCTGGATTGCTATCTGTCGAATCTCCCTGAACTCCTGCAGGGCTGCGTTGACCTCTCGGAGAAGCAACCCAACCAGGAAGTGGTTCTTACAAAAGTCATCAGTCAGCGAGTAATCCAGTTGGAGGTCTGAGGGGAGGAAGTGTGGGCAGAAGAGATTAGGGCACAGGAAACAACATTAAGCAATCAGTGCAAATAAAATGTTTCAAATCTCATTTCAATCTGACATAATTAAATCAGAAACCAACATCTTAAAGCTTGGGAGATATGCAGACTGCAACCAGAAAATGAAACCTTACATGAACACCTTTGTCCTCAGTAGTAACACAACTGGGGACACTAGTAGAGTATGTCTTACTAGTATTTTTTTTCCCATTATTAGTGCCAATTTTGATCTACTAGTACGACCTCAAGATGGATAACAATAATATTGAATAAATGCTCAAATGGCTTTCCAGCCATACAATAGTTGGAAAAACAAATATTACTATGAAAATTATTCTACTAGCGTGTTCTAATAGAGGGCATAATTGCCTTACTAGTGAGTACAAAGAGCAAACTACTCCATGGACCAAAGCTGAATATCAATATCGAAAAAAATGCCCAAAAGGACATATACCTACACAAAGTAAGGAGTACAATAATTGTGGTTTGTGTGTCAAAATTGAAGTTTTTTTCTGTTTAGTTTTGCTTGGCTTGTCTCGCCAATCAAAACAAAATAACCAAAATAGTAAGATGCAATTCATAATAGAAATTATATATTATATATAAGTAAGTAAGTAAGTTTCTTTCGGCTTGTCCCTTTCGGGGTCGCCACAGCGTGTCATCTCAGATGAACGCACATATATATTTGGCACAATTTTTACGCCGGATGCCCTTCCTGACGCAACCCTTCTCAGGGAGTTGAGGCCCCAGTGGGATACGAACCCACAACCCCTGGTTTACCAAACCAGTGCTCTAACCACTGAGCTACAGGGCCTCAAATTATATATTATATATATTATAAATAATATACTGCGGGACGGTGGAGCAACTGGTTGGAGCGTCCACCCCATAGTTCTGAGGACCGGGGTTCAAATCCCGGCCTGCCTGTGTGGAGTTTACACGTTCTCCCCATGCCTGAGTAGGTTTTTCTCCGGGCACTCCGGTTTCCTCCCACATCCCAAAAACATGGAAGATTAATTGGAGACTCTAAATTGCCCCCAGGTATGATTGTGAGTGCGAATGCTTGTTTGTTTCGATGTGCCCTGTGACTGACTGGCAACCAGTTCAGGGTGTACCCCACCTCCTGCCCAAAGTTGGCTGGGATAGGCTCCAGCACTCCTGCCACCCTTGTGAGGATAAGTGGCTCAGAAAATGGATGGATAAATAATGGATACTTAATTCAGGCTGTCACTCAAGATGAACCATTATCAACATTAAATGGGCAGCACCTGTGTTGGATAACATCAGATTGTGCAGGTGTACCTCATGTTGTGGCCTGTAATATGTCATTCTTTTCCAATTAATATACTT
Source organism: Syngnathoides biaculeatus (assembly GCF_019802595.1). Taxonomy (NCBI): domain Eukaryota; kingdom Metazoa; phylum Chordata; class Actinopteri; order Syngnathiformes; family Syngnathidae; genus Syngnathoides; species Syngnathoides biaculeatus. The sequence goes on along the minus strand of NC_084653.1, from coordinate 10,861,758 downwards.
CATAAAAACAATAATAGTAATGAAAATCATTGTTGAGATTTATGTTTCTATAGTGAGGGGGAGCTGCATTTTTTAATTAACAATGATGATTGAGTACAAACGGGTATGTGATTAAGAAGGGTCATCTGGTCATAGCATTGGCAACAATTAAAAGCATTGTAATTGAATTAAAATGCTTACATAGCTGTTTAAATATTACATTTGCAAACATGTTACCATTGAAAGTAGTGTTTGATTTTCTAGAAATGGATGATCGTACATTTTGTTACATTCAAGAAGGACTGGCTTCATTCAATCATTCACTATTTGACACTATACTAGATTGGATTCAGATATTCAAAGGGATTTTGGTACATTCTGGGCTCAAGGCAGAATTATCCGATTTAAATGTCCTGGCATGCAAGCAGGAAACCTTTCACCTACCTACTGGAGTATCGTATGACTCCACTGTATCTTAAAGAGATTATAAAGATACATGACAAAAGAAATGAAGAAAAACAGGAAAGCAAAGTCAGAAAATGCAACAACAAAAAATATTCAATTGGCTTCACACAAGAATGTAGTAAAATTTCAACACTGATCCTAACTCGCTTACCTTGAAATCTCAGTATTCGTCCCTTTCCAAAAGGCATGGGCAGGTTTAAGGGAACATAGTGCTCGTGGTTGCACACAACACGCAGGAACTCAAACTTAAACTCAAACAACGTCTGTTACAAACAACAGTAAACAAAACATGTGGGTGAAAAGCTGTGAAAAGCATGGACAAGTACCGTATTTTCCGCACTATAAGGCGCACCTTTAATGAATGGCCTATTTTAAAACTTTTTTCATATATACGGCACACCGCATTATAAGGCGCATAGAATAGACGCTATAATAGAGGCAGGGGTTACATTATGCAGCCTTTAGATGGAGATGGACTAATGGCTCAATATTGATCCATATATAAACCGCGCCGGATTATAAGTTGCATCGCCGGCTTTTGACAAAATTAAAGCCTTTTCGGTGTGCCTTATAGTGCGGAAAATACGGTAAGTGAATTTGCAATTATCCTGCCATAAAAACAAAACATCTTAATTAACAATGATACAAGTACATACCTTTGGATCTCCGGGCATAAAGCAGTTGATGTAGTTGTTGATTTGTTTAAATACAAAACCTCTGTCCATCAAGTTGAAACAGCGCTACAAGGAGTGATGATTTTGTCAATATTTACAAACGAGATGTAAAAATTGGGAAGAAAAATGTGTGGAACTCAAGTTAAAATGCCATGCACTGGTAAGTACACCTTGATGAAGACAGCTAAGCTGTGGTTGGCGTTCCTGGCTGCATCTAGATTGTCTTTGTATTTCTGAGTGATGTGAGGCATCATCATGTTGACCACAGTCTCAACAGTGTGATGGAAGGATGCTGAAAATCTCTGATTCCGGGACAGCTGATGGGCACAACCAGAATATTGCTGAGAGAGACTCGCACTGCTTTGTACTCCATTTTCCTCATTGAAATGAATTGAAATGCCATTAACCCCACAATAAACTCCAACATATTTTTGTGTTTTTAAAACAGAAAAATACCCTATTGTATTACAAAAACACAAAATAAAAGAGAATCTAAATAAATACATCAATACTATAAGGTGTTATTACTGCACATATTGCATGATCCATGTGTGCTTTTAAGGGGAATGGAGTCAGATTGGCTGGTTCAAGCCAACCTGTGTGTGCACGTCTGAGTGTCACTGCGAGTTTTCTTATTTTCTAATTGTTTAACTTTGTCCCATTTAATAAACAGGTGAAAGCGTATGGATGACTATAGCTCAATGCACACATGCGAGGGCATTACAGTACCTCGATGTCTCAATTTTTTTTCACTTAACTCAAGCGGTAGCATATCCGAGCCTTTCTCGTATCTTAAATTTTCAAACAGATTTGAGAAACAGACGGCGAGTAAATCAAAAACCCATAATTGGGGTATGTGAAAGCAAAATGTACCACTCATTAAATTTGACAATATTAGTCATTATTAATTTCTCTCTCTCTCTCTCTCTCTCTCTCTCTCTCTGCAAATCTTTGTTTTCGCTATCATGACAAAGCTGTTTCCAAACAAATGAAATATCCTGTTGTACAAGACTCACTTGATCACAGTGGACAACCGATAAAGTCAATGGAAAACAGATGGATGTGGTTGCTTTATGGGTTATGAACAACAGCAGCAAATTAAACTACACAGTGAGTAAGTGTTGAATACATTTGCTGGTACTTTGAGTGTGGTGCTGTAGCTATCCACAAGACTTGACATGTTGTTAGACTAAAAGCCAAGGGGATGAGCTGTCATGAGACAGACGAAAGCATACACCTCTGATTCAACTGCAACTCGTGTCCCAACCTTGTGAGCAAATTTACCTTCACTTTACAACTCTCAATCAAGTACTGGGCCATGGACTTGATTAAGGCTTCAAAGAAATACCAGGAGTACTGGAGGAAAGAGAAACAAGAAAGATGAAAGCATAATTATAGACTGTGCAGCCACACAAATCTCTTTTTAAAAGCGCCACTATATCACACCTTGAGCAGCTTATTACATGTGAGGAAGTCAGTGGAAGGCTTCAGGATAGCGGTCATGGCTTTAGCCAGCTCTTCGTGCATGGTTTGGGTGGTGGACACTGTGTATGGCTCAGTCTTGAAAACAAACTGGAAAAACAGTAACAATGAAGAAGTTTCCAGAGGAATTGCATGAGATAGCTAACTAGATCGAGAGATCCATCTATCAATTAAATTTACATTTAACGAGAGATATAGTTAGAGAGAGGTTGAGAGATAGAACGCTGGAGAGCTGGATAGGTAGAACAATAGATAGATAAAAAGATTGACAGTGTGATGAAAAGTACACCAATAAGCAGTTCTTTTTTTTTTTAACCTTGACATATGATCTCAGGTAGTGCTCCAATCCCTCCTCATGACACTGGGCTACAATGTGGATCATGACTCTACAAAGGCATCAAGAAAAGGTGTGAAGGTCTGATCCAGGGGTTCTTCTGCACAGAAGCTACATGCCAAAGATACTTGCCTAGTGACGTTGACTGCCACGTCTTCTTGGCTGGCACTGGTCAGCACTCTAAACAGCTGATTCAGCGTCGTGGGCAAGAACTTGATCATCACGTGACTCTCCATGGCATGCAGACTCTGATGGGACAGAGGCAAAGAGGCATGTTTGAGAAGTATAATTACAGAAACCATTCGTCCATTATCTATAGTGATGATCCTGTGGAGGCGTCAGGAGGTGTGGTGCAACTCTGGTCTACAATTTCGGGTCTTAGCTCAGTCAACTGGGATATTTTTGGTCTCTATAAAGAATGTGAACATGTACAAAAATGACCACCATATTATTAACATGAAGTGTGGGTAGGGCAGTGAACTGATTAGCATCAGAAGCAAATTAAGTATGATAACTGTCTTCAAAAGGCAGGGAATTAAGTGGCCATAATAACAGGTACACCAGCAAAATGAAGTAAGAATTTAGGGTTTACACAGGACTTCCTCTTCCAAAAGATAAAAATGCTTCAATGTCTACCATTTTTTTGTTCTTTTTTTTTTTTGAGAACTCCAACTGTGACTGAATAGTTGTTTTCCAATACTGTACGTCAGGGGTCTCAAACTCAATTTACCTTGGGGCCGCTGGAGGCAGTCTGGCTGAGGCTGGGTCGCAGCCTCAGCGCACATGGACTTATGTGTATTTTCAATTAGAAATGAAAAACAATCCTATCTTCTCAAACATCTTTTTTTTTTAACACAAAATAAGATGAAGAACGCTGGTGTTTACAAGCTTTGTGCAAAACTTCTAAAAAAAAAAATCTCTCCTTGGCAACACTGCTGTAACTTTCTCATTGAAAACTGTTTCTCTGCTTGCATCAAGCCCGGTCGATGTATATAGCCATCTATCCCACCGTGATTGGTCTGCTCCGCACACAATACTGCAAAACTGCTATCCATATAAAACTTGAGGGCCGCACTACCATTATACTTTATATTAATAAAATATCAAATCACGGGCCGCAAATGGCCCGCAGGCCAGTTTGAGACCCCTGCTGTGCGTGAACTCGATCCAGTGTGCACTTGCCCACTGTCAACTTAGTTAGGCTTTAGCTCACCAGTGAACTTAACAAGAATGAACCCTATAGAAAATGGATGACTGGCTGAAAAGTTTGTTGTGGAGTAGAAATGCAGTTTGTCATTCAAATTGCATGAGGTGTTGCTGCCCGTCTCATCTCACACATTGCTTGTTTTGGAGCGGATTAGTGTATTCAATGTTGTTGCCCGTGGAGGGAATTATGAACAGTTCAAAACAGCAGTCACTGTTCACACAACACTGTTGGCCTTATTATTGAAAGCAAAAAATGTCAGGAAAAGCCTACTAGAACAGGTTTAATTTCTTTGGGGTTAATCCAAAGCACATTCAAATGAATGTTTGTATATTGTTGATTAATTCAGAACACAGACACATGTCAGTTATAGGAGTATGTGTACACTTCTGCAACCACCTTTGCCAGGTTATTTTTTTTTTTTTTAATAAAACCTCCTCCCCACGGAAAAGTTTTAAAATATATATATTTTACTTCTATAGCTCATAAGACACACAAATGGATAGTTTTTTCCCCATTTTTTATCATTTTTGTATAGCTGACCAAAAAAACTTAGCATTTAAATGGGAGAGTCTAAACTTTTTATAACCACTGCATTTCAAAACGCGGTAGATACTGTTGTATGAATCATGGTGAGTCAAGTTTGTTTTGTCTGTGGTTGCCTGATTGAAAGGTGACACAAGGGGGAAAATGTGTTATTTAATGCCATTTAAAATTCCAGGAATAGGACGACATCAAGTTGAGACAATTCTGAGCCTGCACACATGTAATGCAATGGCCACGTAATTATAATTACATCATAACTAACATTCAAACGGGGATTTAAAAAAAAATACATTTACTAACCTTCAGGTATTTGACTAGTTCACCTCCTTGTCCCTGAGGTGACGATGCTATGCTCTGACAGTGATGAAAGAAATTGTGCAAATGTTGATCCTGGAACACAAAGAAGGCTTGTCAATTCACTGTGAGGTATACTGGAGTAAAAAGTACTCAATTGAGATCTGGGGAATCGGTCACATTACACACAGTAAAAATAAACCAACCTGTGTGTAAATGGTGGACACGAGGTGGGTCGACACCTTAAACAAAGGTTTGCCTCCATCCACCCATTTCACTTCTGGACCTGAATGCTAAAAGTGCAAAATGAGATATTAACAATTACCTCATATTTTATATACTAAAATGGGGTCAAAAACAAACAAGCCTGGGGAACACCAACTGAGATTTTAACCTCCTGAACCCCGGAACTGTCAGGAAATGCAAAAACCAACCACAATAATACACATACAGTATTGTCATTTTTGAACAATTAACAAATGTAATTTATTTCTCACTTGGTATTTGTACTACGATAATATAGTTACAGTGGCCAGAGCAATCCACTCCTTCCTTGATGATCACATTGTGTTGTTCCTAGTTCCATAAAAAATTAAGATACAGTAATGTATAAGTAAAGCTGCAAAACATGTATTTATTTATTGTTTATTAATTAGACACGAGGGGTTGCAGTTTCTCCGTTGTCTGAAGCTCAAATGCCACGTGTTAGTGCGGGTCGCCGACTAATTTATTCACGATTATTAGTTTTAGTCGCAATCCGCAATCTTAAGCTCGGTCTAAAGTGCAGGTCATGTATTCTCCTTCAATTGTGCAGGTACGTGTGAGAGTAATAGACGTGAACAGTGAGCAGTTACCTTGCTTGCACCCTCCTGGTAGCTGAGATATCCAGCGGGCAGATTGGCTGCCACAGCGATGTGACACTCGTTCATGATCACACGTCCGTCTTTCAGGAGAGGAAGCCAGGCGTAACCCACTGAGAATGGATGCGGAATGTAAAGAGTGCAGCAATTTCACTGGGAACTTCGAAAGCGCAAGGATATTATGGGATTTGGCTACCTTGCGTCTCAACCTGTTCTCTCTTTTTAGTGCTGGCTTTGCTGTTGCTCTCACAACTGACATGGTAGAGAGTGAAGAGCAGATGATGTTTCTCATGGAGCTGGGTTGGGAGCTCAATCTTAAACTGTGAGAGAAAAATTCACGCAAACATTCTGACGTGGACTCAATTTATTTATTTGTATTTATATACTAATTACCTCATCGTAGAACTCCGGGTTCTGCTGATGGTGTAATACCGCAGCAAAGGCATTTTTACTAAACAGAGGTCCTCCAGGCCGCCCATAGATGCACTGTGGAATAATGGCAATGGCTGGTTAAAGCTTGTGTGAGGTGGCAATGTTGTTTGTTTTCACACCGAGATAAATTTACCTTAAGTGGTAAAGCATCTTCATTATCTGAGTCCATGAACTCAATGCAGACAGCCAAGTTTCTAGCCTTTTGTTAGGACACATCAAGGCACAAGGTTTACTACTAAGAATATTGGAGTTGAGGGTATTTTAGCGGGTTAAAAACAATTCTTTCCATCCTTGTGATACCTTCGCAAAAGACTTCTGGCCGTCGTACTTCAAGAATTTGGGGTAGACGTAGAGGTGATTATTGTAGATGGTGAAAGGTTGGGAACATTTGGCTATGTATGGCACAAACTCCTCCACCTCAAAGAAGACTGGGTTCTTCTCACTCACATCAAACTGCTTCACAGGAATGTAGGATGAGGTAACACAATCTATAGAAGCAGCACGGACGGAAAGTACATAAACAATTGGCAGGAAACATGAGCTACATCTGATTCGACCAAGAAGTGACATTCGAATCCTTACTGGCCAAGTCGGGCGCAACGTTGTCGATGGTAATGTCAAGGTTTCCGAGGATCACAGGCAGCTTGGCCATCTTCTCTGGTCTGAAATTTAACAAAGTTACACATCTGCTAATAGATTGATGTAATTAGCAATGTGAACATTTTATTTTTGATACAACTGGCAGTGTTCCAACTGATATTTAAAACAACAACTGAAAAATAAATTGACGAACTTTCTGAAGTCAGCCAACAGTTTGAGCATGTCTTCATTGGATAGTTTGTTGTTGTCCTGTCTGTACAAAGGTGAGAACCGAGAACTTTTGTCAAGGGTCCCAGAAGCATCTTTGAACAAAGGCCTGGAAGAAAAAGTGTAAAGTCAGCACCGACAATTGACTATCAATACCAGTGTATCCATGGGTTCCCATGGTGGGATACAATTACAAAAAATGGTTTTCCCCAAATATTTGTCAATAAAGTGTATGTGAATCCATTAACGTTTAAATGGAAGGGAATTTGTAACTGCAGGGTGTACTATACTGAAGACAGTATCCACAATGTGTTCTTATAATATAAGGTTGCAGCTATACAGCTTCAAGTCAAAAGAAAAAGAAATTACCTTGCTGACCAAGCAAAAGGCATCCGGTACTGGCCCAAGCGGTTACATGCCAGCTTGGCATTTTTCAGGACTTTTTGAGCCACCTGTAGGGATTACATGCAAACACAGCTACGGTTAAACACATTCTGCATCTCAAAGACACTGAAAAGTGAATTCGGAGATATGCTACAACTTTAGATTTTGTGTTTATGCTTCATTGACCAACAAAGCTGTTTTCCCATTCAGTACCCATCAGCTACCTCTGGAATCCCACAGGACAAAAAGGCCAAGGACTCTTTCACATTGATGCCATCCCATACTGCTGGTGTCCACCACTGGATTCGGGGAATGCCACCGCGACAGGAACAGACAACCTTACGGCCACAGTTCCGGTCGGCCACCTCATCACTGGAGGCATGGAACATGGTCTACTTGGACTCGATGTCCTCCACCTCTCCCGGAGGGTGGGCAAAGTTCTACCGTAGGTGGGAGTTGAAGCTTCTTCTGACAGCCTCCATCCCTCTCTCGGGGGTGGAAGGAATGCGGCTGCAGGTCCTATTATGTGACAACTTAATTGATCATATGACTATGGCTTAGGGTGTCCTCGTCTGAACATAGGGTTCCTAATGGACAGTCCATGACACGCACAGAAGTCCAACAGAACACCACTTGGGCTGTGGTTTTGGTGTGTGGTGGTGGGGGTATTCCTCCCAATAACACCCTTCCAGGTCTTACTGCCATTGCCCATATGAGGGTTTAAGTACGCAGCAGAACGACGAAGTTCCCGACAGGAGCGCTCTCCAGCACCCCCTCCAGGAACTCCCAAATTGGTGAGTATTCTGAACTACTGTTTGGTGCATCAGCACAAACAACAGTCAGGACCTGTCCTTCCAACCAAAGGCAAAGAGGCGACCCGCTTGTCCAATGGAGTAAACTTCAAAATACAGGCATCAACTCCAGGGTAATAGGTTTATAAGTAATAACCTGTACAGCATCTCTCACTATGAGAAACTCCAGTGGAAAAGTGTCCAACCTTTCTCTAGAGGATTGCCCAGGCTGTGTGTGGAGGTGAGCCTGATTATATCTGTCAGAATGTCTCAACCTCGGACACTAGCTCAGCCTTTTTCCTTGCCAGAGTGGTGACATTCCACCTCCCGAGACTCCCTGTGGCCAGGGGTCGGACTGCCAAGGCTGCCACCCATCTTACTACGCACCTGACCCCCTTGGGGCTGCCCACAAGTGAGGAGGTCATGGGAAGTGGGGCACACAATGCCTCTTTGGCCTGTGCCAGGCGGGGCTACATGAGTGTAGACAGAACCACCAGGCCACCTTCACCAGGTCACCTTCGAGACCCACCTCGAGGCCTGGCTTCAGAAGGGGGCCGAGGTGATTCACGTCCAGGCAGAGGAAACTTCGGTCCATTTATTTTTAGCATAATTAGGGGTAATTTAAGATGAGCGTTCTCTGGTCCCTCACCTAGGACCTATTTGTAATGGGTAACCCCGACCAAGGGCGAAAATCCTCAGATATCTTGACTCCGAGGATCATCATGACACACAAACCCGTCCACCACGATAAGGTGATGGCTCAGGTAAGATTGAGATATAAAAGTCTAGTTCTTTACTCGCGTTACATTTTGTTTTAGCTGTTGAATGCAATTGCCAAGTGTGCTAGCGCAAATTTTTAAAAATGAGAATTCAGTTGGAAACTTCTCATTCCTTTTTGAAATTGTAATTGATAAAAAGATAATTGCAAACAGTCTGCATATAAGCACTTAATGATACATTCCAAAAAATCTCTGTGAAAGGTGGTGTAAATATTCAATGAAGCCTGTATACAACTACATCATATGGAAAGACATTGTTACATTATCTTAACAGGAGTGACGATATAAACAAGGTCAATGCTGGCCAACACTTAACTCAAAATCCATTTGTAATGTAGATTAGTTTGATAAGGTCTTGGGCTCTCGGCCTTTACCTTGGTGGAGTCAGAATTCTTCATGTAAGGCTCGGCACAGTGATTGATTCCTCCCTGCAGCACCTTCTCAATGCGAGCCACCAGGAATATATCAGGATGAGGGCATGTTACAGAAAACACTCCCTATCGATTACAATTTCAATTAGTCAACTTAAATGGCAATAAATAAAAGGTGTTGACAGACTTTTTTTTTTTACCTGTCGAGGATAGCGCATGACTGTGTCTGGCACTCCGTGGATCAATCGTGGACCTTCAGGGATAATCTCTCCCCCGCCATTTATATACTGACTCTCAAAATTGGGCATCATGCCCCTGACAGATGGGTGGTTGAGGTCCACGTGGAAGTCAGATGAGATCTTCCTTCCGTTTTGAATGTCAAACAGTGAAAGGGTCACATAGAATGGCTCCACCTGGAGATGGAAGGGAAAAAAAGCTGAAATTTTCTGATAAGCAACACAAACACACGTTTGTGTCTCATTGGAGGAAGGCAAAATGAGCTCTTTCAGGACAGTTTCGAATGAAGAAATTGGTATCTGAACAATTTTCTGGTTGCTATGTTAATAGTCTCTGAGGAGCAAACAGTAAGCAAAGACCATCCACCTGTCTTACGTATTTACTCATGTGGATAATTAGATTTCTGGGACTTGTGGTCTACTGTGATAGGAAACTCACATTTGTTGTTGGTCCCTCCTCATTCTCAGCCACACAGCTTTGCAGATTAAACGAAAGGTCATTGCAGTTAATGAGCACACGCTTGCCAAACTTTTCTTCAAACTGCTTGACATCTGGTTCTATTCCTGAGAAATCCAGTTTCTAAAGGGTAAAACAGAAGCAGCCCAATTTACAAACACTACATTTTCACTGTTGCACGTATCAAAGTAATTGGACATAATTACTTGTGTATCAGGGTCAAGGGTGAAAAGCTTCAACCTTGTTTCATTTCTCATCCTTGACTCTATATCTCTTGCGCTCTGAGGGGGGAAAAAAAAGATTCATTTAAAAGGACAAAGTGTCTGGATTTCTAGACAAGAGGCACACCCTCACTGCAGACTTTTTCAGTCAGGTGGTTTAATCATTAGTACATTTTTTGGCCACATCTGGAAATTGCATATTTACGTTTTACAGTTTCATGTGGTGCAAATGGTTATGGTGGTGCAAATGGTTATACTGTCAAGCTGTTTTCCAGTGAAGTTCCCACTAACTGCTCTTCAAAAATTGACTATTTTATAATCCTCTGGTACTTTGCATCACAAAACAAATGCTAAAATATCTACTTCAAAATACATTGAAACACATTTCAAGAACCTTTTCAAATCATGGTAGAGAATTTTTTTTTGCATATAATGTTAAAGGCCCATGACAAGAGGTCTGCATTAAATGTAGCATTACACTAAATTCTAAACAAACTGCTGAATCCAAATTTAAGAAATACTATTGTACTTATAAGATTTCTATTTTGTATATTTCTGTTGTGAAGTGATTTGTAAAGAAGCTACAGTACCTGAAAACTGTCCATACTGCCAGACGAACTGTCTGACTTTCCAAGATCATCATCTAGGAAAAAATTCAAGAAATCACTAAAGTCAGACATGTGGAAGATATTCTGGCCCACTTTACCAAATCCCCCCCAAATTGGTTTACTCGTGTGTTGAGAAAACAGTGACAAAGAGATCTACAGTAGGTCAGTGATTCCCAACCAGTGTGCTGTGAGAGCTCTTCTGGTGTGCTGTGGGAAATTATCAAATTTCACGTAATTGGTCAAAATATTACTCATTTACTAAAAATAATGTATCTTTGTTCATCTGTCAATGACAGCGGCATAGAAAGACAGGGAACATGTAAATTATCTTCTATTAGTTGGAAGAAAGTGTATAATTGATTTTCGTATCCACTTTTTGTGACATTTTTGTTTGTTGGCGTGGTGTGAGATTTTTCAAATGCAAGCTATGTGACTTGGCCCTAAAAATGTTGGGAATCACTGCAGTAGGTAGAAAAGAAAAGGACTCTGCTGTAATTTGCAGATGGGTGTTTGGGGGGGTGTTAGTTTCAAAAACTTTGAACATATGAAAATATATTTTTGACTGCTTTAAAAATTATGGCAAAAAAATTGTATTTCAAGCATGTCCTTTTGAAGATTCCTTTTCCCCTATAACTGAAAATGGGCCCTATGTTTTTTTTTTTGGGGGGGGGAGCTGTTAGTTGACGTAAAAAAAAAAACAAGGTACCAAGGTAACACAAAATTGGAATTTCATAGGACAACGCCAGAAGGAGGACAAAAAAAAGGGCATACAGTATATAAATAGATAGACAGATGAGCATGCTGACCATCATGGCTGTCTCCATTCCTCTTGTCTTGCATCGCGATCTCAAAGGTGCTGTGTAAGATCTTATTGAGCGTGTTGATCCAATCTTCCATCTCCCCTTCACTGTCTGCAGCCAGCAGATAGGCGCTCTTATCTTGCATCTTCAGCTCAAAAGCAAACCTCCGAACCTTGTTATTCTGTAGCATTGAAAGATTTTACCAAATCATGAATTTATGTATTAGGAAGGACAGATTATAGTTTGGCAGTACAAAAAAGTCAGAGAAAAGATGGAAAAACATCATTTTCTGGCACCTTTTCTAAACACAGATTTAGTTAATTTATAATGTAATATTAGATCTCCAGATGTGACCATGACCTTTACACTCTATAACTTGTTATTGCCAAATCTCTAAAAAAAAACCATTTGATTCTAATAGATCATGCTCTTATCAAACAGCATCTTGCTTCACTTTAATGCTCACATCATCATTACTGCCAAGCAACAAAAATCAACACAAACAAAAAGAGTATTTAAGTCAAACACTCCCTTGGATCGAACTAGTCAACTAAGTCTGCACGAAGCATCTATAACATGTGAGTCACTTTTTGGAAAGAGGGGCCACCCAGATGTAAGCTTTCACAGAAATCAGCTGGATAAAGCGATTTAAGAATAGAAGCGTTTTTCCATCTACATCTCAAAGCAACACTGGAGGAGTGATGTCATTGTCTCTGCAGAGATTCGGAAACAAAACTGCTGACTGACTGGGCTCCAGTTTGTCAACCACAGAACGTTAAAATAGACAAAAATATAACTAATTGTTATGAGGCTTCCATGGATTGTCGTGTTTTGGATTGTACTGCAGTGGTTGGAACATGTTATTATAACAGAGTTTCAGTGATAGTATAGGCAAAGGTGGTTGGATATTATCTACAGGCTCGCTTGCTGAATAAACACAGGGAGGAGTGTTGAGTAGAGAAATAAAGGCGAGACTTTCATAAACTGAGTTTATGATCTAATACAGCAAGTTGAAAGCTATGACTCTCCTCAGTGTTATTAGAACTGTGGATTCAGTTATTGGTCAGGTTTAATCTAAATATGTATATACGTCAATTGCCATCTTAAAGTGCAGAAGCAGCTTGAGCCTCAGCGTGATGTCACTCGAAATGCCATTGCGGCTACATTGCGCAACATGTGCAGGTTCATACTCAGACCACAGTTTGCTGACTGTACGTCATATTATCCCCGTTACTGCAGCATTTTAGAAACTGCCGGTGGGACTGTGGTGATTATTGCAAACAGTATATCGGAGGTATACGTGTTAGAATAAAGGGGTTGTGAGGTCAGATGCCATAGCTGTTGGACCTGACAGAGGGGTTGGCTGATTGATGGGTCAAGGTCTCAGGTTGTTCCATATGATGCAGACTCATCCAAGCACGTCTACATTGATCTTGCGTTGAGCAGCAGGGCAAAGCATATCATTAGAATGCATAATGCAGTTCCCCACATTGTCAGCCATTTTAGAGCAAAATGTTCTGACTGATATTCAAGACCCACAGAATACAATTTTCTGTGACAATATAAACACCAACTAAAAGAAAGAGAGGACTCTTTTTTTTCCACCAGAAAATAGTCTCTAGTTTTTTTGTTCTTTACTAATCAGCACTTGAACATGGTTGGTTTCACCCGAATCATTGGTTTCTGACAAGAAAGCGGAGATACTGAGCTTCTTGTAAAAAGATACATCAAACAGAAGAATTATTTTTTCACCAATGTTTTTTGCTTTTGTGGGCTTCAAACTTTAATAAAATAAGTAGGGCTTTTGATGGGAAAAATATAATTTAGTTATAGTTACAACTATTAAATGCTTCGTAAATGCTGGAGCTGAACATCAGTGGTTTTTCTTAACCATATCATTTATAATCTTTTCTCACAACTACGACACACATTTTTTACAAAGTACCACGACACATACTCTGTTTATACCATAATTTACCTAATCTGTTCAACTGTGATGTTTCTAAACTTATCCGACATCCACCAGGGTGCCATTTTTCTCTCATAAGCAACAGGTCAAGCTGAAATTCAACCCCTAATCTTTATCTTCTACTCAGAAGCTGTGCTGATCTTAACCCCAAAGTGATACAACGCCCGCATCTACAGCAATATGTTTGTCATTACAGTGGTTTACAAACCAAAATTTAACAGACAATCAACAAACAGATATTCTTCCTTGCTTACCTGTTGAAAAACATACCAAGGCTCAGGTATCAAATGCACAGCCCACCACTGTGTGAACTTTTCCGAAACTTTAGGTAGATTCATACAATCAACAGCATTTATAAACGAGGAATTAATTTGAAAAAAGCGCACCCTTCCCAACTCCCTCCCAGGGCCAACACTTGACCTTCCATCATCAAGACTTCCCCAGTAGACATCCGACAGAGAAAATTGGGTCAGTGTGGGCCCAGTTTATCTTCTGAGATGACATATGATAATACACACAGCGAGTCTCCGCCTTCATTCAGATGTGAACGTGGCTGTGCTTGTAAGACTTCACCATTCACCTTGTTTTACTAGCTGACAGTAAAGAGGAGTGAAAGTTTTCCAGATTCTACTCAGGTTAACAGGAAAGAAAATTGCAGTGGCATCACAATCAGTGTTTGCGCAATTAGGTTTGGAGTTATTTCCTGGAAACTGGAGGATACTTCAGTACCGACAATCTTTCACTTCTGGTAAATTGTGTTTTAATACACAGGTGGGTACTGCTTACATCCTGCGCTACCTCAGTTCAGGGTCACTGTGGTTTGATAGATCAAAACAGTGTTATGTAACTAAGGCTTACCTGAACAACACCCATACAGGAGTCCAAGAAAATGGTTCCTTTGGGCTCTTTGGAGATCTTCTCATCTTTGTAGAAATTTAAATTGTAAGAGCCATCTCCCAACTGCGTCAGATGGAAATATCGTCTCTTGAATGACTGATGTGATAAGAAGAGAGACTTGTGTTTAGCTGTGACATTGCAACTGTGTTCATTGTTATTTAAAGTCTCCACCTTTGCTATACAACGCAGTTAACAAATTCCAAAAAGATAACTATCTCTGAGCCAAGTGCTGGTCAGTACGTCAATATTGTGAGGAGCCTGCTACAATCACTTCACCGGATGTTGGGAAAAAATAAGCGGTGATGCATTTTAACCAGGTCGGATCTCAAATCACATTTTCCCAATGTGATGAATGAGAATGTAACCAATATGTTCCGGTCATTCTCCCAAACTAAAATTGTTGTACTGTATATTTTAATGAGGAAAAATAGCACAACCTAAGTTTGTTCTTTAGAAAAATATACAGCAATGATCTAATAAAAGAATTAAATAGTTTTTGTCACACTGCATAAATTAAATGGCCACTGCACTGCTCTTTCTGGTGTGGCCACCTTGGCCATTTGGAGGCAGCAAACTTGGAGGCAAGACAAACAGCTGTATAAATTGCTCATTGCGAAAGCTCTACTCGTTTCAGCTAATCGGAATTGTACTAATATTAGTTGTTCCTTGCGGTGGATGTAGAATATATAACTGAGTGCTGTTACAATTGCTATCGACAGATCTTCCTGCACCGTTTGTTTTTAATACATTGATTAGAGGGTTATAGTACTGTGAAAAAGGTGCTATTTACGTTTGCATTAAAAAAGGGGACTGAAAGTCTGAGCTATGTGGTTATTTTGAATATACAAGTTGTAATTGTCTTTTACTTTTTGGGATTAGTTTCACAGTAGGAATGGCAATAAACAGCTTGAAGCCTTGTGAACTGAGTTGAGTGCACTGCCGCCATTCAGCATTCGTATCACAAGTCCGTGATAGATCAAGCAAAAAAATATATTAAAAAAATTCTGCCAAATGACAGGTTGTATTTCAAGGTACCTCTGTACCTTCCTCATGAGCTAGACTCATTGCCTTTTGGCCATCATCCATTCAGCACAAAGCTTTTGAAAACACAGTTTTATCCCTTTCTTACCCTCATGGTAACACTGATTGCACTGTTCATGTTGCCTTTACAGAGCCAACCATGTTTGGTGATCCCATCCTTTTGGGATCCAAGTGAGGCTGAATCCTGCAGGTAAAAACAACACTCAGATAAACATCAGCTCAACATGACTAACCCATCAACCTTCTAAAACGCGAAGGACAGTACAGTCACCTTTTATGTGTTTGAACATACCCCCAAAAATGACCCTATAGGCAAAATCATGAAGGTTAAACAATAGTACAGTATGAGGACATTATATCATGGATGCTAATAAGCCAGCCTGCCAAAAAACTGCCTCACTGTGCAGAAACCCTGTGATCTCTGGCTTTGAGACAGCACAGAGTCCAATGTGGTGTGGGTCTGACTCCACTGTCCAAATAAGCAGGCAGGAGAACATTAAACAAACTTTGTGTGTTATCCCAAATAAATAGGGAGATCTTGATCGTGACACATCTCAGGTTGTTTTCACATTTCAGAGGTGGGCCAGTAGGAAAGTTTGACCTTTGCCAGAAGGTATTTCAAAAGTTACATCAGTGATGAAGAGCTTTAGGAATACAGTACAGCAACATGGGAAGAAACAATGTGGGGGGAAGGGGAGAACGAACTCCACAGTAAGTCCTGGTTTAGATCATCCTTGCATTGATTTTACGCTCACAAACTTTAGAACGTAGAAACTATTTTCCTAAGACTTGGAGGTACTTCAAAGCTGGAATGACCTTTCAAGATGCTGATGTTCTGGTCCAACATCACCTCCTCTTTCTGTCTTTTTTCCTTTGTATTTTCCTCAGGCTCAAAGCATGAAAAAAAGTATTTTAAAATGCTGGCATAATGTTTCCAATGGTCCTAATGGCAAAATCCACAAGCCATCTGGAAGAGTTCACGGTCTGATTGTCCTCGTCACTGTGTAGACAACACCCGAGAGGCAAACAAATCAGTGGGTTCATTTCCTCTGACCTGAATTAGCGCTGAAAAACAACACACCAAGTGAAAAGAAAGGTGGTCTCATTATTTGGGGGGTTTTATGGTAAGATTTCCACCCATTAATTTTCTACAGTGCAACCTCATGATGGTCCCGGATGAGCAGAAGCCTATCCCAGCAGACTTTGGAGGAAAGGCGGGGTACACCCTGACCTCATTGGATTTGTTGCCACCCAACCTTCAATTAACCTAACATGCATATTTTTACAAAACGAGATGTGGCACTCAGAGAAAACCCATCCAAGCACGGGGCAATATGGAAACCCCACACAAAAAGGCAGGAGCTGAGATTTGAACCCAGAACCTTGTAACTGTACTTCAGATGTTCTAATCACTTGGCACATGGTAATTTAAATTGCCAAAATGTTGTCACGACTTATTGAATGTCAGTGAGAGATGTTTAGCATAAAAGGAAACTGACTAATCAAACAAGCAAGTGCATAAAATGTAGCAAAAGAATATCAGCTTTTCTATTGGATGCGCACTTTCAAGGCACACACTATTCATCCCATGATGGTCAGGTGTGTCAAGTCATTAGAGCTCTTTCTACTTCCCTACCTTGCTTTAAGTTATGTCTATCCGTCCATTTTCTATATTTTTTTCCTCATAATTGTAAGAAAGAGCCTATCGCTGTTGACTTTGTTCAAGAAGCGGTGTATACCTTTGACTGGTCACCATCGGAATACCAAATGGAATTAACCAATATAATTTAAGGACAATAAAGCAGGAAAACATTCACAATGTTTGGAAGAAAAAAAAATGAGGTTAATCTCCAGATGTATGTGGTCAGTCATCTTAAGAACCCTGCTGGAATAATGCATTCCAAAATATGTTGAGCCCTGGTGCAACACTACCACAAACATGCCAGACTATATTTTGCAACAAAACACTATATTTTGCTGTAATTAGAAAGAGGTTCGTGTTGGGCAGTTGCAGCATCGTCATGAAATTCCTTCAGAGAGGAAATCAGGAATGGTTTATTTATTTCCATTTCCATTATTCGTTAGGGGAAAATATTGGTAAGTCAACCAGTATCCTGAATGAATTGTGTTTGCCTTGATTTCCAGGATACATTAACGCTGTCTGCTAAATAGTCAAAGCCTGAAAAGAAATTCAAAAATAAATTAACTTCTGCCATAAACAGTTTGTTTTTCAAGTCCAAATCAAATCATCCACTCAGTTTAAAAAAAGAAGAAGACAGAAACTCACTTCGTCTTTGTCAACATCCTCATCCACTTCAAAGACATGGACTGCCAATTTGTCAGGCCTGGAAACTTTGCTGTAAATTGTGAAATATTATAAATACATATACACCAAGACAACTTTTAACAAGACAAACCTACATGAAATTCTGACAAAAATAGGATTATGATTTTAAATACATAGTGGTGGCCCATTTGTTGTTTTACAGGGTGAGCTAATGACTCTGTAAATGAAAAGAGTCATGAGAAAGCAGCCCACTCTGGTAAATGCATTTCAAGCTAAGATTATTCATGGAAAAATGCCAGGGTGTATTCTGCCCGGTAGAGTCAAAAAAAGAAAAGTACTAGCGAGAACTGGTTGAAGATTTCATGTGACGTTTTTAACAGCCAACTCACCTCACAGTGCATTGTTTTAACATCCTGAATATCTGCAAAGCGTAAAAGCGTTTGGAAACGCCGGACACGAGAAGGTCATCAACAATCCATTCAACTAAAATTAATGTAAGAGTGAGACTCTTAAGGGAAGAGGCAGGCCAAGGCAGGCTAGTGACACAATATCCCGACAATGAGGGTGGTTTCCACTCAGTCAGAAATTATCCAGAGTATCATTAAAAAGAAACCAGTCTATGCTGGAGTGAAATGGGAATTGTTTGTGTGGGGCGTTTCCTTGAAATTATGCAATGACAATATTCTAACCCCCCTCCCCCATCTTGAGCAGGTTAACGTTTTATTATTTCAACATATGTATTTGTGTGATGCGATGCAACTTTTACACATGAGAATGTTTTCTTTACCACTTTGCTGCCATCAATAAAGCGTGCTGAAGTTTATAAGGACTTACATTGGAAGCTGGCGGAAGTCTCCTGAATAAGCTTCATACTTGTAGTTGACAATGTGCCAGTCTGTCTTGTAGGTCTTAATGCACTGAGAAGACATAGTGAAAGCTGATTAAAAACCACTAATACGATAGTATAACACGATTAAAACACACAGCATACATATCGTAATTACACGTTTGAAAAAAAGGGTGCGGGCAACTGCAAGATAAAATTGCAATCACAGTAATGAGTTAAATGCAGTGATATCAAATAAATAGGTCTTCTAAAGTATGAAAGAACACAATTTCAAAAATCAGAATAAAAAAAAAAATAAACCAATAGAAATTCTTCTTCTGTCAGAGAAAATCCACACAATTATACTAACAAAGTGTAAACAGCAACACCAAAGCAAACCAAAGCAAATTTATTTCTGTAGCACATTTCATCTCAGATCACAGAGCCCTACTGGATTTGTTTTGTCAGTGTGAAATGTCCAAAAATGTATACTAATCACAACGCGACACAAAGCTAAAAGCAATGGATGAATCAGATATAAGGAAAAGTAATGAGCATTTGCTTTGTTTCCACCTCGGTCTGATATCCCCCCAGCTCAAGCCTAGTGGGAGTGCTTTCTCTTCAATTCTTGGAAAAAGGCATCTGTTCACGGACAAAGTGAAAGGTAGGAGCGGCTCACTGGTGTTTATTCAACAGATATTTTATAATATCAGATGAAATGCAATTCAATCTAGGGAGCAGTCGGAAACAGAAACAGGCTTGTGCTGATCTGATCTTTACAGCTGTGTCGAGCAACACCTAACTGGCAGATTTTGTTTCTTTGAGGTTAAAAGTGACCACTGTTCAGAAAGCTAAGCTGATGGTCCTAATAGTTTTTTAGGTCAGAGCTGTGCGGTAAACCCTCAGTAAAACTCACTTACAGGACTTTATTTAGCTATCTTCCATCTTCTTTGAGGGTTGTTTTTATTGTTGCTCTAGATAGTTATTCTACATAATAATCATACAGACCATGAATTGATTATCGTGGGAGCAGTTTATGGTGTCTTTCAAGGCATCACACAGAATGCTAATGTGTGGTGGTAAAAAGGATTTATTGGAAATATAGAACTATATATCCATCCATTTTCTGAGCCGCTTATCCTCACAAGGGTCGCGGGGAGTGCTGGAGCCAATCCCAGCTGTCATCCGGAAGGAGGCAGGGTACACCCTGAACTAGCTGCTAGCCAACTGCATGGCACACGGAGACAGACAACAGTCGCACTCACAATCACACCTAGGGGCAATTTAGAATCTCCAATTCATTCATGTTTTTGGGATGTGGGAGAAAATCGGAATGCCCAGAGAAAATGCAAGCACGGACAGAGCATGCAAACTCCACACAGGGAGGGCTAGGATTGAACCCGGGTCCTGAGAACTGTCAGGCCAACGCTTTTACAGCTGCATCACTGTGCCGCCTACACCTGCATAATACTACATAAATATAAAGTCAACTAAAGGCACAACTATTTAGAGCATTGGGATCATAGTTCTGAATCCCAGCCCCGCCTGTGTAGAGTTTACATATTCTCCCCGTGCCTGAGTGGATTTTCTCCGGGCACTTCGCTTTTCTCCCACATCCCAAAAGCATGCATTGATTGAAAACTCTAAATTGTCCTGAGGTGTGATTGTGGCTGTGAATAGTTGTTTATTTCTATGTGCCTTGCAATTGGCTGGCAACCAGTTCAGGGTGTACCGGGCCGCCTGCCTGAATTTAGGAGGAATAGACTCGAGCACACTGATGGTGTAGTGATACACACGCCTGGCTTTGGTGCAGGCAGCGTGGGATCGATTCCCGCTCAGTGATGGTGTCGATATCCGCCCTGCGACTGACTGGCGACCAGTTCAGGGTGTAGTCCGCCTTTCGCCCGAAGCTAGCCGGGATAGGCTCCAGCTTTCCTGCAACCCTTGTGAGGATAAGCAGCTTGGATAATGACATGACATGACTCTAGCACTCCTGCGACTTTTGTGTGGATAAGCAGCTCAGAAAATGGATAGAATCTTGTGCAAACAGTTCTTGAACCACTGCATATTGAAAGCTGAACAACAAAATGCTGAACCTGGCTTAGCATAGCATTATGTTCCTTAGCACACATTGATGTTAGCATGCGAGCAATAACTTAAAACACTCCAAAGACAAATAAACTCAAGACTATCAGAAATATACTATTTTAAAGACAATTGTTCAATTAGCTTATTACGTTTTTACTGCTTTAAAACTGTGGACATACATTTTAGCTACTTTTTGGTCCAAGCAAGTGGTGAGGTCTTTCCAACCTCATTCACAAAAAGTCCTTTCCCATCTTACAATGCATTTCAACCAATTAAAAAGAGACGCACAGGAAGCACTCTTAAGAGCAACAGTCAGAGAAGTACCACGTATTTGAACATCTGGGTATTGATTTACTCTTATCACCCCTCCACACAAAAAAAACTATGATGCTCCAACATAAAGTTTGTCATAATGCAGCATAATGACCTGTAATGAGTTAATTCATTCTGCAGACGAGAGTCAGCTATATTTCACGTGAAATAAACACTATTCGTGACATTCTCGGACGTGCTACATGTAATATTGCTAATCCACGTAACAGATTAGGTAATGACTCACATTACTGTCACTCTTTGACGAATGATTACATTTCATGATTGCATTCCAGCCTTGTGGAGCAGCATTTCCATCTATCTAAGTGTTATATTCCCCAGTCCTATAATTACTGTAGTCTTGCCTTATCAGTTTCACTAAACATACAGAGCTGTAGTTTGACATTTTACTGCCGGGACTGTCCTCACTGTGATGGTTTCACAATTATTTACATTGCATTATATATATGTACCTACCTCTTGGACGAACAGACTCTGAGCCTCCCTCTCTGCATTGTCAGGCACTGTGGGATAGAGGCTCCTTCCTTGCCGCCTCAATGTTGAAATCTGCAATACAGAGATTGAGATTTGGTCACCAAAGAAATGCTACGTCTTAATGCCCCTCGAGATGTGATAGAGAAGACCATCAACATGCAGCCAAACATGATCACCAGTGAAATGTGAAAGTGAAATGCAGTTGACAGAATGTAGACTCCCTAAATGTCTTTTTCCATATTTTAGCACATGCTGAATCTGGCTCAATGCCCCTGTTGTACAGATGGTCGCCTAGTAATCAGCATCTCAGCACCTTTAATACCTCCTTAAAAGTCTTTTGCTCAAGGCCAACAAGCTCACTGCATTCTGGCCAAACGGCATTTCCATCCTCCAAAATCGTAATTATGTTTTTATGCAGACAGAAAACCTCTCGTTTTTATTAATGTATTTATTTTATATGAAGAAAATTTGTCTGAGCTCACGTCAAAATACAGTATGTGATAACGATAGGACATTCTATAAAGTATATGATCAGACTAACATATAACATTATGTGTGTAGTTTCATATTCTATCAATGATTGTTTTTCTCATGTTTCTGTGAGACATTTAATTCTGTGCACAAGTCTTTAAGTCACTGTAAAACTATGTGATTTGTCAATGTGATGTTAAGTGAGAGAAGTTCGTCTGAGAGCAGGTCGAATGTGTTCTGCTTTTATCCAAGTGGCCAGTGAAATCGAAATGTTTGCTGTGTAAGTGGGGGATTCAGACAAAGGCAAGTGCGCTGATCTTTTCTTAATACAAACGCAATTCCAATGAAGTTGTGTAAAACATGAACAAAAACAGAATACATTGAGTTGAAGTGATCAACTATTGTTTTTAGCAAATAATCGTTAACTTGGCATTTTATGGCTCCAACAAAGATAGGACAAGGTCATGTTTACCACTGTGTTATATCCCTTTTTGTTTTAACAATATTCAATACATGTTTGAGAAGTGAGGACTCTAATTGTTGAAGCTTTGTAGGTGGAACACTTTCCCATTCTTGCTCGGTGTACAGCTTTAGCTATTCAGCAATCTGGGATCTCTGTTGTCGTATTTTACGCTTCATAATGCGGTAGACACATTCAATAGGAGAGAAGTCTGGACTGCTGGCGGGCCAGTCTAATACCCCCACTCTTTTACTACAAAGCCACACTGTTGTAACACGTGCTGAATGTGGTTTGGCATTGTCTTGCTGAAATAAGCAGAGGTGTCCATGAAAAAGACGTTGCTTGGATGGCAGAATATGTTTCTCCAAAACCTTTGTCTACCTTTTAGCATTAATGGTGCCCAATGAATAGAGCCCCCATACCATCATAAATGCTATCTTTTGAACATTTTTTTCTTTTTCTTTTTTTTAACTGGACGGTTCTTTTCCTCTTTGGCCCGGAGGATACGACATCCACAATTTCCAAAAACAATTTGAAATGTGGACTAATCGGACTGCAGAACACTTTTACATTTTTCATCAGTCCAACTTAGACGAGCTTGAGTCCAGGGATGCTGGTGACGTTTCTGGGTGTTCCTGATGAATGGCTTTTGCTTCGTGTAGTAGAGTTTGAAATTGTACTGTCACGGCAGCTCCTTTTGTACCCAATCATGACACCCACCTGTTCCCAATTAGCCTGTTCACCTGTAGAATTTTCCAAACAGGTGTTTGATGAGCGTTCCTCAAATTTCTCTTTTTACCCACCTGTCCCATCTTTTTTAGTGTGTTGCAGCCATAAAATTCCAAGTTAATGATTATTTGCTAAAAACAATAAATTGAATCTGTTTCGACATAAAATAGCTTGTCTTTATAGTGTATTCAATTAAACATGGGTTAAAAATGATTTGCAAATTATTGTAATCTGTTTTTATTTATGTTTAACACAACATCCCAACTTCATTGGATTAAGTGACAATAAAATAATCATTAACCCTAAGGTAAGAATATTTTGGAACAAAAAGACCAACCACTTATGACAAACACCACAATGTGTTTGCATGCATGAACTTGGCATTCTTTTCTGATGTGCAAACCAGTTTTCCTGCAGGGGAGATGGTTATCTTTACAATCGACGACTAATTGAATAACATGGACATGACAAAAATGTGAGGAAGTGGTTTAAAAGATTAACATTTTATTGGTTTACAAATGAACAGAAAACTGTAAATCATGAAGGGCATGCTAATGTGGGCGTGATTTCTCAGATATTTTATTTGGTTCATGAGGTTCTTGTTGTCTTGAAAATAAAGCCATTTAACCAAAACTTTTAACTTAAGGATATACAACACATTTAATGATAGCAGCCAGTGCAACTTCAATTTGCGGGGAAATTCTGCTCCTTATTGGTATTTTAAAATGGTCCATAATTCGAAACTGGTGACATGGGCTTCAGTTCATGCCTGGTGAGACACTGTCATCAAAGACAGACGTACAAATTCATGAAGAAACAATCAATGAAGGTCTCAAGAGTCAGGGGAGGGAAGAGAAAGAGGTAGCAACGCCCAAATGACACATTGTTTTTGTAGCCGTAAAATTCAATACTGCTGGATTCTGATGGATGGACTGGAAACTACTTCAAACAGAATAAGGGAAAAGGCTGATAATCTTGGACAAATACCTTCAGATTCATCGAAAGAGTGTGGAGAAACCAGCACAAAAGTGCACTATGCCAACATTTTCTAAATACAAAACAGATGGCGAGAGTACACACATTGTCTCATAGAAAAACACCACCAACATATGACTTGATGTGCTGGAGGAGATAAAATACAGGTACAGTGCCTTGTGAAAGTATTCGGCCCCCTATAACTTTTCAAACTTTTGCCACATTTCAGGCTTCAAACATAAAGATATAAAATAATTTTTTTGTCAAGAATCAACAACAAGTGGGACACAATCTTGAAGTGGAATGAAATTTATTGGATATTTTATACTTTTTTAACGAATAAACTGAAAAGTGGGGCGTGCAATATTATTCATTATTGAATCATCCAATGTTGACTGATGATGATAAATAGAATCTGCTGCATGTAATCAAGTCTATGTATAAACGCACCTGCTCTGTGATAGTCTCAGGGTTCTGTTTAAAGTGCAGAGAGGATCATGAAGACCAAGAAACACACCAGGTAGGTCCGAGATACTCGTGGAGAAGTTTAAGTCCGGATTTGGATACAAATAGATTTCCCAAACTTTAAACATCTCAAGGAGCACTGTACAAGCAATCATGTTGAAATGGAAGGAGTATCAGACCACTGCAAATCTAGCAAGACCTGCCCGTCCCTCTGAACTTTCACCTCGAACAAGGAGAAGACTGATCAGAGATGCAGCCAAGAGGCCCATGATCACCCTGGATGAACTGCAGAGATCTACACCTGAGGTGGGATCGTCTGTCCATAGCACAACAATCAATCGTACACTGCACAAATCTGGACTTTATGGAAGAGTGGCAAGAAGAAAGCCATTTCTCAAAGATACCCATAAAAAGTCTTGTTTGAAGTTTGCTACAACCCACCTGGGAGACATGTGGAAGAAGGTGCTCTGATAGGATGAAACCAAAATCAAACATTTTGGCCATAATGCAAAATGATATGTTTGGCATAAAAGCAACACAGCTCATCACCCTGAACACACCATCCTCACTGTCAAACATGGTGGTGGGAGCCTCATTGTTTGGGCCTACTTTTCTTCAACAGGGACAGGGAAGATGGTTCAAATTGATGGGAAGATGAATGGAGCCAAATACAGGACCATTCTGGATGAAAACCTGTTGGAGTCTGCAAAAGACCTGAGACTGGGACGGAGATTTATCTTGCAACAGGACAATGATCCAAAACATAAAGCTATATCTACAATGGAATGGTTCACAAATAAACGTATCCAGTGTTAGAATGGCCAAGTCAAAGTCCAGACCTGAATCCAATGAAGAATCTGCGGGCAGAGCTCAAGACTGTTGTTCACAAACACTCTCCATCCAACCTCACTAAGCTTGAGCTGTTTTGCAAGGAAGAATGGGCAAACCTGATAGAGACATACCCCCAAGCGACTTGCAGCTGTAATTTCTAACGCACTTATTAACGCAAGGGGGGGGGGGGGGGGTGAATAAAATTGCACGCCCCACTTTGCAGGTTTTTATTTGTTAAAAGTTTAAAATATCCAATAAATTTTGCTCCATTTCACAATTGTGTCCCACTTGTTGATGATTTTTGACAGAAAATTGAAATTTTATATCTTTATGTTTGAAGCCTGAAATGTGGCGAAAGGTTGAAAAGTTCTAGGGGGCCAAATACTTCCACAAGGCACCGTATCAGATAGAAGTTATAATAAGGAAGAATGGACAGACACTTGACTTTCTACAATAATTCACCAACAGAGGGGTTCTTTCCACTTGTTTTGGCTTACATTGTATTGGCTAACCATCAACAAGCATTTTTTTTGTGTCATTTGTTTTTTAAACCAAACCTTGATGAAGTGTGAATACATACTGCCTGCTGAAAGGCTACTAAAACTTTCCTTAACAGCCGTCTATCGAGGCGGAAGCAGATGCCATGTTCAATCATTAGACTTTGAGTGTTTCCTCCCCCCAAGAGTCAGAATCACCTGTCACCCCCTGACAATGTACCACTTGTGTATAGCGCTACTACGATCCCCCTTCACAGCAAGCTCAAACATGATACATGAAAAGATAAAGTCAAGTCTGTACTACAGTCACTGGGAGTCTGGCTGCCAAGCGTGTGACGATCTGATCAGGCCGATCAAATTGGTGGAAAGTCTACTTTTTATAAGGTAAAATGTTTTATAATGCTATTTTTCTTGTTAGTACATACACATCACACATTTCTCAAGTATTAAACAGATTACTCTCATGTGTATTCATTTAAATGGGGAGGCATGAATTTAACTCAAGGTTATTCTGTATTTTTTTTTATAATGAATAAACTCCTCTCATGTCTCAAGGCGTCACTCACTGTACTGTGGTAGCTGGACTGACACGTTTCATTAGTTCTGTAACTGAGTGCTGGGAGGCTGTTGTGATGAGTATTGAAAT
Source organism: Syngnathoides biaculeatus (assembly GCF_019802595.1). Taxonomy (NCBI): domain Eukaryota; kingdom Metazoa; phylum Chordata; class Actinopteri; order Syngnathiformes; family Syngnathidae; genus Syngnathoides; species Syngnathoides biaculeatus. The sequence continues at coordinate 10,835,045 of NC_084653.1, read as the reverse complement.
TGAGGAAGGCAATTGAAACAATGATGAATGGAAGCGGTGGGCCGATACTTTGGTAACAGGAGTTTGCATTACATATACGAGAATGCTCTATTAAATTGTTTTTTTTTAAAGGAATTTGTGTAAACAGTACACAAACACCAAATTGCCATTCCTTTAAAGTCAACTAACTTGAGTGTCAAAGTAGAGCCTCTGGAAATCTCTGGTCTTTTGGTCCACAGTGATGTGGTCTTTTATCCACAGTTAATAGAGCATCATAAAAAAGTATAAAAGTCATGGTCAGTGACAAAAAGATGTCCTGTTACAGTTACAGCTGTGAAAACAAAATTCATACACCACCATTTCAGAATTTAATAAGCTCGTTGGCAAGGTCATACAGTCTTTGTGCACTATTAGTATGCTCAAAAAGTCAAATTTCCTGAGGTAAAAGCACAGAATCAGGTTTCCATTAAATGTTTCTGCCTCGACGTGGAACCTTGGAGGAAACAAATGTCCTGCGCAATGTGGCTGCAGATAACGCTTGCTGTGACAGAATGTGGCAATTAAACCAATGACCCTTGACCTCCCAATGGCTACAGCATGGAAGGATGTAAACAAAGGAAAAGCCACACCGGGTAACTACACCCAGTAGTCACAACAATGACCCAGAGGAAAGGGCTGCAGAAGCAAAACAAATACAGAAAAGAACACACTAGTGGTAGTGAAATAGTGAAATACTTGGGCACATTAGCTCACATAAATTCAATTATAGGCCTTGCGTGATCAGTACACCCTCAAACACATTAATCATTTTTTTTAATCAAAAGCACTCTTATTCAGTAATGTGAGAGGATCGACAGTAAACCAAAGCCTAAGTACCACTCCCCTATATAATTAGACACGCCTAGCTTCATTTGACCCTTTTGCTTGCGACTAACGCCAATCCATCTGTCTTATAGCTGGAACCTTTGTGAAAAGATTGAGTACAGGCATACGGTCTGTACGACATGTCTGGAACTCACCTCAAAGTCCTCCAAGGGAAACTGCAGCATGTCCCTGAGGACATCACTGAGGATCTGAGTCTTCCTCTGCACCAGAACATTTTCATAGTCCAGCGGCTCGATCACCTTGGGCTTTACCTGGAAATACAAAGAAACATTTTTTTTTAAATCACATTCTAAACCAATACATTTACTTTGATTTTAAACTTTTGGTGCATTCTTTGAAAGAAACACCCATAAAATTATTTTGAGTAAAAAAAATCATGCGAGGGAAAAGACAATGATAACCCATGGCCTTCGTGGGACCACATCAGATGCCTGTTCAAATGAAACGCTGATGCGAGAAATGTATGTATGTCTTATAATAGAAGGCTTTTCAATGATGTTAATAATTATTGTAATGTAAAGCAAAAGTCAAAACACACCTGAAGTGGTTTTGGAATTTAATCTAAAATAGCAGTCTAACTATAACTCTGCATGAGACAGAATCTTTGGAATGGAATTTATGCTTGACATGCTTTTTCCTATTTATTGTTTTTTTTTTTTTTTGGGGGGGGGGGATTGCATTCTCGCAAACCGGCTTCCTATTTACGGCAGTCGCGGTGATTCGAAGCAAGAGGCTGGCAGCTTGAAAAGTAGATCTTGGGGGGTAAAGAAATCTGGGCACCCCTGAGTTACATTGAAAACATTTCTGGGATATAACACAGCTAATGTTTCAATATCTAACTATAAAAGGTATGAAATTGTGATTTACTTTGACTTGATCTAAATTCTAACGTTAGACTAGTCTATCCATATATCTAAATGCGAACTGTCATTTTCCCCTGTTGTACTGCGTTATCTTGAAGTTGAAAACTTTTCCCCTCTCCATGCTGTAGGAAGATATAGATCATCTACTGCTAGCTTTCATCAATGGATTGACAATAGATAACGCTGTAAATTATGCGAGATTATAACCATACATCTCAATGAAATAAAATAATTTCATTATATGAATATTTAGTTTTGGAATTGAATGTCTATTGACCTCTTTAAAAATGTCTGAATTATGATTATGGTATGCTAACAACTACATACCCGGGTATAACAATTCAGTAAGTTATTTTAAGGTCCATCCCTAATCACACCTGCAACTTTATATCTACGGGCATGACTGGTGGATCACACCCGTAACTTTATATCTGCGGGCATGACTGACCCCACCCGTACATTTTTCAAATGTGAGTGACTGCTGTGTCTATATGTGCCCTGTGACTAACTGGTGACCAGTTCAGGGTGTAGTCCGCCTTTTGCTCAAAGTCAGCCGGGATAGGCACCCAACGACTCTAACCAGTAAAAGCGATGTTGAAAATGGTTGGATCTTTTACTTTTAACAGAGATGACAAATATCATAGTGATATTACTAAAATGTATTTTAATGATTTCCCTTCAAAATAAGAAAGATTGTCCAGCTTCATGGAGTATTGTGTTTGACCATAGAGGTGCCACTTTCAAGGAAAAATATTTAAAACATTATCCTCTCAAAGTACAGGGTGACTCTTGGTCATCTGGGTAGAGGAGAGCAGCTGCTCCTCCGCTTCAACGGGAGTCATATGAGGTGGCTCGGGGATCTAGTGAAGAACTGTTTTAAGCACGTCTCAGCAGGAGGTCCCAGGGATGACGCAGGTCATGCTGGAGAGACTGTCTCCCCACTGACCTGGGAATGCCTTGAGATCCCCCCAGAAGGACTGGCCAAATTGGCTGGGGAGTGGGAAGTCTGGGTTATGCTGCCGAAGCTGTCACCCTAGGTACAGAACCCCAGATGAGCATCTGAAAATTGCTAGGTGGATGGATTCAATAAAGTAGCTTGAATATCAATCTCCTTTATGATTTTACAAGTGAAGAGACCCTACCTTACCTTAAAGTTTGGCTATTGTCTCTTTGCATTCCCGTTTGGGCAATATCTGTGGCCCAAGATGGTCAGTCACATGGCACCATGTAAAATGGTCATGCTTAATAATACAAGAGCAAGTAAGCATGATCTCTTTCACTCAGCTCACAATGATATGTGGACAGTGGTGTTTTGAAATACAGTCAAGCTTGAGAAGAGGCCAGACCATTACGTGTATGTCCATCATATGTGCAAAATGGTAGAGGAATGGAGCATTTTGCATACACAACCACAATGAAATCACAGGACCATCTGAACCTGTGTAATCTAGCAATGCATTCAGTATTCTCCTTGAGTGACACAACCACTGAACCAATTAAGTTTGACTTCTGACCAAATAAAAATATTTTACGAGCCACAGTAATGGAATAAACTCAAGTTCAACATTCCTTTTCCTGAAGTGCTACACAGCATTCTAAACATGTGGTTGATGTGTATAATGATGCAGATGACCAACTAGGACTAACGCCCACATCACACCTGCTTTGAAACCTCTGTAACAGATTACAGTATAGATCATTTAAAAACAGCCACCATATTTATGCCTTACCACTACCTGTGCCATTGAGTCCACCTCAGTCTCCGCTGTAGCCAAGCTCTTATACTGTTGGGGACTCTCAATGACGAGCTCCTTCTTTCCAGCTTTACTTGCCCTTCCTTGCATTGTCAACAGCTGTGCTAAGGTATTTCCAAAAAAAATCCCCAAAAGAAGTGGTTAGTCAGCATATCCAACAGGGAAGAATTCTTGCGCTGGAATAAAGTTGTGGAGGTTTCTCTTTCACACACTTGAGCTCAAACCCTCCTTTTTCTGTAACTGATCTGTCTGAGTACTGGGCTAACACCCAGCCTGAGGAGATGCCCCTCCTACACTCCTCTGTGCTGCCCGGGGGAGTTAAACACCCCCACACATGGACACACTCATGCTATCTGAACCTCTATGATCCACCTGCACAGCAACATGTGGGTTGACAAAGACAAACTGAAAGAAATGAATTTTTAACGCATGCCATTCTGGTGGGGATTGACTAAAAGGTACGAGAGAGGACAGCTGAAAAAAGAATCATGAGAGACCGAGATGACATAAAACAATGTTTGTAGAGCATTACTCTACCCTGTGAAGGCAAGTGAGTCAGATCCCGTGATTTAGCGATGATGATGCAATACAGTAGATAAGATGCAGGTCGTCAGATTGCAGCACCACCAGCAAAACCTGGCCCTGAGAGATTAAAACACTTTAAGAGCAAGACTGGATGCTACAGAGGCAGGCAGCAGTGCTGTGGAATATTTCAAAGTTAAACAAATCATCAAATGCATTAAAGGATTAACTACGGACATTTTGCTTTTTTTCCTAAATTGTTATGTACAATTCCTAGACAGTGAATGAAGTGAACCTTTTTTAGAAAAAAATTACAGGTGCCAACTCTTGTCCGCGCAACAAGCAATATTAGCAAGTTTATGGCGCAACAATGGAAAAACTATGACCCTCAATTGGGTTTTTTGGTTCTACATAAAATATACTGTACTGTATTATTTTTAATGAAATTACCACAAGAGAGAAAATGAGTGAGAAATAAAGGAAAGCGTTTTTGTGAGAGGCCGTCGATAATGACTGCGTGGCCAATGACAGCACCCATTACATATCACCGAGAAATACTTAACACTTTGCTTTCTAGCTACTGAAGCATATGAAATTGTGAATATTATGGTAAAACACAGGAATCTTGCTTAAGATTGAACTCAGAAACTTTTATTTTTAATTTTTTAATTTTTGTGAAAGCTCATGTGCACTTTTAATTGGCTGTTACATCGGCAGCGTTGTGACGCTGACCACCTGTAAGTCGCCCCAAAACCAGTTGTTATGATAGCTAGTTTCCAAACCCTACACCTTATGACAGTTAAGTCGGTCTTGGTATGTGGCGTTTTCTGAAGGCATAGTTTGACCCTGTAATTATAGTACTGTAATTATTTCTACATCCAGGAACTCCTTTGTGAATGTATTCTGGTCATTTTTAAACTAAAGTTAAATTGTTTCTAAGACAAGTTGAATTCTTCGCAGATACCACTGTGACTGTCAGTAAAACAGCGACAGTATACGATCCCGGAGGTGAGATTAGGTCCAGCTTCTGTCTTGCTGCTTGTTGATACAACTGTTCAAGGGGCATTCCAATATGCCGCAGCCTCAGCCAACCTACCTTGGAATGGGACTGACCATTACAGAGGAGGATGTTATCTTTTCAAAGTGGTGTCAGTTTAAGACGAGGAGCGAGACCAGGGCAGCTCACCAACAGCTGCCACCCTTCCACTGACACAAGCTCCTACAGCCGCCCAACAGAGGCAATGTGGTGGAATTTAATGATGTCTTTACATCTTGATATTTAGCAATGGTGGTTTTTGAAGTGATATTTTAACGTTAGCTAATTATGAGGAAACAACTGTGCTGAGAAGCAACCCCTCCCCCCCAACATAAATAAATTAGGGGCAATCCAGATTTCTGTGGGATCTCAAACACGTGACAGTGACCTAAGTACAATATGTGTGTGTATGTAAAGTTTTGAAGAAGACAAACATCTTCGTAACTGTGTCACTTTGGTGGGAATGGCCACCATTCCTGATTGAGATCAGCATTCTTTTGTTTGTACAGGAAGTAAGTGAAAAAATGTGTTGAAGCCCTTGCTGCACATCAGATTGTGAGGAGGAGTGGCATGTAGTGAAACCAGATTCAGATCAGTAACAAAAATGAAAAAAAAAAAAGTGTACATTGTTTTACTTTTCATTGTAATGATGATGGGCATTTTTTTTCTAAATTTACTGAACAGAAGATCTGGAAAATTAACCATTATTACTATGGTGCCAATTTTTCAATAAGTGTAAAAGAGGCTATTGCAAGGGTCATTTTGCCACCCCAGGTACGTCATAACCCTTGGATAATGAAGGGCTACAGTACTGCCCCAATTTATATTCGGTTCATGTACAGAACAGAACGTTATTCTCTGCCTGTTTATCTCCAGGCCATTTTGGCAGAACACTAATTGGGATTCAATCAATTGTACCCTGGCGGGGCGGTGGAACATCTGGCTCGAGAGTCTGCCTCGCAGTTCTGAGGACTGGGGTTCAAATACCGGCCTCGCCTGTGTGGAATTTGCACGTTGACCCCATGCCTGCATCGTTTCTTTCTAGGCACTCCGGTTTCCTTCCACATCACAAAAACATGCATTAATTGGAGACTCTAAATTTCCCCAAGTGTGATTGTGAGTGCGATTGGTTGTTTGTTTCTATGTGTGTGATTGGCTGGCAACCAGTTCAGGGTGTACCCTGCCTCCTGCCTGAAATAGCTGCAATAGGCTCCAGCACTTCCCTGTCCCTTGTGAGGATGAGCAGCTCAGATAATGGCTGGCTGAATGCACTGTTAATTGTGCCCTCTACTGGTTGCTGCCAACTATTGAAACCCATCATACCCATATCTCTTCAACACCACACAACGTAACAGCAGTGATACAAATTTCTGATCAAAATTTGCGAAAAATGACAACATTGCTGGCAAATCTTCTTGAATAGTAAGCAACTGATGACTCAAACTCTCATTCGATTCAAAGCCCCACAACAAGACCCAAATGAAAGCAGCAGCAGTGCAGTTAAATGGCTCGTGCTGTTTTATAGCCACTTCTGGCAACACTTCAAAAATTTACCCCAATGTGTTTTGTTTTGTAACTGTGCTGCAACAGATGTTGGCATTATGCGATACAAAACATTATCTCAGTCTCAACCCACACACGTGTAAACAAAAGAGATTTGAATCAGCTGCATCAAAACCCGTTAAAGAAACTAACTTTAGCCTCAACATGATAAGGCCTTCATGTGTCATATAGTCAGTTCATGGAGAGTCCCGGAGGCATGAGAGAGTCATGAATGTAACAGAAGGCTGCGTCTGCCCTCATTTTAACTGTCTGTCTGGTGAACTTCTCAACTGACAGCAGTAGTGAAAATAGGATGGTACAAAGGGTTCATAGGGTGGTTTCCATCACTTCCCCCAAAAGGTAACGCTTTCATTATTTTTGTCAATGTCAAAAATTGGGATCATTAGTACAGTGAGTTGGAAATCAATTTGGACTTTTAATAAAATGTGGGTTATAGCTTGACTATAACCCAACTATCCATTCTCTACAGTGCTTGATTGCTTGTCCCTATTAGGGGCACGACTCACAGGTGAAGACTTCCCTATCTGACTTTGGCCTAGAGGCGGGGTACACCATGGACTGGTTCCCAGGCAATCTCAGGGCACAAAGAGACAAACAACCATTCAGATTAACATTCACTCACACGATCAATCAGTCTTCAATTGACATAACATGCAAACTTGACAAAGAAGGACACAAGGACACAGGAAGCAACAATTCAAACCGTGGACCTCACAACTATGGCGTGGCCAGTGGCCACTGTACTCCTTTCCTAAATATATACAGTGCAGTTTGTTAATGGTCTGTAACGGTATTGTAAATCCTATCGAGGAGTTAATGTTCCTTGCGCTCCTGCATGGTCAAAGACCATGGGACACATTATTCTAAAAGATAGAGAATTCCCCTATAATTTGTTTCTGTGAAAAGACTCACGAAAAGAAGTTAGCAAGACATTACCTCGGGTACATCCATTTGTGGTGGTCAACTTTTACAGGATCATATTCGTATTGCTCACTTACATAACAAAGGCTCGATAGGATCTTGGTGCGAGCCGTAGCAAAACAGGGTGTAACTTGGAATGTAATAAAAAACACAGCATACCCTTTACAGCCCCTTAGCAACCAGAGACCACACTGATATCAATCAAAACATGCCAATTAAAACACGATTAATGGTGATGCTGTTAAGTGGTCTGTCTGATGTGAGAGGTACAGTATAAAATCTGGATTTGTCCTACAAATGTATGTACTCAGTATAAACCTTAAATTAGATTGTATAAGAAACATAAAACACCAAAATTGATCTAAATCCAATTTTAGGAGTGCCCAAGGCGTCGAGAAAAAAAAGACGTCATTCTGTCATTAATTCTGTCGCTTACTTAAATTACACACATGCGAAAAAAACAGCAAGAAAAAGTAACTGCAGCTGCGCAAATGGCACTATGTCAGAATTAACAAGCTCGTCAGTGAGTCACCTCCAATTTTTATCTCTGATTTTCTCTTAAAAAAAAAAAAAAAAAAAAAAACTAAACTAAAACTAAAACAAACAAAAAATGTAGAATGCAGGAAGTTGGCTGCTTGAAAAGTAAATTTTAGAGCAGAAAAGTTTGGGCACTCCTGATCGAGAGCAAAGCTTCAATCAATCTTACTTACTGATCGCTGCAGACACAAATTTAAAAGGCACTCTATTACAATTAGGGAAAAAATATCAACTTGCCCGGATATCGTTCAAAATAATACAGGTGTGTGTGTGTGGTGGCGATAATGGTCCAGATTCAGCAATTAGGTTGAAATGTCTCAAAATACAAAGGTAATCACCAGAAGAAAAAAAAAAAAAGCCTATGGCCGTTGATGTTTTTCTTATAGATCCCTAAGTCAAGATATGAATTTTGCACAGCCTATCTGTGATCATAAAGTGAATGTCAAAGATGGCACTCTTTCAAAATGATTGCAGTCGAATAATATATCTTCAAAGAAAAATGTGGCGTAACGGTTAGACTATGGTTGGTCCTTGGAGGTTCCAGTGAAATGTTACTTGCATCCAAAACACTTCCCATATTTCAAAATAACAGAACAGAACAGAACATGTCTAACATTTTTTTAAATACCCCAAGGATCAATAAATATAGTAAACTTTACAAACCCCACTTCTTATCTTGCTGAAATTAGCAACTTTTTAGTCTCATGCAAGTTAAGCAACTCTGTACCCCTTTCAGAGATACTGCTAGGGGAAGGGGGAAGTGAAAGCTCAGAAAGACAATGACAGAATTTTTACTTGTGGTCTCAAGACTTCATATACTAAATTGTGTGCTTGTTGTATTTACATCATCACCATCACCAAACACAGGCTGGACTAAACCATTGCTTAGAAGAGGTAGAGGATCTTTGCTGAGCTAAGCTGATCATGTAATGGATGGAAGAACTCTGTGTGTAGCCAGCAATAATTATGTAATATATATATATATATTTTTTTTCAGGAAAAAAAAACAAAAAAAAAACTGTTGTTCCATCAATTGTTTTTGCTCTGGTTTACAAGTAAGAATTTAAGATACGAGTGTTGTATGGAGGAAGTGAATTTTATCCAACTCAACTCACTTCACAGCAAGAAGAAGTAACGCAGAATAAATCTTTATGTATGTCTAACTAAAAAAAAAAAAAAAAAAAAAGAAGACAGAATTGCATGTTATGTATTTAAATCAACAAAACCCTTTTCTGGACTTTATATCTCAATACTAGCAAACAATGATAAACACCATAGACAAGCTCAGGAATAGCATTGGTAATTTGGTGTTATAAGTCTTGAAACAAAGAATAGATGCACACAAATGGTAGAGCAACACAAGTACAGTATAGAGATTTTTTTTAATATACCCCCTGACCCATTTCAACATCTCCACCCACAAATTCTTCATTAAGTGACAATAAACTGACAATAAGCATTTTTGGAATTGGTTTCCTGCCCCCCCCCCCAAAAAAAAAAAAAAAAGGTTAATTTATTGGTGTTGAAATGAGAACGTGCTGTGTCCCACTATGTAGCCTCCATCTCAAAAAAAAAAAAATAACGATTTGTACTGCAACTTATAGGGGTGGTTGTGAAACTCAACTTCATGTGTCTCTATTATACTGCCTACAGGTGGCCAAGATGCAAGCAACAGAAGGAGCAGCACAATGTCCATTGAATTGACGCAAAAACTGTGGAAAAACTGTTCAACTCTTTAGATTCTATTCAGTTATGTCATTAGTGTATCTTAACTACAATATGATAAAGTGTTATATTTATAATTGGGCACTAAAACATTTTGGGGGGAGGGGCTCAAACAAATTAAAGACATCCCCATTCATTTCATAGGGGAAAATGATTTGTGCAGATACAGATTCCTATAATAATGGATACAGCTCTATTAAATGAAATTTAACAAGCTTTTGATTAATCGTTGACAAAATGCAGACCTGGTTTGGCATTTCTTAAGCTCCCCCACAAGAGACAACATCTCATTAGTTGTGGTTCATTGAAACCAAAAGTTTCATGGGGTGTGTGGGAATCACTACTCCCAAGACATGGGATAAAAGACACCTTTATCTTAGACCAAGTTGGCTTCCACACATCCTTTCTTTTGCAACAACATTCCTCCGATAAAACCACTAAATACTTCAGCACTTCACTGTTGTTGGCCATTGAAACACAAGATGAAAGTTGTGGCTTTATGAGAGCAAAGAATGAAAATACATGAACTATAGTGAGTTTTTTAAGGCTGAGACTGAGGAATGACCCAGGTTAGTCAAGTCGGTAGCAGTTGTCGAACACCTACATTCAAGTGTGCTTCATCTACTTAGGGCTGAATCAATCTGAAGGCAATGAATCAAATAACTAATAATTCAATTACCAAAACAAAAAAAAAACAATATCTCTCACTTAACACTTTTCAGTGATCATTCTACCAAGTGGACGAATGATGAGTCATGACTGACTCAAACTGACAGACTCTCTGTGTAGAGCTAAATTAGCGCGATGTTGGCGAGCCAGGAGGAAAGAGTGTGTAAAAATGGACAGTGTCCAAGGTTTGGTATCATTCGCTTAAAGAAATAAGTTAAGTGCAATGTGTCTACTACAAAGCAAAATTTACATGCTACAACAGCATATCTATGTTAACTGACACAAGGTCACGTAATCATTGTGTTATCTGTGTGTTTATTTTTATTTTCTTTTCATACTTTTATGTTACTATGATACGGTTCTTTTGTGATGTGGAATTCTGGAATGTTTCGAGGTGTGTCTATATAAGAAGACTGAGAAGGACCGTCAACAGAGCTTCTTACCACCACTCTTTGAACAAGTAGACAAGTACACGCCACACTGCATTCTGCCTTTCATTCTTGTACATTTCTGGACATTTGTTAACTTGGAATATTCGCTGGAAAGAACATTTGCCTGGTTGTTCAACTCTGGTGACTATTCATAGCTTGGCTCAACTACTCGGTCTTTGAACTTCTATTCTGTGTTTTATTTTTCTGTTGTGTTGTTGTGTGTGATTAAATTGTCTTAAACGCAATACAACTGTTTTGTCATATTTTGCTGGTTTGAGTTTGGGGATTTTAGTCTAAATTCACACATAACAATTGTTAGCTAATTTAAGAGTCTACCAGGAATAGTTAGAAAATATTGGAAGGCAAATGGCCAAAGATGGACACAGTTGCCAGTGTATGTTTAATCACTTTATTGATCAGAAACAAACACTAACAGCTTATTTATTTTTTTTAAAAAGCCCACTTCCCTTTCATCCATTGACACACACGTCACTGCACCACACCAGATCCTGCCTTTTAAAATGATCAAGATTCAAAGTCCTTGATATTTTCTAGACTGTGAGGAGAGCAACCCGAAGTGGACGACAATTATTTTTTTATCCGATTAATCTATAAAATAACCGGTAGAATAATCGATTCTAAAAGTATTTGATCACTGCAGTCCGAGTTATCTTTGCACACATCAAGTACTTCACACCCCTACAATATTGACCCGCTGCAATCAGAGGGAATTAAAAGGGAAACTGCAACGGTTCATATGATCTCTTAATCTGGCCTAATGGATTGCCAAGGTGCGAAAGGTATTGATGGGTGTGGCAACTGGAGAGTGTGACCCAATGGCAAATAATGTGATGAGAAAAGCGTACCAGTGCACGGTCACATTGCTTCACAAGACTGCTGCCTATAATGGGGATTAACTGAACCCCATCTACATGATAAGACCTTTCCCGAGCCAAGGGAGGTGATAGTGCCCTTGGCCTAATTCTCTGCTCTCAGCCAGGACCACCGTCACTCTGATTTCTGCTGATGAACCATCAGTGGAAAGGAGACACGTACTGCAGGCACTTTCGTACAAACAACAAGCAGAAGGGCAAGACAAGCTGGTACGGAGTAGCAGTAGCACGGCCAAGCCTGTCGCCTGTCACATGAAGAATGGTGATTGATTTCCGGCAGACAGAGAGACCTCTGTGCCCTAACGCCTGCCGGCCCCTCCTCATCCCCATGCCAGCCCGCAGAGGCTTTAACCCATGTAGTGCTTAGCGGAAGGCAAGATCCAGCACTCTGACTGCCCTACATTTTCTGCACTCATATTAACACTGTCTTGTTGCTGAATCGGGTGCATTTCTGGTACAATAAAGGAATAATACATGGTTCTTCATAAATAATATACTATACAGCTGTTGCATTTACTTTTGTCAGAAATGGAGAGTACACAATATATAGTAGAGGAAAAGACTACTCATCTAATTTGAAAATATTACAAGGACAAATGGTTCATGAAAGCACATTCACATAGCGGTCATAATATTATACACAATAAAAGTATATAGAAGAAGTATGTAAAATGTGGTTTCAAAATCGAGAAAAATCAATCCATTCTCTCCACTCTCAAATGTTGTCGGTGAGTCCGTTGAATGCTCTGAAACCACGCAGAGCTCAGACGTAAACTCCCAATCAAACACCTGTACTTCGGCCTTTGGAAAATGGATAATACTGTCTAAAATTGTTTTGATGCTTACGCATTAGCATAAACTCAACAAATATTAATTGGCTCAATGAAACTAGTTATGAAACAAATGGAATGCGATTAAAAGAAAACCTCTTAATATGGCTGCTAAGTCTTAAAGTGAAATTCCAAGTAGGTATAAATATGTTTCAACTTGTGACTGTGTTCACACAAATAATAATCTATCCAAAATAACCAATAAGGTAATTTGCAATTAATATCTGTCCTACCTTTCAGCCCTAAATATAGGTAACATTGTGCACCCATACACACCTTCAGCACTCTCGGTGTCGGAAAGATACGAGACTCCCTCCGACTCAGCACTCGCTCAACCTCAGTTGGCCCAATGGGCTCAGTGGCTCCTTTACAGATGTAGCCATTACAATTCCTCTCTAAAACAGTTCGCAGACCGTCAAAAACGACTGTGCTGGTGGTGCACCCCATTCCTTCAGGTCCAGTGCGACATCAGTCAGGAGAGCCTGCAAGTGACCCAGTTTTGACCCTTTTGCCCACTTCCTCGCCAGTCCATGATCTGACCCTACAATCTATCACTTCTAACCCAGGGAGGAAGCGCCGACGTCCAGGCACCAAGAGCCAGCGTGGCGAGCCTGAAGAGCAGGATGGCTACAGAATTAATAAATGCACAAGAAGAGGAGAGCCCTGCTGTATTTGTTACCGGCTCGACTCTGTGCAAGCTGGAATAAGCCAGTCAGCAGGCGAGATGCAGCAAGCGAGGGAGCGAGAGAGGAAGAGCACAGGACATGGGATGGGAGGGATGAAGGATACTGGGCGAGCTCTGCAGCAGCCTCAGTGCTGACCTTACAGGCAATATGCATAATTGTTTGCGACTCAAGTCTCAGTTGTCCTCTGTAGTCAGTGTTTTTCTCATTTTTCTTCCAATTACAATGCATTTGTATCATGTATTTTTAATGAAGTAGTTGAAATTTAACACTTTTAAGCCAGGATCCCTTTTAGCAGCCATAGGAGTGAGTATGAAATAAATGGGTTACAGTAAATGCGACCTTATATCTAGAGGGAGAAATTGCCCCTGCTCACAGACAAACAGCAATATGGCTGAATGCTTTTCTAGTTCAGATGCGCTGCCAAACCCATCAGTGTAACTCTCATCAAAGTGATGCTAAATACATCAGTCTTCAGCTTTAAAAAGTCTGAATATGGACAGCCCTATAGAGCAAAAAACATCATCGGATACAAACACAAAATAACCTCAGCTGTTGTCCAAACAGTGAAATGGGAGGATTTAAAGATATCAGCTGCTGCTTTAGCACAAACTGGACAGTCTGCCAAGAGTGCAGATATATCACCAGCAGAGGAACCAAAATGTGATCATTTGGAATTCTGGATAACAATTCATCTACAAGTACAGCCTTTGACAAAAATGTCTTAAGAACAGCACCAAGGGAGATGGGATATTAAAGCATGTTTAAATAAATTGCATTGCGTACCCGGCATATGCAGTGTTAAAAAAATCTGGCGATACTGTATATAGAATTCTGCTGTCTGGATTTTGTGTATTTTTTGTGCATTTTGGATCCAAAATAAATTCTGTCTATGCTTGATAAATGTCAGACTATTGGTGACGACAACAAATTGTAGCCCAATCAGATGTTAAAATAGGATAATCCATGATAAATTTAGGCTCTGTCCATAGCTGTGTTAAATGCTAGTGTGACTGTTCAGTGAACCAGGACCAGATGTGATTAAAAGCGCACTAAGTGTTGCATGTGACCACTGCAATAAATTGATGAAGATTTATCTCGATCAGATTCAGAGGAAGCTCCAGTTTGACCTATGTTATTTTAGTGAGAAAAATTGAATAAAGTAATTGATGGTGTAGTGGTATTCACCTGACTTTGGAGCACGGTGCATGGGTTCAGTTCCCACTCAGTGACCGTGTGAATATGAGTGTGAATGGTTGTACGTTTCGATATGTCCCTGCATCTGACAGGTGACCAGTTTAGGGTGTAGTCTGCCTATCGCCCAAACTCAGGTAGGATAGCTCCAGCGTCTACCTGGACAAGCGTGTTGAAAATGGATGGATATGTGGATTACAATCAACAATTCACGAAAAGAAATCCTTGAAAAACCATAATGTCACACAAAATAAAACTAAAAACATCAAAACATTAATTCCATTTGAAAACCAACAGAGATGGACCCAAGCTGTTTGCTAGTTTTATGATCATGAGAAGGAGGAAGGAAAGTGGTTTATTTATCCATGTCCCTCCTCATCATACTGGAGCAATACACAGAAGACAAATGGAATTCTCAGTTATCAAAAATGTGTCACAGCAGCGTGCAGCATACGCTCTAATTAACTCCTGAGGCAAGCGGTGTTAACTACGCACAATGGGCACTGGAAAAGAAGTGTCAACAACAGACTGACTCCCATACATGTTTATTTGGCAATTAGGCTTCCAAAAAATTCAACACGATCACAGTGTAGTATTTTGAGTGGGCGATTCCACTGTTCCGTCAGTGTTGCACTATGAATGCTCGTACGCCTTCCTTCCTGCATGCTGCTGCTGTGTTAATATTTCAGTAGCCTGGCACACTGAACTACATTTGCCTGTACAATGAAACGAGCCACAGGGCAAAGCTGCCGAACCTCCACAAATGGCGGATTCAAGAAAATAAAAAGAAAGGCTCTCTAACACAGTAAAAGGAGCGTGATTAGTTTTTAATGAGTGCTAAGAAATGTGGCAGCTCACATCTCACAGGCTCTCACTGTATTCTTAACCCTTAACAGACACTTACATCTATCTGCACAACAATGATAACCAATACAAGTGCGATATGGTACATTGGAAAGATTTTCAAAAGATTTTTGCTTTATGGGGTTTTACAGTATACAGACAAGTTCGAATTTAATTGCATTAGTTCAAATTTTTATGACAGAAAAATATACATTCCAATTCCTGCCGGTTCACAATACATGTTGGCATTACACACCAGGTGTTTCTCAGACAAAAAAAATATCAATTGGGCATTAAGTGATTAAATGTATGTTTGTCTTTTGTAATTATTTTTTTATATAATTAGTAATTCATAAAAACAGTGTGAGAAAAGAAGACTACACACTGAAAGCTAGGTGAAGTCATGTTCAGTTCAAAGCAGAAATACCAATGCAGGCACAGGCATTGTCACTTGTTATCAAGGTTATGGAATTTTTTCAATTGTTTCATTGTTAACTTATTTCTTTACTTGTGTGACAAGTAAGAATGTTTTTAAAAAGTGTGAGGTATGTGATACGCTATTAAACAGTGACTATTCTGGGGCCAAGAAAATGGATGATGACTCATCAATGACAGACATAGCTGAAAATGCCACTTATGGCAATCATAAATTTTCTGCCTTGAGGACACAGATTCCTACAATACAAGAAAGAGCACGCTCTTAAATACACAATAGACAGGACTTCGAATGATGGTTGTATTGGATTTCGCTTGGGGAAAAATTATCTCCTGCCCTGACTAGATTTTTTTTTTTTTGCACTTATTTGACCTTGTGACCATAATGATAGAAAACAGTCCAATTGTAAATTTAATGTGGAGTTTATTATTACGGAGGTGCCTTGAGATACGAGTTTAATTAGTTTCACAACATCATCACCAATCATCTTTTCCCATTGAGATGAATGGAAATGTCATTAATCCATTCTAGCAAATGAATACAAAAAAGTTTGTAAAGCTTTTAGATAAGAAAAATACCCATCTGTAATATTGTAATTTAAAAACATAATTAGATGTAACGCATTTAACAATTTTTTGTTACACTTCTTGCTTTAATTCACTAGACATTGTGCTACGGCTCCTCATGTGCGCATGTTGGCCATGTGTGGGCAGCATAATACAGACATACAGCTATATTGGAAGGAGATAATCACAATTGGTCAGTAATGCAAGGTAATATTTGTCCTTCTTCACAGAGGATAAATACCTTGTAATATATGCAAGTAATGCTATGTATTGTTATTCAGTATCTGCCTACAGATATCACTTAAAATTTGTGTGGAAATATTGTTGCAAAAAGAGTTATAATACTGCAAAAACGATGCTATAGGTTAGCCCATCAATGCGGCTCCTATTATGTGTTAGCATTAAGCTAGAGAACTTTAGGTAATGTTAGGTGGTCGCTTTAACTACCCATTATGTAATCCTCTCTGTTTAATGTTTAGTTTAACATTTAATATGAACTCAGAGCGGCAATAAAGACCCTTTTTTGATGAATTATTCATCTGCCAAACTGTTGGACGTTGTGAAATGAGTTGAGCTCACAGCAATCATACAGTTCACAGATCGCAAATTTTCACTTGCAAAACAACAATAACAAAAAACTAGCATTTTGAAAAATTCTCAAGTCAGGCCGGTCACTTGTTCTCAAGGCACCATTGTAGGCCTACTATATATGCGAAAAGAGATGGCGTTAGAATCAATACTGCCAGATTTGGTTTGGAGGGAATAATTTTTGTACAAGTGTCCTCTACCACTGATGGAGTCCCAAAGGGCACTGCTGAGTCATTGTTGCATGTCTGGCTTCTTCTAACCATTGCCATTCACCTTAAAAAAAATCACAGCCGAAGGCTGTGTCTGTGGCACACTAATAAAAGAACTGCTCTGACCTCCAAATTAGGACTGCATCAGACTTTCTAAACCTTGACTTAAAAATCTAGAATATGGTAAAGAAATGTGATGGGCACAGCGTTGTTCTGTCTGTTTATGGATATTTACACGTACAGTTAAGTATCCTCTGTAGGATGAGGAAGCTATGACATTCCATGCTGTCGCTACGCTTAAATCTGCAGCAGGTGCAGAGGAGATAAGAGCATCGGTGGCATAGATTACAGCTACAATGACAGCATTGCAGTGGAGTCTATGTTGAAAGTATCACATACTCTACCAACTGGTACTTCACAGCACATAAACATTACTTTATATCCCATTTGATTATAAACCTCTAGTTTCCTGACTGAATGTGAAAGCAGGCCTTTAGTCATCCTTTGTAACATCATTAGGGAAGATATAGCTGTCATTAATTTATTGATCATAATTCATTGGGGTGGCCACGACGAGTTTGAGAAATAACATTTCTACTAACAGGGTTATGTTGTATAGGCTAGAAGCATTCTTGGTATGACTGATTTCAATATTTCCATTTTTGTGCTGACTCGGCTTCGCTGTACACGCCTCTGTTTGGGGCCTCCACCTGTTTGGTCTTTCCAAGACAAACAAAATGTCATTGGAGATGTGATTCTTGGCATCTTCAACAGAATTCACATCACCAACAATGCCACTGACAAGCTCCTTGAAGATTTGCTGGTTCCTAAAACCAGAAATGCTGAAATTCCTAGGCTCTAGGCAGGTGCTGTCAATCAACCATCAGAACTGCCTCAGTCATGGAGTCATCCCACCATGAGCGTCTGGGTTTTCATCTTAAGCAGACGATGAGTGATAGCTACCTTACAATCCCTTGAAAGGGAGCCCATCAATCTGCAGTAGGACTACATCTTCCATAAGCAGGACACTAACAACCTGAACATCCAGTACGACTAGTACTACACAACATATACCACATGAAAACATTTTTGTGTGTGAAAGACAACAGCGCAAGTGAAATTGTCAAAACATTACAAATCATTGACAAGCATGAAGAATGTAGCAACACAGCTACCGTAACTGCTATTTGTTTGATCCTGAAAGTAAGCGAAATGTACAACTTCACATTAATTTAAAAGGGACATATCACATTCCTTGTTTTCACAGACAAGTGGTATTTATTGTTTGGGCTGAAACCGTAATGCTAACACTTTCAAATCAATTTTCTAGAGGTTTTGCATCTTCAATCTCTACAACACCATCTATCCATCCATCCATTTTCTGAGCCTGCTCTAAGATGCAAACTGAACGACTTTGAACCTGTTCACACTAATGGTCGGTGGAGGCAAAGTGAAACATCAGAGGCAACACGTGTGGAAAATAATAGGGTCAGCTCGAGTTTCCCCTTTACAATCTGAGATGTGAACATTCCAAAAAAAGCCACTAGAGGTGACAATCTATGCCTCAGTGAGGCCAGTCTCAAGAAGAATTGGCGTGTCTTTTGAGTAAACTTTCTGGGAGGAAGATGAAAGCTGTAGCTGCTTGTGTTTCAATGTCCAAGCTTCTGCTGTGGCACCGCGCAGGAATTAAGTGTGTCCGTGTCTTCAGAATCTTGTGGGCATCACCTGTGTATGCTGCCACATCATACGGATAGAACAAGACTGCCTGTCAGACAGGACAATAGAAGGACCCCAAAAAGGAAGCAGCTGTTTCCTGCTGGTGTGTGTAAACCATGTTAAAACAAAGTCATTTTACCATTTCCTTAAACTCTTGGTTAATGGAGAGTTTACAGCTATAATGCCATATAAATGTTAAATTCTCTTCAGTTCCTTTTGGAGCCAATGTTTGGAGTAGGGATCGGCATAACAACTGAATATTCAATTAACCGATTGGTCATTGACGGGGAAGTGGTTTGTATGCCTGACAATCAATCGCACAGAACATACAAACAACCACTTACATTGACATTTACACCTATGGACAATTTAGAGTCTTCACTTAACCTAATATGATGCATGTTTTTGGAATGTGGAAGGAAGCTAGGGGAAACCCATACATGCTTTGGGACCACATACAAACACAGAAAGGCCAGAGCGTGGATTTGAAGCATGAACCTCTAAACTGTGAGTCAGACACTATTAATTCACAGTGCTGCACTTTATCACAAAATTGAGCAAGGAAATTTTGTCAAAGGACTGAAAAACGCTTACTGTGTTTGCTCTCCCAAAGTTTTGTTTATGGGATGTTTCCTAGAGTCACACGTGGGTGGGCTGCAAACATTGGGCAGGAATTTCAAAAAGTCGTATGCTTCACATTTTAGAACCCCAAAATAGTTGACATGAAACAGGATAGCAGCTCTGAATGAAAATGAATGAAAAGAATGTCAGGTTATCCTGTACTGTATGTGTGGTAAAACAAACACAAGAGGCCCCCCATCCTCTTCCTTTAACTTGGTATTTCGGGATGCTTTATTCATCCCATGTGACCAAACAGAGGGGTTCTACTTCCACTGCTTTGGGGTGGAACTACAAAGCTAAGAATAAACTTGATACAAACTAAGTGCCATGTTGGTTGTGAGGTCTCGGAAGCAGGTTAATTTTACCACTAACACATGAAACTACTCAAGCAGGGCCTCCAGCAGCAGAGGTGGTCTGACATGGTGCCAAGGTCCCTGCGGTCGCCCTCTTATCCTTGCCAGCTCCATTTTGGCATCAATAGACAAAACACTGTGTAATCTCACACAAACATACTTCCTCACAGATTCTAGTGGTGTAACAGAGCTTCAGAGCTTGAATTTCAAACAGTGTAGAAAAAAATCTTAACATTGGAACAACTAGTAATTAATGAAAATAAAATAATTCAAAAGGGGGAAAAAAAGCAGTTTCTGGCACCTCAGGGATAGAATGTTTTTAGTGCCACCTACAGGCTGATATTGAAACACATTGACTTCTATGCATCATGCAATCAGAATAATTCTCCACGCACTGGCAACAATATTGGGTACACCTACCGAAATAAAAAAAAAAAATAGCACAATGAAAGGGATAAGTGATATTAATTTAATGCTTCCCTAGAGTCACATGTGGGTGGACTTTACGATCTTTATTAAGAAGACTTTAGGAAAAGTATACTGGTAATTCATTCATTCATTCATTATTGAGTTGTAGTTTGTATTGTTGTAGCATTTTTTTTTATTGTCAATATCAGATGCCATACAGTATATTTACACTGAGGCGCCACAGAGGCCACAGACTAGCTGTTACTATGACAGAGGTGGTTTGGCAAATCAAACCATCTTGTGTGGAGTTTGCATGTTCTGCCCATGCTTATGTGGGTCTTCTTCAGGTACGGTTTTCCGCCAACATTCCAAAAACGTTTGAATTGACTGAAGTTTAAAAAAAATTGTTGGTCGGTGTGAAGTACAGTGTGAATGGTTGGTTGTCTATATGTGCTCTATTGCAATTAACCAGTGAGCAAGCCAAGGTGTTCCCCGCCAAGGATAATTCGCGTGGACAGGCTCCACTTTACCTGTGACCGTCATAAGAACAAGCAGAGTAAATAATGGATCATGTTTTTTTATATGAAAGTGGATGATGAGCATTTTTACTTTACACTATATGCTTTATGTAAGTATTTATCATATATCATCACATTGCAGAGATGTACCTAATGTTGTAAAAAATACGTGTCTAAATCATGTGTCGTTCGCCACACAGAAAAACAACACAAACACTAATAACCTACTAAACTAGTGTCACTGAGACTACAAGTTAAGAAAGTAACGAGATCCTGCAAACGCTATTAAGGAAAGGACAACAGTGAAAAAAATGGTAAATGTTTCAGTTTTATCAGGCATACAGTTAAAAATACAGTTCATAGATCCATGGTGTAGCGGTGACCATGAATAGCAGATGGATTTTAAAGAGTGCCCGTCATCAAGGTCAAGCGTTGACATGAAGTGTGGAAGCTGAATTGTGAGGCAAGTTCACACTGGCCTGACAATGAGGCCCTTGGAGGGTGCAACTGCTGAAATGTGCTAATCACAATTCTATATCTGCTATTTTCTCAAAGCTTAACTTACATAAGAACGTCCCAGATGTGCCCTGATGCCACAGAATTGACAGAAATGTACAAGACGTCAGAAGATGTGCACAAAAAGAGATAGTTGATTTTTTTTTGTTTATTATTATTGCCTTGGCATCTAATTCAGATTTTACTGAAGAATCTATATTAGTTAATAAGCACACAAAAAAATGGAGGGACCCAGACATGGTCTTGTGGTGTGTTTGAGATGTGCGTGTGTGTCACTCAGAAGATAGGGGAGGTTGGTGTTTGAGAAACTTTAGGGATTAGCTAATCTGGGCTCTTTGTAAATCAGTGGAAATCCTCTTGAGCTCGCTACAGCGGGCACCGATGACAATCAGGGGTCTGTTGCACCTGATTGTGGGAGGAGGAGCTGACGAGGGCACATCTGCACGCCTGCATAATGGATAGTTGGCAGTAGATTTTGCTGTGGTACATCTCTACTAAACCCCCAAAGGTGTCACAAACAGGGGTGAAGGGTAAAGGTCAGTCCAAGATGGTGACACAGTTATTATTAAACTAAGTGATATCAGGTGAAAAAGTCAATTGTAGACTGTATAATTAAAAATCAATAAAGAGTAGCCAGTCTATGCACAATCTTTATGAAGAAGAGTTTGGCAAAAGTATACTGGTAATAATAATAATTATTACAAAAATTCAGTTAAGATACCTGTAGCAATGTTGAAAAAGTATCAATAAAATGTGTTATTTGAGCAAAACAAGCGGCATCCTGAGAAACCTTCACCCTTAAAAGCTGGCTCCACTCTTCCTGACAGAGGAAGCGCACGTTACGCACTACATTCTTATTAAAGAATGGCTGGACTCAGAGGCTCATCACCAAGCTGTATTAGTACTGCTCGTGTATTGCCTGTAGTATACACGCTATTTGATATGAGCATAGCCTCGTCACTCAGTCAATGACACACACACACACACAAAGTGCACAGCCGGCACAAAGAGCATAACATGCAATATAGCCCTCTCAGGACGAAACAATCTCATTATTTGCTGCAGATCCGGCGTCAGCTGTTGGTATGTTGCGAGCCTGCCTCACAGATCTTGCTCATTTCATAATGACCAGTGTGGCTGCTATGGTAACTAAGATGGATTTGACATTTTTGTTGGTCTTATGTGACCTTGAGTTGTAATAATGCATTTTTCAGCATCAGTGATTTTGCATCACATCTTCAAACAATGACCTTAGTATGCAATGAAAGAAAAATAGAACACAGTTTGTACTTTGACAATCACCTCATTAAAAAATGAACACTTTAATATACAAACAAAAACAACATGACCCTCTGCACACAGACCTGAAAAAAAGATGCTGTAATATGCACGCCAGGCCAGTAGTGGGCGATGAAACTTTATCAGGAAACAATATGCCCAGAAAAAGAAGCACAAAGAATTGTTAATATTTATGCAAAAGAAAACCAGATTCCAGTGTGCCAGAAATCATGTAAATAAGAAATAGCTCATCCAAAGCATACCGCATAGTGGGTCAAACCTGATATAACCTTGTAACTGAAAGCTGAATGAGCTCACTACGTGTTTATTGAGGACAGGAATAAGATTAATTATGAGATGTTTTGGATTTTGCTGTGGCCATATTCACTAAAGTACAGTATGTACAGTTTCTAATACAAAATCAGTCTTCTGTAAACTGCGCTCAAATAAAGCCCAGAATAAGTAGTAGTCATACAAATTCAGTAAGCATGGAAGTCTATTTTAAGGCCCACTTCAAAACTTAAACCTATCACCAAAAGTAACAGGGACAGTGAGCAAGATTACTTTGTTCACTTGACATCACCAACGTGTGATCAAGAAGAGGCACCTGCTGTGGAAACAACAACATAATGTATCCGTTCTAGCACAACACACTACAATCCTACCAGCCAAAGCAGAATCCCTGATAATTAAACTCCAAGGCAAAAAAACTAAATACTTATCAGGACCACAGTCCATAACTGAGACATCGTGTTTGAAAGGAAAAATATATTACTGAGGGCATCACTGCATGTAGTTGTCTGTGACATTATGATAATTAGTGATTACTGTGAGTCCACAGACCTTGCAGTTGTTTTAGTGGTGAAAAAAAAATTCATTTTTATGGACTGAACAGATTTACCGACCCACTCTACAGACATTTAAAATGGGCAAAATGGGCAAAATATTGTTGTGTTTGCTCTTGTATTGGATCTCAGTTATTGTCAACTCAGTATGTTACAAGGTGTCAGAAAAAAGAAAGGACGGGTGTTAGAAAATATCTATTTCAGACACAAATTAAGCTTTTCTTCTTGAAGCCTGTTTTCTCCATTGCTGCATGGGTTTTCTCCAGGCCCTCCGGTTTCCTCCCGAAACCCCAAAACATGTGTAGTAGGTTGATTGAAGACTCCAAATTGCCACTATGTGTGAATGTGAGTGCGAATGGTTGTTTGTATGTGGCCTGTAATTGGCTGGCAACTAATTCAGGGTGTGTCCCGCATCTCGCCCAAAGATAGCTGGGATAACATCCAGCACACCCACAACACTAGTGAGGAAAAGCGCAACAGAAAATTGATGGATGGATCTCCTCAAACCTCTTCTTTTTGTCTTTGGGGAAGCAATAACCGATTTAGTGGCAAATTTCAGTTAAAAATATCCACAAAAAGCTCATACGGACTGAAATTCTGAGGGATACACATAGTTGACGTGTCAAAATTACCGTGACATTTCAAACAGCGTCACTTACCCAAAAAACTCAACTTAGATGGCACAAATGGAACATTATCCACAAAAAGTACAGTGTGGGCAGTAGAATAGATCATGTACATGCTTTAATAATCAATAGTTTATTTGGAAGAATTGATTTGTTATGGCCAGTAGCTGCTGGGGGTTCAGATCCCCGCCTCACTCTGTGGAGTTTGCATGTTCTCCCCGTGTCAGCGTAGGTTTTCTCTGAGTACTCCAGAAAATACAGTACATCGTAGAGTAATTGAAGACTTTAAATTTCTCATCAGTGCGAATGGTTGTTTCTTTACATGTGCCCTGGGATTGGCTGGTGACCAGATCAGGATGTACCCTGTATCTCGCCTGAAGATAGGTGGAATAAGGTCCAGCATGCCCATGGCCCTAGTGAGGATAAGCAGTACGCAAATGGATGGATGGATGGATGGATGTATTCTGGAGGATTTTTGAAGTAAAGTTTTTTTTGCAATTCCACTGTTAATTACTGGTGGCCACCTAACACGTTACTACTGGAAGGATTCCAGGATCTTCCCCAACTCGGACGTCACGGCCATCTTGATGTTTTCGTTATCCTCTTGATGACCACCTTGAGCTTGGCAACATGGAAAACGAGAATCACATTGAGACAGAACAAAGCAAAAACTACATGATCCTTTTGTAGATGTGCCGGTTGATCATTTGGCCCTGTGTAAAGAAGAACTAGAAGTGGGCGATCACCTCTCACATCAAATAATGCAATCCACATGACTTTGACTTTGTCGTCACTGATCAAGACTCAATAGAAACTCTGGTCTCACTGATCTCATAATCACTCACTCTTCCCATTGCTTGATGATCTGACACCAAGGATATGTATAGAAAGCATGTGTAATCCAATGGCTGTAAGGACCTGAGTTCATGCCAGGGTGATTAAGTCCATGAGAAAAAAACTTGTAGTTTGGGTTCATGACACCACACCTGAAACCTTTGTGATAACCCCCAAACATTACAAAGTTATCCACATATGTACCATGTGTCAGCAGAGAGAGCTAAGTGCAAGTGTTTTAGGAGGAGACACTGTCCACCCTTTCCTGCCCCTCACTCTCCCCATCTCCCCAACCACAGTGTTAGATGAAAGAATGCAAGCTATGCATCTGTCAGGTGAGAAGTCATTAGAGGTGCAACCCTTTGGCAGCTCACATTCACACACTGCTCAGTGCACACACCAAAAGCATCAGCACGGGGTTCTGCAGGGATTATTTTACATAAAAAAAACAGTGTACACTGTGGGAAAAAGACATCAAAAGGAGCAACAGCTAACCGATCCATTTACTTGAATAATCATGCATTCCTCCACCACGTCCTCGGCAACTTTTGGGTGAATGAAAATAAGCACGCACGAGGCTCCTAAACACTCATTTACGGGAAATCCCTGATGAATGATAGTGAGTTGAACGTTTACTTTCATCTTTCAGCAGCCAGATAACATCAGCCCGAATGTTAAGTATATCCTCTGATGATTCACAGCAAAATCGAACAAATTACATCTTTCAACAATTCTTTTCCACAATATTTCTCACTCTTCTGTCAGGAGAATTAAACATCAGGGCTTCTTACAAGACTCATCAAACCTCTATAACAGCGGTTGGTGTTATTTGTCTTTAGGGAGAGAGTGAAGGGTCATTGACCACAGGGGGCCACAAGACGACATGACGTTCAAAGCAGATTACCCACTGAGAATGGGTTGTTAGCCCAACACTACAATCTTGAAGTCATCCGGAATCATGGTGAATTATCAAAGAAGTGCAAGGGGTAGGAAGGACTTGTATGGCAGTAATTTGGCTGCCATGAACAACTGTGTCACCATTTGATAAATGTAACAATGCAATCTTACAAAATTCAGTTGCACTGCTTCACATTGAGTACAGTATCCCAGCAACATGAGTCAATCCACCTGCATGATGCAGTGACGCATTCCTTAAAAAAAAAAAAAAGATAAATCTTGGTACAACAAGCTGGACAAATATGGTGAACGTTTATTTTTCATGAGAACAGTAGCTTGGTAACTAGATGGGCAGTAAGATACTTTCCCGTATGAAATTCTGGGAGCACAAATGCATGTTGCAGCACATCACCCCACTGTACTCTGGATTATGCACATTACATTTAGGCTTGTCATTCATACACAGTGACATAAGAAGATTATCAACTTTCAAAGAGGAATACCCAGATGATTTACAGCAAATAGCAGCGCACAGCACAAGGAAATAACAGTAAACCTAGAATTTCACACACGGAAATATCTTGTGTAGTCGTGAAATGGCCGTGTGTAAAGTAAGGATAAATGTGTTGGCATATTGCCTTGCCTTTAATCTGCTCCCTCATGGTAGCAGGCTAGCAACAGTTTTCCCCGCAATTACAAGATCTCTCTGAGCTGTAGTGAAGGTTACAAGGGAGAATTTACGTTTATGGACAATTCAAGTGGGCTCGGATGGTAAATACCCCTCTCTGGAAGAAAAGTAAACACACAGAGACTTAAAAGGAAATGTGGTAGCCATTAGTCCTCTCTTTGCAGACAGCCAGTGTGGATGAGCTGTACATATTAAGGGCCTTGTCAGGGTTTTAATCCAATGAGATTAATCTCCCGTCGAGTGCAGGAGTGAAGCCCAACAATTTAGCCTGGCTGAGCTTGAGCAGTTTCACCTCTCAGCTAACACACTGGACCTTGACAACACTAATGAATTTCTCATGTATGGCAGTGCTGCATCCACACACATGTTCACATGGAGGCCAGTTACAGGCTAATATAGTTATCTTTCAGGGCAAATACAGTTATATACAGGATGCGCAGTGTGTGCTCTGGGTTCAGAAGGGCACCATTCATTTGATACTTTGAAGTAGCTTGTGGTTGAAAAATACCAGTACTGCACTTACTCCTTGGGTTTACAAGGCTGCTGTGGGGGAGGGAGTCTGCCATAAACAGCAACCTGACATTTAAGTCTTTTCAACAGTGATCCCAAAAGAACAAGGGTATAATGGAGGAATGTTTAAGTTATGCGCTTAACAGACAGTTTGAACTAAATGCTAAAATGACCACACAAGACAATAAAAGACAATGCTAACAGGTACAGGTTCTCAACATGCTGTGTTTGCATCATTTGTTTGGTTGTCAATTCAGATGCATGTTAAATGCCAAAATATTGAATCTGAGAATGTCATTGATTGAGACAAACAATTGTTTCCTTGTTTGTTTTACCAGAAAACTGGGAAAGCAAAAGTGCTAGCCCTATTAGCTACAACGTAGTAAAAACCAAAAGCAAACTATAACTTCTATTCGTCCTGCAGTGGGGAAATTCGCAATACTACCAATTGTACCAGTTTACACAGCATTAAAAAAAAAAAAAAAAAAAATCAAGGTTGTCACTCAGGTCCTCTATCTTGTAGATGTTCTTAGTGTCTGCCAATTGACGCAAATTGGCAAGCTTTTTAATGGGAAGAGGAATTGAATTGAAGCATCCTCAATTGGATTTGTGCTGTTGATGATAATGTGCATCAATCCACATTGGAATATGGCTCCACAGTGTAACATGAATGAAGTTGTATATTTATTGAGTGGTCTACAACCCCAGGCTACTTTTTCCACAAGGAAATAACTTCTGAACCTCTGCTCAAACTGTTGTGTTTGGGAATCAACTTGAGTTTTGAATTTTACCATTTTGTCAGGGATAAGTAAGGATTTGACTTACAAACATTTAGCAATTATTGTCACATTTTACTTCATGAAGTACACTGAGGGAGCATCAATACTATTACCAAGGGACGCTGAGGTTTTGCATATGAGCAACCAACACAGCTGCTCTACCCTTCTACTCATTTTCCATTTGAATGGACGAGAGAGCGTTAAAATTAAACGAACTGGTAACTCAACAGCGAGTGCATTCCAAACCTCCTTCCAACATTGCATCTGGACTAAATAAAGAAGAAGCACCAACATCATCATCATTGCCTGCAGAAGCAGAATGTTTACAGATGTTAAAGTCATTTGGATTATGTAATGTATATACTGTATACCCAGAAGCAAATCAGACAGGTGCAGTGCACTAACTGACAGGGATGGCTTGTTATGGTAACCTCTTCACTCCAAAACAGTCCTGCTCCATCAGACGAATCACTTCATGAGAGCGGAGTCCAGTTCAAATAAAACCAGAGCTGACCGGCGCTATCTAGCAGAAGACCACTAGGCCACTGCTTTCCCACCACAACACGGAACACAGGAAGTCACGGGCACATCCTGACTGACAGACGGAAAAACATTTGCTCACTCGGGCAGTGGAAATAAGATGTTCATCCACAGTTTTTCATCATATGTCGGTGCATTGCAAATCTACAAAAGATAATTATGCAACTGACAAGCATGCCATTCGTCTATTGATCTCAGCCAGTGTGCAGCTGTGCCCCCCCCACACAAAAATCTATACTTCATCTGACAGGCTAGGGTGATGTTTCATGATTAAGAGCAGTTAATGATTCATGAGGATATCTAAAAAGGTACGTTTATGCTAAAACAACCAAGTAAAACGTATACATAGAAATCAGTTTTGTAACAACTACAGTATAAACATGGCTGAGCCAGTCGTTACAGAGATCACTTTGTAAAGCAACACTCTTAATATTCATCAAGTCCTCAAGAGTCAAACCAGTCTTCTTGAACACCCTTTTTTTGGGATACATGTCTATGTGATTTGGGGATGGCCATTTGGGAGCAAAGAATCACGTTTTGAGTGTTGTTGACTCATGTTTTTATGCCAGGATAAAGCTGACACAGGAGTTGTCATTGGGTACGTAGCTCAACTTTCCATATCCGACATGATCAAGCATAACATTGGAATGCACACTCAGTTTTGGCTGACTCAACAGCACCTCTGAGGCAAGAAGGCAAGTAGCGCATTACTTTTTCCTTGAATTACTTTTTAACAGAATGAAGCAGCAATCAATTCCACACAAGCAACTGACTAGTAGATAGACTATTATTCTGTCTGTAATATGAATGAAATGTTACTGCGTCATTACAATTTTACACTTTAAATAGCACACATGGTTTTCCCTTTAAGTAAAAAGATTGGGCACAGTCTCTGCAATTGGGCTAACCAGGGTCACTAAAGACTGGGTGGAAGAACCCTTTGAGTTCTCAAGTGCGGAATATCTCAACATTCCCATTCTCACTGCCTGCTCCATGTGGCAAACGTGGTTTATATTAAAATGAAAACTGGCAATAATCTTAGAAAAACCCAATCATT
This sequence comes from Syngnathoides biaculeatus, assembly GCF_019802595.1. Taxonomy (NCBI): domain Eukaryota; kingdom Metazoa; phylum Chordata; class Actinopteri; order Syngnathiformes; family Syngnathidae; genus Syngnathoides; species Syngnathoides biaculeatus. The sequence goes on along the minus strand of NC_084653.1, from coordinate 10,805,732 downwards.
TCATCTTATATTTGAACAACATGTCATATTTCTCACTTTCCTGGAAGCCCCCTCTCCACAAGCCATACATCATTGCGTAGTAATTCCGCCATTTGCCTGTAAACACTCCGTTTTTTAATTTGGAAAGGTTTGGCTTTGAACCGTGACGCTGTTGCAGTGAATAACAGATGAAAAGTCACAAGGCTGCACTTGGTTTGCTCATATGATGTCACTTGTAATGGAGAAATGTAGTCAGTTACCAACTGCCATTGAAACCTATAAATGACATTTAACATCAGGCTTTCAGATGCTATTTAGTTTCTATTGTAGACAATAAAACAATGCAACGAAACAACATTGTCGACTTTTAACTGTAGCAAAATTTTTTACCCAAAATTTCATGATGTTCAATAGGTATTGTTGGACTGAATTGAAACTTTGGGCTGCACCAGGCATTGAGGGAAACTACTAATGTGCACTGGTCACGCGAGCAGCCTCATGTATAATTGACCTATGTAGAGAATGGATACGCTTGTGTGCGCTTACTGTATATCTCTGCCCCTGTGTGTTTATTCTTAGAGAGTGCTATTTAGCATCGCTGTAATAAAATAACCTTTTAGTCGGCAAAACAGAGAGAACAAGCAGCCATTTATTAGAACAGATGGAGGGGGAAGAATATTGCTGAAGCCTGGCAGCGACTGCACTGACAGTGTGGTAATCTTCAGACATGCTTGGTCCTGCAGTGTACCTGTGAGTGCAAACATTGGCGACATAGCTGAGAATTTGCACTCTTGTGTCAGTTGGGCAATCTAGAGTGAACACACAAAACACATATACTGTATATGGAGAACACCATGAGTAATAAGTCTGGTTTCACAACTTATTAGAACACGAGTTCGATCCATGTAAATGATCAAAGACGGAATTTGCAATGTTGTCACAACTGGAAGACAACAACATTTATACATTTAGTGGATTTCTTTAGATACATTGGTATAGCAGTATGCTATCCAATAAATGTTGCCTTTACAATATTGATATTATGTGTTTACAGTTTGCAGTGTTGTCCATGATATTAGGTGCTTCAACCTCTCAGCTCTATACCAGTTCTGCAAAAGGGCAAACTGCAAAAATACCACCACAACAATCACGAATGGACACTTTAGAATCTTCAATTAACTTAATATGCATGTTTATAACTTGGATGCACACTGGGATTTGTTATCAGCGAGTTTTCAAATGTAAGTACAGTACTTGTGGTTATTCTCAGTCCAAACAAAAGAAAAACAAAAAGTGCTATTGGTGCATCCCTACATTTTTCCCATGCTGCTCAGTTTTGTGTTCTGGCCATCCACTGCAGCACTTCAACAAATAGTGATACACATCCAGTGCAGGGAAGGCTAAGCTTGTGGACAGAGCAACACTAGCTGGCAGGCAGACTATTGATGACAATTACATAACTGTCTCCCGGCAGTTCAATAAACTGCGTACACTATTTTAAAATTTCCAACTGCAATCGATCAATTTTATTCCCATCATTTAGGATACAGACATAGTCGTCATTGATGACCAGAACTAAAGTGGGCATTCATATCTGACTATTGAGGGATAATGTATTATAATGTGCCCCACAATAGCTCATTATTCGACACAAATAGGTGAATGTTACCAAAACAAAAGTAGTACATTTAAGGCTACAATGACTCAGGAGTTAACATATTCATAAAGTTGAACTTAATTCAAATGAACCCCCACGCCAAAAAGTGCAGCTGTGGATTCATGATGTGAATACAAGTATGATCGGGTGGCTTGAAGTGTGCACACACAGGAGTGGATCATGTTTGAGCTCAGGACAGCTACAAGTGGCCACCGAATAAACACAAAGGTACCTAGTTACAAACTTAAAAACTGGTGCCAAAAATACACTTGACTGCAAACCAGCCAAAGGAAAAGACCCATGGATGAGTGATCTGTTTGAAAATGAAAGTGAAATCTTTATAAAATGAATAATTGCGGGAATGACAAGGCACAGTCTACCGTTGTTCTTCAAATAGTCCCTCTGTTCGCGTTGCATTTACATGTATCACGGAGGAATTAATGATGAGCTGTGTGAACAGCGGTTGTGTGTGCATCCGCATTCTTGTCCCACTCCGAAAACCCAGCAAACACAGCCATACATTCACGTCAACATATTTCTACATGTTTATCAACAATGGAGCAGCTGGATGCCTGCTGATTGTGACACAAAGCGAAATACTGTAAAAGCCACTTGAAGCAAGTTGATTTCCCAAATTATTTCTTCTGCTCTCTTCGGGGCTCATGACTGTGACAATGAATAAATGTTGCCAAGTTGTGGTTGGACATCTGGGATATTGACTCAGGATTCCCATGACAAGAGAAGTAAGATGGAGTCTGTTTTGGTCACCTAGCAACTTCTTAAAAGAACGTCGGCACACCTAACACGCTTGGACATAACAAAAGAGTCGACTCCTTTTTCCCCTCCTAGAAAAGTGATACTGCAGGCAGCTACGGCGAGTACGCATCCCACAAATGTTCCCAAAGTAGATGCTATGTCACTGTCAATGAATACTGGGAAGAACCCCACTGCCCCATTTGCTTTCCCTTGTGAGGAGCCATCCTGTGATGTTATTCCCATGGCAACGGATGGCTTCAATTACTGTGTGTGTGTGTTTCTTTCGGCTTCTCCCTTTCGGGGTCGCCACAGCGTGTCATCTCATATGAACGCACATATGTTTGGCACAATTTTTACGCCGGATGCCCTTCCTGACGCAACCCTTCTCAGGGAGTGGAGGCCCCAGTGGGATATGAACCCACAACCCCTGGTTTTCAAAACCAGAAAACATTTTGATAGGGAGCTGATTCTATCATGAACAAACCATACAATACATGTGAAAATCAAATCCTGTTCTACTTCCTGAGGCACAACATAGACCTCCAAACTGTTTTGTTTTAATCCGAAATAGTAGTAATTGTCAAGGGTACTTTAAACTGTGCTGTACATTCGGACTCCATTTTTTCTCTGAGATGACTTAACAACCCAGCTGTGTATCCTTTTCCCATATCACTAGTCCACATTAGGATGATAGGGGAGCAGGAGTGGTTTTGAACAAGAGGCTGGGCACACCCTGTACCGGTGGCCATCTATCGCTATCGCAGTACTAGACAACCTCAAAGGTAAGTTTTCAAAAGGCCGAAAATGTGCTGTAAAAATCAAGTGTCACATGCAAAACCCAGTGAGAAGCCATTGTAAGAATAACAAATATGTAAAGGTGCAATTTTCTATTTTGGGTGAACTGAGTGGACAGACAGTGGAGGTACCCGAAAGCCCTTTTTTTTATACTGCACTTACCACAGCATGCTGTCAACTAACACATTCATTGTGTATGTGGTGCTGTTCTACGTCACAGAGGCTGGAGTGCACCAAAATTGAATTAAGGTCGCAAGGCACTGCGATGATAGATGCCTCATCCCATAGAAGAGACGTTGGCTAAGTGATTTCAGAGTGACAAGAGCAAGGTATTTCAGGGGAGTTCCACAGTTCAAAAAAGAAAGTAGTAATCGCAAGGATCAATAATTAACTTTGTGTCCCAGGGTCCTCAACTCTGGGATACAAGACAGATGACATAGTGTGATATGGTAAAAAAGGCGCAGAGATGGATGGAGATCTCCGCGACTTTATTTTTACCAGTTTGGACAAAAGTAGTATGAATGTGTGATTTTAGCATTTTAACAATTACTATTGAATTATCAGTGGCAGAAATTGCAATATTGCTATTGTGAGTTAAATTGTGTACTATACAGACTATTTTCGTCCATGAAGACTTAAAGACAACTCTTCATGGACCCAAAAGTCACAATGACAGGGCATTGTGAAAGGTCCTATTATGTTATCATTCATTCATAAAGCCACACACAATTGCTTTTTTAACCTCAGCGTAACAACAAACAAACGCTCATTCATTCTCCACAATGCGACTCCACAAGTCGAAATAGTGGCTTTGAGCTCGGTCGCATGCACTCTGCATTCATTCTCGAGACACATGACCACCATTGGAAGAAAATGCGGACGTAGAAGAGGAAGTCAAGAAAGAGTTGAGGTGTTTACTCACCACCAACACGGAGGTCCTGACTACCTCGGAGACACTTTGCCGGAGCTCGGCGGCCGTCCCGGGCTTCCCCAGACCCCGGGTAAACTTCCTGATTTCCGACTGAGCGAGAATGGACATCACTGGACTTTTTAAATTTTTAAGGTCACTTTAAAAAAAAAAAAAAAAAACAATGAAGGAAACTGCCATCCTCTTCAGCGGCCTCTACGACTTCGAAACCGGATCATGCCGTGACCCAACCGCAGCCGATTCGCTCCCATTTGTCAGTCGAGCACGTTTTTTGTCGCCTTAGTGCTGAGTTCCAGCGTGCCGCTTTGAATCATTGTTGTCATAAGAAATGAACTCGTAACAACGGCGTCATTGGTCGTTGGTTCCGAGACAGGAGGCGTCAAAGCTCGTCGTCGCCTCGGTGCTCGGTGCGCTCCGCCCCCTTTTTTTGTAGCACCTCTGCCGGCTTCAGAGCCTGCCTACTGCTCGCCCCTCCTGGACTGTGTGCTTTCACAAACACGCACACGAAAAAAAAAAAAAAAAAACACAGACAGACTGTGCCAACGTGGGTTTTCTCCGGGCACTCCAGTTTCCCAGCTAAAAAAATACTATAGAAATTCTACACAAATATATAGAATTCTATAGAATTTGTACAGAACAACCTGTTCTACAGAAGTTTAGCTGTGATTTTCTATTGAATTTCTCCAGCCCAATAGAATTTCTATAGAATCAATAGAATTTCTATAGAAATTTTATAGGACTTGGGTCCGAAAGTTCTATAGTTCTTTAGAAATTCTTTAGAAATGCGCTATAGAAATTTTTTCGCAGGGTTCTTCCCACATCCTAAAAACATGCAATATTAATTGGACACTCTAAATTGCCCCTAGGTGTGATTGTGTGTGCGACTGTTTGTCTCCATGTGCCCTGCAATTGGCTGGCGACCAGTTCAGGGTGCACCCCGCCTCCTGCCCGTTGACATCTGGGATAGGCTCGGGCACTCCCCGCGACCCTTGTAAGGATGAAGAGCTAAAAAAAATGGATGGATGGATGGATGGATGGATGGATGGACGGTTGACCAAAAAACAGTGCTTAATGAGTGTAATTAACCCACGGATGCTGGAATACATAAAGCATTTTTAACTTTTGTCATAGTTATCCCTAATTATGGCACATTTTACCTAATAAATAGAAACAGTGGTGACCCCCCCCATGCTGTTTAAGTTTTAAAATCTAGTGTATAAAATACAAAAATATGATTTAACATCTTCTGCTGGTCTTGTGTTCTCCCTTTAAAAATATATATCTTGAGTATTTTTTGATGATTCAACTTACAAAGCACAAAACACAGTAGTTAACAATTAAAGTTAACCTCCTGAGCCCTGGGCGTTTGTCTGGTGTGCATTGTTTTAATTAATACTTGTTATTCGGGATAAGTAAGACCTAATAAGTATAATAACTATACAGTACTTGGTCTTTATACAGGAAGTTGTTATTGGAGAAAAAGATTTGTTTCTAAGAGTAAAGTTTGCTTATCATAAGAGTGAAATATATATTCTGCATATTTGCAGTTTGAAACCACAAGTTTCCAATTGGGGTACGTGCAACACTTTAGCTTCCAACACTTAAGTGGTTCTCAGTACAATGGCTCAATCTAACTGTATGGCAAAAAAATGAAACTACTAGTCAAAAAAGAAAGTATGAAACACTTTCTTTCAAAATGTAAACGACAACAATACAACCAGCTAGTGATCCAAAGCCATGAACATGGCAAGTCAACAGTGTCTGAACATCTTTCCAGAAAGAAAATACTGTTCACTCCAAATATAATGTCAATTACTTTTCCCGATATGTATCTTTATGTACTGTAGCTTCTTCAATCAGGTATCTTTTTAGTAGGCTATCTGCCCGTCTATTCGGAACAGCCCTATCGACTTCTGTAAAATTTTGACAAGCATTTGGGCTCACTTAACAGGCAGAGGTACAAATTACATGTCATCCATCACTCATGAGACACCCCAAAGTAACCTTGTTCTTTGCAATGCATAGATGTATTTATTTATTTATTTATTTATTTTTAAAGCAACCATACCCGGAAGATGAACTGAAGCGGATTAAGATGTAGGGGACTGGAGTGACATGAACGTTGTTTTTTTTCGTTGTTGTTTTTTTTTTTTTTTTTTTTTTACCTCGTAGTGGAACTCACACTTGTTGAGGAATACATGAGCCTCTACCATCCAAAACTTAAAAAAATCCATGATGGCCATCTTTGAGATATCAGTTCTCAGTATTCAATTGTTCACAATAGGATACGTTTGTCATCTGAATGCTTGTTCGCGCTCTCATTCAGTAGAAGCTTATTATTCCATCTGACACATCAACTCCTTCCATCTTTGAGTTGTACTCATGCAGAACAGTCACATTTTTTTCCTTTCTAGGACAGTTGTCTTCTGGCTGCTCATCATGAACAATGGTTTAAAATGGTTTATTGTCACACCATTTGACAATAAATACTTTCACATTTTGCCCTAGTTACTGCGGATGAGTAATGTCAAAATCCAGTGGCAGCCAATCTCTTTGAAGATCTTGCAAATACTTCTTACCCATTAATCATGGCTACTTGCACTTGCAAACATTTTCAAAGCTTTCTTAGTTTATTTGACTACATGCATAAGCAGATGTGTCACTTGAAGGAATTAATTGCATGTGTGTATTCCATCCATTTGGCCAGCCACATGACACAAACAGTACAGTTACAAAATTCTGTCCCCAAGCAAAGTGCATAGGATTAAGTGTTTTACTTTGCAGAAGTAACCAAGTCATTAAAAAAAGAGATGTTATTGTAAGCAAATACACTCATTTTTCCTTTGGGAGCTGCTCTATAAGTCTTTTGCAGATCTCCTCCCATTTTATTTTCACTTAAATGAGTGTAATGTCGTGATATCACCACAACATGTTGGGGCGCAGAGTCCACAAATGTGGCTCATAGGTCAAAGATTTAAGAAAATGAAGCACAAATGTAATGTCCTCACATGACTTTGCACGGTCTCAGGAGGTTAATAAATCCAATTTTCCAAACTTTATCCTGTGGCGTCAACTTCAGCACGCATGCATTTAAATGTACATGTAGATGAAAAATGTACAACTATACTGACTATATTAAAAATAATGCTTATGATAACATCAACCAACAAAGCAATCTACAGATACCATGGAAATATTGTCTTTTTAAGAGCGTAAGCAGCATTGGAATCATCTGATTGGTCAGTAAGCGCTATGACGTCGGTAAATCGTTATTGACTGACGTTTCTGAAACAACTTGATAAATACTGACACCTGCAGGTCATACTTGTAAGTACACTAGAGCGAGTGACTCCTCTCACAGATGTTAAGCCTGAGTATTTAAAAAAAAAATGCTTTCATTTCTAAAGATATGTCCTCCTGGAGTAATTCTTAAGAAGACTAAAGCTTTTGCAGTTCATTCTTGAACACAAAATCTTCAGGGAAATGATTTTTAAGTCCTTTCGTCCCATAAAAAGAGCCAAAGTCTGATGGTGGGGGGCCATCTGGTTAAATGAGAAGCAGAAACATTTGCAATTGAATATCATCATCTTTAAAGCTTTCTGTTACATCCTTTTGTCATTCTGCTATTGGTGTGAACATTTCATTAAAAATTAAATCACAACTAACAAGTATTTTGACATGGTAACAATTGTCTTAAAATGCCACTGGTACTGACAACTGCTTCTTTGGCTAATTATTAAGCAAGTCTCAGTTGACAATTTCTCATATTACAACAAAACCTTTTCCAGAGTAATCATACTTTATTTAAAATATGAAAACAAAAACCAGGCCAGTTGCTCAGCACTGAGTTTTAAAGGGTGGCCTGTTTTAGATTGACGTGAATTTTATAGCGTACCGCAATGGTAACATTCTTCATGGTTTAAAAAAGACAAAAAAAAGCATTACAAAAGTCAAGGAGTGTGATATAAATGTTTGGCACCACAAGTGAAGTTTCCTGGGAAGTGAACGACAAAAAAGGCCATCGAAGATAGTATACAGACAAGTTACTACGGTTAAAAAAAAAAAAGAGGGGCGGCGGGGGAAAGCACAATGAGGAATAGGAAGTGGGAACGATTAATAGAAAACAGTATCAAATGACATCCTGTAAAAAAGGTTTCATATTTGAGCTGTAAAAATGTCAGAAGAAGAAATGCAGTCTCTGATGCAGTCGAAACCAGCGGACATGTCACCATTAAAACAGTAAAAAAGCACCAGCGTGTGCACAGACACATGGACGGATGTTCCACGTGTGCGAAGAGAGAACGGAGTCCAACTCAATGAGTCTGGGATTCCTTGTTGTTCTGCACCCGAGCTCGACCGGAGGGGGCTGTTGCACTGCGGATCACCTCCATCCACCTGCGGACAACAAAATAACCCCACATAAGATCTCTGGTACATTCACTAAGTGTTTGTAAATGACTTATTCCAGGTTACCTTTCAAAAGTGTATTCGCTCTCTGACCGGAAGTAGTACACGTGGGACTTGAAATGCAGTTTGAAGACGTAGTCCTTGTGGATGTTCTCTGACTCGGATGGGATGGTGACAGAGTAACCCAGCAGGGGAAGACTGGCCAGAGGGTAATCATCCTGAAAGGAGGAGCAAAAATACATTAGAAATTCATCCATCCATTTTCTATAGTGAGCCGGAACCTATCACAGATGTCTTCAATGACCCAAACATGTATGTTTTTGGAAGGTGGGAGGAAGTCGGAGTACCTGGAGAAAAGCCACACAAGCATGTGGAGAGCATGCAAACGCCACACAAGACGGCCAGAGTCAAGATTTGAACTTTCAGCGTCTCAGCTGGGAAGCAGATGGACCACCGCGCTGGCCGAAATTGTAATTTCAACCCTAGAAATGACTTCAACATGGACACTGACTTAGCGTCTTGATCTTTTTCCATGTAACACGTGAATAACCTACTTTAGTGGATTAGACCAAGATTCTCAGACTACGGCACAGGCACAGCCACCACAAGTGAAAGGTAAATACACTGGAGATCTATCCCGTTGTACAGCGGTATAATGGCAAATAAATGTGATTTGGCTTTCGTTTTAAATATTTATTTCCATACAATTTTTAAATTAAGAGCGATACATGTTAATAAACATTTAGGTACACATTTTTTACTATATTTAAATGTTAATATTCAAATTGTTTCACTGGCTCTCAATAATATTTGCAGCTCAAGGTCTGTGAAAAAATAAAGCATGTGAAAGTTTTTCAGTAGCCAAATTGAACCACCAAAAGCCAACTCCAGCTGATTAGACATATTTTTCGCAAGGAGGTGCCAGTGAGCCACAGAAGTAAAGAACACCATCCTTATCTGGAAAAACAGGATTGGTCTTTCAGTTTGAGTAATTGACAAGAAGCGGTGTGGTTTTATAAATTCCCAACAAGTCCAGCTGCTTATTCTTGTATTTCTACTAGTTTGCTAGCATCCACTATAAAAGTTAAAATGTTTTAGATCATGCATCGATCGCGACCAACTGAGGTCAGCTGTCTACAGAGCATTTGACTTTTTGCACAGAGCGAGAAGAAAGAAGAGGGATTAAAATGTTGGCTGACAGTGAAGTGAAGGGTACAGAGGGGGCATGGTCCTCACCTGGTGGGATTTGTAGAAAAACAGGCTGAAGTTGGTGAAGACCACCCACAGCTTCTGCCAGCCGTTGCTGTTCTTAAACTTTCGCAGTAGATTTCCAGATAGCTGGTTCTGAGAAACACAGCACACACAACAAAGGTGAAAATGTAAATCTGGGTCTTCTATAATTATAATTTTTGTACATTGACATAATCAAACTTAGGACTAACTAAATATAGTGGGAACTTCATTTGATTTCTTCAAATATTATTATTGATTTATTTTACCAAGTGACCCTGATAGATCCAATTCCATGCTTGCACTCAATGGTCCCTTCATCAGGTAGGCCTGCATAAGCCAATAAGATTCTAAGCAAGTACTATAAAAACAAATATCGACCTTTCCAAGTCAAAAATGCTGAGTTTTGATTTACATTGTCAGAAGCGTATTGAATTAAGGTTGAGGAAACACTGGATTAAGTTGAGAAAGTGTTCCGAATGTTGTGGCCAATTGACCCAATGAGGCCTGTGCCGTCTATCTGGCTCTTTTACCTCTAGACTCCTGCGGGCTTCACTAAAGGAGAGGCTCTGGACTCGGTACCAGCAGATAACGCAAAGAGGCACTGGTCCGTGGCCACTGCGTGGCCCCACCTTATTCTCACTGACTGGACTAGAGCCCTCTAGCATGGGAAAACGCACAGACGCGTGGAGAGGGAGGGGAAGGTAAAGAAATGACAGACAGGGTCGAGGGGGGGTGGACAGAAACAGACACTGAGTAGGTGAAGCAAAAGCATGCAGTGCAGCGCAGGGGTCGACAGCAGCGGGAAAGCCGGCGACATCCAGGCAGGGCTGTGAAAAGGACGAGTTACAAGGAGGCACAGAGGAAGAGCTCGACCGACAGCTGCACGGCTTCATGGAGGATTGCTCCCAAAACAGCAGTTTTGCGAGCGATACTTTAGTGACTGTTTATTTATAGACCCTCAGATTTTGTAAGTGGTGCAGAGTGGGGGAGTGAGGCTGGAGAGAAATAAGGGAAGCTGCGTTTGGGAACATAGAGCGGGATCTCACACAGCGTGAACAACATCCTCACAGTTTGCCGGTGGAAGTGACACCCCGAGGCCCATGCTCGTAATCTCGGTTTCATCTTAAATATGTTGATGATATGAGTTTCCAGCCCTTGCCATTTGTACTAAGACAAAGTCATGATCCCCAGAAAACTAAATGGAAGCATACGATTCAGAATACATGTGAAAGAGGACTTTGAGATTAAAACAGGGGTCACACATATGGCCTTCTCTGTTCTTAAATAAATTATAAATTAGACCAATAACTTCATTTAAAGAGTCGTATAGGATTCGTTGCATTAATTTAGCTGCTCTTTTATTTTATGACTTTTTTTAATAAAAAATAATCTCTTTAAATAATGTTAATTTGTCAATAGAAACTATTTCATACAATTTTTCTTTTTAAAAAGTAAATTATGTAATTATTTACAAGTAAAATTATTTATTTATTTATTTATTTTTTTAAATCAAGTCATCAGCTGTACCTATTGTTCACCCGCCCATTTTACAAAACTGAAACCTCCCATTAAGCAAAATGTTTACCGAAGCTTGCTTTAAACTAATTGCAAATTGATTAAGTGTTAAACTTTTCCTTATAGTGTGCAATGTATGCATTTTTTTGTTGCTTTTTATCATGAGTCATTCACACAAACTGACTATAATTGCTTCAGCATTGTTTTAGAAGCCTTTTAACATTTTTTAATCAATTACACTATTGTAAAAAGTATAGTTTTAATCACGTCACTAACAGCAAAACAAAAAAAGGTATAATTCATAAACAGTACCACATCATGGTAATAAAAAAATAACTTTTGTGTCTTATTTGAATAATGTGTTGCAGGTGCAAGTAAACTGTCAAAGAGTAATTTTTTTTTTTTTGCCCTATCCAATGAAAATCCCCTAACGGGTATGTGAGGAGATTGTTCCCACTGGAAAATCACAGCACGAATCAACAAATCTCAAACAGTGAAAATCATAGAAATTTGAGCAAGATGGAGGCAAGAGAGGAAGGAGGTTAGCGCGGAGCATGACGTTCGTCCGGTACCTCCACGGCTATGCTAAAATCCACCATGGCCACGCTGGTGTTCCTGTGCCAGCACACGTGCACCATGGTGTTACCGCGGTGAGGGGCGGCCCTCTCCGGGGAGGGGTGCAAGGCCGTTGTGTCATCTTCGGACTCGCCCTCCGTTGAGAACTCCTCTGGGGATTCTGGGAAAGTCGGGAAATATGTTACTGCGAGACAGTTGAGTGGGACGAGGAAAGCATTTGGGGAGAAGGAAGCTAGAGTAGACAATGTTTGGTTATTTACAAATGACTAATTGATTTTCCTTATTTGTGGTCATCACTGTGATTGATGACAGGCACTTTGTAAGAAGATTGAAGATGCTCAAAGCTGTCAAAATGTTATGTTTGTTAACCTACCAAAAATAAAAAGTGGTCAGTTTTATTCTGCGTTGTTGACTACCAAAGTTATACAACAATAAAGCAGGCGTCAGCAGCTTTTATTACAAGAAAAATTGATTATTCATCTTCACCATAATTTATCAAGGCTGAATGTCCATCCCTAAAAAAAAAAAAATACAACATCGGGACATGACATCACATTGCACATCTGTTCGCACACAGACAAAAGGCAAATATTAGTGATGAGAAAAACATTGGTGTTAGGACGTAATAGTCGTAATAGTAGGACATAATAACTTACTGATGTCAGTCAACGTGCAGCTCATCAGGTCAGATGAGGGCCCGTTGTTGTTTTTTGCCATTTCTACAGCCATCTGAATATCCTCCATCCATTTTTCCATCTCTGACAAAGAACTACAAAGAAGAATGGACAAAATACTCCAGTATGGAACATGCATCATTATGTGTGTGTGTGTGTGTGTGCCGCCACGAGCTCTTTGGGGTGAGCACTTCTGATCTTACCTTGCTGCTACCACTACCGACTGCCGCTGGCTGACCAAAGTGAAGGCGTGAGGAACACCCCACTCATCTTCACTCGCTCTGATCTGGAAAGCGACATACAGACATTAAGAGGGTGGGTGGCGGCAAGTGGGACAGCGAGGACCAAAATAGATGGAAAACGAGAGGTTGCGCGAGGGAGGGATTCAACATAATGTGGATATCCACAAAGCACGAGTGTGCTTCCCCAAATGTTTGTGTAGATTTGTGTTTGTGCGTGGGCAACAGAGCTCCTATTCTGCTGTCTGGTCCTGTTTGTTTACACTAACGACAGACTGCTGATGACTATTTGAACCACTTTGGGTCCAATTAATAGGGACTCACTGTCATGCCATGGAGCGGCAGCTGTCCGTGAACCTTGAACTGGTTGGTTGCCGTCATCCCCCGACTGGTGTACAAAATGACGTCATTGAACTATAAGCGCAGAAGCACAGAGATGGAAAAAAATATTTTTCATTAACACTTTACACCAAAACTACGTAGAGTACTGTTGTACACCCTTGATACACTTTGGTTTGTAAATTTAAACTGCTATTAATGGGAGCCTATCTTTATGTAGTTTTATTTAACTAAGGAATAGCCCACAATTCTTTACATGTTTCCAATTGGGTTCCCTTTTAAGAATTGGTAGTAGCTCATCTATAATTTTAAAATCTGTTCTTTTGAATTTCCTAACCCACACTTTGTCCAAATCCTTGTAATCATTTTGTGCTGACACTGACTCTTTAAAGTGGTTTAGTTATTGCTGTTTATTATAAATTTAAGAAAAATCATGTCATGATTAGCTTTTATTAATAGATAAACCCACTTGAAACTGGCCACTTCCATATTTATGCAAGGCACTTAAAAAACAAAATCACATTCAAACCTTAAAAAAGATTTGAGATTCATAAAAACCTGTGGGAACACTTTTATTATTTTTTTTGTTGCTTTAACAATAATGTATGGCATTATGTTTTTCTTTTTTTTGAAAATGCATCTACAGGTCTTATTAAGAATGCTAACATTTTGATGTAATATGTGAAAGTGAGGTTTTACCAAGAAAAACATTCGCTGCTGTAGGCCTTTTCCAGATAGTTTGCTAAGGGAGCCAAACCTGATGAATTCCTGACAAAATAACAACAACAAAAACATTTTCAATCATGAGCAAAATGACAACAACATAAATGAATTTAATAAGTCTTGGTCTTACCCGACCAGGAACAACAAGATTGTCCACGCCAATCAGATCCTTCTTCAGCTCCAACAGTTTCTGGAAGTTTTCCATCTTCACGATGCTGCCCTGGAGCTGCTCGACCACTTCGGACACGTCTGCCAGAGCAGCTACCCGACGACCAAGTAGAGTGAACCCCGTTAAAATAGATATTTTGACATGAATGACACAATATATCCACAATGATGGGTTTTGTGTCCCAATAAGTTCAAGACAAACAGATGAACACTTCTTTCTCTAGAACTGAGCATTCAGTTTAAGTATTTGATCATTTTTGTGGAGTAGTGTGATTGGGTTGGATGTGTTGTGTAGTGTTTGTCTTTTGGCATTTTTTCTCTCCCTTGCTTTTTTTTTGTACATTTGCAGTTCTTGTTTTGTTCTGACTTAGTGTAAGAATGACCAAAACAAACAAACAAAGAAAGAAACAAAAAAAAAACCCCTACATTAGAATAGCTTTGCAACAAATTAACAAATCATTCAATAATTTAGGCTTCATAGATCTCACAAACTTGTTTAAACAATTTAGTACCTAGAAGTAGGATTCTTTCAGCTACTGGCTCAAGTTTTTAATGAAGAGTCCAAATTACAATAAGTCACTCAAGTGACTGGAAATGTCTCTATTATGGCCAAGACTGAACAACATATACTTAATAGTTGTTTTTATTATTGTTATTATTATTATTATGTACTGATCATGTTTTATTCACACTATGTTTCCCCCTTTTCTCGTGCTCAGGCCAAAGCCATGTCTAATTAAAAAGTATTGCTTTTGACGCTATCTTCTGGCCGCTTTGTGCCAAGGAACAATGTTAAAGTTTGGGGAGGAGTTTCATTTAGTCAGGCTATGAACTTGTGTAACATAAAAGTAGTGCTTTGCCATCTCCTTGTGGTGCGCTATTATTCACAGCGATGTTCGTCACGTGAACAAAATAATGACATTTTTTCATTTGCCAATTGAAAAAAACAAAAGCTCACTCTACTCCCGGTCTTCGGTTGACCATGGCCCAAGCCCACTACTCGCTCATCCAATCACATTTAGACACCTTCACAGCCTTGCAGATGGTCAGAAATTGTACAACTCTCAACACCTTATATTGCACAATTCTAGAATCTTTGTTAACAAATGAAAAACTCTAACATGTAAAAATGCACATTGAATTTAATGAAACTGTACTGAATTGCCTGTACTGCGTGCATGTAAGTGTCCCAAGTTGTGCTTCGTACGCAGTGTGCTACCTCTGCAGTCCCTGAAGTCGACATGTGTCGCCGGGTAGTGTTTGCACAGACCCTCCAGGATGTTCTTGTAGTGCACGAGGCGGTGCAGAGGCCGCAGGATGAAAACATTGAGGGGTACGTAGCACACCTTCTGCAGCTCAAAGTCCCGGCAGAGGCCTTCTAACCTACGCGACGCTCTGCATGCCTTCTCCAGCTCCGTCAGGATGTCACTCTGCTTATGCAGGTTAGCTGTCAGTGGCTGAAGATGGTGTCACGTGTCAATGGGGCGGTGGTCATTCATATGGAGATGATCCAGTTGAATTCATCAAAAATAAATCAAATAAAATCACCTTCAACCCTTGCAGGTTCTTCAGCATGACATCTCCAATGCGCTGGTAGTCGCCTTTAATGTGCGCGTTGGAACGTCCTTCCCTAGAAGAAATAAATATCAGTACTTTTAATTAGTTAATGACAGCGTTCCCTCAAAATCCCTTGAGGGTTAATTGACAATAAGTCAAGAAATAAAACACTTCAAGGTGGATGAGTGGTTTAAAGACCCAAATTAGCCACAAGGTGTCGCCTTGAGCAAAAACTCCAAATACAAAACTGCACATAAACATCATCAGTATCAATCTGTATTGCCTTGCCTTACCTTTGTTGCCTTATAATCTTTTTTTTAAAGTTTTAAAAATGGTAGCACAATATTCTGGAGTTTGGCATGCCAGTCTTATCAGCTTTGGGTTTTGGGTTGGAATCTCTGCACAGGCCTTCCTGTGGGGAGTTTGCGCGTTCTCCCCATGCATGAGTGAGTACAATCCAGCTTCCTCCCACATCCTCAAAGCAATGTCAGGCTAAATTGTCCAGGTGTGAATGTGAGTACTTGCAACAGTTGTTTGATTTTATGGGCAGGGTATAATCACTCGCCCAAAATATGGTCCAGCTCTTTGCCAACCCTAATAACAACTAACATTATAGCAAATGGATGGAAATATTAATGGGTAAATTAATCAGAGTTCACAGCAAACTACTTCAAATTCTTTGTATTCTTTTCAGTTTATGTGGAATGAGATGACCTTGGCCTCTCTCAGGTCCAACATTAGTGATGTTTATAGCATCCGACTTTTCTTCCATTTTTATCTGTTAATATTGTGTAATGTCTTTGTATCAAGTACTAGAGCTTTACTTTGTGTGTGAGTCAGATCCTGTCAGCATATTAATTTAAGATGTCATTTGGAGTTTATAGTTGCAAGAGCATAACCCAAGATTTAAAAAATACATAAATTGAAAAAAACCCCACTGCAGTTCTGACACCCACGCTGACGTAGCGCACAGGCATGAGTCACTATCGTGTTTTGGGGAAAGCACAACATCATTAAAAGAGATCAGACAGCCGAAACCCGATGGCAAGGAAATGTCTGAGTCATGTAGCACGACTGTTACCATGGAGATAGTAGCTCCTGCTGTCATGAAGGCAACAATTAAACAAAAACCCAAAACATTTTTTTGTATGCTTGACAAGGCGTTAAGGAAGTCTCACCACAAAGCCAGCCTCTGCTCCACCTCCCTGAGAAAACCCGTGTGAAACTTGTGCAGTGGCTCAAGCGTGGAGAAAACGGCCTTCTTCAGAGTGTCCGTACTGTCCTCGTCTTGTACGACGACGTTCTGGAAAGACTGAAAAGCAACAACTCTGCTTTAGAAACTGAAAATTCTAGAAGATGAAAAAGTGAGTGAGTGAGCGAAAGCTGTGCTGACATACAGTTGGGGCTAAATTAATATATTTGTTAAATTTGAAATGACTGAGTAATTTGTTGAATGGGTATGGCATTCCTATCCTGCACAATTTTAAGATCTTCTGTACCCTGTCTCAAGGATCCCGGTAATTTAATAAGCATAATCTAGAACATTCTAATAAATTATAGATTTTGGACACTGCATACTGCTGCCTGTACTGAAAAAGTGTGTGAATAATTTGGGATTTTACTTAATTTTTCTTACTTTTTAGCCTCTTTCGTCTCGTTTGAGAGAAGCAAAGAAAACTCCACTTCAACTCAACATTTGAAGATAAGCTCTTTCATGACATTATTTTTAAATAGATACTGTAGATAGTGGTTACAATGTCAGCCTCACAATTCTGAATGTCAGGTTTATTGCTTTTTGGGGTGAATGTCAATTTGACATGGTCCTTCTGTGTATATGTGACCTGTGTTTGGTACCCCCCACCCCCCACCCCAAAGTTAGCTCCAGCTCGAATGCTATAAAAAATAGATTGGACGGTATGAATATAATTTTGGGTTTGATCTTAAAATCTTTCCGGCTTTTATCTTAATGAAGAACCAATAACTCACTCATTCTTAAAACAGTTATTGTAGTTCGACTGGAGCTCTTGCAACAGGGTGCAATAAGAAATACCTCTTGAGGGATTATAATCTGTTTTATAAATGGAAAATTAAATTACATACGGGCATGAGAAAAGCTTTATTAAAAGGAGACAAGTTGGGAAAGGGGGCTTTAAGTCTTTGGGGGTGGGGTGCACCAACACTTCAGATGACTCCACCAGCTACGACTGGAGGAATTTAGAGAGATGGAGAGAGCGCATGGCTGGAAAAAAGAAAAGGGACATGAGCCAAAGCAAATATTTATGAGATAGAAGAGAGTTTTTGCTGAAGATAGCAACGTGATAAAAGTGTCAGACAAGACAAACTTATGCACGGTGAAGCACACTTTAGAAATATACCCCAGGCTACAACATTAGGAAGACCTGCACAAATTAAAGCGAACAAATATAAGGTAAGTTTACATTATTCAGGAAGACACATCATTCCCCCCCACCAGTATGATTAGTGGTGGGAAGCAACATAGTACGAAACTTTGACACTGTATTTGGCCGTACTTCTGTGGATTTTTTAGGTGACTGCACTTTACTCTTTACTGCACTTTATTCAGTTTTGAGACAATGTTTTACTTTTACGCCTTACATTACAAATCACATACAGCGGTAGATTGAGATATGAGCTCAACTGTTTCCTTTACCATGCTTGTAGCTCAAAACATTTGTATCTCAAATCATATTTCCACACTCAAATAAATGAAAATGTCCTTAATCTGTTCTAGCCTTCAAAAAAAAAAAAAAAAATTAAAATACAAAAAATAGCAATCACTAATACTGTACTATACAAAAACACATCAGTGAATTATTAAATAAAATGTTAAATTAAAGTAAATTATTTTTTACATTTCAATGGTCATCTGGTCAATGGGCATCTCAAAGCACAACTGTATCTGTACTTTTTCTATCTTTGCCAAAATAAAGCAATGTATAAAATGGATGGATAGAAGTATGACTCAATGAAATTCTACATCAGTGCAAACTACAAACGGAAAAATATAAGTATCTTTTAGATTAAATATTCTTGGATGCCCTGCAGGTGTATCTAATGCTGTAATCACGGAGTACTTCTATTGCATTTCCTGAAAGCTCAGACTAAATCAATGTTTTTCATGCTTGAACCGGTGTGTGAAATCTCCATAAACTCCGAGATAGGCCGGCACAGCTTGTGTAAATCTTTCTAAACAGAAACGGTGACGCCTCAGTGGCCTTGAGTGTGTTTGATACAGTACTTCTGAGCGTACAACTTGGAGAATGGATACAAAAACGTAATCTTTTAAAATCTGCCCGTGTCCCCACTTGCTTCAATGTCCTAGCGGGTGCTCTGCCATGGAGCGTCTAACCCGGATAATCTGTGTGCTCTCCCCCAAAGGACAATGCTAGGAGAAAACAAATTGTAAAGCGACACGTCAGGCAGTGGCGCCATGGACTCGTCTTACCACGGTCACCACCTCCAGATCCTTGACGTACGTCCTCTCTGTGGTCAGCAGTTCCTTGGCAATGAAGTAGGCCCGGTCTGTTGGGAACCTCTGGCAAGGCATCAAATACACACAATGGTCAGCAAAGTCTTCATTGACGTGAACTATCAAAGATTAAAGTACGGTATATAAAATGACAACAATGGAAAAAAAATCTTGGATACACTCTCTTTTAGCGGCACAGTGGAACAACTGGCTAAAGGGTTTCATTCACAGTTCTACGGACCGTGATTCAAATCACGGCTCTGGCTGTGTGGAGTTTGCA
Source organism: Syngnathoides biaculeatus (assembly GCF_019802595.1). NCBI lineage: Eukaryota > Metazoa > Chordata > Actinopteri > Syngnathiformes > Syngnathidae > Syngnathoides > Syngnathoides biaculeatus. The sequence continues at coordinate 10,786,416 of NC_084653.1, read as the reverse complement.
CGTTCTTGCGTGGGTTTTCTCTGGGCACTATCCCACATCCCCAAAACATGCATTAATTGGAGACTCTAATCACCCTTTGGTGTGATTGTGAGTGCGACTGTTGCCTGTCTCTGTGTGCCCTGCAATTGGCCGGCAACCACTTGAAGGTGTACGCCGCCTTCTGCCCAATGATACCTGGCATAGCCTCCAACACTCCCACAACGCTTGTGAGGATAAGCGGCTTGGAAAAATGGATGGATCTTCTCTTTCAAGTGGGAAGTCGCCAATTTTGAATATTTCCCAAACTTCTTAACTAAAGTTCCCAATAATTCGTAAATGCTTTCCATTTAGACGCGATCCTGCTGTCGATGTAGTGGATACGGGAGTACATCTAAATATCCAGACTAAGCAAGTAATTATAAATCCGATGTGTGCAGTGTCTACAAATTGCTGGACTGCCCGCTCAATTTGTGTGAAGCACAAACCTTCCGGCGCACCTCGTCTTCATCATCAGTGCGAATGCTGCAGGCATCGTTGAGGAGAGGGCTGGTGAGAGGCGAAGGATGCCGGACGTCGGGACTGTGACTGCCCACCTCCAGAGATGTTCGGCCATTAAGCAAACAGTGTCCGGAGGATGTGGACATGTATGGACTGTTTGTCAGCGCATCTATTGGGGGGGGAGTGGGAGTGACGGTGTGAAAGTGACAAAGTGATACATAGAATGAGAGAGAAAGAGAGAGAGAGAGAGACAGGGGAAAAAAAACCTCAGCAATGGAAAGACGCATGATTAATTATTTCTTGCGGCTACCCTCTGTTTACTTGCTTGATTAAATTGAAAGAGTTGTAATCTAGTACAGTTTAGAGAGGGAAAAAAAAGAACAAGGGACAGTTATTGACAATCTATTTGAGGGAGCGTCATAGTTTCCCCTGGCTAAAAAGATACCGGAGGCAAATGCCTTCTAGAAGTGAAACATCAGCAGTGACTCACTCTGAACTCCAGACAGCAACAGCAGGCTTAGTGCTACAAAAACAAATTGCGGGAAAACTACACTCACAGGACACAACAATAGGTACACCTACACAATGAAATTCAATACGTGACCTGAATCCAAAATTCCGCACTGCATCATACTAGGAGTACTGTAGTAGGAACTACAATAATAGACACATTTTTAAATTTATACACAGTGTAAATTAAATGATTAGAATCTAGGAAAAGACTATTTTCATAAAGTTCTTGTATTGGATCAGTCAGGTTTCATCTGGAACACCACAACAGAGAGTGCACTGACTCAGCATTGGCTGGGGATTGACTGTCAACATTTTACTGGGAAAGTGCGGAAACCACAAACCACGACAAATCTACGGAAGATTAATGCTAACAAGTGTTAGAGACGCCCTACAGTTATTCAAGGCAGGCATAAAAACTACAGGAAGAACTAAGGGAGATATTTTTTTAAAGGCAAAAAGGAAATTCTTGGCTCTGACTTATTAAAAGCCATTTTTATTTACTTTCATATTAAGGTGAGATTCATGCACATCTTAAAACAATCAGCACATAAAGAACAGAGAATGTTGGGAGAGTGAAGAAATTCATGCAAGAACCACGACAAACAAAATGTGTTAAAAATTGCCAGATGCTTAAATTACAGTGCATGCAAAAAGCGGTACGGAAAGTGAAAAATGAAGTAAGTCCTCACAAACCTGGCACACTGCTCAAATAATATAATTGATCTAAAAAAAGATTCTGTCCTGCCAGGTCTGTGAGGGAAGAGAAGTACGTTTCATATTTACAAGAATTCCAAAAATTAAACAGTTGAATAACAGCAGAAACAGGAACCTGCTTGTTCGGTTACCACACAATGAAAAGACCCGTCGGGTTCACCGGACATGCGGTTACGCTGCTTGGCTGTGGAAGACAAAAAAAGTGATACAACAATTTCATGCAAATGGACAAGTGCATAAAAAGGTGAAAATAAGAGAGAAAAAAAAGAAACGGGAGACACCACAAGTCAACATGCAGACAGAAGAGCCCTTGTAGCAGAACGATTGTAAAAGATGGTAACAAAGTTCATCGTGTACATTGAAGCTACTTAGTGCACCTTGACACGATTGGCTAATACTCAATTCTAGTGGAAACAATGTGGGGAAGCTTAAACTATGGGACAAATTAACCTTCACTTCAGAGAAGTTTAGACTGCTCAGGCCACAACTGATATCTCATGGAATAGACACAGATGGGACACTTGACGCGGTAGGTACATTTGCACATTCTCATGCGATCCAATACAAGAGCTACGAATGACTGTGGGTGTACCAAATCTTAATTTTGGCATTGGAATGCAAACGAATCATACAATGCATTTGGTTCTGATAAGAGGTACAATGCAGCAAAGTTGCATGAATTAGGGCCAGTTAGCAGTTGTAACTGATCAAGGTTAGGCTCGCAGAGTTGTACTAAACCCAGAGAAGATACCGGTAATCTCTGCAGAATAAGGTGTTTGATGGCCGAGAGGGGCTGCATGTATGCAGACTGTGACCACGGCAGATGAATTGGATAAAGTTATGAATTATTCATTCAATATTGTGTGGAAGATGATTGACTAGAGCGATTCAGCTATTGCTTACAAGCAGCTGAGCTAAATGGCTGGATTAGTAGAAGCATTATTTCCACCCAGCCAGCGTGGATTTACGCATTTTACGGCGCAGAGGCTGGCGTAAAAGAATCCATGGTGACAATACGGTGAGGGATCTTGGTTAAAGTAACCAATTTGAAACTAAAAAGAAGCATCTGTGCATCATCTTTCTATGGAAGGAAAAACTGTTGTTAAAACATGCCACCCAAACTGTACTGTGTGTCTTCCCTGGTGTTGTGACAAGATCTCAGACTCCTCAAAAAACTGCGACCTAGATTTAATTAGATGGCTACTGATGATTTTCAAATAATCAAATTGGATTTTTTATTTGCTGGGGCGATGACACGTCTTTAATTCGGAATAGTACAAGGAGTGACGATTTCGTTGTGATATTGTATTCGTTTGGAACCATCAGTGTGAATACCAATTGGGGATTTGGACAGCGAGGTGGATCTTTATTTACCATGTATAAAATTGTATAGTATATGAGGTTAGATTCCACACAATCCATCAACATAATGCAACAATATTCGCACCGAAGAAGACAGCGAAACCTGGACCTCATCCACTGCTACTTTCGTTTTTCTGCATTCCCGAGGTAAACCAGTCCGATAGATTACATTATTGGTTCTGCAAGGTTCTGAGTAACATTGCACACATACTACTCAAGAGTGTAGACTCCAAAAATTATCTAAAGATGTGGCCTATAATTTTGGGGGGATTTTTGATCCTTATTGGAAGTGATAAGGCATAGTTGATACGCTTCCCATTCAACAGGTCTTTCAAAATTGTTGCAGACTTTGTAAAGAGGACAAAAACAAAAAATTGCAGAAAAGGTCTCCGGGGTACACAATCACGTTAAATCTTAACATGGCACAGATTTTCTGGGACACTTTTAAAAAGACATCCTTCATTCATACAGGCTGAGAAAGGGAAGTCTCCTGTAAAGATGGGCCTGAGTAAGATGACCCTTGACCTTTACACCAGCAAATTCTGAAAAACAGCCCAAATTCAGACGTTCAACTGTACTTATTCCACTGATTTCTGACCACTGTGCAGGAGTGGGAAAATATCAAGTTTCACTTAATTGGTCCAAAGATTTATTTGTATTAAATGCGAATAATACATCTTTGTTCATGTATCTTTATCAGCAACCTACAGTGCTAGTCATAACTATTAAATGGTTTTCTACTAGATTGCAGAAAATATAATTGACCTGTGGTTATGGATGTTGCCATTAAAATAGAATAATATATTGGTATTAAACTAAACGGGCCCAGATTTCAAACTAACTGAGTAGGTCTTTAAGTAAATTGAGAAATTATCTCAGTAGAAATACTTTTTGTAACATTTCAGTTTGACAGTGTGCTGATGTAAAATGTGTGCCTTGGCTCAATGGAGTTTGGGAAACACTGTCCTATCAGGCTAGCCGTTGATTTTCTGAAAGCTATCCTCTTCGCTGAAGGTGTGGCATCCGTCCTCGTCTGCCTCCTCATCCAGTTGGAGGCTACCGAAGGAGAACTTGTTTCTCGGTATGGACCACGTGGCCTCTGTCACATTCTTAAACTTGAGTTGGTTGCTGCCTTTCCCCCGATTGCCCTCAAACTCAGACTCACTGGACTCCGAAGCACTAGTGTTACAGCCTTCGCTCATCTGAACTGCTACCACATCTGTGACACCAGCCCGCCGTGTACTCTCGGAACTGGTCTTAGCTCTGCCTGGGGCTGAGAGCCCGTTAGCCAGCATGCGGCGTTCTAGAGCAGCAATTCGCTCGGCATCGGACATGTCGGGTGGTAGTCCTCGCCCAGGAAAGGACATTGCTGGATTTGGGTCAGCGTGAGGGCGATGTTTTGGTTTGTGGTGTTTTCGAGAACGATGAGAGCGGTTTGGGTTTACTACAGTACTTGTGTAGCCATTTTGCTCAGCGTGACTTAGAAAGGTGCACATACCAGAGGTGACGGGGACATTTGGTGTTTGCGTTACTTGTTGGACCATGACCACATTAGTGGAGTGTTTATCTGTACTTGTCCTATGCATGGTGGGACCATCCCAATCATTAAGCATACCATGTAGCGGTTCAGAAGAGCAAGAGTGATCCCTGTACTGCGTACTACACTCAAACCCCTCCTGGTGGACCTGTACAGGGCCATTTGTACTTCCAGAGTCCGACCCTTGCTGAAACACGACCTGCCCCCTATAGTTCTTGGGCCAACCAACCGAGTCCCTGCTCGCATTATAGTCGCTAACTCTCTCAATGCAGATGGAAGAGCAGCCGCCTTTAGCAGCTCGAGAAGCTGAACCTGTTGCCAGATGTTCAAGGTGAGCCGGCCGAGATGAGTCTTTCGCTTCCGTATTCCCGGGCGGCGAATTGTCCTCGTGGCCATTGTTCTGGTGAGGCGGGCTCACTGGAGCTTCACGTGTTTCTTCTGAACTCACCAGCGCTGACTTGTTCCAGTGGTGCTGCGAAGGAGCGTCAACTCGGTCCCTGAGAGCACCACTCTGAAGTAGAGATGGAGTTCAATTATTGAGAGTAAAAGTTTGCACAGTGAACCCTGACCATATTGCACTTCATCAATTGGGCCCCCGCAGATTTTTCACCAGTTTATTTTTTGAAAATTTTTTACAGAATACGGCCATAATCAAATTTACAACACTAAGAAGAAGAGGGCGCCCATTTCGTGTAATACTGTACCATGGTTTTCTTTTTTAATATTTCTTGTTCCCACAGAGAGAATACATCCTTCACTATTGTCGTGTGCTCTGGTTGTATGTGTTATGTGTTGTAATTACCAAGGCACCGACGCATGTCAATTTCTGTCAGGCTGTCTGTATTTTTTTACATTTCATGATAGCCTTGAGCTAGAGGACACTCGCGACACTCAATAGGATGGGTTGAAACAACGTTTTGCCCTTCAACTGAGAGTGAAAGTCTCCGTTTCCTCAAAGTTACACAGTACATGATGGTCCCCCATTTTTTCGACAGCAAGAGAGTGAAAAACAGCACAAAGAAAAAATTTTAAACGTTGCTTTAGCAAGCATAAATCTGTTCAAGCACCTGGGAAAAAAAATCAAAATCTAACTATATACTGCTGTGGTATAAAGTATATAGCTGGTGGTTATGGAACGTGCTGTATCTCCCACGATAAATGGGTGTTGACTGTATTTTATTTATTATAAAAGTACCCTGAGATTGTGTGAAAACAATCCAGGTGTATCCACTGCAGACAAACTCACTTCTTTTGGCACTTTTTGGTAGAGTGGTGAAGGCAAAGGCGATAGACGGCTGTTATGTTGGACTCGACTATGTTTCCTAGCAGACAGGATGACAAAGGTCAGTATTACAAGAAAGACTCTTGTCTTGATGAAATACATGCATACGTGCAAATACATGCCTTTTACCTTTCGAACGGGAGTTTTTTAAACTCTGAGTCCCTCACAAAGTCAATCACCTGCTTTTGCGTCCGCCCACTGCCGAGACATGCAAAGGCACATTAAACAGTGAGTAGAATTCACAGTTTCTGTTCCATCCCGACTGGGGAAAAAAGGGCAGCCAAGAGATTTTGGAACCTGAATCTGAAAGAGGAGCCTCGTGTGAACAGCACAGGCTTGGGCTTGGGCTTGGGTTCCTCAAAGAGTCGGAAGAAGGCGTGATATTCAACACAAATCTTCCAGAAGACTTTACAACAGTCTCTACTGGCCATCAGAAACTCCAGGGTGTCTTGATATGAACTCTGAAGAATACGCACCACAAATATTTAGCAAAATGTGCCCTCTCTTATGGAATCTGTTTCAGTGGAGAAAGTTACATTTTCATCAGCCCTAAGCTTGATAAGGAAACGTTTCCTCTTGAAGCTCAGTTTACGGATTTTAGACCAGTTGAAGGAATTTATCTTCGTGTGTCCCTATGGAGATGAACACAATCAAGTGAGCGTGATTTCTAAAGGAACACCCAATCTACCAGAGTTTACCTGAAAGACCAGGACGCCCATATGTGCCACAGCAAGGCTTAGACGCGAGCCTTCGCGGTCTTTTGCCGGGTGGAGACGAATCCCGTACATTTCCAGCCGGCGTGCCACTTCTAGTAACTGGAAGTCGGATTCGGCCGGTGTACGACCACTAACAACACAGAAGGCCAACAACATAAACACAAACACTGTATGGTTGAGACACAGTGAGGGCATTGTCATGTAGCGCGAAGCCCGACTAGATTGGAGTTCATTGTTTGCGGACCCTGTAAAATGGCAGATTTTTACACGATCATTATGGGTTTATACACTATATATTAGTCCTAATACCGAGTTTTTCCTGTTTTAATATTTGTTGTTGCCATAAAACCAAGGGAATACAGTATGCACCTATGAGTACTGCTGCATGCTGTTTGTACAGTATGTGGTGCCATGCGTGTTAAAGTGCCAGTTATTTGAAAGTTTCTACTGTTGCTATAATTTCAATGCAATTATTTGTTACCCTGTCTATGGCAATTTGCATTATGTTAGCAATAATGCACCTGACTTGCAAAAATTACATGACTTAGTTTTAACAGATAAAGTATGCAATAGTTAATTCTGTTTTGTTTTATTTGTCAGTTTTATGGTGAACTTCACCTAGGAGTGGCGAAGAGCTTCAAGCAAGCATGCTTTGCTTTTTAACCGGCTTCAAGGAACGCTTTTAAAGTGTGCTTTAATAAAATTAAATGTGTTGAGAGTGAGTGGGAAGGTTAACAGAAAAATTTTTTTTTGATATGGTCTCCATAGCAGATTGTGGGTGAGTCTGGAACCTTTCCTTCGTATAAACTTGCTATAAGCTTGCTGTAATCCTAATAATCCTTTGGTTGATATATTGAACTTGTACAAAACGATAAGGCAGCTTGCAAATGCTAAACTTTAACATAAGGGTTACGAAGCACAGCGTTCTCCTGATAATGTGAAGCGTGACTTATGTGAAAACTTGCAATTTGAAGCGTAGTAAATTATTCATTTGATTTTTGCCAGACAGCTAAAATCATGATGGCACATTGTTTTCAAGTAGGAAAAATGTAGATGGAAACAGCTGAGACACCAATCACCTCGCACTGTACTTTACTCGTCAATAATATTGGCTTTTGTGTAGTTTTAGTGGTCGTGTATCCAAAGAGTTCTGTGCAGCATTTGTAAATAACATCAGACCAATTAAATCAATCTCACGCCATCCATCACCGATAAGTACAATAGCATACAGGTCAACTGTTTATGTACAATTTTGCGAAAGTTGTCAAGAGAGGATTAACTTAAATATTCATATCAGCAAAGAAGCGTTCCTTCAGCTTGCGTTCGGTGATTAATGAACGGCTTATCTTCACATGGCACCACCGCTACGAGAACCGCAGCTTTCGTTATCAACTAAGAAGGGCTCCGGGGGAGGGGGTGCAAAATTGAAAAGAAAGGAGTACATTAAAAAGAGCTCCTTTTGAGGCACAGTCGTTCACCCGCAGAGACTCCATCAGTTTGAGGAGTCGCTTTTGGCTTCAATTCAAATTGAAAAAGGACCCTTGACTTCACACAACACCCGAGAACCCACCCTCTGAAGGGTGCTGACAACAACGGTGACTTATCTGGTGCGTGAACACAGCGTTTCACTGAGGAGCAGACAAATCTAAATCCACGTGGGGTCGGTAGCAATAAAATGCCCCACAAAGACTGTAGAAAATGTATGACCAGATTGTGCACATCACATTTGGTGGTGCAAGTCAGCCATTCTATTTGATACAAAACATTCAATATTCAATTGAAATGATATCTTATAATACAAAAATCATGTCAGTATGATAAAATGTGGTTCAATTGATCTACTATTAGGAAGGGATCTTAAAAATGAAAAGGGCAGCACCGTGCTTACATATTCATTGAGTGGAACTCCATCATCTTATCAATCAAGGGCATCTGATCGGGGATATACTTATTATTGAGGAGGTGTGACCGGCACTGGCTTTCCTCAAAGTCACCAATTTCAGCTGAAAAGAAGGAAATAAAGATTGCAAATTAAAGAAGAAGGGATGTGGCTATTGAGACAATAATTGAAAACCAACTCGAAAACAAAATGTAACCTTTCAGTACTCACACTGCATAATGTGGGAGACCAACAGCGCAGCACTGGTGTCATTGCAGGTCAGGCGACCGCTGGAAAGATCCTGTTTGATTTGGAGGGCAAATAAATACCTGGAAAAGAGCGTTGATGGTGATGGGGAGCGCCAGACAACCTCAACAGTCGCCCCCCCCAAAAAAAAAAACAAAACAAAAAAAAAAAAAACACCTTTGATAGTGCTTGGCATCCAATTTGAAGAAATTTCAATGAAACTTTTTCCATACAAATCAAATAAGATGGGGAAAACAAATATTCAAGATGTGTTTTTTACCTCTCACAGAAAGGGTTAGGGTTAGTTAATTACTGGATTATGTTTAATGTAAAAGTATTATTTTGTCATTATCTTGGTCCAAAGAAACTTTGTGAAAGTGAGTGGAGGTGCTTCATTTGGACAAAAGTACTGTTTTGCCACCATCCTGCAGTCTACATGGTCAGTTCTAAACATTTTTCTTTCTTCCATTATTTATGTAGGGGTTCAGCCCCATATCCCCTGGGACAGTCATATTTATGCAGTAATGATAGGAGAATTGTGTGTCTTTGAAGGAGTGTTTCATCACATGCCTCTACAGCTGACTTTGCCTTGTACCTTCCATTATTTTCTTCAGTAATACTGTAATTGCCAATTTAAATTAGCCATGCTGTGCAGCATTCATTACATATTTGACAATTTGCCTTTCCACAGATTTATATTGGAACTGATCCTTCGTTACCGGGTGAAAGACTATCCAATTCTTTATTTTTGTGCCCAGGCCAAAATGCTGTCTAATAGAAAAATATTGCTTTGGCACCGTCTTGTGGGATCTTTTTGTGAAGGAACTATGTTGAAATGAGGCATGGAACTACAAGGATTGATCTCATGACTGTCTAACTGGGATGTTTCGTCTTGTGGCATCTATAGGAAATTGTAAACCTTACGGGGGTTTGCTATTTACAGCAGGGCTTGTCATACTCTGGATTGTACTGACCAGCCAGGATGAGAGTACCCATGTCCTATGGCTTAAGCCTATGATTATTTCCATACTTTTCCTCAACAAAAATAATAATAAAAAAAAGACCGCTCAAGTTAATCCTTCAGAGGCTTGTTAAGTCTGAAGTTTTTTTTCTACACTTAATTTCCTCCAAAATATTGTTAGAACTACAAATTGTACAACTTTAGAAGCATCTGACATTGAAGGCTCCAATTTACATATGCCTCTCATTTCTTTAAACAGTTATATTTTAAATTAGAATAAAGGCAAACTTAAGGAGGTGAATGTAGTATTAATAATGTGGAAAGGAACTCACCGAGTCAGCTCCTCCAGCAGCTGGGCAGGGTCCGGAGGAAAATATTTCACGGCAAACCTCAATGTTATGTGCTTCGGTCCTGTTAGGAACATTTAAAGTATAAAAATAGAAATTGGTAGAACCCTGTTAAATCTGTACCTTAATAAAAAGCTCTCTGTTGGAACAAGAAAAAAAAGCTAAATATTTACGTCTCAGCTGCTTGATAATAGGTCTGATCGGATCCAACCAAACCTGTGGATAGAAGACAACATCACTATCTAAGTGGTCTTGTGAAGAGAGAATTCCTGGCTTGATAACTCTAATTCCAATTATCCAGTTCACTTTATTTGTCCTTTTCGCGCACCATGATATTTTGATGGTTCTGGAACTCCAGGCCGAAGTAATCGCCTTCTATGAGATTCATGTGGTTGCACACCAGGTCGAATAGCACCTTGCCTGAAGCTTTGACCTGTGATCAGAACAGAAAACAAAGCAAAACATTATGGACATGAAGAGTAGTGTTCCATCCAATGACATGATGACCTTTTACACTAATATTTAAATAATCAGTGTTGGGCAAGAGCGTCTCTAAAAGTAGCACCACTACTAGATTAACTACATTTCTCAGTAGCACAGTTGTATTGTTTACAAAATTAAAGAGCTGTTCAGTAGCGAAGAAAATGTATATGTTCCGATGTTTGGTGTGGAACCCCAAAAGGAAACTCTTGCAAAGTTTCAAGTCCAGCACAAATTTAAGGACACACACTTCACATACAATGTGTGCAAAGTTAACAACAATCACCAGCTAAACTAGACATCATGACCCACCAAAAGGCAACAGCTAAAACAGCACTAGAATAAAACGACACGTGTGCGTGTGTGTGTGCGCGCGCATGCAGGTGTGTCTGCGTCTGTGTGAAGGAAATTAAAAAAGGAAACAGTAGGGAACATGACAAAAGAGACAAGGCTAGTTTTCAGCCCAACTTTGTGTTGGGTTACTTTGAAGTAGGTTTTTTTTGTGCAGGTTGTTTTCTCAATAAAACCAAATTGTTGTCAGTTGTGTCTTTAAATAATGAATTTGATATTTCATATCCTAAAAATCAAACCGCAGAGGACAACAATGCCTATATCTGCTATTACAGTAAATCACAGTATTTTTCAGTAAACACTGCTCAGTTATGTTGAAAATAACACGGTGCTGTCAATTCATTAGCCCAAGAAAGTTTAAAAGTTAAGATGCATGACAATAAAAAGGTCTTAGAATTAAGTGTTTATTTATAGTCTACCCCAATAGCACAATTACAAAACCTTAATTGAAGCTCCACCCAACTGAAGTAGAGTTGACGTAGTTGAGCAATTTTTGTCATTTTGTGAAAACAGTTTGCTATAATACTAAATTTTCCAAGCAGCTTTTCCAACACGGTTAGTAACAACCAACTCGACTTTAATTGCCTTTTGTAAACCAATAATACAAAAAGAACATCCAGAAACAAAGGAGAATTCCACTTTGGGGACAAGTCAAACCCCCTGGAGGTTAATGACACCAAGCAGAAAACAAGTCGAAACTCCTCCATGAACTCCACCCCACTTACAAAGGCAACACAACAAAGCCAGCTTCCCTCCCTATTGCCACACAAGTCACCTACGGTTTTATGACAAACTTTCCGTGTGGTTCTCTCTGCTGGGGTTGACGCGCAAAACAAAGTAAACATGGACACTAACACTTGTATGGCAGCCAGGTAAAGGCACCTCTTGTGGGACACAACAGCAGCATTTTGTGACTGGTTTGTACAAGCGCAAACTCAGTGAAGGTCCCCCCATGACTCGGCTAATGATCTACTTTTGTGTGAGGGAATGTTTCCAGGAAGCTGAGTCTCCTCTAATTTTACACCCAAAGACAGACAGTTGCTGAAGTGGAAAAATAAAATCCCTTGCAACAACTCAACCAAACCTGTCTTGAGGTCATTCCACTGTGCTCCTTTTAATACTCCAATTAAAACAAGAGTTCCATCATGTAACACAAAATATAATTAAAATAAACTATTTAAGAGCCATTGATTGTGGTACATACACATCACTCGGCAGAGCCAAGGGCATCTGCAGACAAGCAGCTGCGACCGTCTGATGATAAGGGTTGGAGGAGTATGGCCCAAACAATCTCTGACAGAAGGCTATGGTTCATCCTGACAGACTGCTGCAAGCAAAGTGGTGAGAAATAATTATGTCTGAGCAAAGGCTTGGGAAAGTAGAACGGAATGACACTTAACGCTGTGTCAAGCAGATGTGGAAGACACGGTGAGCAAGTGGGCTACATGTGCTTGAATCATCGGGCCAACCGCCTGTGATCACTCACTGCCAGGACGCCAGCCAGTGTCTGTGGTTTTGGCTCTTGCAGGTGTGCCACAACTTTGGCACATGCCAGCACATGTGGGTGGATTTTTCCCCAACCAACCGGGTTTGTTTACACCGTCTGTGACAAAAATCAATTTAGGCGACTACATTGCTGGCCTGAATACTATCAAAAGTACAACATTTACAACCTAAATTCTAATATTTGTGTATTCTCTTCATTTTCTATCATGTCTCTTGGCTGCACTGATTCCAAAAGTGGATTTTAGATCCCCCCTCAAATCTGATTTTAGCCTCTATGTGCTGCCATGTCAATCTAATCTGCCCTGGGCCTTCATAATCATTTGTGCTGTATGACGTAACTAAAACTATATTCGCAATGGGGACTGTTTCTTGGACCAATCAGATTTTACATTCCTCCTCTATGACGTCTGCCTTTTAACATCCTCTGAATGATCTGAAATCAACACGCATATGCTCCGTGCGTGCAGTTGTTGATGCTCCAAATTTCAATATCGGATCACAAAGAACAAGAGGAGAAAACAATAAAAGTTAAACGGTGTGTTTATCAAGCTGAAGCGCTCTCATATCCTGCCCTGTAAATCTACTGTCATTGGAAAATAAAGCAACATCCGAACCGGGATGCGTGAGGCTGCAGGCTGATTAGATTTGGGGGGCTGATTAAATGCGGCTGTTGCACTTCAGAGACACGGAGCAACCACTCCACACTGCAACATTTGAAACAATAAGAACGCTGTTTGGACAAGCTGCTCATGCACACACTCGCACATTGTTCACTCTCACATTTAGATGAGACAGTAAAATACTGGTAGTGGCCTTTCAACGTCTTATTTGTCTTGTAGCATTTGGAACACGGATTTTTGTAACAAGATGAAACCTAAGAGATTCTCTCTTAATTTTGCTCCACTCCTGATTTCATTTCAATGCAAACAGGAAACATGCTACTATGCTACGCCACTGACATATTTTTTTATGCCTACACATAATGTTTTTCAGGAGGGAAAAAAAAATATTGGTTTGAAACCTTTGGTTGTTGGAAGGCAACCCACCAGGTTATTACGAGGCTTTTTTTGCGCTGCAACAACGAGGCGCTCTAATGCGGCCATGCTACCCCTAAGCCTCAGTCCACATGCTGGCTGTTAAGTCGGACTTAAAAAAAAAAAAAAACAAAATGAAAATCTGCTGCTGATGCCAACAAAGGCACATGAGCTCTTATATACTGAGAGTTGACACATTCTACTTGGGCCCTATTTATTTATTTGGAGGGAGAGGGAACACGTGACCAACCCCCCCCCCAAAAAAAAAAAACAAAACAAAAAAAAAACCAACTATACTTCCAGATGTTAGTACTACAGACTGTACATTGTATATTATCTTCAAACGCATGTTTTTAGAAACAAATCTCTGCAATTACCCAGTCTTATTTTAAAAGCTTATTCAATCAAAATGTATAACAATTGCCACCAATAGAGTATACTGTACATAAGATGCACAAGTTAGCCTCCACACATCCTTATTCTGTGCAGGGTGGGGAGAATGTAAAGGGTATCAGCTCGGCTCATTAGGTTTTCACATAACAGCGCTGTTTGTGTTTATGTGTATCACCACTTGAAATCATGCTCGCACCACTACACTGACCTCCGCATGCCCACTCCCCAGTTGATAGAGGATATCTAAACAAAGATGACAGCGGTTTGTGCATACACATACACTTGGGCTTACACTGCAGGGCAAACTACAACAAAAACCTCATGCAAACCCCACTCTTTAGTAAGCAGCTTCTAGCAAATACCAGCCATGAAAGGTCAGGTACATCATACTGCATTGCTACATTTCCCCTCCAGGAGATGTTGGTATGGTCCAGTTCACCAATGATGTGCCAGCCTTGGCAGGGCTTACCCACACCACCCCCAACACTCGAAGGATGTGTGTGTGGCAGGGGTGGCAAACACACTGCCAGTGCCTGCAGGCTCGAGGGGGAACAAAGAGAAGCTTGTCACAGGGCACAAGAGAAGTAAATGATGGCATTTGAGCCAGCTGCTGAACCATTGTTAGACAGAGAATTGGCTGGGATTTAAAAACTGGACATTACATTTGCTTTTCCGAGCGTTCCGTGGCCTTTCTGGCTTGGATCTAATGGATGGAATAACGGAGCGTCAGTCACACAGCGGGAGGCTTAGCCGCATCATAAGAGGCTCAAGGTCAAGAAAGAGAGTGATTTAAAGGCAGGAATGCGCGTTGGCGGGAAGCAACTAGAGTAAGAATATAGCCAAGAACATTGATCGTCGTCAGAAGGATGCAGCGTCACCACCAGTGTGGCAGACAAATGTGGCTGCGATTGAACTTTATAAGTCAACTGTGGCATTTGCACTCTCAGGCTTAGGTTCAGATTACAAAAGTACTTCCAGTAGCAGGAATATTCATTCCCACACTGCAGGGCTTTTATAGATAACATATGTGAATACTACACTGACTTCCTGGCCCCATTTCCCATGGGTTCAGCAGTAAGCCAGTTATTTTACCATATCACATAAGAGACATCTCTGCGCAGTGGTGTCTTGGCACGTACTGTATGAATGGATGTGCATGCATAGGTATACACACACTGTAAGGGAGGGGTAGGACAGAGAGGTCAATGGCAATGAGAGCTCATTGTGATTCAGGTCATGCACGGCCGAGGTTCCCGGGGTGGCTCAACTACAAGCTGCAAGCTGACAGGGAGAGAATGGAGGGTGCAAACCTGCCGATAACCACGTATAGAAACTCTCACAGCCTGTATGGATGCTCTGCCACACACGTTTGTCATGTGGAATTTCTACAGCAATATCTTTCCAGCAGCCCTTATTGCATTAGGAAAACAAAACTGGCCTAATAGGAGAACATCCAACTAAGGACATTCATTGCTTGGAAAACCTTTTAGTTATTTACCACCCGAGCTGCACAACAACAAAAACAAGAGTGACGTGGGGGTTCCCTCAGCTGTCAAGACTCATAACCTCACAGGAGTCCTGTCTTAAGGTGCCCAAAAGGAAAACCGTGAAAATAATGTCCCTGGGATTTCATAGGGGGCTTCAGCCAGGATCTAAAATAACTAGCAGCCCTGAGCATCACACAGCTACTAACGCATTGATTTTGCATGAAGCAGAAGAATCAAGCAAGCATTCTGTGGCATCAGTTAAGATTGAAGCTTTGTGTGGGGACTTCCCACTTTCGGCTTGAGCGACATAGATCAGGGAGATCTAAAAGTTGTGGGTGTGCATATTTACTGACTGACTGACTGCTCTACCAGAAAGGAAAAGGGAGACTCTTTGGCATGCTCACAAAAAAAAAGTTGCGGAAATATCTCGCACATGCACCGAAGTGAGACGCCACTAAATGTTTTCATGCTTGAAGTTAACTGCGCCTTACTCATTAGAGTGAGCAGGAGAGCAGAAGAAGGTTTAAAGACTCCTGGAATGACCAAAAATGACTGGCCTCTCCCTTTCATCTGCCCCAATCCTTTTCTGAATGCAGCAAATTCTGGACCCCCTGCCGTTTGGTCACCACAGCAAACCCTAACCCCTGCAAAAGGATTAAAGTCACTCACAGGGTGCATGCTTTGCTTCACATTTAAGGACAGTAAATAAAGGCAGACTGATGGAAATGTTTTAAGCATACGCATTTGGCATTTGCAGGGATTTCCAGACTTTTAAGCTCAAGGCTGAAATTCAACTGATTTATGTATTTCAATCACATATGGAATTTTTATCCTTGTATCCTCATTATTAATTCATGAATTGATTATATTATACAATGGCATGAAAAAACATGAATCCAAAGCTGCAAAGAGCATGCACAAATTTGATGTACATGACACCCACCAAAATATTCCAAGCAAATGTAAGAGTAGGGATGGAAATACTGAAGTCTCAACTAGTTTGCTCTCAAGAGAAGGACAACATGACGTCAACTACGGGATGCCCCTTAATACCAGTGCCTTTGGGCTGCATGTTTCTGCTCAGTGCAACCTCAAAAGAGGAATCAAGAACACATTAATACAACTCAAAGGATAACAAAGAATTGGTTAATTGATCATTATTTTTCCCCATCAATTAGTGACATTTATTTAAATACCTACTCCTACATGAAGCCTTATTGGATGAAAATTCATTCTCAAAATAAAACAGACGATGAAAATCATGAGTTGAGCAGAAATTTGGAATACAGATGCGTAATACAAGCATGAAAGCAACAGCAATCAGCAGGCTAATCACAAGATTAATCGAGTGAAAAGGAACGATAAGCCCCTCAAGGTTGGGACAAAGAGAAGCGATGACGTCTCAACCACACACAAAAATGTTTTTCACCTCAAAACCTGCCGACTTTCAAATACATGTACCACAGCAAAGTTTCGAGACAACTAAAAAGCGACAAAAATAACATCAGTGAACCTGTTGGTGGCTCATGGATTGAAAAACAAATGGCTGACTCAGCATGTTGCTAGACATTCTGGGTCTCCACACAATATTACTTCTACTTCGTAGTAAGGTTCTATACAATCCGAAGGTTTAGTACTACTGGTAATTGGGCCACATCCACTTGCTTCAAAAAAGGGAATGGATGGGACTACAGGTTCTCGAAGAATAGATGGTTTGTTCCTCCTTGCCCTAATGCATGTTCCTGCTTTTAACCTTAATCTCCACCGGTAATAAATAATGACAGCGGCACATGCTGCTCTCCAGGAGAGGCCAATCTATTGGCCTCCTCGAGATTAGCCTTAAACGACTTAGCCGAGCAGAGTGGCAAATCCAGAGGCTCTCTACCCTGTGATGCAGACTCATTTACCGTAACGATGCGGAGCGCTCGTGAGTTGACATATTGAACTCGATCGCAAACGTGTCACACAGCAGGGGAAAAGAACTGCAGAAGAATCTGCTGCTCCTTCCGAACATATTTGGGTAGCAGTTAAGTAGAAGTGGCAACGGAAATGTAAAAAACTAAAATCCATACTGAATTTGTTTTTTAGGTTTGGTGGACATTGAGATTAACTCCAACGCAGAGGGCAAACATCAATAAAATCCGATGTAACATTTTAATCTGTTCAGGATTAGCCTCCATCAGGAAGGCGCTTGCTACAGGTTTCCTTGACAGAATACTCTAATGCAACAAGTTCATCAGTACAGTACATGCCTAAAAAATTTTAGAGTCACTTTTTGCGGAATAAGACAGCAGTCACAAACTAACAGCAATTTTTGGTTGATGGTAAGAAGTGGGATATACCCTCGACTGAGTACCTGTCAGTTACGGAGCCGATTACATGCGACTTGTTTTCACCAATTTTGTTCAGTTCAGTACGGTTTAAAATGTTCAACGCACACCATCCCAGAATAGACTCCCTCGGTATATCACAGTTCTGGTCCCACTGAAATACTTTGGTATGTTTGAGAATTCAGAATATTGTCAGAGAATTGTCCACCTCCTTCTGTAATACAATGGAAGGAAGTAAATCCGCAAAATACCGAAACATTATGGATTTCTCTAGAAGGCTATCTCAAAGGAATAATGTGACGTCACACAAAGTTACTGAGAGACGCCTACATATCCAATACTGGAAACACAACACTGATCAGGTTTTAACAAACTGCGACTTGGTGTAACTATGGTCACCATTCCCAGTCACATCAACAAGTGCTGGCGGTTTTGAAATTCCACTTAAAATTCCTGGAATGGAGACACAGCGCAGCTGCTGGAAAGCGTTGGCCTCACAGTTCTGAGGACCCGGGTTCAATCCCAGCCCTCCCTGTGTGGAGTTTGCATGTTCTCCCCGTGCCTGCGTGGGTTTTCTCCGAGCACTCCGGTTTCCTACCACATCTCAAAAACATGCAACATTGATTGGACACTCTAAATTGCGAGTGCGACTGTTGTCCGTCTCCATGTGCCCTGCGATTGGGTGGCAACCAATTGAGGGTGTACCGCGCCTCCTGCCCGTTGACAGCTGGGATTGGCTCCAGCACTCCCACGACCCTTGTGAGGATAAGCTGCTAAGAAAATGGATGGATGGATTCCTGGAATTCCTTGAAAGTTGGAAACGTTCAATTGGAAACTTTCTAAAGAAAATATGAGAATAAATATTGATTCATAGGAGTAAACCAGGACTTCACAATTATTTTTTCTCTTTTACAAAAGGTGTCTTAATAGGTAACAAATTTAAGTGGACAAAGTATAGTTTAAAATGACTGACTAAACCCATCAAATAATCCAATCACAGCAGTACCTTGACTTATGAGTGCCACAATTTTTATACGTTTTCATGTTACGAGGGATTACTAGGTTGCTTTTTAATGCAGCCCTATGGGGGCACAAACCAGTGCAATCTGTAGGCCGGTCCCAAGCCCGGATAAATGCAGAGGGTTGCGTCAGGAAGGGCATCCGGCGTAAAAACTGTGCCAAACAAATATGAGCGTTCATCTAAAGAAAGTTTACAAAACAGTGGTGAGGCCGGCCATGATGTACGGATTAGAGACGGTGGCACTGAAGAAACAACAGGAAGCTGAACTGGAGGTGGCAGAAATGAAGATGTTGAGGTTCTCGCTCGGAGTGACCAGGTTAGATAGGATTAGAAATGAGCTCATTCGAGGGACGGCCAAAGCTGGATGTTTTGGAGACAAGATTCGAGAGAGCAGACTTCGATGGTTTGGACATGTTCAGAGGCGAGAGAGTGAGTATATTGGTAGAAGGATGCTGAGGATGGCGCTCCCAGGCAAAAGAGCGAGAGGAAGACCAAAGAGAAGGTTTATGGATGTGGTGAGGGAAGACATGAGGGCAGTTGGGGTTAGAGAGGAAGATGCAGGAGATAGGCTAAGATGGCAAAAGATGACACGCTGTGGCGACCCCTAACGGGACAAGCCGAAATTTTAGGTACAGTATGAGCAGACTTAGGATACGCTGCCACTTGTGTGAAGTGAAAAAAAGAGCAATGAAGGTACATTGCTACTTTGAGATATACGTTTCATTTGTTTGGTGATCACACTCTTAACTCCTAACAGTCTCAACTCATTCCTCCATATTGAAATGAATGGAAATGCCATTATTCCAATCCAGTCATTTTATGCAAAGGATAAAAAATATGCCTTTGAGGAGTTATATTGTCTGTCAACATGTTTTATTGCACATTTTGTGTTCAAATATCTGTTGCTCTAAAGGTTTTAGGTTGCGACACTGATATTATTCGTTAACCTGTCACTGGCGATTTACACTGTTTGTTAGCATTTTGCTAAACAGACTGTTGTAACACAAATATATGCGTTTCTTTTACAAGCGGTGGTAATAAACAATTTAACCTAAACTAACCCTTTTTTTTGAGGTATTCAGCTGAGTTCACTGCTACCTATGCTCGTGTCTCAAAATTTTGCCAAGTCAAAGCAATAACGACCACTTCCCGTGGGAATTTACCAGAAACTTTCAGGAAATTTGCAACCCTGAATGTCTTTTGAACTGTGGATGGAAGCCAGAGAACCAGGAGAGAATCAGTGCCAGCACAGGAAGAACATGAAAACTCCACACAGAAATGCCACAGTATGCTTACCAATATGCCACTATGCTGCCGGAAGCCAAACAAATATATCTTAAATTTATAATGAATTGCCAAAGTACATAAAATCTTAGAATGAGAACGATGAGCCGCCTTATGGCAGCCTTGTTGCCTGGCAACAATGCTGGCTAGGTGTAGACAGGGAATGAAAATGCGTGGCGAGCACATGTGTCAGCCTCACAGAAGCAGTTATCATCTGTAAATCATAAACTTCTCAACAGAGGGTTTCGCCACATTTGTGGAGTCAAATTGAACACGGGGAAACCGACCATGTGGGACGTTTTTCTTTCGTGGCAAATCACAACTGACACAAAGAGCACTTTTTGGTATAAGACCTGCATCGGGGAAAATATGGGGCGAGAGAATAAGCGTTCATGCTCCACAGAAATGACAGCGACACACATTACGCACAGGGGTCGATGGGAAATTGTGCAGTGACAGAGGCCGACAAATGCAAGGCTGGCAGCTGTTGCTCCCAGTCTGTAGGCCACTACTTCCTGGAAGGATTTGGGACCTTGAGACATTTCATAGAAAACGCCGTAACCGTGGCAACGTTGAAAGAATTTTAGCTCCTAATAAATGAGGGGGAACAAATGTGAACTCATTAGGAGGAGCAGGAAGTATGCTTAAATTTAACTATTATTTTCCAAGTAAAATGCCTCTGTTGTATTATTCTTGGGTGTTGGGTGCAATTTCTGTCCCTGCGTGACATAATGATGCAATTACTCTGACCACATGCATGGATTTTGGAGGATAAAGTACAAAGAACGCTAAGACCACATCCTATTTTGACTATTCTCAGGCACATCCAAAATCATTGGCTGAGAGGTTAAGCCGACTAGCCGGGCTGTGATAGCACTACAAGCACGCACACCAGGCGCACGCTTGGCCATGATGATGTTTAGGCTTTACAGTACTCCCAGGAAGAAGCAATCCTCCTGACTAATTCAACAACACATCAACAATAGATGAAGCAATGCTATGAGTGCCTCCGCTTGTAAGAGCTTTAAAGAAGTACAAGTTGAAGTGATTTGCTTTGAATGCAAATGGATTTCAGTCTCGTGAAACTCGCTCACTTTTACACCAGGTCTCCTAGGTAACAGAACAGTATGCATCATGATTGCCCCGTGGATCATTTGTCCTAGTGTACATCATCAGGGAGAGAGAATCTTTCAATGAATGTCCTGAACTACTATTTCTATGCTGCACTCAACAAATTCATGCAGCACAGAAAGGTTATCTTCGATGGAGCAAATGGACAACACTAATCAACTCCAACCAATCAATGACTCTGCCCTAACCCTATCCACAACACAGGTGCATTCAAAGTTGTATTTTCATCATTCAAGTGTGCTTGCGTGGATTACTTCAAAGGGAAACATGATAAAATAAAATAAATAAACAAGTGTTCTTAAGTAAACACACGGACCATCATTATTCGTGGCCACAGAGCTGTGCAGATGCACTGAGCATCCATAAATCTAAACAGCACTGTCAGTCCTTCCCCCATGCACTGTCTCCCATTAGCCACATCTAAAACACACCCAATAAGAGAGCTGCTCCAACAATTCTGTCTTCACAAATACGAGGTGGCCAGTACTGACAAACTGTGACAATTAAACAATTTCTTTATTTCAATATACACAACAATGCAGATATCTATTATGATGATAGATTGTGCAGGTTTAATTACAAATATCTTATTAATCAATCTCCATCTCGTAAAACATCACGTCAGGCCCGAGATACTCTATATGCAAATCCCCTCATGCGCTGTTGGACCAAAATGAGATACATTGATAGACAAATAAAAACATACCTATAGCGGGATAGATGGATTATATGGATGAATGAATAGACAGATTAAAATAAACATTGTATTTGTGCAAAGCTTTTTTTTTTTTTTTTTAAAGAAAACTGATGGTTCCAGTGAAGTTTAAAAGGACAGAATAAAATGCATGCTGATCAATTTGCAAAATGTTGACAGTACAGAGTTTAGGAAATCCACATGAAATGCCTTTCGTTCCTAGTGTGAAATTTTAAAAAAAGCCACATGGTATGTGGGATGTAGGATTTCTTCAGTCTGTCAGTGAAGCAGGGTCGTGACAGCAACCTGGAAGCAGCTCCTCTACCCGGAAATGGCGCCATGTGGTCGATGAAGCTTGTTCAGCACCCTTCTTTCTGCCATAGATGTAAGACGTAGCATTGTGCAATTGCAATACATTCGGGCGCTCGCCATCACAGACTGGTAGAACTTCTGTAGCATCTGTTTGCACGTTAGAGGAAGCCAATCTGCCGAGGAAGTCGAGGCGGCTCCTTTCCTGTGCACTGCATTAGTGTTGGCAGTCCAGACCAGCCTTTCATCCAGCTTCATCCCCAGGTAGTTGTACATTAGGACAGTCTCCATTTTTTTATACAAATATGCTTCCACCTTTACACCAATTCTCCAGAAAGCCGCAAGTTTGAAAATAAACCATAAATAAGAATGCGTCTTTCCCAATTGTAGGCTCATGGTTCACATTAGATTGTGCAGTATAATGACTACAATCAGGCTGTAATTTGATCTTAGTTTTACTAATCAAATGCATGTGCAACATACTGTTACAAGCATCCACGTTCGGGACAACTCTCCATTTGTAGAAAAAAAAAAACCCCAGCTAAACTTTAGTTTTCATTTTAATAAAATGACAAAGACAGTATGTGACTCAAAAATACAGACCTCTTTCCAAACTATAATGCAGAAAAAGTACCTTCACTGGCCACAACTTTAAGTGCACGCATACAGTTTAATCGGAGATGTCTGCTTTTACAAATATATATGTCCAGTAAAAATACACATTTTGGGATTTTCTTGTATCTCTGAACTGGGTTGCGATTGATGTGCTGAGATGTGGAAATTATAAAGGCAGCTGTACTGCTCTTAAAGCAACAGACAACGCTCCCTTTGGACAAATCCGATGAACTCTATAAATCTGTATGAATATGAAATCCAATGAAATCTATAAATCAAAAGTAAAGTGAACCTGACCTTAGCTGCACTCTTGGTGCCGAACAGAAAAATCTACTACTTGGTTATTCTCTGAGGTGCATTCACAACTGTCCTCACTTTAATACCAGCTGCAGGTACTAGTTTTCATTCTTTATTCGTCACACTTCCCAGGGGGGGTGGAACAACAATCGCTATTGTGTGTGTATGTCTTTCTCGCTTTAAGATTTTTCTTCATCCCAAACTTCCCACTCACATGTAGGCTCCACTTTCCCAAGAGAGCCCCGGATTCAATTATAGCTAACCATGTGAGAGGACCCTGGTGTCCAGGTATAGAAATGACAGAATTTCACATCTATATGTGTGTGTGTGTTGTGGGTGGTGGGGGTGGGGTGGGGTGAGGTGGGGGGGGGGAATTGGGATTACCATAAATCACATTTCCATTTTGATTGCTTCTTAAAGAATCAATGCATCATAATATGACTTAAAATAACACATTCAATTGATGGTGTATTGTACTGCCTTGTAAAAAAAAAAAAAAAAAAAAAAACAAGTACAACTCAGGTTATTGCCACAGCAACTCAGAATTATGTCCTGTTGTGGTTGGTGGATCAGCCAAAACAACGATTATAGTTTTTCTACTCTTACTTTTAGGAGTAAGAAAACATTTGCTGTACTTTGCCACACAGAAAAATGTCCCATGAGTTGAAAATACTACAGTGATACCTTGACTTACCATTCTGATTTGTTCTGAATAACTAATTTTCCCCATTAAATTGTAATGGATATGCCAGTAGCACCAATAAACATTCCATTTTTAATAAGGAAAACAGCACTATTGTAAAATATAACATAAATGAGAATATAAAGAATATAAACAGTAAACAGTTCTAATCAAGTGTAAAGATCAGAGACAAACCAAACATCCACTAGTATTTGTGTTAGTTTAAGGGTGTGACTTTCATAAATGACTTTATGAGCTGTAACTCGCCTCCTGTTGGGATGCCCAATGGGTCAATTGCAATCTACCAGTCGATCTCCGAGACAGTTATAGTCAATCGTGAACGTTTGCCCACCCCACGCCCGCAAAAAAAGTCATCCATCTGGTCGCTTGATTTGCGGCAAATGGACTGATCGCGCAGGTATTGTTGATTGACGTTTGGGTTGACCAATCTTGGCCTCTTCAGACATGTCACTGTGCATGTGTACAAAAAAAAAAAAAAAAAATCGAGTCCTAGCAAGATGGCTTCCAATTAAAAACAATGTTTCTGTCTCTTGCTTTCTTCACAGCTATTGCTGTGATGCCCCTCCCCCTTCACATCATTGCTGCGACAATATGCTCAACCCCCCCCCCCTTCATTGGCAGATCACGAGACACTTGCCGCTTAAAAAGTACATCTTTTTCTTTTTTCAAAAAGTACACCCCTGTGCTAGACGGTTAGTCCAGATTAGTGACTTTTCTATGCTCCTTGTGAGTGTTTTCATTTTGTTATTTTATGTTTGACCATTTCAATAAATGGCTGAAAGTACATTCCAACTGTCACTCCCCCCACCCCTCGTTTCACTTGAGTTGCGGCAAGGTGATAAGAAAAGTGCAGTCAGTGCTCCCAGGTACAACAGACACAACATGAGCTGGATAATGTTCCACTGTTCCGCTTGGACATGTTAATTATCCTCTGAATCTCAATGAGAAGTTCATCATTTATTAAAGGGGGCAGCGCTGCTGCTCACACGCAACCCCAGATGACATTTATTCTTCATTTTGAACAGGACGAGATCACTGGAGGACTAAGCCACACCCGTCAAATACAACCCTGCTGCTACGGAGTCAATAGGAGACCCCGCCGCAGTTGAGGATCTTAAGAAATGGATCAGAAAGATTCCTCAAAGGGTCAATAGAATAATGCATGAAGGGCCTGGAAATGTCATGCCATCCACTTTAGTGCATCTGTCACAATGGAGATCACAGGTTAGGTTTCTTGGTAAACATAAGCCCATAGAGTGAACTGGATCATGAGGATGTTCCACAAAAGGGACATCCATGTATGGTTACCATAGGAACAACATGAGAGATTTATTTTCCTTGGCTGTCCTCCCTCCAAATATGCACAGTATACACAACAAATGTCATATAGAAATGTTTCATTAGTGCCTCGGCGCTCTTTAAATTCTCTGCTTTAAATCCCAATCCCATGGAGGCTCCCTATCATGTAACATGGATTTTCGAACCACTTTACACAGTGTTGCAAAACGTTTTTTATGCTTTTCAAGCATATTGCTGGTAATATTTGATTACCTTAATTGTTGTGATGCTTTTTATTTATGAAACTACAATAAATCTCCAGGAGAGATAGACTCAGACTATAGTTTAGTATGAATGTGATTTTGTCACTCCTCAAAAAAAAAAAAAAAAAAAAAAAAGTAACAAACCAATTTTTTTCGTAAATCGGGTGACAAATTTCTGTGTTAAACAAGTTACGAGACAACCTCCAGCCCCTGCTTTTCCCTCTTCTTTGAGTGCAAGACTCACAGACCATCATTAATCTCCAAGATTAAAGAGTGTTCCTAACATTTCAAGCATTTTGGTATTCTCATCAACCATCAGCCACCGCGCTATTCCCATTTCTGCTCATCTTCGGTGGTTCCTGCCCTTTGCGACGGAATTACATTGGCAGGATATGAGGGAGGGGGAGATAAACTAACTGCCCCAGTGCAGAATTTCAATTTACAGCTGTGAGGAAAAAGGCAAGCACGAGTTCATAGATCATGTGAGTAAAGTCCAGACAAACAGCTGGTGCAAGGATGACGCAAAACTTCCTTTAAACCGTGTAAATTCACTGGAGAGATGCACAACACCCCAAATGTAGCTAAGTCCACCAGAAAAGGAATAGTTTTAACTTCTGTCTCCTTTGGCCACTCCATCTTCAAAGATTATAAATGTTGTATAACCTTTCATAGGGTGTGCTTGTAGTTGTGTTAATCTTCAAATGTGTGATGTGCATTTGTAAGGTGGCTATTGAATATCTCTAGAATTTGACTTGATGGTTTCTCAAGCCAGTTCTGCTTTGCAGTTGGGACATTGCACTTTAGCTTGAAGAGTGAAATGATCCCAAACTTTGGAAATTCTCTGTATTCTATGCATTATTTCCTCCTTTTGAAATTTGCATGCATCTAAACATTACTGTGTTTAGTACTGACTGAGTTCATCACCATTGTTTAAATGTAGAAAATCAAATCTAACTCACTTATAAAGACTACAATGATATTTTTCATGATCTTTCCAAGTAAAAAGTACTCAACCTGTTTTACATGTGCAGTAAGTTTGTGAGGCGTCAAACTTTTTTGCATCGATCACCAACATTTGGCTGTAACTCTGACACTGCGTCCTGCTCCATCCAAAATCTTAATTCCGTGTACATATCCTTGCGTGAAATAGTTGAGACATCTCTGTAGAACTCTCTTGAACAAGTCTGACACATTTGGCAAAAAACATACCGCAATATTATCTGGAATACGCGTGAGAGAATTGACTTCAAACCTGTTCTGTTCAGTTGCCATTTTGCTTGTGGGACATGGCAAATGTAGCTAAGGGGGGCAGAGCTTAAGATCGCCAGTTGGAGGTGTTCCCAAGCCAGCCGAGAGAAAGTCTCTTTAGCATGTCCTGGCTCGTCCTCGGGTCTCTTTGCAGTGGGACATGCCCGGAACACCTCACCAGGGAGACGTTTAGGAGGCATCCGAATCAGATGCCCCAGCCACCTCATCTGGCTCCTCTCAATGGGGAGAAGTAGCGGCTCGACACTGAGCTTCTCACCCTATCTCTAGGGAGAGCCCGGACACCCAGCAGAGGAAACTTGTTTCGGCCGCTTGTATCCGGGATCTTGTTCTTTCGACTAAGCTCCCTTTTTACCACAACGGGCCGATACAAAGTCCGCATCACTGATCCCTCTGTTGATCTCCCGCTGCATTGGAAAATAGATGTATGAAATAGTATCATCCTCGTGTACGAGAGATCATCTATATAAACAGCTGCCATTGTGATATATGATATTGTTCAAGGTGGAGATTGTAGGATAGTACCTAGTACAATCTGCCACTTCATTCGCGTGTTCCATGACTCATACACACTGCAATGACAGCAGAAAGCAGCGCCTTCAATAAAAGTTACACTGCAGCTCAGACCAGTTATGGAATATGCTTTCCTTAATTGGTTTTCTGACGAGTATCCCCATGCTAACACATTAAGGCTCTCCGTGGAACACCCCCTTCACCCCAACACACGTTCCTCAATCCCCACCACCACTACTACTACTTGCATGTCAGTAGAAGACTCTCTCCAATGACGCTCCTCAGCCACCTTTGCTGTAGCCATGGCAACCCACACAGAGGCCGCCTGATTCCGTGTAACCTTTCAACTCAGCCGACATTTAATTGTGATATACTGTATGTTCACAGAGGGACTATAAAGCCTTTCAGGGAATGTTACTGCCGGCTTTTCTTTAAAAAAAAAAAAAAAAAATTACAACAGCCTGGAAGCCGCAAGAAGCTGTCCTGGTGGGGAAGGAATAGCAGCAAGATACATCTATTTTAAGAGTCCCCAAAGTGTGAACAAATAATAAAATATCTTCAGCGACTACTGAGAGATGGAAATAATTCCTGGATAGTTGCAATCCGCAACATTATTGGCCTATCAAGATTCTCTTGAAGTCTCCCTTATGAGGCTGCAATAATTTTATGGGTTGACATGGGGGGTATAATAAGAGGCGCCATTTATCAGCACACTTTCACCGTTCCTTCATTTGCATTCCTCATTAAAAGCAAGCCCACTCAGCTGGTCAGAACGAAGCTCACGCCATCTCTTTCGATTTAAACCAACCTTGCAGTTTAATTCACACCCGCATTCTGACAAAATCAACCTGAAACCAACTATCTGCAATAAGGTACTGAAATAACATCATTAATACTGCATGAATCCTACTAGAAAATGGGAAACGCTAATGGCTTTTGAAAACTCTAACATGGGACAAAAGAGAGTTTGGTGAATGGCTGCTTCCCATAGCCCCTCAAAAACTGCACCAACCAATCAAATTCTCTTTCAGCCGATGAAACCTTGCAACAACAAAAATCTGCTCCCAAATCAAGTCCACTGTGACTAAATCAGTGTGCCAGTACGCCTTGAGCAATGTAAGCGAGGAGAAGCAGACAGAGTCCCCACCACGGCGACCAGGTTTAAAAGGATTTAGCGCACCGCTCCATGACAAGAAAAAGAAACATTCACCCCCACCCCCAAATCTGAGCGCTACCATTCCTCCAAGTCATCATGTCATATTTAAAAATACACGGCATGAAACATGAGCTAATGAGAATGTTTGGTAGTCTGAAATAATAAACCAACTTGTATGAGGCAGGTCTTCCTGTTGAGAATTTGGAGTGTGAGAATTCTCAACAGTTATCCATTCACACATTTTTTTAAAAATTACATTTGTCCACATTAGGTTCACAAGCGAGCTGGAACATATCCTAGCTGACTTTGGGCAAGAGGCAGGATTCATCCTGGTTTGGTCGCCAGGCAAATAAGAGGCAATTCAAAGTCTGCAATGATCCCAACGCCCAAGTTTTTGGAACATGGAGGAAACAGGAGTACCTGTTTGAAAACCCGCACAAGCACAAGGAAAATACATACACTCCACACAGGGAGGAAGCTACAGTCGAGATTTGAGCACACAACCTCAGAATTGATATGCGCTAAACACTGGGCCAATTGCTTTTTCAAACATATTCAGTGCGAGAATTCTTGCCAAAATCTGCAGGCATCATCCGAAGACTCTTCTTTTTTTACCTGCGTAATCAAAAAGTGAGTGGCTTTAACTTTGGTGTTGACATATTAAATTGAGTAATGGCTCACACTCAACTACCTGTTAGTGTTTGCGAGTACAGTCCAGTGAATCTCCTGATACTTGCTGTTCGGTACTAGTGTATTGCAAGTGAAAAAGCTGTCACGACATAGCCACCAAAGATGACATTAACCAGTGTTTAGGCTTGTTTCGTGTTTATATATATATATATATATATATATATAACTTTTGTGTAAATAAATGATAACAGCTATAAATACCGTAATTCTCAGCCTACAGATCGTACCTGGTTATAAGCCTCACCCAGTACATTTGTAAAGGAAATACCATTTGGTACATACATAAGAAACACCTGTGTAAAAGCCACAAGTGCCCACATTGAAACCCACATTGAAACACGAGATATTTACAAAGAACGATAGTACACAGAAAGTTTCAATACCTTAGCTTAGCTTAACATAGCAACAACACAGCATCACGAGCAGGGCTGGTTAAAAAAAAAAAAAAAAAAAAAAAAAAAAACAGCCGCGGGAGCTACACAGTAGCAACATGGGAGCATAGCACTGACACAGGCGGTTAAAAAAAACAAAACAAAAAAAAACAACAATCCTAAATCACTGAGACGCGGCAGTAACAGCAGAGACACGCTAGCATGGCGCTCACAGAGCCAGTTTAAAAAAAAAAAAAACATACCGGTAAAAGTCACTTTCTCGGCACATATATTCCACCAGTCTCACTCTAACCTTCTCCGCTCGAGTGCCTCCTTGTGGCCGTTAGTAAGCTGCAGCGTTGAAAGCGTGTGGAAAAAAGTCGTGGTTTATAGGCCGGAAATTACGCTATATATTTTTTGCAAGACCGTGTTCAAACTATCCCATCATCAACCCGCTGCTTTGCTAGTTATTACTGCATACAGCCAAAGCCAGCTAACCTGTCATTTGGGTTTGATCACAGGATGTTCCACGTACAGCAGATTGAACTCACTTAACAAGAAGCAGTTTGGGAAATTGTGAACAAGTCATCAACAAAAAGAGGCTTCAAGCGGTTTAATGCCACTCCCAGGTAAAGTTTAATGTCAAACTAAACATAAAATGAAAATGTAAACAAAACTGCCATAGAAAAAGAGTGCTTTGCCACAGTCTTATAGCATTTGTTGGTCATTAAAAACTTGGGCAGAGCATCAATTTTCTCTATTCATGGGTGGGCTCGGTTCTAACCCTAAATCCTGCCGATAATGCGAGTTCACCGTTTTGGACATTTTAGGTTCTGCTCCAGTTTTGCAATTCATAGAACACACTCATGGGACAAGCGTACTGAGGAGTGAGTTGAAAGAAGCCCTTCATGATGCAGTCAGGTCCTCACAGCCATTCAGCTGCTAACAAGCCACACAGCAACTACTCTAATTGAGTCTCATCACAGTGAATGGGTGACTGTATGGTGACTTGATAAGCACACTTTTGACTATCGTAAGATTCCTACTGAAAACAAAATGGGCCCTTTATTTATAGTCCTCTGCTGGCCTGGGTGGTCTCTGCTCAATTCCATGCTTTAAGCATGCTAGTGGTGATGGGAATTTGGCGGCTCTCGTCCAGCATTAGATTCAAGATGAGTGTTAAACTAGTGATAAAGAGCATTGCATCTTCAATGCTGCATTGGATTCGTAGAATGTGCAAACAGCTGTCTATTCATCTTGACTGCTTAGTTTAAGACAAGTCTGGCGCTGCAACGATCCCTGGTAGATGGTGAAAGGCCTGCTGCATCCTGAACTGAGCGATTGTGAATGACAATTGACGGGAAATTGATCCCACGTCATTGAAACAAAAGTTAGCTATGAAAATTATTACACTTCAAAAGATGAGCTCTCTAACTAATGGGACTTTTTTCTTCTTCTTCTTTTTTTTTTTTAAACACCCAATCCTATACTAATCTGTGTATGATGTGACACCGGATACAGTAATTGTATAAAGCATATTTATTCTGATCCCTGCAGGACAACACGAGCTTCAGTTTTTTTTCTTTCCAAGCCTCTATAGACAGATTAGAGTATTATAGGCTATAATGATGGATTATCCTCTGATAACATCAACTGAAAACAAACAAAGACAGCAAAAGGGGGCCTTCGACATTGACAGCCTGAGTTAACCTTTGAAGTTGCCAATGAAAAGGCGGCGAGATTATCAACACCCCCTAAAAAGCAACTGCAATGTGCACAGCCCAATGTCAATCTATAGTGGGATTTAGGCAAACTAATTGTAAATTGCAGAAACACAAAAAGTGACAGATCCTAGAGTAATAATAAGACTGTGATGCCACAAAAATCAATTGTCACGGTACATGGAAATGCCAAAAGATGAAGTGTTACTTAACACACCAAACCCAAGCTATAATGTACAAAGCAAAGGTCAGGCACACACCTTGCTGCCCACACTGGCTCGCTATTCCATACTACAGTTACAATAGAAAATGTATGATTTTCTAGGTTTCTAAGGGCTGGTGCATGCATTGCTGATGTGAACAGCATTGAGAATTCCAACACTTTTCCATTTAATGTAGCCTAGAAGCGTTCCAACATCCCATCCCCCGTGTTATCTCACTCCGCACAGGCAACTTTGAAAACGCCTTGAGCAAATATCTGTGTCAATGGAGCAATGATGAGTTTGAAGTCTGCACACGCAAAACAGTCCATTTTTACCAAAGGACTTTGAAGAACAAATAAGAAATGAAATCAGCAGAGTACAGCTCCATAACAAATATAAACATATTTGAAATCA
Source organism: Syngnathoides biaculeatus (assembly GCF_019802595.1). NCBI lineage: Eukaryota > Metazoa > Chordata > Actinopteri > Syngnathiformes > Syngnathidae > Syngnathoides > Syngnathoides biaculeatus. Next base: position 10,754,872 of record NC_084653.1, on the reverse strand, counting down.
GTAACAAATGTTACACCTTCATAGTGTTGATAGCCAGTGGAGCTGAAATTCATCGAGTACTACATGTTTTGGGTGAACGTGAAATTAATTTATCTCATTTCTGCTTGATGAACGTATTCGAGAGCAAGCCCAATTACTTTGTCCGTTTTTTGCTCATATTTTTTTAGATTGCAGGGTTAAAACTGCAGCTGGCTACGAGTATGGACCAAATCGGTGGCAACAATGGGAACGTGAAATCCCAGTACTTTCAAGGTAATACCCCATCAGCAGCATATTGAGAAAAAACAAAAATAACTATGGACTACCTCATTTTACGAACGGTCAACTGAACTTTGAACTAGTTTGTGTACAAAATGAAAATTTCCAAATATGCAGATAGCACCCTCCCACATACATTTTTCACTTGGACATATAGGAAAACTTGGTCACTTTTTGCAACTTGGGAACTTTTCTTCTCATCCAGAGCTGAATTGAAGAGGTTCTTGCTTGGCTTATCTACTCTACTGTTATTCATGTCTGTGTGGTCAAACGTCATTACCATCTACATACGTGTGTTCCCAGTCAGCAGGGTAAGTAGGCCACAGTATGGTATGTGACCCCCCAACATGACGAGATGGCCCCTTTTGTTTCTCAACCATCTGATACCCTGCCCACTCAGCTGGAAAACCTCTCTCTTTCAACTGCTGGGAAAAGGAGAAGTGTAGACATTTGGTATCATTTACAGCGGAGGAGGTTTCGCCCTTTCAGCGTCAGTCACTCTGAACTATCACGATAAAGTCATGAGAACAGTCCTGGCACCTCTCGGTTACTTCATTAAAAATTCCATTAATAATTAAAGTATGCTGTCGAGCAGAGCGTTTTCAAAGTCTCAGGTGTGCCACCCGTGGGGAGACTGGCTGTCAGTGGCCCAGCAGCTTAAGAACAATAAGGAAAAAAAAAAAAGACACCCTATGGTAACTTTAGCTGTTGATTTTTTTACTTTCTATCATCGAAGAGGATACAATGTCTTGGGCAAAGACAAACTTCCTCAAAATAGGCTCCATGAATAAATTTAATATTGCTCACTGTCATGCAAAGAAAAGATGAATAAAATCTGAGGGAGTCAGCAGGTAGTCACAGTAGAGTAAGGAGTATGTGTTTGTCTTTGTTGTGAAGACGCCTCCGGGCAAAACGAGAGAGGGCTGAATGAATTTTTTAAGCCATAATGTGTGTTAAATTGACTGAATAAAACTTCCATTTGCAGATCTCCGACAAAAGCTTGATTCGGGTCAACAACAATCTACACCCCAACGTTTAGTGCACTATTCTGCATTTGGGGACAAACTCGACAGTGTTAGAGGTTAATTTAAATTCTACGCATTTGGAAAATGGAAACACTGGCTGACAAAAAGTAAAACCGCTCAAGTGATCTTTATTTATATGTAGCCTGAAGTTTTTTTATTTCCATTTCATCCATTAATTATGTAAAACATTGTACATATTACCATAATTTCATTATAATCCAACCATTGGTCTCTTGTGTGATAGTTTGCTGTAATGAGGACAAGGTGTCCTCAAATTTCAGGTGATACTTTGGCACATTCAAACTCCTAAACTATTCTTCTCTCGACCACCAAAAACCACCCAATTATCTTCAGTGCACTAATTTTGCATAAAATGTCATTCAGTCGGGTAAATTGAGTGTTTCCAAACCCAATCTTAGATGTGGGGATGATACACAATCAAAAATGATTGAATGTGAGAATCTTGAAACCATCATAATCAATAACGTAAATGGTATAGACAGCAATTGTCACAGTCAGATACCAATTAACCGCGAAAAACGAGAAATTACTGTACCCCAAAAAGTCTGTACATTGTGCTCCTTGCAGTTGCTCACAACATAACTATGAAACTAGAAAACCCCTTTCCATAGAGAAGAAATTTCAGAGGCTCGTTTTACAAATGTTTAGCATATGCTTGGACATTCACAAAAAGCGGGAACCTCAATTGTTCATTCATTATCTTTGAAGGGAACGTTGCCCCAACCAACTTGGCGGCCAAGTAGACATGTCATTTATAACTTTGCTATAGCACCCTTTTCACCACTGGCGACATTTGTTTGATTACTCAAATTAACATGAGCCCTCCCTAGGTCCATCTTTATCTTCAGTGCTGTCCATACGTTGCGGACATGTTTTTCTTCATGCTCCTTTTGAATGCATTCCATGTCTATATTGAGGAATAGTGTTCAAAAGGTTTTGAGTGGGCGAAACGATGTGCAATTTGCTTTCACGTTCTGTGGTTGATCTGCTGGTTTTATTCCATAGAGCATCACATTTTGCAAATGCAGACTAAAAAAACCTCTTACGTTTCTCATGTTTCCGTTGGAATTTTTGTCACTTGAAATCACAAAATTTGTAGGTGGGCACAGGTGACAGTGCATGTCACACATAGTGTATAGCTTGTGCACCTACGTCACCGAAATCATGTGACTGGCAATAGTGCCGGTCAAACAAAGCATTCTTCAATGCTAAGTCCGTTGAGACAAAACGAAAATGTCTTATAGCACGAGACTCAGAGTTTTGTCCGATACCGTTAAACATTTAGAAGGTGATAATAAACGAAGATATGTGGAAAAATGAGGGACACTTGGCATAGAGAACCCATATTTAATGCCGAAATCGATGTTTTCGCTGATAAGAAAGTGGACTGTTAATTCGCTTCCACTTGTCTTGGACAACTGGATCTACACATGCACCTGGTGAGTAAGTTGTTGAGATTTACATGGAAAAGTTTGAAAGCGTATAAAAGTCTGGACGCATACGAATACTTTGTTGCTGGATCTATCCTCATCAGGAATAAATCCCACAGTGACAGTTTTGACTGCTCGTGAACGCGGAAGTGTGTTTGGCGACACGTTAACCTTTGCCGGAATCCATCGATCTTTTCAGATAGTATTCAATACAAATACCAATATTTGAATAAATGACCCCTGGTTTTACTATGATAGAAAAAAAAAAAAGAGGACAGTCGTCTCCACGGAACATACACAGAAGTGATAACCTCCATAAACCTCTGGGCCATTTTTTTTTTAATACGCATCATTCTCAAATGAGCCAACTTGGCATTATATATACTTTTTGGTAATTTGAGATTGAGAATAATAATTCCTACCTGAAATGAAGCAATTGCTCGGGTATTGTAAATATTCTCCTCCAGTTCAATGTCTCCCACAATATCGAGTAGCTCTGTTTGACTGGCAATATGGCGCCGAGAATAAGTTGGCGTCACGTGCACGACCTCTATCTAGAGTATAGCTGTTTTTTGATAAAACAAGCACATCTTTTTTCATACCGATTAAACTAAATCGGGCCACAGGAAAGCTGAGGGCTATTCATAAGGGAAATACAGATTTCTGCAATGTTTTACAAAAAAAAAAAAAAAATCACTGAAAACTTTGGTTGTCTGGGAGAAGACGGGGACTGTGTATGGTCATGTGACTGCCTGTCTGATCTGTTCAATTGGTCAAATGTTGTTAGACATAATGAGTAGTTATGCTGCATTCATCATGTGATGCAAGACTCCCTGATGAACCAAACTCGATCGTGTAAGCGGTAATAAATTCCTGCAAAAAAAAATACAAGTAGGAAGAGTAGAGAGCTGAACAAAATAGTAAAAGTAGCTACTTATGCACAAAAATACTTAAAAATCAATGTATGTTCCATTAAAACTGTGACAAGTACAATTAATCCAAAATGTTACTTGCGTAAATGTACCCGAGTAAATATATATTTTATACGACTCGGGTTTGATCACATGGTCCAGTCACATGCATCACAAAACAGTCAAATCAATGTCCTCATTTTAAAGCTGTGCATTGTGGTTTAGCTTGCGTCAGTCATTCTGTGGAAGCGTCGACTTTCTGCAAACCCTCTCCTTTGTTTATTTATGCAACTGTCAATCCATAGCTAATCTACATCAACATGAACAACATGATTTTCCACAAGAGAGCATTAGCAAATCCTCACTCCACCTGCATGCCAAATCGAAGGGGCACTAGAACATACCGAAGGTAGTCAGCAGAAGACGTTTGAGACTATTTAATAGATGAATCATGACATCTACACAGTAATATGATCCCTCCAGTTTCATTAATGAAGTGAAAACATAAACAACATCCGGCTGCCATGCCAACTTGTTACCAGACTCTTTGGGCCAGTAAAAATAGGAAATGTTTTGGAAACTTACCGAGATGTCAAAGAGCTCCTCTGTGTCATCCAACATATGGACCCTCACGGTGACATGCCTTCCAGCGGGCATGGCCGGAGGTCTGTGAGCTGGGTCTAATGTACTGATGCCAAGAGTCTCCGGGGCCCCGAGACGGTGCCCTGCTCTCGACGTTACGGGGGCTGGGGCGGGATCTGCCATGTTGCGTTGCGTTGCTTACTGCCCACCCTGCACAGACGGCAAGAACGGCATCAGGGGTGACGTAGATACGCAGTGAGCCACATAACTCCACCCCCTTGTTCACATTAACGCAGTAATGAGAAGAGCTTGATTCACGCTGGACTGCTAATGGTTGCCTGTGGGAGAAGCAATTAGTAGAAAGAAATGCTAACCGTGTTTCTGATTTCAAGGCACAAATCAGATTGTTATAATTTGATTTGACATTGAAATTATGCGGCTGCGGTGTCAAGATCCGAGTCAGTAAAAAGGCAATTGATTTGGGAGGCTTGAAGTACAGTATAATGCTGCAGATATATAGTTGGTGTCAAGGGTGTTGCAGTGAATCCAGCAGACCAGTAAATCAAAATAGGCATATTCCCATAAGCATCTTTATATTTCATATCAACGCTTAGGAGTATGGAATCTGTTTGTCTCCTTTGAACAGTTTAGTTTTGGACAACCCCCCATGTTTTTGAAGACCTGTTCAAGATGCCCTCAAACCACGTCATCCTTTAAGCCTTGCTGCTTGTCTCAATGCTCTCCTCAGTCCACATTCCATCCGGCTGATGTCATCCTGAGTCCCCGCCGGGTGGTGGGTTCTGCGTCCATGAGCGTGGGCAGCCGCTCAACCGCCACAGAGGTGTGTTCCTGTTGCCGAATGTTTAGGGCCCAAACTCTATGATGCAATCCAGCAGAGTGCATAAAGAAAACAGTCCAGGTTTGGAGGAAACACAGAGTACATTGTGTTTTTAATTGGACCTATGAGAGATTTGCGTTTCGAGTATAGTCATGAAATGAATTGAATGAACCACATTTTAAAAATTTTGGACAGTTGATAATGTTAAAATGTTATCTGGCAGTATACAATTCCAAGATATTTGATAAGTTTGACCCGGTGGCACTACAGTCATTAGCAAGTCTGCCTTACAACTGAGAGGCAAGATTTGAATCTTAGCGCAGCACCCACGTCACCCCGTGTATTTTGCCTGTGGGGTTTCTATGGGTAATCCATCTTCCTCCCATATTCCTGAAATAAATTAAGTCAGGTTCATTGTCGACCCGTTTCTGCATCGGTATCAGTGTGAGTGAAAGATCGTTCTCCTCTATGTACCCTGAAATTGGCTGGCAACCAGTCCATAGTATATCGGGTTTCTCACCCAAAGTTAGATGTACAGGAAAGAAAGTGGACCCTAGAACAGATTAACTCAATTTATAAATATATCCATCCATCCATCCATCCATCCATTTTCTTAGCAGCTTATCCTCATGAGGAATTACGGGAGTGCTGGAGCCAATCCCAAGTATCAATGGGCAGGAGGCAGGGTACAGCCTGAACTGGTTGCCAGCCAATCACAGGGCACATGTAGACAGACAATAGTCACACTCACAATCACAGCTAGGGGCAAATTAGAGTGTCCAATTAATCCATGTTTTTGGGATGTGGGAGGAAACCCACACGGGCACGGGGAGAACATGCAGACTTCAGACAGGCAGGGCCAGGATTTGAACCCCAGTCCTGAGAACTGTGAGGCCGATGCTTTACAGGTGTTCCACATGCCGCCTATAAATAAAACGTCTCGGAAAAGATGATTTTGATGCCGTGATCTGGTCCCACTTATTCGAACTTAACTTAGTCATTGTTAACAATTGGATAAAACTCCAAGTTTCATGATGCATAGAGGAACTCAATTGCTTCCACTTTTGACTGGAATGTTGACCAAGATCTGCTATGAATAGCAGCTACGAAAGCTACAAAATCCAAGAGAAATCCATTTTATAACTCCCTATAGATGTTAAGAGACGATGATAAATGACTATTTGTATCCAGATGAACCTCCTCAATTCAGTTTAACATACTGTAGCTCATTGGCACCAAGATACCTAAAGATGGCACAGATGTCAATCAGAAGAGCAAATCGGGGAATTATAGGATTAATGGATCAATAGCTGCATTTTCTAAAGCTGACTAGTGAACACGCTGCGTCTCATTGTATAAACACCTACTACGATGTCTCATCTAAAACACTTCTTTACATGATTTGGGGCACTCCCTCTTCCTCTCTCGGATGAAAGAAACCTGATGCATTCATCCATTATATACAATTTAGCCTGTTCAGGTCACGGGGACGCTGGGGTTCAACCCATCTGACTTTGGCCAGCAGCCAGGGTCAACCCTAGATCGGTTGTCAGGGCTGGGCGGGTATAAAGAAACAAATCGTGAAAATTACAATCCCCACGATTTTTAATCTTCAAATAACTTCACATTCATCCATCCATCCATTTTGTACAGCACCTGTCCTCATAAGTGTTGGGGTTCACTTGAAGCCTAGGAAAAACATCCGAACTGCAGATTCAAACGCAGAATCTTGGACTATGTGAAAATGAAAACCGCTGAATAAAAATAAATGCAATGAAAAATAAATATTATCAGATGAAACAACACGCAAATGTCTCGTGCTGGATGCATAGACTGTCTACCAGTATACCTTATAAACCCAATATGCATTAAATGCAAACAAACATTTCAGATAAACACTGAAGTCAAAGAGTGTGACATATACACACACACGCATACATACACAACCTGCCATAGTACTAAATAAATCACCTGGTCATGAGTCAAGGCCAATAACTTCCTCTGAATAGGTGACTATGCAGAGACCTGAACACTTTGTCATTGTACACCGGTGCCACATGGTTCCTCAGTGTCATAAAGTAAAGTGGCCCTGCTTGGAAACCCCAGAGCCCGTGGAACTGCTTTCCACGGAAAAACCCCTGCCTTTGAACGGTCTTGAAATTCCCCAATAGTGTGTAACATGGAGTTCTTTAAAAAAAAAAAAAGCAGCTGGCTTATAGACTCTCCTGGGCTGGAACAGTGGTTCTTCTGTGTGCAGGGGCAACACACAAGGCCTCCTCAGTGAGGGTCAACTCTGCACAGCTGGAATGCTTTAGTAACAGCTGGATGGCCAAAGGCCCTTTCTGCAACCGAAACTACCAGCTGTGCCAAACCTGCAACCACAGCAGCATCCCTCACCCACCTCCGGGGTGTGGTTGGATCGTGACAAATTCCCACAAGGACTATTTGCCAATTGGAATTCTGTCATCGAGCGAGCAGCCGAGCAACACCAAGTGTATATCTATAGAACCGGGTGGGAGGAGGAGAAGGAGATGCAATTTAAAGCCTCCGCAGGGATTGCGTGGGATGAATGGAGGAATCCACCGGTCCGGTTTTCTAATGTAGGTTAATGGAGCAGACTGGTGCAAAGCTCTACATGCATGTTTGCCTTCACCATGTGCAACGCGAACTCGACTCACCTGGTCAAATTAAAGTAAGGCTATAAACGTGCATTTCCTGCTTCGGGAGAAAAGCGACACGGCAGCAGCCTCCTGCGCAAATCCATTAACGGTGGAATAATGTCACGCCAAAATAAACAAAAAATAAAAATAGGTTCGTTAATATGGTGAAGATTTGCCTCAACCGTCTCCCACGAAAGCCACTGGATGACGGAACAAGCACGCACGACTTAACCCTAATCTCCTCAAACAAGTTGGATCACTTCCTTGAAGAGAATACGGGACTCGGCGAGCTGGAAATCTTACCAGTTTCCCCCCTTACAAATGCGTCTTGTTAGAATTCCACACCTTTGGGTTCCTCGGCCGAGTGGCTCTCATGGGTAGGCCAAAGGTACACCGTTAAGCAAATCCAGGTGACTTTTTTTTTTTTTTTTTAGGAGCTGCTCGGACCAGAGAAGAGACTTTCTGCGGTCGCCATGGCGGACGTCAGCGAGTGAGTGAGCGAGCCGGCGGTCGCAGACGAGATTAAAGCGGGCAGAACGGCCGATTCACTCCGAGTGGCTTCTGTGCAGACGAAGGAGGTGTAGCTGGGACGAGGAGCTACACCCCCATCCACAGGCCAACACGGGAACATCACTTTGAATAACATCCATCCATTTTCTGAGCCGCGTATCCTCACAAGGGTCGTGGGAGTGCCGGAGCCTATCACAGCTATCTTCGGGCTCTGGAAATGGTTGCCAGCCAATCGCAGTGCACATCGAGAAAAACAACAGTCGCACTCCCAATCACACCTCGGAGAGTCTCCGAATTAATGAATGATTTTGGGATGTGGAATGATACCGAAGTGCCTGAAGAAGACCCACACAGGCACGGGGAGAACATGTAAACTCCACACCGGCAGTGCTGGGGTTTGAACCCCAGTTCTCAGATCTGTGAGGCCAGTGCTCTAACCAGTTGCTGGGCTGTGCTGCCCCTTTGAAAACCAGAATAATCTATTTGAGTGAAACCCCAAAAACAAACAAAAGTCATCACACCAGGGGCATTGCGAGGTGGGGGTTTAACAGACGTTGACCCCGTCTTCCCCCAAAAATGAGGGGTGTGGGGCATTTTCGAGAATCCACTTTTTATTTTACAGGGGCTTCAGATCAGTTTTAGGCCGCTCCAAGCCACACCAACAAAGGGCCTAGCGACACACATGCTACGCACCTTTGTTGAAGTGCCAGGCTTTTGTGATATAAAAACAAGAACAAGACAAAAAAATTAAAAAGCTGTTCCACTACTATTTGGCCTATCATCTGCACAACACAATAGACAAACAATACCCACTTCTTTGTTTTCCCTAGAGCTCCATGGTGTGTGTAATATTTAATGATGTGGAAATTCTCTTGTAAAATGTGACATATAAAAACTAGAAAAACTGAAATGTATCTGAACTTCATCAGAGGCGTTTTTAAAATGGTGGCAGGTGTGTGCTGACTTCCTTTTAGCATGAATTCAATGTAACAATTGTCCCAGACGCATTGTGGCTTGTCACTGTTTCTCAGCAAACACCAGCCTTCAACTATTTTGTTGATGATTGTGGGTTTTCTATTCAAAATCTCATTTAAAAGCGTACCACAACCTTCCCTGTGCTGCGTTTCCAATAAGAACACTGTAACAACTGTGAAACAGACATCAGGGTCAGTTCTGATGTGGGGCTGCTTTGTCCAGTCTGGTAATGGTGCTGGGCAAACATCAATATCAAGACTATCAAGGCATTCTGGAGCATAAAGTGCTGGCCTTTGTCAGAAAGCTAATTCCAATATTACCTCAGTAGTCGAGCCAGTACAGCGTTTATCATGGTAGGCAAGCATGACTTCACTCTGGAACATATATTACATATGTACATATCACTTGTTATGACCCCACAGATCACAAGACTTAATATGCTCCATGGTAAAATAAAATCTAACAGAAATATTCTTAGAGCTGGTAAAAAGCAAACATTTTAATGATATAAGTAATATAACTGATATTGCACATCAGAATCTATTGATAAAAACAAATTGGCATCATTCTGCAAAAAATGTTTAACTTTATCAACAACATGCCTCAGGGAGGTTCATGTATAAAACTGTTTTTAGTAAACCCCCACCCAAATTGTGTGAAAATTGTTAAACATGACACGATAAAAGTCTCAAACATCATACAGAACACAGCATCTGTAATTCAGTGGAGTTGCAAGTCAGAGCTGGTGCAGTCACCTGCGCCCCAACCAGAGCATCCTGGCCTCTGATCTTCATGTTGACAAACTTGATTTTCCAGCTGTTTTCTTCCAGCGGTGAGCGAATGAGTCCAAATATTTGCTCAAATACACCGAGGCACATCGTGTCTCTGTGGATGGTCCCGGCAACGGCCACTATGACCAGGCCGTGGGGGGAGGTCAGCGCCTTAAGGCCATGCGGCTCCAAGTTGGGGCTGAAATGCAGACGCTCCTCCTGGGTCAAGGCCAGGAGACGAGAGCTGACGAGTTGGGCACCCAGGAACTCTTCCATCTGCTCATCACCAGCTCTGAGAAAGACGAGTGAAACTTTGTAATACGATAGTGCCTCAGATACAATTTTTTTTTTGGTTCTGACCAAGCTTGTAACTTATTACTTGTACACTGGTGCACACGGTGGTGTAAAAAAAGAATTAAACAATTTGTGCAACATGATTTCATGCTTCAGTTCAATGGAAATTGTGCTGCTCCTTCAAGTGTGTGCATCCTGGCCGTCAGGGGGCAGTATCATGCATAGTACATACTACACAGATTTAATGATGAAATGAGAAATCAAAACTTGTTTCATACAGCGACGATAAACAGTTCCAATTCATTAAAATTCCAACGAGCCAGCAAGTTTATTATTTTTTGTGGGGCAGGAAGGGAATGCATTTTTAATGGAGAACATAGCCATGTATTGTAAAAACATTACAAAATAATGGAAAAAAAAAATTAAACTCGGCACTCTAATAGAGAGTAGAGTGAAATTTTGTATGCGTCAAGCAGACCAGGAAAAGCTCATCTATGCTTTTATCTCAAGTAGACTTGACTACTGTAACGGTCTTCTGACTGCACTCCCAAAAAAGAACATTAAACAGCTGCAGTCCATTCAGAATGCTACAGCTTGCGTTCTGACCAAAACAAAGCATATAACTCCAATCCTAAAGTCCTTCCACTAGCTTCCAGTCAGCTTTAGAATAGATTTTAAAGTTCTGCTACTAGTCTATAAATCACTAAATGATTTAGGTCCTGAATACATGAAAAGAAATACTTACAGAACACAAACCCAGTAGAGCTCTGAGATCGACTGACTCAGGTCAAATAGGCCAAAGCAAACACGGTGAAGCAGCATTTAGCTATTATGCTGCACACAAATGGAATAAGTTGCCAACAGAGGTGAGGTCAGCCCCAAGTGTGATTGTTTTTAAATCCAGGTTGAAAACTCTTCTTTTTTCTCATGCTTTTTAGAATATATCCACTTTTTGATCATATTACTTGCACTCTATGCGGTTTTACTTATCTTATTTTTCATATTTTTTTGGTCATTTTTATTGTTTTTATACAGTTTTAAATGTTGTATTTCTTTGTTTTCAAATACCTTTAATCACGTAAAGCACATTGAGTTACCTTGTGTATGAAATGCACTATACAAATCAATTTGCTTTGCTTCAGAATGGGTGTGTTGGGTCGTGTGCCTTTAAGGGCAGTAAGTGACATCAGGGGCTGCAGTCGGGTTGGTTTAGTTGGTCGTGTTAGTTGAGTGTGAGGGTCTGGGTGGGAGTTGTAGCCAACAGGAAACCCTTGCGGGGGTGCTCATTTCATATTCGTGTGTTTGACTGTTTATCCCGTTCAAAAACGGTTGAAAGCGTATCAGCGACTGTTGCCGTCCTTGCTCATATGCGAGGGTCTTCCGGTTCCTTGATTGTTGCATTTCTTTTTCATTTTAGTTGTGCAGGAACATATTTGAAGCGCACTTGTAACTCTTACTAAGTGATAGCTTGTAACTCGAAAGTCAAGGTACCTTTGTAGTGCCACCTGTTACTTGGGGGGGTCTGAGCCCAGTCGTGAATAGCAAAAACATCCAAATCATTTTTGAGACCCAAAAAGGTTTGTCTATGGATGCTACAAAAGGGGGACAAAGCACGTTTCTGAAATACACAATGAGATGGACTGACTAAATGATGTTCCTCCCCTCACTTCAACATAGTTGCTTGGCTCCAAAATGGCACCGAAGCAATATTTGTATATTAGAAATAGCTTTTGAATTGTGCATACAAATAACAGTTAACAGAGGACAGGTCCTCGCCAGAAAATCTGCGCATAGGCAAATTTGTAAAAAAAAAAAAAAAACCAAAAAAAACTGAATATGTGGGGTGTGAATATACACACATCAGAAAACAAGCGGTCGTGTTCAATCTCATGACCAGATTACATCTACATAAATTAAAATATGGCAGAAAAAGTTAATTTATTTCAGCACTCATACGTTCTGTGGATTTCATTAAACACTAGGGAAAATACTGTTCGGAGGGCAAGTTCTTGCCTAAACTCTCCCTTAAAAATATTTTTTGTTTATTCTGTAACATTCTAGTTTGTAGAGATGAATTTTAGTTCACTGTAAAATATCCAAATTATCCAACCCTTTTCTGAGACATTAATCCTCACAAGTGTTGCTAAGATGCTGGCCTCTATCCAAAGTATCATCGGACGAGAGGCAGGGTACACCCTGAATTGGTTGCCAGCCAATCGCAGGTCACACACAAACAAAACAAACATTGGAACACACAATTACACTTAAGGGAAATTTAGAATCTTCCATTAATGCATGTTTTTGGGATGTGGGAGGAAACAAGAGTGCCCAGGGAAAACCCACGCAAGCATGGGGAGAACATGCAAACTGCACACAGGCGGAACTGGGATTTGAACACCAGTCCTCAGAACTGCAAGGCAGTCATCTTTCATGCAGTCTCATCCAAAGTGGATATTTAAAAAAAAAAATCATGAAATATTTCTCTCTGTGTGCAGTGCATCTTTCCTGTTTGAAACAAATTACCAAAAATAATCTTTTGAAAGTATTCTAAATTATTGAGATGCACGATGTATATCAGTCTTCCACAATGATACCTGGCAACAAGCCGGAGCTTCACATCTGACCAGAAGTGCTGTGGTCCCCAGTCTTGAGGTTGATGGCCCAGTGATGGGTTTTGGCTGTTCAACATTTGGAAAAACCAACTGCAGAATTGCTGTCCTAGGACTAAAGTGTCTTGGCAAATATCAGCTGTCGTCGCCGCGGTGTTTGGCATTGCTCTCTGTCCGATGTCATCTGTGGCTCCTGGAATATGTTCCTCACCCACCGTCTTAAAGGAACCACAATGACTTTTTTTTTTCCCCATCCACTGAAATAATGTGTTTCAAAGTGTTGTACATGTTCCCACCTGCGAAGCTGACCAGAGTTCCAGCGTCCTCTTCACCAACTGGTGTTTCTCACTACTGGGAGGCATCGCCACCCCCTCCTTGGCCAGGTATTTGAATATGATGTCTCTGTGAACCTTCTTCCTTTTCAGTAGTTCCTCTGCATTTTTAGTGAAGGAAAGGATTGTCTCCCTGGCCTCTGAATTAGGAAAAAAAAAGAAGAAGGAAGGAATACGAAAGATAATTACAGTAGTATACGCTTCTATTCAGTGCAAAATTTATCCGAGAAAGAAGTGATGGTGAAATGGTTTAGGATTGTTTCGTTCCTTAGTAACAAAAGTAAAGAAGTCCAAATTTGTTTATAATAACAGAATCATCTACAGTAAGGTTATTTCAGTCGAGGCTATAACCCGAACGAGGGTCTCATGACATCGAATTCTGAACAGACATTGCTATCACAGAGGAGACATTTACCTGTGACATCTTCCACCACGATCAATTTATTGGTAACGGTGTCACTCAGTGACAGAAGGTCAACGTTCGACATTAATTTCAGTATTTTTAAACATCCAGAGCGCTCAGATTCTGACAGAAGCGACATCTTCTTCACCACACAGTAAGTTAGCAACCGAGCACAACACTGCTGACTAGGACTCCAAACATATCCGCCCAGGACAAATCAGGAAACATTTGTTCCGGGTTAAAGTCTGCGATTCATTTTCTTGCAAATAACCAATTCTAGCGTATAAAAAGCTTTTGTATCAAAAATGAGTTTATATGATGTTAAGGGCAATAAAATGAGACATTTCTAATAAAAGAGCCACAAGAAAGAGTTTCTCTGTTGTTAAGGGAAATGCAAGGAGTCATTTCCAATGATAGAGCCACCAATTAACGTTTAGCAGTGAAGTCATACTGTAGTATAAATATAATATAATAGAAATAAAATTAACATTTATAATTACAATTTTTCGTAAACTTGCCAAAGATAAAACTAACATCAGTGGTTAACCATTTGGCGCTTAAATGCGTGTTCAAATGTTTGTGTTCATATTTACGGTTGCTCTTGAACACATCATGAAGATGAGTAAGCTATCCGCAGTAGCTGTTTACGGTTACTTGTTGACGTTTGTGTTGAGCAGTAAAGGTAAGATTCAGAATACAGTAATTTGGTTCGCTTTAATTTATGTGGAAGATTTTACTCAAGAGGACCAATAAATTCGAGGGTGTCATTTAACAGTGCCACCGGAAAATTCGAACAAGATTTACAGGTAATGTCAGTACAGTATTTGCAGGTATGCGACGTCTACTAACATGTAACAGCTTGATACCTTGCAAATAGTTGAGCAGTTGCATGTTACTTAATATTACGTGTTAGTTATTATCTCCTCTTTAAGATAATCGTGCACGTAAACAAAGCGTCCAGAGAGTCCGAAAAGAATATTGACCCTGGACCTTGCACCGAAATGTGGGAAAATGCGTTTACTTGAGGTTTACTGTTGTTAAATAGACAATGTAGGGAAATCTATTATGTTATGTATGTGCAGTAAAAATAACCACGTCTTTAGCCTAATGAAATCATTTCCCAAGTTAATGAAAAACTCACGTGCGTGCTACAAAATTCAGTTGTTCATTGTGTCGATGTAATTTCCCAATTCGTGCGTCTCATTGTCCTCCGCAAAATTTGAATCGAAGAAGATGGACTCTTCCTTCTTTGTTAATAATTTCCTCTTGTTTTCCCGAAAACATCCATAAAGGTCGTAGGCAACTATTGCATGCTGTTAGGTTAACGATATGGAGTGCAGTCCGGCACAATATTTGATTTGGCTAATGTTTAGAGACACTTTGTGGCCCTCTTTCAATTTCTGTCTGATAAAATGTTGGCTAACATCACTGGGAGGTGGGCGTATTATTCAGATGCTATTACAGTATTCTCCCACACTAAAAAGTAAATGTACATAATTCTTCAGTCAGTTTGTAAAAGTATTGTTAAAGTAAATACATTGTATGATTTCCAACTGAAGACATTTTGGCTACCGTGCAAAATTTTTGAAATTACGTAGAATTTTTCCATAATGTGAAAGTTTTGTTGATATTTTGCTGTTTGACTTCCAAGTTATTATTTAAAAAAAAACTTTCCCATGTAGTGCTCAAATGAAAACCAGATGAACAGGCAATGGTTGCATTGTAAATATTCTCAATCATTTTACACATGTAAAGAGAACTGCTGCATATGTATGTAAAAATAACAACAACACAACACTAAGGTAAATAACATTTATGTGAGGTATATGGATGGTATGTTTCCATCTTCTTGGTGTGATCCATTTAACAAATAGCACAAATTTTGCTCTTTGGTACCCTTCACGGCTTCACGGCGGCCGACTGGTGAGACCGTCTACCTCGCAGTTCTGAGGACTAGGGTTCAGATTGGGGCCCCGCTTATGTAGTGTTTGCATGCTGTTCCCATGCCTGCATGGTTTTTTTTCTGGGCACTCTGATTTTCTCCCACATCCCCAAAACATGCATTAATTTGCGTGTTACAGTTGCGAGAGCGAATACTCACTTGTTTCTATGTGCGCTGCGATTGGCTGGCAACCAGTTCAGGGTGTACCCCGCCTCCTACCCGAAGGTCGCCGCAATACACTCGCTGCTCACACTTTTATGTGCAATACATTTTCAGACTTCATGAACTTTTTTAAAATTTAAGATGAGTTCATTAGTGACTTAGAAAATAAATATACATTTTAGGAATGAAACAGGCGCCACGGTGGATCAGCTGGAAAGCGTTGGCCTCACAGTTCATGAAAAGATATAAGATATGTCAATTGCAGACTCTGAATTGCCCCTAGGTGTAAATGTGAGTGCAAATGGTTGTTTATTAATGTGCGCTTTTGTGATTGGCTGCCAACCAGCTCAGTGTATCCCGCCTCTTGCCCAGAGTCAGCTGGGACGGGCGCCCAGATGCCTGCAACCTTAGTGAAGATACGGAGTATGGAAAAACCCCAAAGCAAAACAAAGAAACCTCTATATGCATCATTTTTTTGGAACATGTCAGCTTGTTGCTATTTTAATCCTGGTCATTATGGTGGTACTTGGAGAGCTAAGCATTATTTCAGGTAGCATTTAGTGTAAAAAGTTATGCTAGAAGGTCAGCTCCTGCTCATCAGTGGCCGAGATAGGACAAGCGCAATTCCAAATAATACTGGATTTAGGGCATTGGACTTCAGAAGTGTTATCATACAGCAACGTGGAAATGAAACCCCACAAAAAAGGAAAAAAATGAAGACAATGTTTTTTGCCTTGTTTGTGTTTTTACTGTAGATGGAGGAGTTTATAAACAGTGACAAGGGCCGGGTAACCGTCTACTCCATTGAAGGCTGCCCGCACTGCCGGCAGGCTAAAGCTATCCTGGCCCGTTTGGGAGTTCCGATATGTGACGTCGATCTCAATCAGCATCCAGAGCTGCAGGCCCCTGTGAAGAAGCTGACGGGGCGGATCTCAGTGCCTCAAATATTCTTCAACAACCTTTTTATTGGGGGAAATGAAAAACTGCAGAAAATGGTGAGTGCTCCAAACTTTTGATCGTACAACAATATGTCTTAGCAGTTGGCATAATGAAGTTGTTGATTTGTGTCTTGCTCAAAGACTCCAGAGGAGATTCAAAAGTTGGTGAAGATGGTCAAGGAAGAACCTCTTACAGGCGACGCTCCGCCGCTACCAAAGGGGAAACCGTCACAGAGTGCGGCTATCGATACTGATCGTGGTGAAAAACGTATGTGGCAGAGTGTATAGTTTTAGAATAAGGGATACACGTAACCCAAAGGATATAACGTCAAGATAGCCGGGACTTGAAATAATTCAAACTACGTTTTTAGGATGCTTCCCACCACATAGTGTTTACAGAGCTGTTATGGCGCAATCACACTTTTCTGAATATGAGCCAAGTTTTCAGGAAACGGGCTGGCACATGTGCAATGTTTGGTTGTTTCGAAATTTAAGTGTGCAATTTTCAAGGCTAGGCAAAAGCATGCTATACAGAAGGACGTCGTACAGAGCTATTTGCAGGGGTTAGGGGCTGAGCCCGACATATACCAGTACATTTCTGTGAATAATTAATTCTCCCCTAAAATGGATTAAAACTGACCATTTTAATAGTTTCAACCTTATGCATGAATAAAACTGTGATCCCAAAATAATTTATCAGCATTCCAAATGCTTATAAACTTTTTTAAACATTCCAGTCAATAACACCTATGTGTCAAAAATTCCAATAATGATTATTCACTGGAGCGGTGAAGTCAGTCCAGATTTGTTTACCATTGAACAGAAAATTATGAATAGGTGAGGAACAGAAAATATGTAGGGTTAGACTGTAGTTACATATATGTGGTCATTATAGAAGCGAAATCATAGCAGCGACTCGTATTGCAATCAGATTTTTGACAATTACACCATAATATTTGAGGTTCAGTTAAAAATAAAATAGAGTACAGGACACCAACGGTGGCGCCTTAAAACAGTGTTTCTTGATATGAACAGCAGGGGTTGCAGTTGTTGCATTGTAACAATTTGGTCATTGTGTGAGGGTCAATTGTCGGGTGTGCGGGTGTCATTGCTGACAGCATTTTTTGATGCGATTGTGCAGTTATCTTCGGTGTGTGAGCATAATGACATGGAGGTACAGTACATGAATATGAGAAATGTCCTCAGCGTGGAAGTGTAAAGTCTGTATTCTTGTACTCTTTGTCAGTTGAGTGTGAGAAAGATGGCTTGGCTGACCTGGTTGGGGAACTTAAAGATTCCAATTTGATTGGCACTCAGAGAAAGGGGCTGTTTTTATACAAGAAGAGCTTCTCCAAGGATCAACTACTTGCCTGGCTACAGACCAACAAGGGCATGGGTAAGCAAGGCCAAAGATCCCGAGTTGGTTTTCTCTATGAAACTCCAGTCCAAAACCCATTTCGACAAAGGCGTAGTCAGTCCAATTTGGCCCTGTGTGTGCTAGACCACGGTCAGGGCTTGGGCGTTGGCCACGAAATGTTGCTGAAGAAGTACATGGTCTGTGCCCGAGACCGTGAGGCGCTGGATAGCAGATTTGAAGCAGCCCGCGGGGACACGCTGTACAGGTTGCTGGAGGACGACCCGCATTCAGCCCTCAACGCAGGACAAACGGCGTCCTGCGCTCCCATCGAGGGTAGGTTGGGCTTCTGGACCGGCTGAAGCTCGTGTTCATGTGAAGCTTTTCTGCTCAAGCTGACCGCCCTTCAACCTTTTACAAAAACTCTCTTTTGTCACTGCTGCTTGCTCACTTCATTTTGGGTTGGCGTGTGTCACCTCGTAGCCTGGCTGGAAGGGACTAGATCTGAACGATAGACTGTTTGGACAAAAGTCTTGGGACATACTGGCTATGATTCTTCACTGGTCAATCTGAAGTTTGGGTTAACCCAATCAACAAGCTGAAGAATATGGAATATTACATAAAGAAACAATCACAAAAAATTTTAATACAGAAAAAGGAACATTTTCAACAATATTTAACTTGGGCTACATGCATCTGGATATGGAAATCTATATCTCATTGCCTTTACTCACGACTAATATAAATAAATAAATAAATAAAAAGAAAACTGTGACATGAATTCAGAGTTAAATTACATAATATTCAAGACTGCTCACCTGTGTCGTCTGGTTTACATTGTCTTCCGTAGGTAGTGTAAAAAATGACTTGATCCTAGCTGAATTATCAAAATTAAAAATAAAATCAAAAATGCTTCAGTTAATCAAAAAATGTTTAGCTATCCTGAAGTGATTGAAAAACTGGTTAAAGATTAAAGTGCAGCGCAATTGAAGATTGTTTAACTGGAATGGTGCTTTGCTTTGCACTCTTGCTTTGTTTTCTATCTTTTACTTAAAACATAGAGTGTCTCTGATGACTTTGTTGCATTTTTAACTGGTTTTCAAACTATACGATCTCTTGAGTGTCAGTAGGAACAACTTTCCTCTTCCATTTCCTCAATTGCTCCCCACCCACATATGTGGTTCGTCATTAACTGAAATTTTTATCATTAATGGTATCTATCCATTCATTAAATATTTATTTTTTTAATGTTAAGGATCACCGGGGGTGCTGGTGCCCATTCTAACAGTGTGAAAGATGGTGTCCACCCCGGACTGCTCCCAAGGCAGTTACAGGGTATTTTTTTTGTTTGCATGTCTCATAAATAAATAATTTTTTCTTTCCCCTTCCTCTCTTAGCTTCTGAAATCTCCTTGCTTTTACGTGAGCTGATTCTCAAGTTGTTCTCGGAGCATCTCTCTGCTGACGGCAAGGTGATGCGTCGCATGTTAACTCATTTTTATCACCAAGTCGTCCTCGGTTTACGACGCCAAGTTTGCTGTATTGTAGACATTTTGCGCATATTTGGTTAACAATCCTCGATCACTGGCCAGAATAGTCATAGATTTATTATTCCAGTGGATTTTGCTGTAAACTGCAAGTAAAATTATCCATCCTGAATCTACGTGAAATACCATATTCAAATTTCTCTGGAGCATTGTCTTGTAATATGTCATTTTTTAAATAAAAAGCATCGCTACATTATTGCATTTTACCGTAGCAGTATAGTATTGAATACATTTAGCATCAAAAATGAATTTGAAAATAAAAGCTGTCAATATTTTGTCAAGTGAAACTATTAAGTGAGGCTTATTGAAATATGGATTCATGAGAGAACATCAATTTGTCTATGTACCGTATTTTCCGCACTATAAGGCACTCCTAAGACCCTTTAATTTTCTCAAAAGCTGACAGTGCGCCTTAAACTCAGGGCCTTTGGCGCAGCCCATCTAATGGATGCATAACGTAACCCCAGCCTCCACTGTAGTGTCTATTCTATGCGCCTTATATATGAAAAAGTTTTCAAATATGCCAGTCATTGAAGGTGCGCCTCATAGTGCAGAAAATACGGTACATGTAATTACGAAATTACGAAAACACATTACATTATTCAGTTCCTGTTCAGACCGGGCCATTACCACTTGGCTCATGGTGGCCCCACTTGATGTCAGATCCTGAAATGAAGGTGGCACTTTGTCCAAAAACTATTGAAGAAAAGAAACATCTTTGACTTACTTATTTTTAAACTGACCATGAAAGATAAAATCCTTTGTTTCAATACTGGTATTACTTCTCCTCCAGTCGGTGGACTACAAGGGGATGTCTGCAAACCCTGCGTTTCAACGCTACTCAGAACTCGCCATTCAGCTGCAGAGGGTCCATCTGCGCTCGCTGTCCCGGGAGGAGACGCTGGCCTTCTTCATCAACATCTACAATGCTTTGGTCATCCACGGTTACCTCCGGATGGGGGCCCCCACTAACAAATGGCAGCGATACAGAGTAAGACTTGATCCCTTTTAACCGCCTCTTTGTCGCTGAGAATCTGCCAGAACGACTGCGACCCTTTTGTGTCCTTTTTCCACTTTTATAGTTCTTCAACTACGTCAGCTATCTGATTGGAGGCGAAGTCTTCACCTTACAGGATATTGAAAACGGCGTTCTGAGAGGGAACAGGAAAGGTGTGGCGCAGCTCCGAAGACCCTTCTCCAAAACAGACCCCCGATTACAAGTATGCTGATAGAAATCACAGAATATTTGATCTCACGTTAGAACTTTCTTACAAGTGGACACCTAAGAAACCCACTGTATCATAAAACTAAAGTCTCCAAGTGTGGTAGTGTACTAGTACCACTGGTGGTATGGGGGCTCCCTCTAGTATTAGAAAAAAGAATCACTGTCA
This sequence comes from Syngnathoides biaculeatus, assembly GCF_019802595.1. Classification (NCBI taxonomy): domain Eukaryota; kingdom Metazoa; phylum Chordata; class Actinopteri; order Syngnathiformes; family Syngnathidae; genus Syngnathoides; species Syngnathoides biaculeatus. Next base: position 10,733,921 of record NC_084653.1, on the reverse strand, counting down.
AAGCACACTTCAGTTGTATTTAACTTTTTAAAAAAAAAAAGCTAATTAGCAAATGATTGCTTGATTTATTCATTGATTGCTTCAATTGATTTATTGTAAATAAAAAAAACAAACAAACAGCATAGTGGACAACTGGTTAGAACATCTGCCTCTCAGTTCTAAGGTCCCGTTCAATTCAAATCTGGTCTCAACTGTTTAGAGTACAGACGTTCTCCACATGATTTATCGTAGCAGACCACATAAAATGTGGGAGGCCGGATCTGGTGTGACACTGGAGATTTGCTCATGTGATGCCACATTTTTTTGAATGAATTCATCTTTAGAGGTCGCATGATTGTTCTAGAATCAGTTAGCAGCGGTTTAGTTTGACTTCTTCCTCGATGCTCCTAGGTGGCGCTCAAAGATGCTGAACCGCTCATTCACTTTGCCTTGAACTGTGGCGCAAAAGGCTGCCCTCCCATCAAGACCTACACACCGCAGGTATGTTTCCTATGCTTTTAACTCAACCACTTCAAGTCTGTTCAGAAAAGAAAATAAAGTAAGGGAAGAAGAGACTGAAGTTGTTTTTGTTTCTTCACCCAAACTACATTTTTCTACTGAATCCGGGCAGGACATTGACAGCCAGCTCCGTAGGGCAGCTGAGGCTTTCTTGGAGAACGACGACGCCTGCCTGGTGGATTCGGAGAAAAAAGAAGTCCGACTCAGTCAGATTTTCAAGTGGTACAAAGTCGACTTCGGAGGAACCGATGAGAAGGTACAGATGACAGCAATATCTGGTCAGTCAAGGTGTTTTTCAAGACCCTTTCGATAAGTGCGATATTCTTCTTTGTACATTGTCATTACAATTTTTATGTATCCCCAAAATGTTCATTGTTTATATGCCAAAAGGGGAGTTAAATGACAACAGTGTGCATGTGCTGGCATGTTATTAAGGCTCGTATGCGTCCCCTTTGTGGTGCTCTTCTTGTTTTTTGACCAGCTGCTGAAGTGGGTGCTGAAACACATGGGCGAATCCCCCAAGAAGACCAGCTTGATGGGGGTCCTTTCTGGAGGGAAGACCAAAGTCAGCTTCCTCCCGTACGACTGGAGTTCCAACAGCAGTCACTGAAAATGGGCTGCCATTCTCTCAGTAGCTCTTTCATGTTCTGACAATGAGCCTCCCTTCCCTTCTTCCTCTCCTCTCTACTATTTATGCAAAACCTTTATCGATGGTAAGAGGGAACGATTTGCACTTTTACATCTAATTGTACTGCTTTTTCAGGTGTTGCCCACGCAGTATACTGTTGTGCGGCAATGTAATTGCACATATTTTAATTCTAGACCTACCATCTGCATGGTATTTAATGATTTTAATGCAACATCAGAAACTCAGGAGTCTTACATAAAATGGATCAACGTAAATTAAGCAGCCAAATTTTCAGAATTTTCTAACCAGGGTGGAACATTTTAGGCCCCCCCACCCCCGAAAATGCCGTTAATGGCAAATTAGCTGTACTATTAACAATTACTAAATGAAGTTATAATATTTTTTAAAAAGGTGGTGCTCTTTTGTAAGACAGCCTTAGAAGCACAGAGAGGGGAATCACTGTGCATTCCCTCATTTTGATCTTCCAAAATAGGTTGGGAAATACTTATCAGAACTTCCATTCACATGATGTCTACTTTTGGTTATTCTTAAAAACTCTTTGTACACACACACAAACCCTAGTCTCCAAATAAGGTGATGTGTCCCTGTTCAGTTGGACCTGATCTTAAAAAAATGACATTACAATGACTATAGTTGAAGCATTAAGGCTAATGTTCACTTTGTGTCGCCCATATCTGTATGTCCATATTTAATGGTGATGATGAATCCTGTTTCACAGCTACAAACTGCACCAAAGCCATAGGAAAAGTAGCATGTTGAATCCAAAATGCATGTAGGAATTAATGCAGCCTGAAATCCTTGGATGCACTGCCCATGTTTCTGCCTTGTAGCATTTAGTAGTAAGTAGTAGTGCTTACATTTCTTCCAAGGCAGGGAGGGTCATTTAAGTACATTTATGTTCAGCCACTTCCTCCGCATAGAGATGTTTCCTCCTCCGATCATTTATGATATGCAATCAATTCACTTAGGTGGACGGGGTAATTATATGAAGAAATGTGTACTTTTATTTACACGTTGCAGTTACGGTTTCCCTCAGAGAACCGTTATGACTGGGAAACCATGAAAACCTTTGTTTGCTTCATATTTACACAAAATTTATGAACTACTTTTGGAATCAGAAATCATAGGTAGTTGGTTTTTCAACAATTGTTCATGTTTGGTGACAAAATTGCTTCTATCTCAACATAATTTATGCTATATGACAATTAGAAATTTTGGTACAGATTTTCACAAGGACCATGGAAGTTGACATAGATGATTTATCTTTGCGGGCCACAAAAAACTGATGTGGCCTGCCACATCTAGCCCCCTTGAGTTTGACACCTGTGCTGTGTAGGGTCATGAGCGTACTGAAAAGTTTATCTCCATTTTTAGACTAAAAGCAATATGTTTATCAATGAAATATGCAATGCTTAAATAAAACAAATATACTCCATTGGCTCTATTTTTGTTTAAACAGACTTTAGTCACTTTATGTAACAAAAATATTTTGGCATTATACCTTTTTTTTTTTTTTTTTTACATTTGTACACATAAATAACCTCCTCTCATACATAAAAAAAAAATCCAACATATCAAAGACCTTAAAGATTTGTAACGAGCTAACCCTTATTTCATACGTTTTGTGATTGCTCGAGTAAAGAGCTCCATTTACTTTTCCATCAACCAATCACAATATGGAAGCTCTTGAAAATAAATACGCATGACATACTGTATATTTGATATTACTCTCAAGCCTATTTGATTGGCACTCTGCTCAAGGGTGATGCATTTGGAAGACTGTCAGAGAACAATGAATATTAGTACCCAAAACTGATTAATTTCTTTCAAGTTCTACAAGTTAGACTGACTTTTACAGACTAGCTAGCAAATGGCACAAGCGACGCAAGAGGATCTGAGTATTTTGATGGTTCCCATGACAGACAAGCACTGAGAAACAGTCCAAACCTTACTGACCCACATACTGTATCTTGTAATGGACCTTTCCGACCTGTCAATCACTCGTACAATAATAGCCAATGAGATAGCCGCAATGTCTTAATCCTCTGGTTTGACACGTCCCTCGTCGTCGTGTCCCACAAGCAAAGCTGGTTGTCAGTTGCGTTCGCTTGGAAAAGTTAATGTTACGAAGAAAATGGTCCTCAAATGTACTTGGGGAACGTGCAATTCTGATGAAAGATATCCTGGTAGGTTAGAAGGGGCCAGATTGATTTATTTTCCAAAGCCTAAAACATTGTTGACAAAGTGTCTACGATGGATTAAGGCTTGGGGAAGAGTGCACGCACAACTAAGTGTGGACGATATCAACAAACGAGGTTGTATGTTCGAAGATAAGGGAGGGAGAAGTATCTTCTCTGAGTTTGATTTAATTATTATAAGTGCTTTATACATTGCAGGAGAACAACTTTCACTTTGTTAGCGTAGCACTGACCTGCTGAATGAAGTGTCATGTTTTATGCCGAAGAGTCGGGTTAGGTATCCGTAAATGCGCCATGTCATGCAAGAGAAATGTATTTGCCTAATTGTATGACATCTGATTTTTAAGAGCGCGCAAGCCAAGTCAAATGAATACACCCACTTATAAAGACTACGATATTACTTGTGATATTTCCAAGTAAAAAGTACTCACCCTGCTTCATATGCGCAGTACGATTCCACCATTTTATTCGGTTGGATTTAAATATGAAGTTTGTGAGGCGTCAAACCTTTTTGCATCGATCGCCAACATTTCGCTGTAACTCTGACATTGCGTCCTGCTCTGTCCAAAATCTTAATTTCGTGTACATATCCTTGCGTGAAATAGTTGAGACCTCTCTGTAAAACTCTTTTGGACAAGTCTAAAGCATTTGGCAATAAATATACCCCAATATTATCTGAAATACGCAACAGAGAATCGAGTTCAAACGTGCTGTTTTATCGCCATTTTGGAAGCTCATGGGACATGGCTATGGGGGCGGCGCGTAAGACTGGCATCGGAAAGGTCCATTGCCTTGAGTGAATAAGGCCCCACCCAAAAAAAAAACAACAAACCCCACCCCCCAAAAAAAACACAGTGTACGTTGTACTTCAGTTGCAGTCCCTTGTATCATAACCAAAGTAAAAAGGAAATGTACATATTTTTGGTCAAACGAGCAAGTTTTGATAAGGCGTGTTAACTTTCATCATCAGAGTCAAATCCAAATAAAGCGGAGCAGGTGTTGAGAGTTTTGTGTTTCTGGAGCTCTTGTATGCTGCTGAAGGAGGAGAGACACTTATCGCACCTATGTCTGATCTTCTGTTCGTGGTTACTTTTGCTCTTGTGCATCTCGCTCCTTGCCCAATGATCCATCTGGCCGTAAGAACTACTGGGCTGACTTTGCGCGGGAGCTTCCTTGTCCGTGTCTCGCCTCTTGCGCATTGACAGCTGAGATTCGTTCATGTAGGTGGAGGGCGGCAGCCTGGTGAAGTGCATTTTGTAGAAGGGCGCGTAAGAAGGATCTTTAGGGTTGAAGCTCTTGTGCTCGGCGATGAGCGGCTCCTCCAACTTCCGGACGACCTCAGAGATTGTGGTGGCTTGTTCCAGGTCCTTGACGTTCAAGGGATCTGGCGGGGGCTTGTCACAGGTAAACCTGAACTTCTTTTTCCGATGGGGTTTGTTAGTGCTTCGTTTGGAAACCTTGCTTGGTTTCCCCTCCTCGAATCCATTGACAGGCTTTTTGCTAAGCTCTGCCGCCTTCAAACCAGCCGCTTCAGTGTCCGGGGCCTTCCCCTCACTGACACTTTCGCTGAGATTCACGACAGAAGATTTCTCGACTGTTATTCTCTCCTGTTTCACTTGGTTGCTCTGCAGCCATATCTCCTCAAACTTTACCCTCTGCTTCCATGGAGCCTCATTGCTTTGCCTTTGCTGCCGGTTGAGACCCAGCTCCAGCTCATCCCTCTGAGGAGCCGGGACATAGTGTCTCCACTCGTGGTCGAAGAGGCTTATTAAGTTGGAGAACTGCTTGTCGCAGTTGGCGAAAGCGCAAACAGGACTGAAAGGGTCATGGGTGCTCATGTGTGCTTTCAGTTCCTGCAACGTCAAGAAGCGCTGGTCGCACTGTGCATGGTAGCAGAAGTGTGGCAGAGAAGGGCTGTGGCGCCTTATGTGCTCCTTGTAATACTGGACAAACTGGAGGTTGCTGTTGGAAAAGAAAGCAACAACACTCTAAGAGCACCAAACACTAAGTGGTACAAGATCAACAAATAGGATGAAATCAATTCAAACATGCTATTGAAATCATGATATCAGGATGGGAAATGTATTTTTACATTCCCAAATAATTTAATGCACAAAATGTCAAGTAATTTATTACTATGTTAGTTATGATGAAAATATATCATTACTACTATAGTTGCTGTTGGGATTATTTTATCATGCGTTTGTTTCTGTTCGTCTTAGTCTGAATTGTTCTCTTTGTGAGCTGTGTGCGTGTCTTGAAGTGTGACCCAGTGACACCTGGGAGGCGATGCCCCCCTGCCGACCTAAAGCTTATACCCCTGAACACTGGGAAGCGATGTCTCCATCCTGACCTCAGCATGTTTCCCTTCTGATCTTAAGCAGATACTCCTCAACACTGGGAGGCGATAACGCCCTTCTACCGCAAGAGGATACTGCCAAATGCCATAAACATGTCTTTAAACAATGCCATGCTTTTTCTCTTGTGGGTTTATCAGGAGACTCTTCCAGCCTTGAAGAAACATGTACCTTAGTCTTTATGTGCTGTTGGTGTAGCCATCTGTGTCAGCATTTTCACTGTGTAACCATGTAACCCTTTGACCTGAGAATGCAATAAAAAGAGCAGACAGGGACAACCACTTTGGCAGTCTGAGGTAGCGCACTCTCACAGTGTGTCCTCCGTCTGTCCCGTGCACGAAAAGACAATCTTGGTTGGTTTGAGTTCACACTCTACAGTCCTCAGGCTTGTCTTAGCTGTTTTTCAAGGAACATCTCTGACAACAATTAGCAATGCACTGTACTTAAGTAGAGGGCGGCACGGTGGGGCAGCTGGTTCGAGTACTGGCCTCACCATTCTGAGGACCGTGGTTCAAATCCCGCCCCCGCTTATGTGGAATTTACATGTTCTCGCCGTGCCTGCGTGTCCCCTCCCCCCCACACCCCCAGGCACTCTGGTTTCCTCCCACTTCCTAAAAAAACTGCATCAATGGGAGACTCTAAATTGCCCCTAGGTGTGATTGTGAGTGTGACTGTTGTAATCCATCTTTTTCGAGGGGATCCCGAGGTGTTCACAGACCAGCTGAGAGACGTAGTCTCTCCAGCGCATCCTGGGTCATGCCAGGAATCGCTTTCTGGTGTGACGTCCTCGGCATACTTCATCAGGGAGGCACTCTGGAACTTGCTCTTTCAATCATGACCCACAGCGAGTGACCATAGCAGAGTGTAGGAACATAGATCGACCGATAAATTGAGAGCTTCACCTTTCAATTTAGCTCCATCACCACAATGGACCAATAAAAGTCTGCATCACTGCCATCCAGTAACACAACAGTGTTTGAATTCTGAGCAGGGCGGCCGTTCTTCCCATCATGCACTTCCGGGTCTCACTGTGATTGCCCACATGACCAATAAAGTCCACCAACATAACAATGGAGTCCCTACTGTGGGCGCTCTCCAGCACTCCCTCCAAGGACTCCAAAAAGGATGGGTACTCTGAACTCTTGTTTGGTTCATAGGAACAAACAGCAGTCAGGACCAGTCTTCTCATCTGAGGACAGAGGGAGGCTACCCTCTTGTTCACTGGGGTGAACCCTAACGTACGGGTGCTGAGTTGGGGGGCAATAAATAGACCCACAACTGCTCAGTGCTTTTCACCGTGTGCAATACCAGAGTGGAAGAGAGTCCAAACTCTCACAAGAGGACTGGTACCAGAACCAAAGCCTTATTTGGAGACCAGTCAGACTATATGTAGCTGGAACTTCTCAACCTTACACAACAGGTTGGGCTCCCTCCCTGCCAAAAAGTTGTCATTCCACATCCCTAGAGCAAGCTTCTGTAGCCGGGGATTGGCTCACCAAAGAGCGTGTCTTTGGCCACCGCCCGGCTCACACTGCACCCGACCCCTATGGGACCTCCTACAGGTGGTGAGTCCATTGGAAGGGGGACCCATGTTACCCTTTCGGGCTGTGCACCGTCGAGCCCTGTGGGTGCAGGCCCGGCTAACAGGTGTTTGCCTTTGAGCCCCAACTCCAGGCCTGGCTCCAGAGTGAGGCCCCGGTGACCCGCATCCGGGCAAGGGAAATCTAGATCCAATATTTGTATATTGTACTTTGTGTAAAATGTTAGAGACCCAGTAATTTACGGCGCAATTCCCCATTAGGTTTTCGGTGAATAAGCCATCAGCACATTCAACATGTTCAGCAAGCATAAACCTCTGCATTGATGAATGAAAAATTCTTACCGAAAGCAGTAGGTGCATTTGTGCTTGGCCCAGACAAAAGTCTTATCCAGAACGTGGTCTTCGCTGAGGTGACATCTAACAGCATGCTTGGTAAAATTGCTGCCATGTTTCATGAACACCCGATCGCAGGACAAGGAAGGACACAGCAGAAACTTATAGATCACGTCATAGCCGTTTTCTCCTACCGGGTCCACTTCATCCTCCTTTGTAGCCACAGCTTTGACAACGACCAGCCCGTCTTCAATGACGACCTGCTCATCCTTGAAGTCTAACTGTGCTGTGGGGGTGTCTTTATTCAACTTCTTGGACTGGACCTGCATCTTCCTGATGACGAAGCGAAGGTTTCGGATGATTCGGTCTTCCCTACTAAGGCTGGAAACTTTGACTTTGCAAGATTTCCGAGGTTCCTCGTTTGAAGTCTTTTTTTCACTGTGAGCCTCGGCCTGCTTACTCCTCGTCCCGTTTGTGGTACCAGCTCCCTCGACGTCAGTGTCTTTATGGTTCTTGCACATTTCTTCTATGTGATCCCAAATGTGCTTTTTGCCAACAATAAAGTGTTGGAAGCATTTTCCACAGATTATACACTTCGTCCGCCTCTTTAAGTGGGCAATTGAATGCCTCAACACGTTCAACCCTTTATAGTTTTTCTTACAGGAGCTACAGTAGTAACTCAGATGAGCATACTTTTGTCCTCGTTCAGACTTTTCCCTCCATGTCCTCACCACTTTCACCTAAAACAAAAGACAGCTGATTAATATCACAGACAATAGCTATAAAAAAAAATAAATTCAAAAGGTACTTTGGGGTAGGGGTTCAGCACTTCCACTAATTACATCCGCTTCATAATGGTGAGGTCCAGTCAATCATTCATTTGTATTTTTGTGCCTTGAGTCTAAATGTCGTTAGATGAAAAGTAGTCTGTGCTGAAAAACTATCAGTGATGCAAATGATGAAGCATCTATGACAAGTTTCTTCACGATATAGTCGATTACACGAACTTGAGTCATTCAACTTTTACAGCCATGTTTGTTATTTACTGGAGTCAAATTATTTAATCTCTGTGGAGGGGATAAAAGGACAGCATTGACGTGCGGCATAGGTGAAGTCAGAGACATCCCCACCTCTTCAAAATGGTTTCACATTTATGGCCTCCTTTCCTCCTCTCTTAAACACTAACCAGCATCCTGCAATTCTCCTTTTTCACAAATTTTCCAAATAAAACACTATAAGCCATGCTGTCAAATGGCCATTCATGTGTTTTTTTCTGAATTGAATTGATATTTCATTTTCCAGATATTACAAAAATACATTGTGTATTTTGGGGTTTTGGAGAGTGAAGCACAATTTTTTTTTTTTTTTTGCAAAAGTCACATTTAAAGCAGCGAATTGTCAATTTTATAATATGGGCTCATTAGACAAAGCAGTTAATTACATGGTTTCTATTTGATGGTGAAAATTATTTCCTACCATGTAGTTTTGGCTTTAAAGGGAATGGAAGGACCGCAATGCACCTTTTCGCTAATATTATACAATTTTTATGCTAAATACTAATCTTAAATTCATTATGAAGGAAACATTTTTATTTTTTGATTATTTAAGAGAAATGATCGCACATTGCTGGATTTGCTGGAAAAAAACGGCAACGAAGCGGAAACAGACGATCAGGGGCGTGACGTAGGACATTGTGACAACAACATGGATCTCTTAGGAATACACTGTAAGAACGCCGATGAATTTTCCGATAAATCGAGCGATGAACATTATTCTGGAGGCTCCCACAAAGATGGTGAAGAATACGAGCTTTATGAACGCGTTAAAGGTTATCAATTTAAGCCAGTTGGACAGCACACAGGTTCGAATTCAGACGAAGTAGCTGGCGATGAAAAAGCCGAGACGGCAGTCAGACCCATCATGGAAGTTATGCCTGTGTTGGAAGTATCGACTAGTAAGCGTTTGTGAAGTTCTTGTTTGGTTTAGTTATTCATAAACTAAATAAAAATAGTTAAGGCTTTGATATCCTGAATGTATATACGAAGTTTTTTGTCGTGTTTTGAAATTATGCAAACGCTGTGTATTTCGTGATTTGGTACGTGACAACCGTGGCAACTACTTCGCATGTAAAATCATTATTATTGCACCAAACACACAGAAGCCGATAATGGAGTCTAAGTTGGTATATTTTCACAAATAAGTAATAATCTAATAATATAATGCTGCTTTCTTTCAGCTTGACCCGTTAGGAATCGCCACAACGAGTCATCTTAGATGAACGCTCATATTTGTTTGGCACAGTTTTCATAATAATAATAATAATTAAAAAAATACAAATAAATGACTATTATAGATTGGTTTTAGCTTACAATCACTGAGGAATTCTCGAAACGGATGGGTATTTCTTCAGTGTGAATACAAAAGACTCGAAACTTATCGTCGTTCCGAAACAGCCAATCCCAGATTTTCTGACGTCAGAGGTCCGCCCACGAAATGAGTTGTTTTGCAGAGAAACTAGGTCAAAGTTCGCGGATTTAAGGTCACAAACACTTCTATTTCTTGGTAAAAACATCGAATAGGATATGCATTTTATGGAACAGTTGAACATATATTTTCGCTTAGATATCATTTGCGTTAGAAATTACACATTCCATACACTTTAAGTGACAGGTTTATCAAATTATTGGGATGGTGCTTGATCATATAATATCATCTTTGAAGGGGCATGTGAGAAATGTTAGTGATTGGGTTTGCATGTATTCATCTCATAATAGCCCACATAAATGCCCACAATTTTTTGGCCACAAAATGTGCTTTTCAAGCAGTCAGCCTCTCAGGTGCTGAGTGTATCGTTGCTGCAAAGTGTTTACGTATATGTGTATGTGTGTGTGTGTGGGGGGGGAGCATTGGAGCAACTACCATGGAGAAAGCAAGAGAGCGTAAATATAAAGCCAGCTTGCTAGAACCCGCCTTTATGTGCACATGCGCAGTGACATGCCTGTATGGGCCAGGATTGGTCAAAAAAATTGTCAGTCAACAAAGCACCTGCTCGACATGTTGGCCACACTCGAATCAAGCAACCAGATGGATGGCGTCTTTTTTTTTTTTGGTGCACATGCATTCACGATCGACTGGTAGATCATGATCGACCCATTGGGCACCCCTGGTCTAGCACACAGGCGACAGGAGGTAGAGTTTCACTTCATGAAGTCATTCACACCCACAACCTTAAAATGCATACGTCAACACAAATACTAGTGGATGTTTGGTTTGCGTATGTGATCTTTATATTTTATTAAAACAGTTTCCTGGCTCATTCTTTATTCTCACTATAGTGCATTTTCTGCTTATTAAAAATGTAAATGTTTAATGGAGCTACTGACATTTCCATTACAATTTAATGGGGAAAATTCATTTGATGTAGTAATTCAGAACAAATTAAACTGGTAAGTCAAGGTATCACTGCAGTATTTACACCTACCTAAACTGTGTGATCGACGTATTGCCTACACCCGAATCAAGCAAAGAAGCTGGATGAAAAGCTGACTTGTTTTTTTTGGCACGCGGTCATGCGATAGCCCAAAACTGCCTCGGCGATCGACCGGTTTATTGCAATCAATGCATTGAGCAACCCCGTATTAAGACTTCCAAAAAAAAAAAAAAAAAAAAAGAAAACCAAACTGCTGACAAGATGAAACATGGGTCCAAACAAATTTGGGGATGCTATTGGGAAAAATACTAACCTTTCTGTTTGATTTTTTAGTGTCTTCAAGGCTTGGGGGCCCTTCCACCATGTCATTATTGAGTGTGGAGGAGTCTGGAGGCTGCACTGTGTCACTGTCACTATTTGTAGGCTTTAGATAGTAACTATGCATCAGGTCTATTGGAGAGCTCTGTAATTCCTGGAATGGTCCATCAAGCTCAGGGTCAGCTTCAACAGCTGGACTAGAAGTCTGAGGCTCAGCAAAAGCAGCACAAATATGGGAAGCTTCCTCTTGCGTTTGACCGCAATGGCCATGTCTGTCCTTTATGTCCTTGGTTGTTTCTTCATCTTGTCACTCTCACTGTCATTCTCCACGTGAGAGATTTTCTGCTCTGTGCTTTTTGTTTCAGATTTCTCTATGAGCTCAAACTCAGCCTTGGAGAGGGGTACTTCATTATCAGGGTAGGAGAGATCCCATCGCTGTGCTGGCTTCCTGCCCCGCTTTTTCCCTTTCAGTACAATTACCTTCTCCTGGATGGTCTGAGGTGCCTCCACCTTGGGAAGACCTTGCAACCATCTCTTCTTCCTGCCTTTTCTTTTCAAAATTTGGCTCTTCACACATCGAGACAAATATTCTCTCTTTCGACTGACTGGGAGCTTGACAGAAGTATAATTTTCCCTCTTGGTGTGATTGTGTCTTAGTGAATATACAGATTTGCTACACAAAGACGTGGACTTGAGATTGTACATGAACTCTGGATCATCACCTTTGTCCATGTCTTCATCAGACAAAATGTGGACTTTCCTTTGGAGTCTCCTGTGCCATTTTCTCTTTTTCACTGGAGCGTTATTTGACAAGCTTACCGTCTGGCTATCAGAAGTCTGTTCCAGTAGAGGGGGCTGTTTCTCAGATTGAGTCCCAGTGCACTTGCTGGGATTCGAGTCTTGAGCATCATTTACACAGGCATTTGCCAGCTCCTCCTCACAGCAGTTCTCCTCTTCTCCCCGTATCTCATCGATAAGAACATCCTTCATTACACTGTCATTTATCAACTCCAAGCAGCGATTCTTGAGGGCCAGGACGCTCCAAAACTCTGGGTCAAAAGACAGACGTTCTTTCAGCATCTGAAATATGAAGAGATGCAACATATTTACAAATATAACTGATTCCAATTAGTATACAGACTATACAAAGTGTTCCAAAAAGATTCTTGAGAGTATTTCAAGTCATCCAAATCATTGTATTTTCAGGGCATTGTATCAATTGCAACAGGACTGTTTACTCTTTATCTTAGAAGACATTTTGCCTCACAACCAAATACGGGTGGTAAAAAATAATTAAACGCACTGGAATTCTTGACCGACAATTCATTGATCTGAATCAATTCACCTGCTAGACACTGGGGGATGGTTTGTGTATGATTCGGGTTGTATGGACAGAAGCTGCAGTGGACCAAAAACAAAATAGAGACAAACGAGTGAAGCGAATGGCTCACTTTTAAGTATGGTGTTTGCAGTCATTTTGGAATCCTAAGTCAACAACATGGCCAAAAGACACACATACCACGATACATGACACCAACACATTTACAACCAACAAATTTACTGTCCTGAAGCTGTACACGGACTTAAAAAAGGTGTTAAATCGGCAGAAAGAATGACTGACCTCTACGTACATAACTTTAATCCTTCATTTAATTTCTAACAAATGGGAAATAGTGTGAAATGTTCCATAGACTAACACCTTGCAATGGAAGCCACAGAGGGAGCAATATATCAAACTTATTGACAAAAGCAACGAGAACAACGTGATCTAAGAAAGGAAGGATGGAAGGAAGAAGGAACCAGGCAATTATCACAATGCAGCAAACCTGCTACTTAAGTACAGTATTAGTTAAAATCCTAGCAAATAATAGAAACCCCAAACCCCCTAATAAAGTAAAAAGTACAAATGAACCTTACTTTTTCAATGAACTGTCGTCATGACTTTTCTTTTGTGCTCCATATGTGCAGAAAACTTATTGTCTTCATTCATATTTCAAAATCTGTATTATAATTTCAGAGCGGAAATATTGTTTCAACGGACTTTAGCTTTTCAGTGTTTATACGCAACTGTAATGTTTTTACTTTTGTATTCCCTGTCGACAAATACATTATGTTCACATTTCTATTTTCAGATGTTTTGTTGCTTAAAAATGTTATGCAGCATGTTTAAATGGCATCAAAAAAGTTCCAAAATGATCAAAATTTACTTGTGACTTTCTACTGCTGATTGATTTTATATCAGAGCACTTAAATAAGTATTGAATCAAATTGCAAACTAAAATGTTGGACAGCACTGGGGGTGGGGGGTGGTTAAAGATCGCAGTATTTGTACTCCAAGGTAAGAAGAACATCTCAAACAAGAACAGTTTCACTGGCTGTGAATATCCTCATTCATGTGTGAGATTCTATTCTCTCCTCAGTCTTGTTGGATGAATTGATAAAGCCTGCTCAGATGAAAAATGAAACACAAAGACAACCAGAAGAGTCACTGAAATCAATTCATTGCCACCAGGAAGAAGGATTTCACTTTTTTGGGATGCACATGTCTGACGTTAAGATCGGAGAGAGGGCTCTGCCAGTCAACTATACTATTACGGGTGGAATTGGCCAGGTTAGTAATTCCATTTAGTTGCTCATAGAGGCACCTCAAATCATTTTTATTAGTAGTTTAAATTACTGCGTCGCTTTTTGAGTTAAGATATTATTTTCTTTGGGACACCACTTATTCCTTTTTTCTCCTCATCCTACCTGCAGAATTTTGAAGCGGACGTTGGTAGGGACAAAGCTGTGGTGAGGATGAGTCTCCTGGTCAGGATGTTTAAACAGATGGTGCACCATTCGGTAAGCTTCCAGGCTTCGCTCCAGGCAGAAGACAAGCAGGGCACATGCTCGACAGATCTCCAGGTCTCCTGGCAGGAGGAAGGCAATAGTCTTGCAGACCAGAGACTGAGCGACGCTGTCAGCTTGCATGTCACACAGCTGCAAGGCCGTGGCACAAAGCTCAACGCAGACTTGCACACCGTCCCTGCCCAGCTGTCCCAACAAACCCCAAGAGGAGAAATAGTGAATTTAAAAAAAATCAATTTGACATCAGAAGACATGGAAATCATTGAATGCTGACTTGTTAAGAAGGGATTTAGTGGGAGAAAAAAAATATCTGTTTAAAAGGGAAGAAAAATGGCAATTTTCAGTACAGGTTTTCAGGTGAAATGTAGGGAACAAATGTTATAAAATTATGTTGGAATCAGATCTAGCCCCAGGGCTTTGAATTTGACACCAGTGCTTTAAGCGATACAAGTGATGCACGTTTACAGTTTCATTTCGATTCCCACATTGAGGGTACAGCCAGTATCTCAAAATAACTATCTGTCGCACCTCGGTGGTGACTAGTTTGATGAAGGGAAAGATGGCGCGAACGTTCTTTGCAGAGGATGCCAACTGCACACACTCAGTCAGGAAGTCCTGTGTCGACGGGTGGGCTCGGAGAAGCAACCTGCTCCAGATGAACACCAGGTCCCTGAGAGAAAGCAGTGGAGGGCCAATTTGATTCATACTGTTTTAATATCAGAATTTAAATTAACTCAACCCCAATACTGATAAGGCAAAAGATGTATTTATGCATGAAAATCAAATGTCTACTAGTGATGTAAAATGAATAACTTCAATTACAGTGGAAGTCAGACCCCTCGAGGACGTACGATTTGTTATCCAACCAGAGTGAGCATCTTGTGGATTAAGTCTACATGACTTGTTCTTCCCATTTTTTTGTAATGCCAGGACAAAGGGAACATATGAAGACAGAGGAAATGTATGTTGGAGAAAACAGTACAGATGTTTCTGTCGTGGTTGTTTACAGTAGTACAGTATGAGCAATAATACTTTAACGTCAATTTTATACAGTGGGAAATCAGTATCAGTTTCCTAGCACATGCCAATGGAACAAACATTGCATGTGTTCTTTCTTTGGCTGCCAACGGTAGCTTATATTTACTAATAACTATAAAACATCATCATCATCAGGTGTGACAAAGCCAAGATTTTGGATTAATCATGGCAAAACATTGATCTCAAGACTACTGAATATGTATGGCCTGATCTTGAAAAGGCAAATGCGATCAAGATGGCCTACAAACTTCGCTTGTGGGTGGATTTCCAAAACGTGACCCAAGTCACATATTTTAAAAGGCAATGGAACCAAATAGTAATGAAATATATGTAAACCTCAGAATTTTAAGAAAAGAGTGAAATTTTATTTAAAAACATCCTTCTGTCATTATTCTGGCATTTAGCAATCGTTTAGTTTTTAAAAGTACAAAAATAGGAAAGGTTTGTTCTCATTTTGTCAGTGAGGAAAAAAAAAAGTTGTCTTTTATATAGTATAGTGTGTGTGTGTGTGTGTGTGTAAACATCCAGTTTAAACTGTATAAAAGTATAGTCTGCATGTTTATGTGTTGTGTATATGGTCAATGGTTATCTGCACTGCAGACAAAATAAATACAAATCAATTTCAAAAAAGGCTCTGCTTTTGCATATCTTACCATATGTAGTACATGTCACCATTGTGTAGCTTCTGGGCCAGGAACACTTTGGACAGTGACAAAAGGAGCTCATCTTTTTCGACTTGCTCTGTGTTACAGATGATCTCCACCGCGTCCCGGCCATCGAGCTCTTCCATCTAAAGAGGAAGAAGTACATTATTTTGACAAAAAAAATCACAATGCATTACCACCATTTGAAATTATTTACCTGACATATATTGTAGTAAAAATTAAAAATCACTCCTTTTAAGTTTTAATTTTTGCCTTTTTTAAAAAAAATTTCTCAGTTAACTTTTTAAAATCAAATAACTAACTGATTTGACGGGCACGTATGCACCGCGCGCCAGCGCAAATGTTTAGTCAAGCACGAAAAATCACGCACGTAAAATTTGTTACGAGTACAAATACATAGGTATTGAAAGACGTCGCTTATTTTGTACAGTCTTGATCAAATGTTCCCTCTAAGCTGCACCACTGCCCACTTGTCGCACACACACAGCGCACATGAAAACTGATCCAGCGCAGTGAACCACAGACTGACGTCTTTTTTTTTTTTTTAAAAAGACGGAAGCACACTGTGTTTAACAACGAGCTTCTGCTCAGCCTACTTCTCCTTCCTAGTTTACCTGACACAGCCCCCCTCCACTCTTAAAGGGGTACACTCAAAATTACAAACAGAACACACTCTCACAACTTTATATCTGCGGGCATGACTGACCACTCCCGTACATTTTTCAAATGTGAGCGACTGAAATTCCCATGCAATTCCAATACTTAGTACCTGCTTCTCAAGGGGTTCATGCAGCGAGGCCTTGTAGAGACAGGTTAAGTAAGCCTGATGCCAGTACAAATGTTTTCCAGGCTTGTGGTTCTCCAGGCAGACTTTAGCCAGGGCCATAGCTTCATGTATTCGCTCACATGCTTGCAGATACCGAATCCGCAGTTCCAGGAAAACAGGGAGCTCTGAGTTTAAGTAATCGTCAACTGTGTAAAGAAGACAAACAGCAAAAAGTAGAATATATGTTACTGCTATTAACATCAATATTATTTTGTGTTTGCTAACAAAATGCAATCAAGTTTTACCGTCTTTTGGAGGCAAATCTGCATGTTTTAAGATCGCTTGCAACACCCGATTCTCCCATGGACCACCAGCTTTTATGATCAGTTTTGCATGTTGAAGATGTACATTCCTGTGCCTTAAAAGCTCAGCATGACATGCCTACAAGAGCAAAATGTACAATGATGAACAGGTCTGACAAAATGTTGAATTAACTACTCCTGAAGGGTAGGAGAGACAAGATTTGTCACCTGATAGGAGTCCAGGATGTCTTTTAAAGGCTTTTCCCCAAATTCCTCTTTACTGAAAAACAGTAGAAGCTCAAAAATACTCCTGGAAGACAAGATGGTCCCATTAGAGAAGTGAGCTAAAGCAGTGGAAAAGAAATGTTGTATGGCTTTAAAAGAAGCACAAAGACCACACGCCTATTTGCATATTCATATACCTGTGCTACTTTTACCCCTCTATGGAACAAACAACTTTTTTCACCCATTTGCATACTTTTGCGCTTGTTCAGCAATTGGGCAAGATGCCACCAAAAAATGAGAAATGTGCAGATCAGTATTGGTAGTGGCAGAGGTTAACAGGTGATGGCTAGCTCAAAGTCAGGTACAGTAAAGGCTTCCACACATCGACCGACAAAGCCGTTGCCCAACGTGAGATTTTTGCAACTGTCTTTATAAGTGAATGATCAGATGGCCACAGTTTTGCTGTAATTAAAATTTTGGAGTGCGGTGCACATTGTCATGACATTGCAACTCAGAGCCAATTAAAATGCACAAGCGCTTTCATTCACAGAGAAAATACATCTATTTCCAAGTTTTTGCATAAGCGAGACAAAGTCTTGGTTCCCCAAGCCAGATATTTGGCATATATAAAGCATTAAAGACTTTTATAACAATGCTTAATTGTATTCATAATGTATAATCTTCTTGTGGATGAAAAACCGAAGCGTGTCACAAAAATGTACACAAACAGCATGCATTTTATTATTTATGTTAGAAAGAATGGAGTCAGTAAGACTCCTTTAAAATATCCACACGGTGTTATTCTGACCTGTGGCCATTAACTTCAGTAACCCACCTCCTCCTTAGCTATTATTCTTTTTATTGTTTAAGAAATGTAAAAGTACAATACATTGTCTATACAGCATCAAACTCCTATGCAGGCCCGCTATTCAGGGTGTCCATATATTCAATTGCTCAGTGTGTGAGGTCTTTTCACCAACTTACTTTTATGCCATGGTCTGGTCCAATTGGGTTTGACTGCATCACCAAGTGTGCAGCTTAAGTACTCAACCAAAGCTTGACTGTTTGTGACACACCGCACGTATTTAAATATTGGGAACATCAATGCATTACTGAATCAAAAATGTAACACAATATCTTAAACTATGTGATATTATGGGTTGTGAAGCTGTAACATCTTGCCAAGATTTAGAGTCACTCTTTGATAAAGTCTCCTGTAACGCCCATTATTTTAAAGGTAATTTTTGAAGACAAGATTGAATCAAGGGTCAGAGTTTGTGGTATATTGAGGGTTTAAACGCAAGGATTAATACAGGCAAGTTTGAAAAATATTCTTGGGGGTGGGGGTGATTACTCACAGAATTTTGCAATTTGCGTTAAGTCTTAGTCCCAAAGAGGGGTTCACTGTAAAGAAATAAAGAGAGCACTCACAAGG
This sequence comes from Syngnathoides biaculeatus, assembly GCF_019802595.1. NCBI lineage: Eukaryota > Metazoa > Chordata > Actinopteri > Syngnathiformes > Syngnathidae > Syngnathoides > Syngnathoides biaculeatus. The sequence goes on along the minus strand of NC_084653.1, from coordinate 10,715,320 downwards.
CCAGACGGCTGAGAATATTGTTGATGTGCCGACAGTTGTCGGGGAATTTGGCCGTGGCTTTTGTGAATCCACACAGTGCTGTCCGCAGCACCTTCAGTTGAGGAAGAGGAACCTGCCATTGGCCCGTGTAGGCTTCAACCAACTGTACATCAGGAACATGGGAATATCAACAATCATAAAAATATTGCAATACTCCCTTTCATGATGAGCTCAGTTTTGGTAGTCGGACAACCAAGCACAAGAAATTGTCACGTTCTACTATGTTAAAGATGAATCCTGTGTTATCATAGCAGTGCATGTATTGTTCAGCCTTAAAAATAGCTTCAAAAGGTGAACACGTCTTAAAGTCAATGATGAAATTGCGCGAGCAGTGATTACCACCCATTGTGCCATGGCACATTGTTGTGCTTGGGTTCCACTTAATTGGTCTGAAAATTATGAATTTACTCCAAATGAGATATAATCTTTCAAGTATGCCAACGACAATACAGTAGTACAAACACAAAGCCTTACCAGTAGAAGACAGGAGGTAAAGCTAACCTGTGCATCCGTACAACAGCTAGCTTTGTGCTCAAATCACCAGGCCCATATTTCACAATAAGAAAACACATTTCCAAGAAAAAATAAGATGGAATCATCATCGCTTTAATAAAGTATAATCTTTGTGATACTCTTGTTTGGTGGTGTTTTTATTTTAATGTAAAATATGTGCCTTGGTTCAAAGGTTGGGAAAACAGAGATGGAGAGTCAATTATGCTAACTGCAACCTTTTCAAATGTGTACAAATGCGAATGTTTTGTCAGAAACAGAGTCCAATATTTTGACCAAATTCGTGCTGGCGACTAAATAGGGCTCTATAGAACAAGCACAAAAACTGAGACTGCTTTGCAAGGCAACATTGAATCTATGACGTTTGTTAGCCACACGTTAGCATCAAGCTATAACTACAAACAACCACCCAGTGAACCGCATGATAACTTAAATTTTTCGGGGGGGGGGGGCAAATTAACCAAACGTTTATCTTTAGTCTGTGTTCATTTAATATCTCAGCTTCATTTCTAGTGCTTATATGACGGATTTAGCATCAGTTGAAGCTAACAAGAAGGCTAACGTCAGACAGGAAAGCTAGTGATGTTTGACCAGAGTCAACACAACGATATGCAAAGACTATCGGACATTAATAGATCCAACGTACCTCACAAAACCCAGCGCAGTAGTCTTTGCTTTTTAGGGAGGACACGTCGCTACAATAACGACTAGACAATGATTCTAGGGCTAATTCCAGTCCGTCAGTTTCTATATCACTTTCGCTGTCCGCCATACTGGCTACCGCATCCGGCGCATAGTCCGAGTTGCCAGGTCGGACGCATGACCGCCTCCAATCTGCAAACGCTCCTACCTGGCATCCTAACAATTACAATCAATGTCGTGACAAACTAACAGACATCTGCGACACTGATCTATTCATTGAAATACTTAAATTAAGGACGGCGACTCATTGACGTGCGCCTATGAATAGCACACACAACAAAAAGTAGTCCTTTTTCATCTCACGACTCTTAAAAGCTTTCATTGCAAAATTTGGCAATTTGACGTGTTCATTTCCGGTCAACGCAATCAGGCATCATGGCAACATGGTAAACGTGTTCAGACAAAAAAAAAAAAAGAGTCATCGTTACCAAACTGCAGTGTTGGCTGGAAGAGCCGAAAAGTACAAATTTTGATGGCTTTGAAAAGTACAAGTTTTGATGGCATTTCGTCCTCAAAAAGTACATAGAATCGTTGAAAACAGTATACACTGTATTTACTTTTATTTATTTATTTTTTTCTTGGTAGGGTTATCCATTACTTTGGTTGAAAAAAAAAACTTAAACATGGAGCTAAAATGCTATCCTCTAGGACAAGGTAAAAACACCCCCCTCCTCTATACTGTATCCCGTATGCCCTGGTATGTTGTGAAATTAGATGTTCACTTTGTAAATGTATATTTACATACCATGTTTCCAAACAGTGACAGTAAAACGGCTCAAATGTAACAAAAAAGTCATTGTTTTTATTCTTCCTCCTGTTCACTGAAACCACTAACACATTGGAGATGAAGAGCCACAGAAAGTCTCACATTCTCATCATTTCAGTCTCTCAGTCGCTCTCAGAGTCATTTTCATCTCGAGTTACCACTCAAGTTCCGCTGTTCTCCTCACAGTCCACCCTTTTAATCCATTGGTAGATTCTATCACTGCTTCAGGCGTTTAGAAACCTCTGTAAAACCTTCGCATGTGGACAATTTTTGGGAAAGATCTTAAATTACTTAAATTAAACGTATAGATTTTGCAATCCTGAGTATTGTGCAGTATCTTGCTTTGAGGGCACCGAAAACTAGCACAGTCTTCTTCCTTCTTCTAATTTTTCTTGTCCCATTAGGGGTCACCACAGCGTGTCATCTTTTGCCATTTTAGCCTATCTTCTGCATCTTCCTCTCTAACCCCAACTGCCCTCATGTCTTCACTCACCACATCCATAAACCTTCTTTTTGGTCTTCCTCTCGCCCTTTTGCCTGGCAGCTCCATCTTCAGCACCCTTCCACCAATATACTCACTCTCTCGCCTCTGAACATGTCTAAACCATCGAAGTCTGCTCTCTTGAATCTTGTCTCCAAAACATCCAATTTTGGCTGTCCCTCCAGTGAACTCATTTCTAATCCAACGTGCTCACTCCAAGCGAGAACCTCAACATCTTCATTTGTGCTACCTCCAGTTCGGCTTCCTGTTGTTTCTTCAGTGCCACCATCTCACCGGCCTCACCACTGTTTTGTAAACTTTGCCCTTCATCCTAGCAGAGACTCTACTGTCACATAAAACACCAGACACCTTCCGCCAACTGTTCCACCCCGCTTGGACCTGTTTCTTCACTTCCTTACCACACTCTCCATTGCTCTGGATTGTTGACCCTAAGTATTTGAAGTCGTCCACCTTTGCTATTTCTTCTCCCTGTAGCCTCACTCTTCCCCCTCCGCCTTTCTCATTCATGCACATATATTCTGTTTTACTTCGGCTAATCTTCATTCCTTTCCTTTCCAGTGCATGTCTCCATCTTTCTAATTGTTCCTCTGCATGCTCCCTGATTTCACTGCATATCACAATATCATCTGCGAACATCATGGTCCAAGGGGATTCCAGTCTAACCTCATCTGTCAGCCTATCCATTACCATGCAAACAGGAAGGGGCTCAGAGCTGATCCCTGATGCAGTCCCACCTCCACCTTAAATTCTTCTGTCACACCTAAGGCACACCTCACCATTGTTCTGCTGCCATCATACATGTCCTGTACTATTTTAACATACTTCTCTGCCACACCAGACTTACGCATGCAGTACCACAGTTCCTCTCTTGGTACTCTGTCATGGGCTTTTTCTCGATCCACAAAGACACAATGTAGCTCCTTCTCACCTTCTCTGTACTTTTCCACTAGCATCCTCACGGCAAATAATGCATCTGTGGTACTCTTTCTAGGCATGAAACCATACTGTTGCTCGCAGATACTTACTTCTGTCCTGAGTCTACCCTCCACTACTCTTTCCCATAACTTCATTGTGTGGCTCATCAACTTTATTCCTCAATAATTCCCACAGCTCTGATCATCCCCTTTGTTCTTAAAAATGGGAACTAGAACACTTTTCCTCCATTCTTCAGGCATCTTTTTGCCTGCTCGTATTCTGTTGAATAAGTTGGTCAAAAACTCCACAGCCATCTCTCCAAATTGCTTCCATACCTCTACCGGTATGTCATCAGGACCAACTGCCTTTCCATTTTTCATCCTTTGTAGTGCCTTTCTGACTTCCCCCTTACTAATCATTGCCACTTCGTGGTCCTTCGCACTTCCCTCTTCAACTCTTCCTTCTCTCTCATTTTCTTCATTCATCAAGTTCTCAAAGTATTCTTTCCATCTATTTAGCACACTACTGGCACCAGTCAACACATTTCCATCTCTAGCCTTAATCACCCTTACCTGCTGCACATCCTTCCCATCTCTATCCCTCTCTCTGGCCAAACTGTAGAGATCCTTTTCTCCTTCTTTCGTGTCCAACCTGGTGTACATGTCTTCATATGCCTCTTGTTTAGCCTTTGCCACCTCTACCTTTGCCCTACGTCGCATCTCAATTTACTCCTTTCGCGTCTCCTCAGTCTTCTCAGTGTCCCACTTCTTCTTCGCTAATCTCTTTCCTTGTATGACTCCCAGTATTTTGGGGTTCCACCACCAAGTCTCGTTTTCCCCTTTCCTACCAGAAGACACACCAAGTACTCTCCTGCCTGTCTCTCTGATTATCTTGGCTGTCATAGTACAGTCTTCCGGGAGGTTCTGCTGTCCATCGAGAGCCCGTTTTACCTCTTTCCGAAAGCCCGCACAACATTCTTCCTTTCTCAGCTTCCACCACATGGTTCTCTGCTCTACCTTTGTCTTCTTAATCTTCCTACCCACCACCAGAGTCATCCTACACACTACCATCCTACGCTGTCGAGCTACACTCTCCCCTACCACTACTTTACAGTCAGTAATCTCCTTCAGATTACATCGTCTGCACAAAATATAATCCACCTGCTTGCTTCGACCTCCGCTCTTGTAGGTCACTATATGTTCCTCTCTCTGCTGAAATAAGTGTTCACTACAGCCATCTCCATCCTTTTTGCAAAGTCCGCCCCCATCTGTCCCTCATAGTTCCTTTCCTAGCACAGTCTTCTTCCACGGGTAGGTAAATTATTCTTCTTCTACAAACAATTGAGGTAGAGTCTTCTATGAGTGCTGAAAGTAAAAAGTCTGCTTCTTCTTCTCCTCATTGGAAGTATCTGCGCATGGCCAAACCCGAGTGCATTGTAGAGAACAGCCATATTGTAAACATTTTGTTCAAACAAGTACTTTTTGTGCTCTTAAACTCATAGTCACTAGCGAAAAAAAAAAAAAAAAAATCACTGGAAAGGGGCCCCAGGCGTCCTAGCCAAATAGGGACAAAGTGGATACAAAACTGGGTCAAACAGAGATAGTGTCAGAGGGACCTTTCTGATCACTTGTATGACAACTTTTTTTAAAAAATGAAATTGATAGTCCATGTTAGAAACTCCCTCTATGGAGGACTAGGTAGCCAAAATATGGGCCCTATATAAACAATTTCTATGTTTGTGTCAAAACGAAAATTTCAATATAAATATTTAATTTTAGGGGTGTGTCTTACCATGCTTCCCATGATATATATATATATATATATATATATATATATATATAAATCTTGTACTGTACCAAAACACTACGTCTCAAAGTTAAAAGCACCATAGTTAGTAATTTTATCGGTATTCATCGAGTTAAAAAAAAAAAGGCAATTGTGCTGCATTATTTCAATCAGCCACAAGGGTGAGGAATAATATCACAAATGGGCACATGAATAAGAGCCAATGGAGTGCTGTATTTAAATTGTAGATTGTGTTGTATATTTGTTTTGCTTTACAGTGACAGAACTACGTTATACATCAGTGCATTTTAATGAGAGGTGGTTAATAAGGTGTATAATCATATGTTGGCCGTATTATGAAACTTACATGGGTGCAGCAAAATACTGTAATCATCAATATATATTACATTGTGCATTTACATTCCATAACAACTGAAAAAACAGCAAAATGAAAACAGACTGTTCAATTAAAATCTTCATGAGCGCAGCAGGGAGAAGCTTGCAGTTAGCAAGCGTACCTCACGATCCTGAGATTACGGGGCTTTCTTGTGTGGAATTGGCTCTTTCTTGAATGTGAGCGTGAATAGTTGTTTGTCTCTATGTGCCTGACAATTGGACCCTGCTTTTTCCCTTAAGTCAGATGGAGAAGCACCAGTTCACCCTCAACCATAATAAGGACAAGCCCGATACAAAATAGACGGATTGATAAAACATCAATGGCATTTTCAGTCAAAACTAACCAGTGATCATGTGCAGGCATACTTAAAGTACCCAGTGAGAGTACTGCAGAATCGTGTATATATGTCAAATAATAAAAACAAATCAGTCCAATTTTTTTCATTTTTTTTCTTTTTTCTTTTTGGATTTGCTTGCAACTAAATCATAGGTAAACCGTCACTGTTACTTATTATGTGACCAAATCTGTATTCAGAAAGAAAGAAGCAAACTTGATACAAATATTAGTCTGAGGAATGTTTATTGTGATTGATGACAAGGTGACATACAACAAATTAACTTTATACAACCACCGGTCATAAAGACAAGATATGAGACACCGTATCTTTGCCTGTAAGAGCTCTCTCGTGCAGTACACTCTCACACTTGATTCATCTCCAATATTTCCATCAATGTATTATCTGCCCCCTTGGAGGCAGTAAAGAAATACAGTACTTGTTCCATTCCAAGTACTTGAGTGGGTGTAATGAGGATTTCTCCATCAGTGATTTTCACATTCATTAAGTTAATGCTGGATAAGTGGTGGGAGTGACCTGGGATTAAGGGTGCTAAATGGTTCAATGGTGAATAAATAAATAGGTGTTAGAGCGTTGGCCTCACAATTTTGAGGACAGGTGTTCAAATCCCGGCCCCGCCTGTGTGGACATTGCATGTTCTCCTCGTGCCTGCACGTTTTTTCTCTGGGCACTCCGGTTTCCTCCCACAACCCCAAAACAAGCATTAATTGGAGACTAAATTGCCCCAAGACGTGATTGTGAGAACAAATGATTATTTGTTCCTATGTACCCTGTGATTGGCTAGCAACCAGTTCAAGGGGTACCCGGCCTCCTGCCTGATGACAACTGGGATACGCTCCAGCACTCCCGCGACCCTCGTGAGAATAACCGCCTCAGAAAATGAATGGATGGATAAATACTTCTAGGACTATTTGAGAGAAACACAGTTTGAGAGAAATACATTTTGTGCAAAAATAGTCAAAACATTTTAAATTGTGACGCAATTACACGTTTTTGGGGCTCCACATACATTTCATTTTCTGTTTACAATAATAATATAAATGTCTATTCTCAGTTCGTTTTTATGCTGTACATAGAATTTCCCAATCCCTCATAATCATATCATACCAGCGTACAGGACATATCAAATTAGTGCAAATCCTTTTTGCAACCAATCAATGTTGTATTCATTAATGTGAGCCTTCAACTGTTGTGCATTTTCTTCCACATTCTGTCCTTCCACCAGCAAATTGGGCAAGAACGAAGGGAAGCCATTTGATGGACAAGACAGCTATTTCCATATCTTTCAGATAGATCACCATTGCTGAAAAGGTTTGCATGGAAAAGATCTTTAAAAAAAAGAAAAAGAACCCCCCCCCCCAGCATGTCAATGTCCTACCACTCAATCCAATTAACACCAAATGTGAGGCTATTCTATTTATAACAGGGAAAGGGTACTAAACACTTATTTGATGCAAATCTCTTTTCTTATGCTTTGAGGCTGCTGAAGTTCCCCGTGGAGTGTGGCTGAATATGAGAGCCACTCATTTCCCACTTCATCTTCCTCTAGGGGAAGACAAATTCCAACCTTTTCCTCAACTTCAATCACTCATTTCTACCGCTCCGGTTACAAGTTACAGTGTATTGACCATCAGAGGTAACTACTGCATTTAACCAGTCTTTGGAACGCCTTTTTGAAATCCTCATTAAAGATAGTGTAGATGAGGGGGTTGATGAGGGAGTTGATATATCCAAGCCACGTCAGAAAGTCAGCCATCTCCATTGATGTGCTGCAAGAGCTGCATGTGTTAACGATCACTTCCTTGACAAAAAAGGGCAACCAGCAAATGACAAACGCCCCGATAATCAAGCCGAGGGTGGATGCAGCCTTGCGTTCCCGCGACCCCGAGATGCGTGGTCCTTGGGAGAGCTGGCTCCTCCGTGACTCACTGCGTGAGTCATGCCGGCGGCCCTTGCAGTGGAACTTTTTGACGGAAATACGTACCCGTTCGCGAGGTGGCTCCTCCGTCGAAGGGTCGGAGAACGATTTATCTTGTGGGCTGACGGGGTCCGGACTCCGAGGCCCCCCGTCACCGATGTCTCCGGCGGGGTAGGTGGAAGGGATCATGCTCCCGTTGGTCATGCACGAGTGGCGGCTCGCCCTGCTGGCCTCCCTTCGCATGTAAAGGGTCTGAGCAGCTCGGTATATTTTAAAGTAGAGGATGAGGATGAGCAAAAGGGGGATGTAAAACGCCCCGAGGGTGGAGTACAAGGTGAAGGCGATATGATGGTGGAGGATGATACATTGGTCTTCCTGATCTGCATCCCCCGTGTAGTACCGCCATAGAAGAGGAGGAAGCGAAATAAGGATAGACAAGAGCCACACGACGGCCACCATGGCTCCTGCCCGGGCCCCTGTGCGTTTGCGTGAGTACTCCACAGCGTCTGTGATGGCCCTGTAGCGGTCTATGGCGATGGCAGCTAGGTGAAGGATAGAGCATGTGCAGCAGGTGATGTCCACACTTAACCAGATGGTGCACACCACCTTACCCATGACCCAGCTTTCTTTCTGAATGTATATGATACTAAAGGGCATGACGAGAACGGCCACCAGCAGGTCAGTCACCGCCAGAGAGCAGATGAGGTAGTTGGCAGGGTGATGTAACTTGCGGGTGACAGCGATAGCTGTGATCACCAAGCAGTTGAGGAACGTGGTCAAAATGGCCAGCACGGAGAGCGTCACTGAAAGGATGATCTTCCTGGGAGGCAGTGTGGTGGTCTCCAGGTCACTGTACTCGCCGCTGCTTGTAGCATACACCCCTTCAGTACAGTTGGGAAAATCCATTCTAGAAGCAGAAATAAAGAATGAGTCTTGTCAATTTATTTATGCCATTTTGATACAAGTTGAATGGATGGGATGATGTTGATCAGTCAAACAATCGCAACATCAAAATTAATAATAGTTTAGAGTCATCATTTTGTTGGGTTTTCTAGGGTTATGTTACACTGCGTCTATTTTGGCAATATAGTGTGTGCATACATACGTTTAAAACTGACCCTCTAACAAAACCCCCCGTCCCCAGCCTGGGACCCCTGAGTAAAATTGGTCTACAACTGTCACTGTGTGGGAGGAAGCCAGAGCAGCTGGAAAACGGATGACAAGAACATATAGAGAGCAAAGACTGAAACACAGAACCACATAACTGTGAAGCAGACATGTTACCCATTATCTCACCAAGCTATCCAACGTTCCAAAAATGTTTTACACTATTGAACTTTCCATTAAAGTAAAGTAAAGTAAAGTAAAGTAAAGTAAAGTAAAGTAAAGAAAAGTTGTTTTTACGTAAAATACCTACTTGAGGAGTGTTTTTTCCTTTCAACAACTGTGTTCAAGGCCAGGATCTGAAGCACTTGAGGGCTGGCAGTGGTTTGAGATGTGCAATTTCAAACTCAAAACTATACATTCCTACCTGTGAAGTGTCTACCACGTGGCCCGCAGTGATTTTTAGACAGGCGTCCTGCAGTGAACCGTTCTCCATGCGAGCTCTGCCATTACATCACCTCTGTCACTCATCAGCACCTGCAATGGACAGCAAGAGAGAGAGATTGTGAGAATGAGAGGGAGGTAAAAACAAAAGCGCTAGGAGAAGACGGCAGCAATTAAATTCAGAAAAAGGAAGCAGCATTTTCAAAGCAAGAAACAAAAGATACAGCCAAGAATGACACATAATTAAAGGTCCAGATCAAGCCATCGATCCATCCATCCATTTTCTATACCATGAACCTGTTCAGGGTCGAGGACAGCTGGAGGCGATCCCACTTGACTTTGAGAAGAAGGTAGATTTCTACACTCTGGCCTGATCGCCATTCAATCACAGGGCACACAAGCACATAACCTTTTGCATTCACCCTCGTGGTCACTGAATGGAAGCTGAACCCACAGTGCCGGCACTGAAGTATGACCTGTGCTCCACTCCACGATCAGTAGATTATCCATACGATTTTTTGTTTTTGTTATTCACTCATGCGGCTCGACCGGGCACAGCCCGAAAGGGGAACATGAGTTCCCCCTCCCATGGACTCACCACCTGTGGGAAGGGCCATTGGGGTCAGGTGCAGTGTGAGCTGGGGCGTGGCCAAAGACAGGCACCTTGGTAAACCAATCCCTGGCTACAGAAGGTTGCTCTAGGGACTTAGAATGTCACCTCTCTGGCAGGGAAGGAGCCTGAGCTAGTTCGTGAGGTTGAGACGTTCCGACTAGATATAGTCAGACTCACCTCTACGCACTGCTTGGCCTCTGGTACTAGTCGTCTTGAGAGGGGTTGGACTCTGTTCCACTCTGGAGTTGCCCACGGTGAGAGGTGCCGAGCAGGTGTGGGTATTCCTCTTGCCACCTACGCAGGCACTGGGAGAACATGCAAACTCTACAGGAGCGAGGCTGGATTTGAACATGGATTCTCATTTCTGTAACAAAGATGTGCTGACCAGTCTTGCCATGCTCCCTGCATTGTTTAATGCATTACTTCAACAGATGTTCTTAAAGTAAAGCAATGTGATTTTGAGTACACGATGTACAATTCTCTCTGTTTAGTTTAACTCTAGAGAACCCAAGACACTTAAATCCTCTTTTAAAATTGTGACCCCATGGGTTCACTAAGGTTAAGCATAAACTGTCAGTACGAATTAAAAATTTGACACCTCCTGTTAAAATTATTTATATCTGCTCAACTTCTGCTTTCTGCGAAGTGAGTTGAATTCACTTCCACCATACTGTGCTCATATTTGAAATTTATGCTCACAAGTCAAAGCAAAAGTCTGGCTGAAGGGCGGCTTGTATATTGAAAAACATGAAGTCAGGTCATTGGTATCTAAAGGCACCATTGGAAAAACAGAATAAATTCCTTGCGAAGAAGAAGAGAAAATGTTTTGCAAGTCTTTTGACTAAAATGGCATCTTATCTCCAGTGTGTAGGCTAGTGAATGCTCGGCCATCATCTTGATCACAAACTTAAACTTTTTTACACTCACTGAAAACAAGGAAAAGTAAAACATCTTTAGCCACATCCTGCTTTACCATTTAAACCCAATAAACAGTTTTGGATAACCTACAACAGAAAATTGCCAGCAAAAATGTCTTGTATGATTAAAAATGTATATCCTTGCATCTTTCTTCTGGGCCCTCCAGTTTGTTTATTCTGTTTATTCACTCTCCAGTAATTCGTGTTTGAATTCCAATCCTCAGGTATGAGTGTCATTGCTGCTCTCCCTCACATTGGGCATAACTCATTCTGAAGACATGAGTGGGAACTGTTGCTATAGAAACACGAGAAGTAGACCTACAGTACTTTTACTCTGATAAAAGCAGAACTCTGCCAAACTGTTGGCAGAGACCGTTTCATACACTTCTGCTCGATGCAGGGGTAGCTCGAGTACAAGTAGCGAAGGGTATGAGTTTACCTGAAAACTTTTGGTAGTGCCTCTTGAGAAATCAATGTCTGTACACCATATGAAATACAAGACAAGATCAGTCATCCCCATGAAGTAGTATGGCATACATGAACCCGCCCCAATTTAAATATATCAAGATGACTGTTTTTATATCATCCATGTATAGATAGATAGATAGATAATCTATCTATCTATCTATCTATCTATCTATCTATCTAATCTATCTATCTATCTATCTATCTATCTATCTATCTATCTATCTATCTATCTATCTATCTATCTATCTATCTATCTATCTATCTATCTATCTATCTATCTATCTATATCTATCTATCTATCTATCTATCTATCTATCTATCTATCTATCTATCTATCTATCTATCTATCTATCTATCTATCTATCTATCTATCTATCTATCTATCTATCTATCTATCTATCTATCTATCTATCTATCTATCTATCTATCTATCTATCAATTTCATCAATACCTCATTGAATTTTTGGAATTGTTGAAGGTTTAACAAAACAAAGTCACACAATGAAGAGAACCCCCCCCCCTCCGAAAACCAACCCTCTAGAGTTGCTGAGAAGACTCAGCCACAGTTGATTATGCTTCATTGACTGTGAAATTATGTTTTTTTTTTTGTAAAACCATTTAGGTTTTACAGCTTTCCTGGAATGAATTGCTTCTTTGATGTGAAAAAATGGCTGTTTGTTTCTAGGTCTTTAGAAGATATATTTTGTTTTCCACCCTGTGGGTGAGGCTATTAGAGCTAGCCATATGTGTTAGTGTAGATTACTCTTGTACAGATTGACGTAAGGCGCAGTTGGAAATGCTTGTGCCCTAATACCGATATAATTATAGTGAGTCTATACAGTCCTTTGACAGAATTCCTGTACCGTGTCAGTATGATGCTGAAGAAATCATCTGCTTTGTCTTCAAATGTTCTAAGCTGCAGACATTTTGTTCAAGGGCATCTGAAGATAAGATGAAATGGGCCAGTCTAGATTTCATTTCTTCTTTATGAGGAGAAAAATAGGCTTGTGCAAAAATTCACAGAACAGGCAAAACAAATGAATTTATTGATGATAGTGGTGGAAGCATTCTGGTCAGGTATATTATAATTAGCATAAACTCGGGACATTTTCAACCTTTGATTTGTTGAATCAGGGTGTCCTTTAGCTTGAAATGACACAAGAAAGTATCAAGAGTAGGGATAAACATTTCTTTTATTCTTTTATTTTTTGTAATTACTCCAAAATGTTTTTATTTTGATAAAAGTTTTGTTTTAAAATTATTCAAATCATTTCTTAATACAGATAAATAAAATGTGAATGTACTTGATTAGAATGTGATAAATTTTTAGAATCTACCAAGATTCTGTCGACAACCCTCAAATAATCAGTGATATGAATTAAACAATTAATTAATTAAAAAAACAATGAAAATAGATCTTGTATGTAAGATTTCCTTCATTAACTCAAGAGTGTCATGGCCCTGCTGCTCCCTGTCCTGGCTGTGCCAGTTTGCGACCCAGCACACACCGGCAGCAATCAGTGGAGGCGCACACCTGTGCCGCGTTCCAAGCACTCACGCCCTATACAAATAGGACCACACGTACGGTCTAGCCTTTCCCAGATCGTTGCCTCATGCCTCGTTCCCGCACTCTCCTGATTTCGTTCCTGCTCTCATGCCTGCCTACTAACTTGCCTTTCACGCCAGCTGACTTTATTACTGCTGCTTCCGTGGACTGCCTGTTTGATTCTCAACACGGACTGAATAAAGACGTTTCCCGAACAGGCTCCGTGTCTCCCAAGTTGTGCATTTGGTTCCAACCTCTGGTTCTGGTTGTGACAGAACGATCTGGCCATAACATGGACTCAGCTGACTCAGCTGCGATGCGTCAGTCCCTGCAGATCCAAGGTAGATGTTTCGCTGAGCAGGAAGCCCCTCTCCAGGTGACAAATCACAGGTTACAAGAGATATGTGCTTGGCTGGACTCCTGGTTCACGTCCATGTGCAGTCCTACCGGCGGCAGTCCAACGAAAGCTACCGCTGCTCTGAGTCGAAGTCTGTCCAAGCCCACTCCTCTGCCGGTCGCTGACGCCCAGCGGACCGTGTGTTCGCCACTCTCCCGGCTCGAGCGATTCTCTGGAGACTCGGGTAATGTTAAGCCCTTTCTCACCCAGTGTGATCTCCAATTTGGGTTGCAGTCCTCCGCCTTTCCCACTGACTGCTCCCGGATAGCCTTCGTGATCTTCCACCTGGCGGGGAGGGCAGAAGCCTGGACCACAGACGAATGCAGCCGTGGTTCCGATACATGTCGCTCCTGGGCCTCCTTTGTGGGAGTTATGATGCAAGTATTTCAATACGCATCCCTGGAACGTGAGGCGGCGGCTTCGTTGATCTCACTCCGGCAGGGACAATGCAGTTCCTTTGAGTGGAATCCGGCCCCCCACATGGCCTTCAGCAAGCTCAAGCCCAGCTTCACGTCAGCCCCGGTCCTCATCCTGCCTGACCCAGAGAGACAGTTTATCGTCAAGGTGGACACATCGGACTCTGGGATAGGGGCAGTCCTCTCCCAGAGGAGCCCCAGGGATGAAAGATTAAACCCCTGCGCCTTTCTCTCCAAGAGGCTGACTCCGGCTAAACGCAATTACGACATCGGAGACTGTGACTTGCTCGCATTTAAGACTGCGATGTCTGAGTTGAGACATTGGCTGGAGGCGACTCAGGTCCTACTCCTGGTGCTGACGGACCATAAGTGCCTCAAGTATCACAAGGCCACCAGGTGACTAAACGCACGGCAAGCGAGGTGGGCACTCTTTTTAAATAGTTTCCGTTTCATGATGTCCTTCTGACCAGGTACCAAGAATCGAAAGCCCAATGCGCTGTCGTGGATTCCCGAGGAGGAACGAACCGAGCCCGGCCACGCCCCAATTCTCCCCAACACCTGTTTTGTCCCAGTCTTCACTTGGGAGATTGAGACTTAAGTGAAGGAGGCCCTGAAAGACTCCCCCAGCCTGGCAGGATGCCCTGCCAACCGGCTAGTTGTCATCCCCCCACTGAGGGGGATGGTAATAAAAGGTTGTTTGTACTGTCATGGCCCTGCTGGTCCCTGTCCTGACTGTGCCGGTCAACTATGCGGCACGCACTGGCAGCAGTCAGTGGAGGCGCCTCGTTCCAAGTAATCACTGCCTATACAAATAAGACCACACGTAAGGTCTGGCCTTTGCCAGTTTGTTGCCTCATGCCTCGTTCCCACACTCTTCTGATTCTGTTCCTACTCTCCCATGTACCAACCCCTGCCTGCCTACTAACCTGCCTTTCATGCCTGCTAACTTTATTACTGCTGATTCCGTGGACTGCCTGTTTGATTCTCGACACTGGACTGAATAAAGACATTTCCTGAACTGCCTCTGCGTCTTCCGAGTTGTGCAATTGGGTCCAATCTCTTGTCGTAGTCGTGACAAAGAGAAAATTAGTGACTAATTAAGTTCTTAACTCCTATTGCAATGTCAAGATTGTATTCATCAGAATAATTCTTCATGTGTGAAATATCCTATAGCATCGGTCTCTGAGGATGTAAGTCAAATTTTCAAACGTAACACTATGTTTTACTTGATTAAAAAACAAACTATGGTTGAGATAACTTGAATTAAAACTTAAATTAACCAACTAAATCACCCACCAGTACCCCCTATAGTGCTCAATGCATAGGGGAATTCCATGTAGAAAAGAAACGTCACAACAAATGAAAGAAAAGCTGGTGTCAGTAAGCGATGAATTTTGTATAAATTCCAAGCAACCTGAAAAATGACGGAAAAAAATCACTGCCAATTGTTTGACCATTCAAATCATCGCTCAACTGCAGCCTCACATGCTACACAAATGTCCCTCGCTACCACAAAATCACAAAGGTTGTATGGTAATCAAAAAGAGGCTCAACTTTTTTTAATCTCTTTCCCACTTTCCTCTTAAGAGTTCCAACAGTGCTGAAATCGCCGGATAGAGAATAGAGAGCATCTCTGAGTGGTTGTGAAGAAGGAGAATTGTGCTGTGACGGAGATTTATTTGCAACTCCAGACAGTTGCAAATAAATAATGTCCAGACGATAAAAGGGGACAGAAACACTCCTTTGGCTTTGTCCCCTCTATCTATTTAATATTGAAATGAGGGTACTCAGCAAAAGGCACCTTGTAAGGTGATAAAATGAAGTGGAAATCTTTTTTCTACTTTTATAAGACCACAATTTATCACTTTGGTATAAAAAAGCAACGCAATTCATAAATGGACACAAAGCATACAGTGCCGATATTGATATGTCATCTCCAACTCTGCTGATGAATGAAAACAGTTTTATGTTTACAAATCAAAACGAGGGAATAATCCACTAAGATTTTGATGAGGTAATTTCTGTGGAAATGAAAAAAGGTACAGCACATCCATCCATTCGCGAGGCTGATGATTCTTCATGGAAGAGCAGGGAAAATACAGAATAATGGCTCCCAAATACTATGTAGGACTATATCTTCAACCAGTTCCTTTGCTCTCAAGTATTTTAAAAGACCACCAGAGTAGAACCATCTCAACCTTGACAGAGGCTACCTCCTTCTTCTCAGTCATTCAAGCATGCAAAGATTCAGTGTACTAATGAAAAGTTGTCCTTCTAGCAAGCCGATCATTTAAAGTTCTTCACTTCTTTTCTTCTTGTTTACATCGCTGTGGGGGCTCGTGCACATGAATGGCAATAGAGCAGGTGCATTGACACTCTCATAACTCGGAACATAATAAGGTGTTTGAGTCTACATGAGATTTCCAACAGCCATGTGGCAAAGTTTGAACATCCCAAGAGATTTTGACCGAATGCAGCCATTCCTTTATCTTTTCTGCCAAGCTTGCCGATTGCTTGATTGGAATGAGTCCAAATCCAATTTCCCCCCCATTTTGCTTACTGGTTTACTGGATTGGAAAATTAACATTTGGTCATGGAAAGACAGACAAATACTGTAGGGTAAGGTTTTTGCATGCTTTACAAATCAGCATGTGCGTATCAGGGGCAGTACACGCATTAGAAAGAATATCCTAAAGGTATAATAAGGTGACAGCTTTCAGATATCAACCAGCCAGTTAAATATCTGTTTTGTAGCTCTGGTCTCCAGGTTCCGGTTGGAACATGACCTCAGTGATTGTTATCCTCATAGTGAGTCCAAAACTGTCAGCCGCTGCCGCAAAAACATTCATTAATACCAGTAGGTCATCCTGGCTGTGTGCAACAAGGGCAAAAAAAAAAAAAGAAAGAAAAAATCCTCAAGAACAAGCAATTAATGCAGACGCAGTTAAACATTGTAAGCAAAGCTAAGCTAATATGTATTCGCATAGCACATTTGTTACACAAGCTAACACAATGTGCTCAACTTGATTAAAAGCATTCAAATACATCCATCCATCCATTTTGTTTTTCCACTTATCCTCACGAGGGTCGCGGACAGTGCTTGAGCCTATCCCAGCTGTCAACTGCAGGACGTGGGGTACACCCTGAACTGGTTGCCAGCCAATCGTAGGGCACATGGAAACAAACAGCCGGACTCACAATCATACCTAGGTGCAATTTAGAGTGTCCAATTAAAGTGCGGGTGACATCCTTGTAAACATTCTAAAATAGATATTGTAATGAAAAATACATATAACAGTATTCACTTCAATGTCTATACGAAAAAAAAAAAGTGAGCGGAGAGCGCGTCATCCATGCTCAAAGTTGCGCAATTGAGTGTCCCTCAACATCCAAGTGCTCGCTATGTTAGTCGCGTCATCTGTCCTTGACGTCATCGTCACTTCCGCCGTTGAAAACGCGCAGTGCCTGCTACTATGGAAGCCGAACAACAGAGATATTTGGATTTTTCCAACGCCCCTTCTGACACGGAAGGTCTTTTCGAAAAGGACAACACCACACAACCGAGTGAAGTTACCGGGGCAATATTACACTATTGTTTCAAGCTGGGCACTCCGGTTTCCTCCCACATCCTAAAAACATGTGACACTAAACCTCAAGTGTCGTCAAATGGATGATTTTTGGTATATTATTCATGAAAACCCCACAGCCAATATGGTCCCATGTGTTTTTTCACCACAAAACATGATTTTGACGTATACAGCTTTTTGTAACTCCCGCCATGAAAATCCTTTCAGGAATTTGTTGTCGAGAAGAAGCAGGAAGTGACGTAAAGGACAGTAGCGCCCCCTCGTGGACTCGTTTGTTTCCATTAGTTTTACCTCCGCGACGGTAGCTCGTTGTTCCTTCGTGTTAGCCAAAATGCTGGCTCATTGCATTGCACTACTCTTTCCCATGACTTCATTGTGTGTCATCTATTTTCTTCTGTAGTTTCCACAGTTCTGAACATCGCCTTTGTTCTTAAAAATGGGGAGTAGCACACTTTTCCTTCATTGTTCTGGCATCTTCTCTCCCGCTAGTATTCTACTGAAAAAGTTGGTCAAAAACTCTACCGCCACCTCACCAAATTGCTTCCATACCTGTACCGGTATGTCATCAGGACCAACTGCCTTTCCATTTTTCATTCTGTTCAGCGTATTTCTAACTTCCCCCTTACTAATCATTGCCACTTCCCGGCCATTCATGCTTGCCTCTTCTACTCTACCTTCCCTCCCATTTTCTTCATTCATACTCTTTCCATCTACTTAGCACACTCCCGGCACCAGTTAACATATTTCCATTGCTATCTTTAATCACCTTTACTTGCTGCACATCATTCCCATCTCCTACCCTCTTTCTTGACCAACCTGTAGAGATCCTTTACTCCTTCTTTTGTATCCAACCTGGTGTACATGTCATATGCCTCTTGTTTAGTCTTCGCTAACCTTTGCCCTATGACGAATCTTAATGTATTCCTTTTGCCTCTCCTCATTCCTCTCCTTGTCCCACTTCTTCTTCGCTAATCTCTTTTCTTGGATGACTTCTTGTATTTTGGGGTTCCACCACCAAGTCTCCTTCTCCCCTTTCCTACCAAAAGACACCCCAAGTACTCTCCTGCCTGCTTCTCTGAATACCTTGGCAGTAGTATTCCAGTCTTCTGGGAGCTCTTCCTGACCATCTGGAGCCTGTCTCACCTCTTTCGAAAGGCCACACAACATTCTTCCTTTCTCAACATCCACCACCTGATTCTCTGCTCTACCTTTGTCTTCTTAGTCTTCCTACCCGCTACCAGAGTCATCCTACACACCACCATCCTACGCTGTTGAGCTACACTCCCCCCCACCACTACTTTACAGTCGGTAACGTCCTTCAGATTAGATCGTCTGCACAAAATATAATCCAGTCTTTGTTCCTGTCTCTTCTGGAAATAAGTGTTAACTGCCAATTCCATCCTTTTTGCAAAGTCCACCACCATGTTCCCCTCAAAGTTCCTTTGCTGAATGTTATACTTACCTAACACTTCTTCATCGCCCCTGTTTCCTTCGCCAACATGTCCATTGAAAGCTGCACAACTTCACAACTTTCTCTCTGTCTGGGATGCTCAAGACTACTTCGTCTAGTTCCTTCCAGAATTTCTCTTTCAACTCGAGGTTACAACCTACCTGTGGGGCATAGCCGCTAATCACATTATATATAATACCCTCAATTTCAAATTGATCTGATACTCTTTTCACCTCCAAGTAATTGATTTGATATGATTGTTTAAAGTCAGCCAAGAAGACCAAGGTTTCGGACTTTGTCTTTGGTTTCAAAGATACAGAGTCCAGGTGTTTAATTACAGCAACCCTCTTTTTTTTATTGCCAAAAACAATGATCTCAATTTTATTGCGGTTTAGTTGATTTTTTTTTTGGCTCATCCAGTTATTTATCGGCTTTAGACAATGGAACAACACCTCAGTTGAACTGTAGTCCTTTGGAGACACTGCTAAATATAACTGTGTATCATCTGCATAGCTATGGTAGTCTTCCCTCATAGTATCTCTTGACACGTTGGACTGGTCGCCAGCCAATCACATGGCTTTAAGATCAGAAAAAAAAACCCACAGGTCCTCATTTCTGTGGATATACTATGACAGCTGGCCTTTATATTACAGAGTGGCCCCTGACTGAGACATGTTATCTTTTATGGCCATATTTATACAGTATCCTTACCTAAATGATCTAAGTGAAAGTTAATACATTAAAAAGCTCTGTACTAAAACAATGTATTTAGCACATGGCGTGCATTAATCCTTTCCTTTATCTAATTATTGTTCATTTTGTGAATTAACAATTATACACTAATTTGAATGAGTAAAACATGTCAATCTATGCAAATCACAGATAAACCATATGAGAAAATGAACTGCTTCATGCATTCTCTGACAGTGGAAGAGTTTTCAACTCCACTGGTTATTAATATTTCATAGCTTTGTGAGAAGATGATTATCTTTTTATTGTAGAGCTTTGTTTACAATCAGCAAACATTATTTGTTAATTCTAGCCTAATATTTGAAGATTGTCTTCAACATTTTAAACGGGGCATCAAAACACTCATCAAGAGCAGGTAAAAATGGCTTCTTTAATGCAAAATGAAACAAAAAAAGTATGTGTGGGTTTGTTCCGCCAACACCTGAAAAACCTTGACTTTTATGCACCTGTGGTGATTACAAATCATCTTTGGGAATGTGGGCGATATATTGCATAAATTGCCGACCAAAAATTCTTCGTGACATTCATCAATTTTGTATGGCGCTTGTCCCCATTGGAGTCGCAGCAAAGATGGAGTCATCCCACCTTGCTTGAGGTGAGAGGCAGGGTACACTCAAGACTGTTGACAGTCGATCGCATGGCACATGAAGACAGTGAACTGTTTACTCTTACATTCCCACCTTCAGAGAATTTGGAATGTTCAATGAAGCTATTGTGCATCTTTTTGGAATGCGAGATGAAAGACTACTGTTTGCCGAAAGTGTGAAAAGATTAGGTTTGGGGTCAGTGTGGGAATCTAAAAGTGTCACACAACTCTTGTTAATAATGAAGAATAGCAAAGAGGACTATCAGTGTTTACCTTCTCCTCAATAAACATGTTGTGCCAGAGGAGAACGATCCTAAATCAGTGTCGCTTCAGAAAGTGAAATCTAACCTTCACCTCACCCTTTCCTTAACCTTTGTGGATTATGTATTCAGGTCAAGGTTCCTTTTGAACATTGAATTTTCAAATTTCTCCCAACCTTGTCATAGTACAACGTCGAGTATTGCTGATGTAAGTCTCTATCTTGTGTTCTTTTTTTCTGTCCTTCCTCTCTCTCACTTAAAGTTTTATCTCTCGCACATGTTTCTGTGTTTTCTTGTTTGATGGTTGGTCAGGAGTAATCTCTGCTAAAGGTGGGTGAAAGCTTGCTTCCCATCCCTTTCTTGGGCATTTTTAGAATTTGAACGACCTATCCTCCAAGTACTTCTGGATCATCTTGCTCGGATAGTAAAGAAAAGACTCAATGACTGCCTCGAATTCAATAAACTGCAAATGGTGCTTTCCATCGCTTTAAATGCAGGAAACATGAAATTTGCCTTTAACGTTTCATTTTTAGTTTCTGAGCTGTATAATATGTTTATTATTCTGTTCATGTTGTGTCAAAACTTGATATTTGATAAAATGTGAATTTAAAAAAACTCGAGTGTTTACCATTATTGTCAAAGTATTGATCAGAAATACAGTGAAAATGAGACAAAAATTGAAGATTTACAGAGTGTGTCCCTTAATATTCTGCTTATGCCCCTTACATGGAAGTTCGGGGCTACTGTGCTCCTAGTGAAAAAAAAAGTTGGTCTGGAGCCCCAAAGCTAGCTATGAAACACACACTGTGGAGGCTGGGATGACTGCGAAAGCAATGGGACACCAGAACCGCTTAGTGATTGGCACACAAAACTTTGAAAAAAAAAAAAAGAAGTCCGACTCTGACTTTGATTTTAAAATGTGACTTCGAATGCTCTCTGTAATAACCTTGAGAATCGCGGCTGTTTTGATGCTTCTCTGTAAATTATATACAGGCACACAGCACGTCGGTGCACATTGAATGTGACTCCCTTGATTAGACCCTGCTGCCCCGTATCTTTTCTGTCGTTTGTGCACCATTTGCTGACAGCCACATCCAGTTTTCCAAATCCAAATCAGCGTTGTTTAATGTGAGTGATCCTCACTCTCAACAAATGAATTCCGTCTGGTTTGTGACGTCCTAACTGTCAGTCTTTGTGGCACATTTTCCTAATCAACTTATGAGATTGGTGTGTGCCTGAGGTTATTGATTAACTTTAGGCATCAATCAGAACTAAATGTGAAGTGTCCTTACAATATACCACTCAAATTGTTTATGAATTACCTCGTCATGTAAAATAGTATTGGACGCTTACCATACCATTTGACCATTTGACCAAAATGCCAGAGCATAGTTGACCAAAAATCTAATGACCAGATGTTGCACATTTTGCAAAGCATGGAGTGGGAATGTTCAGCACTTAAACAACACAATAACAGAAATAACAAAGCCCACTTTTCTGGCACACTGGATCAGATTTTGGACTGAAATCAATTTGCTGTAATAAGGCTGAACAGCAGACGCAATCTTAAGAGCTTTATCTCACAATGCCAAAAGCAAAAACAGAACAAAAACAAAAAAACAGGAGCATCCTGCCAGATACTCTTACCAGTTCTGTGCATTACTAGTATGATGTACAATGTATCATGTATCAGTACCATTATCATGAAGTGGTTTAACGTCGACTCTTTCAATTCCAGTGAGCACTTGACACACATTAGGACCATTTTAAGCAAGAATGAGCACTTTGAAACTGAATTGGCCATTTAAATTTTTTAATTTTAGACTAATCAATGGGCTTCTCAGGTGGCCAAAATTAAGCACCCACAACATTCAACCACAAATTTTTTT
This sequence comes from Syngnathoides biaculeatus, assembly GCF_019802595.1. NCBI lineage: Eukaryota > Metazoa > Chordata > Actinopteri > Syngnathiformes > Syngnathidae > Syngnathoides > Syngnathoides biaculeatus. The sequence goes on along the minus strand of NC_084653.1, from coordinate 10,693,004 downwards.
TCTTAATGTTCGGTTATATCAATAAAAACCGTGATGTCTTGAGATACAAGTTGAATTTGTTCCTTGACCAAGCTCGTAGGTCAAAACGCTCAGATTTCAAATAAAATAGTTTAAAAATAGCAATACATACATCCCCCCCCCCGAACCCTAGTCTGTCTGCTGGCCGTCCAAGCCCCAAAAAGCGAGGCGTCCGACTCGACAGGTCAGGAGGACGACCCGGATGTCCTTGAGGAGGAACCCAACGCCGAAGCAGGAACCAGACAAAGGCATGCAACTGCTCCGGACGAAGCCCTCCGAAGACGCGGTTGCGCGACGACCGGGTATCGGTCGCTGCCGAGGCTCGGTCGGGAGGTAGCTGTGGATTGGTCACCAATGAGGCTCGGTTATGAGGCGGCCAGGGAGCGGTCGTTGCTGAGGCTTCATTGTGAAGCGGCCACGGGGCGGTCACCACTGAGGCTTCATCGTGAGGCGACCAGGGGGCGGTCGCCGCTGAGGCTTAATTGTGAGGCGGCCGGGGATCAGTCGCTGTCGGGGCTAGGTCATGAAGCAGTTGGGAATCATCAGGAGTGAGGAGGACGACGGAGAGAAGGACCAAAGCCATGACCATCCCAATGCCCTTCCATCTGAACTCCCCAGCTCCTGTTGCCGTCAAGACCAGGGCGAGGGACGGCCGTGGACCGGTCGCCGCTGGGACTGGAACGAAGAGGACTCTGGTACCGTCGCCGTCTGCTGAACAGGAACGTGAGGATGCCGATGAGCCGTCGCCATTCTCTGTTGCTGTCGAGACAGGGGCGTGGAACGACCGCGTGCCACTCGCCGTTGAAGCAGTCGTGTAGGACGGCCGCAGACTGGTCGCTGTCGAAGCAGGAGCGTGGGGCAGTCGCGAACCGGTCGTCGTTGAAGCAGGAGCGTGGGGTTGCCGCGGGCCTGTCGCCGCTTGGACAGGGGCGAGGGATGGCTGTGGACTGGTCGCAGCCGGTACTGCAATGAAGGGGACTGTGACGCCACCGCCGTCTGCTGGACGGCACCACCTGGGCAGGAACGTGAGGTGGCTGTGGAATCATCGGCACCTCCTGGACAGGAACGTGAGGCGGCTGCGGAACCATCGCCACCTCCTAGAAAGGAACGTGAGGCGGCTGTGGAACCATCGCCACCTCCTGGATAGGAACGTGGGATTTGGTGATTGGCTCTTGAAACCCCACAGGCAGCAGAACGCTGAGTTGTTGCTCTTTCGGCGTTTGCCTCGGCACTCCTGAAGTGGGCGCTTGTTATTGAATGAGAGTTGGCTCCTTCAGACGGACTCCGACTGGCTCATAGTCAGGGATCCCGGAGGAGATCTGGCAGACACTAGAGGGCGTGAATAGATCATTTTTGGGTTCGGCACAGAGTGACGGGAATGATAAAGTCCTCCCCCTCTTAACTGGAGGAAAATAGTTTGAATCGTCTTTATCTGAATTCACTCCAGCCTCTGAACTTAAGCCCTCTGCAATTCGCTTCTGGGTCTTGTTCCTTGGGAACACGCACGTTGAAGGCGCTCTGGCAGGCTCATCCTCGATCGCCAATTCCACCCTTTTTCCTACGACAGTCGCCCGGTCACCTGTCACCACCGCGACGTAGGTGTGACGCGGCAGGGAATCTTTTGCCACCCGCGACGTGAGCTCTGTTTGAAAATGGGTCGATAGATACCGTGGCGTGAGTAATGGATAAGCAGTGCAATATGTTGAAGCCACGACGTGAGCGTGGCGAGGCGGCGGATCTGTTTCCACTGCAACGTCAGCTCGACTCGGTAGTGGATTAGTGGCCATCGCAGCGTGCACATGCAGTGAATCTGTTGCCACAGCGACGTGGGAATGGTGCGGCGGTGGATCCGTTGCCACAGCAACGTGAACCTTGCTCGGTAGCAAGTCTGTTGAAACCGCGACATGGGCGTGTCTTGGGAGCTGGTCAGTTACAACCGCGACGTCGGCGTAGCTCGGCTGGTTATTTAAGCCTTGCCGAACCTGGGCCGTGAGGACCGCCAGTTCGGCGCTCTGCCGCTCTATTTCCGCCCACATTTCGCGATAGAAGACCTTGTGATTCTGGAGTCGTTGCACCTCATGATTTGCGGACCCCTCCTCCCTCTGAGCTGGAAGTTTCACCAATCAGCTCCGGATCTGCTGGTTTGGCCTTTGCCGGTGGGGAGTGATGGACAAGGACGGTGTCTTTGTCGACGAGGGAGCACCCGGCCTGGGTGTCTCCTCTGGCCGCCACGCGGAGGACCCAGGTAGATGGCCAAGCTGGTTCCCAAAAAAGGATTGGATGATGAGGACTTGGACCTACCGGGCGAAGACACTCGGGAGCGGCAAACACAGGGAAGTGTAGCAAACTGACTGGTATTAAAGATTGGGAGAGGAAATTCATAGTCAAAACCAGAATCATAATATATATTGTCATATATATCAAGGTCTTCCTAATAGTCTGAAAAATCTGAGTCCAAAAGAATATGAGGCACTGAGTGGGTCGTGGTCGGGATGTTTTCATGGCACGCAGGCAGTTCGTGTGACACGGAAGAAGGGGACAACATCATGGAGCCTACCCGGAGAGGACAGGCTTGGTCCTTCTGCAGTCAGTTTACCTCGTGTCGGTCCTGGAGATGCTGGGTCTTTCCTGCTGGGTCCTGGTTTGGCCAGATCGTTCTGTCACGACCCATCGGTATGGAGGAGGACCCAAATGCAGGACTCCGGAGACGCAGAGGCAGTTTGGGAAAAAGTGTTTATTCGTTCCAAGGTCGGGGATGAGGCAGACAGTCAAGTGGACCAGTGGTAGTGGACGTCGGGCGTAGAGAGCACGTCCGCAGGCAGGCAGGGTATGGGAGATCGGTCAGAGAAGGCAGGAGTATCAAAGACGTCAAGCTTACGGGGTCAGTCGGAGGACAGGCGGAGGTCGGTACACCAGGGTTTACGATCAAGAATACGGGAGTGCAGGAACGGGCAATGAGTTGCGACGATCTGGCAAAGACCCGTCATCCCCTGGGTCCTATAAATACAGGGGTTACTCAATGAGGATGAGGTGCAGCTGTGCGCCTCCTAATCTGTGCCGGTGTGCTGGACCCGCAGGAACTTGGCACAAACTGTACTAGATGCTCAGCTCTTCTCTCAGCTACTAAGTACAAGTACAGTAAAACCTTGAGTTAATGGACCATGAACCGACAAACTTTGGATTTCAACAGACAGAATGAGGAACATTTTAACAGTTACACGAGGAACACGTGGCAGGGGATTGAAGACCTCACCAGCTACAAGGCTGCAGCACAACACCTATCGCACATTACTTCTCTGGACAACCTCGACCAATTCTTGGCTTGCGTTGACAAGTGCAGCTTTGGAACTTACTCCTATCCTGTCCTTCCGGAGCGTGACAATTCCTCAGTCCAACTCCAGCAGCACCAGGTATGAGGCACACTATGCGAAATCAACAATCTGGACCTGAATTCAGCCCAGATGAAGGAGTTGATCTTCCACTTCCGAAAAGCCGAGATAATTGAGCACACCGGGTTCTTTAACAATGAAGAGAGGGTGGAAAGCTTCAAGTTTTTCTGAGTCCACATCTAGGTAAACCTGACCTGATCCATCAACATTTCTCATCAGGTGGAGAAAGCATATGAAAAACTTTACTTCCTCATAAAAGTAAGCCCAACTTCCTCAACACCTGCTGATATATTTTTTATAGGTCCACTGTAGAGAGCCTCCTGACCTGCTGTTGCACAAGCTGGTACATCAGCTGTACTGCAATGGAAAGGAAGGACTGCCAATGGCTGGTGAAAGCAGCAGAGTAGGTGATTGGATGCACACTATCCACCCTCGGGGAGAGTGCCAAACAAAGAAAAGCCAGTGGTCACATAAAAGAACCCTCCTACCCCAGACACTCACTTTTCTTAAAAGTAAAGATGAACACCTTGATTCTCTCTCTTGAATATTTACTGTTGTAGCTGCATATAGTACTTGTTTCTCAAGTTTGTGCTCAAAACAAAAGAATTAGCCAATTGGCTGCTCTTATCTCGAAAAACTGATAAGCGCATGCACATGATGCTGTCAGCGAGAGCAGATGCTGGCGTGTTGACGTGTGTGCGCCGTCTGTGACACACATGAAGCACCACAGTCAAGCCTGAGATGAGGACACGAGTCACAGAGTAAGAAAGTGACAGCAAGGTGCATGTGAGCGTTGTTCTCTTTTCTTGTGGTAATGGGAATGATAATCGCTCTCATGTGAAATGTAGATGAGTGAATGTGTCACATCAAACAGGACACAGTCATTATTAATGTGTAGCTCATACGCACTTTCCATGTGAACACTGATACTTTGTTTATGGTACTTCAAGAAAGAGGCTTCAAGCTGTTCCCACTCAGCTGAAGGTTATTGTCATACTAAACATCCAACAAAGAGAATTACAAGTATTTCAATCAAATACATACTATCTTCCACTTGAAGGACATTTACATTAGCTGTTATGATTGTGGGATGAATAATATTTTCACAGTTTTAACGGTGCTATAATGTAAACTATTGTTCTATAATTTTGGATTGGCAGCACAGTGGCTATGCCTTGAAGTTTAGAGGTTCAAGGTTTGAATCTTGGTTCTGGCCTTCCTGTACTGGATTTGCACTGTAGCTAACCTTAATGAGGATCAGCAATGTAGAAATAGGATGTATTTGGAAAAGTTTTCCAAGACATAAATACAACACAGTATAGTACAGAATTAAATGGTAAAACATTTTACAATATCCCAATATAGTCCAAAATATTAGCTACATGTAACTCAAATGCGACTCATCCTTTGCTTGTTTTTGCCTCATTTGATGGATATCTTCTCCAGCTACCTCATGAGTTGCAGAATGTAGATAAACAACATAAGTGCAATGAGGCAATTCATTTTAAGTGATGTCTTGTAAGTACAAGGAAGACAACAGCTCATCTGCACAGTCGTTCAGCTGTAACCTGAAAATGAGCATAAAGCATTGTGATATGATTGATTAGTTGGCCAACCTGGTCGGGTGTTCCGCTTCATAAGATTCTTGGCAATAATTAATTAAGTTTTGTAAGTCCAGTGCCCAAGTAGAGCACATTGACAAATTACAATTATTGACCTGGTAGCCACTCTGATGAAAGTTTGGATCGTTATATCTTCAGGCTAGTACACAAAACAATAAAAGGGGGAAAAAAACTCTCTTGTACAAATGAAAGGCTCCACTCTTTGACTTTAGGACTGCAATAACTCTTTGATTTTTGTGTATTTCGGTAGTCATTATAAATCGTAAACTAGAATTATAAACTGTTTGGTTCAGTGACTGAATCTTCCAAGAATCTAAGACATCAGCTAATACAGAGGCATTGAATAAATAATCCCAGAGTAAAAAGAAATAACATGATTGGATTCAACATTAGGCACATCTGTACAATCGAAGGGGATCCATTGCATGACTGTTGAATATTTGACTATTTCTCCTTTTTTATGCTACTTGTTGCTCACGAGGGTCATGGGCATGTTGGAGCCTATCCCAGCTAACTCTGGGTGGGAGGTGGGGTAACCCTGAACTGGTTGCCAGCCAATCGCAGGGCACATGAAAATAAACAACCAGATGCAATCACATCCATGCTTACGGGCGATTTAGTCTTCCAATAACAGACCATCCATGTTTTTGGGATGTGGGAAACAGGAGAATCTAAAGAAAAACCCACACAGGCATGGAGAGAGCATGCAACCTCCACTCAGGCGAGGCTGGATTTGATCCTGGGTCCTCAGAGCTATGAGGAGGAAGATGAAATATGATTGACTTGAAAGTACAGACAGCAACCAAAATTTGATAAAGGCGCTAACTTCTAATTCCACTTAAGACATGTGGTACAAGTAAATAGAGGCCCCATCGTGACATCGGATCTCACTGGGGCCTCTGCTTCCCAAGAGGGGTTGCGTCAGGAAGGGCATCCGGTGTAAAAACTCTGCCAAACAAATATGAGTGTTCATCTGAGATGTCACGCTGTGGCGACCCCTAACGGGACAAACCGAAAGAAACTTACTTACTGACTTGTAGTACAAGCAAATCCTACCTGTTAACAAAATTTGGCATGGTACATTGGAGGTAAAGGCACTTGGACTCGAGTTTAGGAAATCAGGCAAGGTGAGGCAAGAGTTAAAAACTCAAAATGTGCATTGATCAAAAAAAGAAAAAGGGAAAAAATATGGAAGATGTCAATAAAAATCGAACCAAAAGAACAAGACTTGACGTGCACAGAGAACAAAGTCTCCACCTATTACAACAGCACAGCCTTCAGTCGGGACTAAACATTCAAGGTTCAAGATATTTATTGACATGTGCAGAATAAGAAAAACAATAGGTTAAAAAGAATGTTAAAACAAATTTACTTGGATGCTTCCCCTCACAAGAATAGGGAAAAAAAACAGACAAATAAAATTGGGCAAAATACTAATATTAAGCAAGGAAAAGAGACTAAAACAGCATCAAAAATAAGGACATTGTGAACTTGAGGTAGGGAATGATGTTCAGTGTCCTTGAATTTGTGTTACATCAGTGTGGGAAGCTAGTTGTACTTTAAGAGTTGATGTGATGATGATTCAGGAGTCTAATGGCTCGTGGAAAGAAACTGTCAGCCTAGTGGTCCTCGATTTCACACTCCTGAAGTGCTTCACTGAGGGAAGCAGTGTGAAGATGGTGTGCAGTAGATGTGTAAAGTCCTTACAGAAACACTTAAATGAACAGGTGTCAGGAGAGCGAAACAAACATGTCAGCCCCGGGAGGTGCCATCACTGGACTTGACCTCATCCACCTCTACAGTGAACAAAACAAGTATTTGAACACCCTGCTATATTGCAAGTTCTCCCACTAAGAAATCATGGAGGGGTCTGAAATTTTATTTGTAGGTGCATGCCCACTGTGAGAGAGATAATCTAAAAAGAGAAATCCAGAAAACACAATGTATGATTTTTTAATGATTTATTTGTGTGATACAGCTGCAAATAAGTATTTGAACACCTGACTAGCAGCTAGAATTCTGACCCTCAAAGAAATGTTAGTCCGCCTTTAAAAGTCCACCTCCACTCCATGTACAGTATTATCCTGAATCAGATGCACCTCTGTGAGGTCGTAAGTTGCATAAAGACACCTGTCCACCCCATACAATCATAAGACTCAAACTTGTAACATGCCCAAGACCAAAGAGCTGTCCTAAGACACCAGAGACAAAATTGTACAACTCCACATGGCTGGACAGGGCTACGGAGAAATTGCCAAGCATCTTGGTGAAAAAATGTCCGCTGCTTGAGCAATCATTAGATTATGGAAGAAGCTAAACATCATGGTTAATCTCAATTGACCCCTCCGTACAGGGCACTTAACCACGCCTCCTGAAGTGACGTCACGCCACGTGCGCTGACGTAAGACAAACAGTAAAAATGGCAAATACAATACAATACATTCTGAACTGAGACAGACTCCATGCTTCTGATTTCATTCAAATCAACGATATATTATAGATTCTAAATACAATACAATCTTAACTGAGAGAGACGCCATGCTTCTGATTTCATTCAATCATTCACACGTAGCAATGTTATGCTAGCGGAGAACGTCTTATTCATTTACACGAGACGCGTATTAAAAATCAAATTTAGGGCATATCTTCGTGCAAACACAGTCTGGTTAAGCTTGGGCCGCGAGCCAGCAAGAAATCGATACGTTTGTGCAGTCCGATCATCGCTAAATATCGCTCAACAAAGAATACGTGTGTCAATCGTTCACACGTTGCGGTGTTATGCTAGCGAAGAACTTCGAATTCATTTATACGAGACGTATTGAAAATCAAATATAGGGCATACCTTCGTGCAAACAAATGTGTTGTGGTTGATATTAGATGAATTTAGTTGATGATGCGGTCTTCCACAAAGTTTGATCCATCGAAGGCATTTTTCGTACTGGGTCTTCGGTTTTGGGAAGGGTACGAATCGAACTCCACCAACTAGCCTTTCAGGATACCTGTCGTCACTATTACAAAGTCCGTGACTACACCGCTTTACAATATTTTTTGTTAAATAACCCAAATACGCGATAAAACGCTAACTAAACCCATACTGGACCATGCAATGTTGTCTGAGAAAATGGCGGGAGCAAAAACGGCCTTTGGTTTATGCAGATCTCTGGCCTCTGATTGGTCAGTGACGCGGATTGCGCAATATCCACGGAGGGGTCAATTGGAGTGGAGCCCCATGCAAGATATCAACTCGTGGGGTTTCAATGATCCTTAGAAGGGTGAGGAATTAGTCCAGGACTACATGACAGGACTTGGTCAATGACCTGAAAAGGCTGGGACCACCGTTTCCAAGGTGACTGCTGGTAATACACTAAGACATCATGGTTTGAAATCATGCATGGCACGGAAAGTTCTCCTGCTTAAACTAGCACATGTCAAGGCCCGTCTTAAGTTTGCCAATGACCATTTGGATGATACAGAGGAGTCATGGGAGAAAGTTTTTTTTTGGTCATAATTCCACTAACCGTGTTTGGAGGAAGATGAATGATGAGTTCCATCCCAAGAACATCATCCCTACTGTGAAGCACGGGAGTGGTAGCATCATGCTTTGTGGTGTTTTTCTGCACATGGGACAGGACGACTGCACTGTACTAAGGAGAAGATGACCGCGGCCAGAGCATTGAAGATGGGTCATGGCTGGGTCTTTCAACATGACAATGACCAGAGGCACACAGCCAGGAAAAACAAGGAGTGGCTCCGTAAGAAGCATCTTAATGTTCTGGCGTGGCCTAGCCAGTCTCCAGACCTAAACCCAACAGAAAATCTTTGGAGGGAGCTGAAACTCCATGTTTCTCAGCGACAGCCCAGAAACCTGCCTGATCTAGAGAATATATGAGTGGAGGAGTGGGCCAAAATCCTTACTGCAGTGTGTGCAAATGTGGTGAACAACGTATGGACCTCTGTAATTGCAAACAAAGGCTACTCTACCAAATATTAACATTGTTTTTCTCAGGTGTTCAAATACTTATTTGCATCTGTATCACACAAATAAAGAGTTAAAAAATCATACATTGTGTTTTCAGGATTTTTCTCTTTAGACTATCTTTCTCACAGTGGACATGCACCCAAAATGAAAATTTCAGACCCCTCCATGATTTCTAAGTGGGAGAACTTGCGATATAGGAGGGTGTTCCAATAGTCATTTTCTTCACTGAAAATATCATCACTCCATCCATCCATGATCTGAGCCACTTATTCTTACAAGAATCGTGGAAGCCTATGCCAACCCTCTTGGGGAGTAGGCGGGGTACAACCCAAAGTGGTGGCAAGCCAATCTCACGGCAGATAGAAACAAAAAAATCATTTGCACTCACAATCACACGTACGTAATTTAGGGTCACCAATCAATACATGTTTTTGGGATGTGGGGACAGACTGGAGTGTCTGGAGAAAACCCACGCAGGCACAGAACATGCAAATGCCACACAGGCGGGGTTGGGATTTGAATTTGTGAGGCCAACGCTCTAACCAGTCGTCCACTGTTCCACCAGCTAAAATCTAATTGGACAAAATATATAGTTTCCAAATACACCATTCTGGAAGCAGTCTAGCCAAGAGAAATGCTATGACACGAAGAAACACACCGTTTGAAATAAATGAAATGAATTTAATGGAATATAATATTCCAATTTAGAGTGTAAACATTTTTCAGTGATTCTGATAACATTAAGGTGAGCAGAAAAGGCCTTGCTGTCCCTAACCCAGCTCCCATGACTGCTATAATATACATTGTAGGTCAATGACACCAGAACATAGCGGAACCATAAACGCACAGACCAATTACAAACAGGTGAGCAGAACAGGGAAAGGGAAGGAGCTGATGGCGGATGCAGGAGGAGCAGAGACCGGATTGAGGCAATATCACAACTGGTGGACAATGAAGACATGGCCAAAGAAGACATTAAAAACGCACACAAAACTACATCAGAACAAATACAGTAAGAATAAAACATTGTTAAATTCATGCCTCCCCAATATGTTTTCTCTCGGTTCAGACCTTTTTGCGTATTGATTGCTAAAGTAATGATCCAAAAAGAATAGTATGGATCCAAAAAGTCCCCCAGACCAGCCATTAGACACTCCGCATCTTGGCCACCAACTCTTCCAGCTCCTTCCCTCGGGTTGGCGCTACTGAGCAACGCAAACCAAAAACTCGCATCCATTTCACCACCTTCTTCCCCCTTGGAATTAATTCCTTAAACCACTAACTTACAATTCAACTGCAACATGCAGCCAATTTTTTGTCTCAAGTTTGATGTCAGATTCTGCAGGGTCAATTATTATTATATATCATATATTACTCGTCCACTCACTGTAGTCTCACCAGGCTCCACCATCTGCACGTTGTTGACCAATAGTAGCTGCTCACACCCAAGTAGCATCTGCTCCACTTGCACAATCGATATTGTCCCAGATTACTGCACAACTTTTCACTTTAAACTGCATACATTCCTCATTCCATCTTGCCAAATTTCTTGCAGCCTTTTATTGCTCTGTGACTGTTACCACAATTTATTTACGTATCAATTGATGACAATGTCGTATTAGAGCGCCTCCAGCTACTGGAGATAAATTTCTTCTATGTTTCTGACATACTTGTGAATAAAGATGTTTCTGATTCTGATACACAGAGAAAGTATAATGTATGAACTGCTTTGTCCACAAATTAAAATGTATTATTGTCTTCATGGCACTCATTGACCAGCATATGTCGCAAAAGAAAGTATGCCAGCAAAAGTGAGGATTTGTTGATAGAATAAAACTTTTCAACAGGTACATGAAGGTATTCTTATGTTTCCTTCCACTTCTTGTATGCTTACATTGGATCGTGTCCACTGTTGTTGATACATGCCATCATCATCATAGAAAGACTTTCAAAAGTAGCACAAGGATTTTCAGACATTCGCACTCAGAGTAGCTGTCAGGGTCACATGTATGAAACATTAGAAGTGTTATCATAAGCTTACAGCAGGTAGAACGCACACAAACAACAACTCCCCTTCCATTACGCTTTGTTTAGCCAATGACCAGCTTTGCCTAAATGTAGCCTGGCCATTGCAGATAAGATGCATTGAAAACAATCCAAACACATGAAAGTCAGCAGTAGTATGGGGGGGCTTTCCTTCACACAGCATATTTATATATTTATACAACAACATTATTTGCTTCATTACACTACTTTATATTAAAAACAGTTTTCTTTTTGTATTTGGAGGTCTTTTAAAGCTGTATTCAGGCCAATTTCCCAATTAATTTTCAGGTAACATGAATAATTATTATAATCATACAATCATAAAGACTAGTGAGTACTATTTATACAGTATGTTATCTGCAGACAAAGTCACCCAACCTAAATGCAGAATGATAAAGGGTAATTGACTTCATATTTGAAATTTAAATTGTTATTTTCTTGAAAATTGGGTGTTTTGTACTATTCATTATCTCACAGGGCTCTTTCAGCATTAAACTTTTTTCACACACACACGCGCACGCATGCACACGCACACACACACACACACACACACACACACACACACACACCACACACACACACACTCCTTGTGTTGATGCACTGTTGGCTCAGGCTGCCATTTAAGGTGGCAACCATAATTGGTTGCGGTTGTGTATCTTGCTCAAGGACACTTCCACTTCATCTTCAAGAAATATATCAGTGATTTATGCAGGGTTGCGGAAGGGGAAAAAAATCTTCATTTCCTGATTCTCTGGTCAAAGTGCAAAAGGGTGCTATTTTGTCAACAACAACAACAACAAAAATCTCTTTTCCCGTGTCATTTCATTTTAACAGGTGTGAAAAGCTAGTCAGCTGTGATGAGTGTTTAGTCCTGGAGATAAAATATTTCATATTAATCCAAGTTTTCATCCATAACTATCGCAGCTTTCATGCTCATTATTTTTGTTCCTTTAGTTTCACACATTTGGGCCACTTATCACTGCTAATTAAGGTCTTTAACAATCATAATGTCATGTTGTCCTCATTCATCATGGGAATAACATGCACCGAGGACTTTTGAAAAGTTTTTAATTTTTGACTGAGATGATGTAAAAGTTCCTGAATGCATTTGAACTGAAACTGGTTGAAGGGCACAGAATGTAAGCAGCAGTAGTAAGCAGTGTGCAGCTCACTGGGATTTTTCTCACAGTTTCAGATAAATCGATCCAACTATTTTCAAATGCTTAGCCTGTTGAAAGTCACGGCGAGTTCCAGAACCCACCTGTGATCATTTGCGGTGAAAGGCAGCCTAGACACAGACATGTTCTCCAGTCACCTGCGTGACCATGAGGGAATTCTCCCTGAAATGTCATTTCTGGATGGATTGACACTGACCTGCTGCTTTCACTTAATTTAGATTTACCAGTGATGTTTTTGTGTAGGTGTGCATATGTATGTATCCTACTGTATTTGCCATCACTTGGCTTATTTCACTTGCATGGGTATATGCGATTTCTCCAGTTAGACTGCATAATAGGTGGTGTGACGTGGAGGCCTTCAGAGCCTTCTCTGCTAGTTATTGGAATTGTTCAATTGTCTTTTCTATTTTGCACCATTAATATTTTAGATTCATCATCAAGATTTATTTTACCATCGTGCACAAAACTGTAAATCACAATTTTTTCGCTTTACAGTAAAAGCTGGCCACCTTCCTCTCAGTCTTGTGCACCCCAAAGCCATCTGCTCATTACAATTTGGCCACCTCCTGCTGCGTGGCAGGCTTAGGGATGATCATAATAATGCCTTCCCATTATCCACTCAACATTGAGGAAGCTGATGCCTTGAATTCACCAACAAGCAGGAAGTACGCATGTAGAAATTGACGTCTTGAAGGAATTTTCGTTATTCGCCTGGAGCATCTAAGTTTATCACTATTCATGAATAAGGCCCGGTGCTTTTACTTAATAAGTTAGCAGAACATCAATTTAAAGTTTAAAGGATGAGGTGGTGCATGCCGAGAGTGCTTAAGTTACCACAACCAAATACTCTCTCTCTCACACACACACACACACACACACACACACACACACACACACACACACACACACACACACACACACACACACACACACACCACACACACACACGCACGCACGCACGCACACGATGGCCTGCTTCTACCAGCCTCCCACACAAAGTTAACAGCTTTGAAAGTAGCTACTGTGAGTCGCTAAGGTCACTGAAAATCCTCATGTGATGAGTAATGGACAAGTGTTGTACAGCGAAATGCATTTTTCAAACACTTATCAACGTTTTGAGTCAAAGCTCAAGCTCTAAAATCAGGTACACCCATCATCCATGGAAGAATAAATGTGTCCCTGTTTATTATTCACTGCTAAAATGTTTGGTCTATTTGGAGCAGCATCTCTGACATTTGGGTCAAATATATTCAAGCGAACTTATTTTTTGACTGCAATTGATGGGGGACCAGTCCACAGTGTACCCTGCCTTTGATATGGGTGACAAGGGCTGCCACCCAGTGCAGCATTCCAAAACACAGCACAGTATTACACTGAAAGGGCATCCTCTTCATTTTGCTCTTAATTACTTGCTGCACCTCTTCCAGTAGACCTCAGCATTGCTCGACTTGTTGCGCCACAACCTGGTACCTCACTGAAGGTGCAACTCTAAATTCGAACTTGCCTGAATAGAGTAAAAACCCATAAAAAAAAGAGATAACACTGTACTGCTCGAGTGTATGATGCAACCTCCTCCAAGTCTTGAGCCGAAGCACCATCAAACACTTTTGGAATGCTATACAATGAAGTATATCATGAACTAGGCCCACTCTAAGGTCCAATATCAACAATGCCTTAATGTTCTTCCAGGCATACGGTTATACACATCTTTCCAGGGGAGCTGTTACGGCTGTTTGGACACAACGGTTGGGTACAACGATGGGTACCAATTGTAGCAAGTTCCTTCACTACAATACCTCACTATGCATGCACTACCTTGAATTGCAATCCCACACACGGTATACCACTGAGCACCTTCCAGATACTGTGCACTTGTCTGCTGTGGCGTGCAACATGGAGGATCATCGCGCCACTTGTGCTCACAGCACCTCTAATAGGACTTTTACAGCTTCAGTTCCGAGTGATGTAGTCTGAATGATGCGTCAGCCGCTCCCGAGCTTTAGCTGACACTAGCCTTTTTAGCGTCTTACAACCATATACAAAAAACCTGCAATTTACTGCAATTTTGCCTCACCTGCTGATGAATATGTGGGGTGTCTATAGAGCACTTTATAAAATCTTAAAAACCCTGTAAACTGAATGAAGAGATTTGTTTGTCTAAATATATTATGTTTAAAAAAAGCGCAATAATTGAGAACTATGTAGTCCTTGGTTCTGAAATTACAACAATTTCTAGATTGCAGATTTTTTTTTGGGGGGTGTGGGGGCATGGCTAAAACGGTGCCCTGTTAACGCACTCTGGAGTCAGTCATGAGTGGCTTGATTATTCACAATTTTGTCTTATTGTATATATTTGTTGAAGAAAAAAAAACAAAACAACCTGTAGTGGTACAACAACTATAGCTTACTCCCAAATTGGCTGTCGTTATATTTTTGTCTGTGGCTTGGAACTCAGTGTTGACCACGTTTACCATTAGATTTACCAGCGAACCTATTTTTGAAGTCGACATAGCTGACTTATCAATTTTTTTTAAATGTCGCTGAATGTGTGACTACATAGAATGCACCTTTATCTGTCATGGTAAATGGGCTTTCACTTGTTCAGTGCTTTTGAACTTTCAAAGTACTCAATACACTTGAACACATACTTGGAAGAAGTTGGTTTCCTCATTCGCCAACTATTTTTGTAACATCAGGAGTAAATTTGGGTTCAGTAACTTGCTCATGGTCTCTAGGACTGGGAGTCGAACCAAAAACCTTTGGGTTGGGAGACGACCACTCTACAACCCAAGCTGTGCACCCCATCTGTAATGCACCATTCCTACTATTGGTTCATACCTCTGTTTATAAAACCCGTTTTAAATGGTCCTTTATGCTCCATGCTGTGTTTGTGTAGATAAAGGTTATTGGAAAGGAAGTTAATCGTTGGGATATAAGCCATAAAATTCTTCTACAAAATGAACATAAATGTTGTCTCTTTAGATCAAGTTGACATTATCTGTTGTCTTTCTGTCCGTGGGCCCAATGAAGTCTGAAGGGAAATTAGCTGCTAGCCAGAACACAAGAAAAGAGAACAAGAAAATAATACAAATACACATTCAAATAAAGCAAAATTTGCAGCTCTTAGGACAAAAAGGTTCAAGTATTAAGTACAATGTTTGTGGCATCGTGCTTGTTTCTGAAGTAGTTTGACAATAAATGGATTGACATTTGCATCTGACAATGAAAATTCTCACAACTGAATTACTGTACTTGAGACCGAGTGTCTGTACAGTTGCTATCTATAAGCATACACTAGGAGGTATGTGCCCAAATATACAGTGATGACTTTGGAAAAATATTTCCGGTACTCAACCGTCACTGATGGCGTAGTGGTTCACCTGCTTGGCTTTCATTTAGGCAGTGCAGGTTCAGTTCCCATTCAGTGATGTTCTGAACGGTTGTCTGTCTCTTAAGGTTCCCCGTGATTGACTGGTAAACATTCCAGTTTCTCCTCTCACTCAAAGTCAGATGGGACACGTTCCAGCTTCCTGTGACCCTTATAAGGACAGCTGGTAAAGAAAATAGATGGATGGATGCTACTAAATCAGACTAATTACTGGTCTGTTTTTATCAACATCTTTGTGTTCGTTCTGAAAAAATAACACTAATTGGAAATATACAGGGAACAGCTGCAAATCACAGTAGATTGGGACCCAACAGTGCTGCGAGTAGTTGATTATAAAAACCATAAAATGGCAACAAAGGACAATTGTGAAATGACGCGCCTCAACTCAAGGGTTTAGTAATCATAAATATTAAAAAGTTTGACGTTTACCATTTTCAGAATAGATCTGGGATGACAATCACTCTAAACACACTGCAGACCAAAGAATAAGCGTCCAGGTTAATATTTGAAAGGCATCCCAGATCGGTCCTCAAAATATGAGTGCATGGCAGGTATTGTTTGGATGTAATGATAAATGCACTTTCACTTGTCTAGCACTTTTCTACCTTTGAGGTACTCAAAGCACGTTGACACTGTTTCCTCATCCACCAACTGATGACACAACATCATGAGCAACTAGCGTGGAGAATCGTGCTCAGGGACACTTCAACCTAATCTCTAGGGATGGGGGTCGAACCCGCAACCTTGAGGCTCTTACCATAGCCCTTTTTACAATAAAAGTTTCAAATGATGCTTTATGCTCCATACTTTGTGGAGGTAAAAAAACATCTCTTGTTGAGATGACATTTGTTCGAGGAGGTAATCATTGGGGTACAAGCTTGTAAATGCTCAAAGAGTCGCGTACAAAATGATCACCAATGTTGTTCTCTTTATAGCAAGTTGATGTTAATACTGCCATCTTTTTCTCTGTGGACTCCAATGAACTCTGTAGGGAAAGTTGCTGATTGCCAGAACAGAAGAAAAAAGAACAAGAAAATAGTTAAAAACCTAGATAAAAATAAAATAAGCAAAATTTCCAATTCTCAGCAGTAAAGGAAACAGTAAAAGTATTTAGTACTAGGCTTGAGGCATTCTGAGTAAAGAAGTAATTGGACTATCAGTGGGTTGACATTGGCAAAATGAAAATTCTCAGAAAAGATTTACTTGAGAGGCGGCACTGTGGAACAACTGTTTAGAGCGTTGGCCTCATAGTTCTGAGAACAAGGGTTCAATCCGGGCCCCGCCTGTGTGGAGTTTGCATGTTCTCACCGTGCCTACGTGGGTTTGCTCTGGCCACTCCGATTTCCACTCACATCCTAAAAACATGCATTAATTGGAGACTCTAAATTGCCCCTTGGCGTGATAGTGAGTGCGACTGTTGTCTGTCTCCATGTGCTCTGCGGTTGGCTGGCAACCAATTCAGTGTACCCTGCCTCCCGCCCGATGACAGCTGGGATTGGCTCCAGCACTCCCGTGACCCTCCCGTGAGCATAAGCAGCTCAGAAAATGGATGGATGCATCTACTTGACACCGTGCGTCTGTACAGTTACTCTTGGTTAGTGCACACTTGGAAGGCTGCGTCAAAACATGCAATGACGACTTTGGAAAACAGATTGACATCTTTTCCCTGATGTAGTGGCTCACTTGCTTGGCTTACGTTCAGGCAGTGTGGGTTCAGTTCCCATTCAGTGATGATGTGAATGACAGTCAGTCTCAATATGTTCGGTGTGAACATATTGGCAAACAGTCCAGTTTCTCCTCTTACACACAGTCAGATGGAAAAAGTACCAGGTCGCTGTGACCCTAATAAGGAATAAAGAAAATGGATGGATGGATGCTACTAACTACTGTTCTTGGTGATTTTATCAGTCTTAGTATTACTTCTGAAAACAAAAACAGTAACTGGATATACGGTGAACAGCTGCTATTCACCCGAAAAGTGTTTATAGATGTTATAAAATAGTACCAAAGGACTAAAATTGTGAAAATGAAGTGCTTCAACTTAGTTCAACATAGTTTCTTAGCACCACGAGGGTACTAGATAACACCAAACTGCGAATGTCATTGCTTTGGCCTGAGTGCAAAACAGCCGTTAGGTGAGTGTTTCAGCAAATAATGAAAAAAATCTGTTGAAATCTGTGGTACATGCCAAACCTTGATACGCTGTACTATATGGGGGTTAGTCATATGTATCGTTAGTAATAGCACATTTTCCTATAGGCCGAGTCATACTTTTGGCATTGTGCATATGCGGTTTGATTCATACAGTACCACCCTGCAGGGTTCATATCAGCACATGTCATGTCGGTCCATGGATCACTGCTTGGTGCGTGCATATGAATTATCCAAATGCTGGCCCGCGATGATCAGGATTTTCAATCATCTGCCATATAGATACTGAGCCATCTTTATATTCCCCGTTTGAATATTAAAGATGTGGAAACCACCAGATCTCTTGACAAAAGCGACAAGCACAGCAAGCCCTGCTGTGTTCGTTTTTCGTTGGTCGATGCATGCGCAGTTGGCACTCTTCAACTGCGTTCAGTCATAAAAATTGGGGCGAGTGCGATCAACTGGAGAGAGGCTTGCATCGACCCTGGTGGCCAGGGAGTGAATGACTATATTATAGTATGTCACATGCACTAATGTGCACCCTGTGGAAATGTGGAGCCAAAAGGTCTGAATTCACTTTGGTAATTTTTGACTTATTGGCACAACAGTGATAAAAAAAACACACCAATATGCTTGCTAAGAAAAAGTTTCTGTGTGGAGTATCAATTATCCAGGTCATAGAAATCCGCAAAGGTTGAATAAAGGCAAATGGACTTGTTTGTTGATCATTTTTCTTGTTTTCTCAAGCATTTCAATAACAGGAGCAATGCTATTAGGCTAACCGAATACCATCTTTACGCTTTAATGAAGTCCATCCATCTATTTTCTCTCATGTTTATTTTGATGAGAGTTTCATCTGAATTTTGGCAAAATAAGCAGCAGTTTTCTTCAGGTTTTTTTTTTCAATGAACCTAAAATGCTTGTTTTCGGAAGATGGGAGGAAGACAGAGTACGTGCAGACAACCTGCGCAAGCACTCTGAGAACATGCAAATTCCACACAGGAAAGATGGAGCAGAGGTTCAAACCCGCAGCCTTGAATCTCTGAACCGTGAGGCACATGTGTTAACCACTTGGCCTATATACTATGTTAAAATACACTTTCTTTTTTAAGTAATATTCAAAACATCAATTATCACATATTGACATTATTGGTTCTCTTGGCAAAATATTGTACAGTGAATTACTCTATACTTTCCACTCCTGGTGCGTACAGTGGAGCATTATTGCCCCTCTTCAAGGTTTCCTCCAAGTCACTCAACACATTATTGAGATCAGGAGCTAGAGATAAACTGTAACACCCACTCCCCCCTCACGTTAAAGCCCCACACCTCTTCTTCTCATAATAGCCCACTCATCAATCTCCAGTCAGCCATCACATTGCAGAATGAAGCTCTCAAACCAGACATTGGAACTGATGGACATCACAGGAAAGCATGAAACCACCACAGCTTTTTATAATTACCTACGATGAGGAAGCATCTAATTTTTATTTCTTTTTGTACTGTTGTGGGTGGCTTGCTTTGGAAAGTGTGGGCAAAAAGTGACATTTGTGGTTCATCATCAGTGGGAAAATTACTTTTATGCAATGCAAACTGCCTTCAGGCTGCAAATGGCACGCTTTAATAATAATAATAAATCGGCAACGAGAACAGAATCAGAGAGGAAATCTAGAATTTTACATGGTTACGTGCCTTGGAGGCATGGAACTGCATGCATGGAAATACTTGTGTCGAGCTCTGATTCACTAAACAATGTGCAGAGGATATTGTCTACAACAATAAAAAAATAGCATGCCACGGTTGAACCACAGCAAATACTGAAATAGTCAACTTCACAATTTTTCCAGGTAGACTGCTAAATGACAAGTGTGCCTTTGCAGGGTGAAACATTTAGTGAGGTAAAAAAAAAAAAGAAAAAGAAAAAAAAAGAAAAACTTACGCGGCTTCAAGCGGGTATATAGAGGAGATTGCATTCCTTGAATGTGAGTGTGGTCCATTCAGCTCACTGCATCTTCCACGCACGCCGACACCCATCCACTGTGGCAACCGAGGGGCTGGCAGACGCGCCCACGTGAGCGCGCGTCCTGGCCGCACCGAGACGCGTGGCCGTGCACGGAGGAAGAGGAGGTGTGAGGACGGAGATTGGTCGGCAGCGCTAATCAGGAGGTAAACACTTCTGTGGCAGCTCCGTATCAAAATGCCGAATTGAACAAGTGGCTCTTTAGCAACGATTAAAACAAAATAAAGTCCTACAGTACGTGTGGGCTTCTCGGCGACATCTCCAGTCGTTCAAAAAAGGGCTGTAAATAATATGTGCGCCATCGTGTTAAATGAAAAAAAGATATGATGCAAAAGAAAAACAAGGTAAACACAAATTTAGAAAAAAAAAGGTTTTTTTTTCAAATGAAAAAGACAACCGCCCATTTCTTTTACGACCTAATACTAGTGCATATACACTTAAGCAGGGGGTATCAAACTCATTTTATAGTTATAACTTCCCTCTGAAGGCGGTTATGATTATAATTACATATGAAGGAATTGTCACCTCACATAATTAAATAAACACAACTGAATAAAGTTGTAAAATCCTTCCATCCATCCATCCATCCATTCATTTTTTTAGCTGCTTATCCTCACAGAAGTCTCAGGGAGTGCTGGAGCCTATCCCAGCTGTCAACTGGCAGGCGGCGGGGTACACCCTGAACTGGTCGCCAGCCAATCGCAGGGCACATCAAGACAAACAGCCACACTCACAATCACAATCACACTTAGGGGCAATTTAGAGTCTCCAATTAATCTCGCATGTTTTTGGGATGTGGGAGGAAATCGGAGTGCCTGGAGAAAACCCACCCAGGCACGGGGAGAACATGCAAACTCCACACAGGTGGTGCCAGGATCAAACCCGGGTCCTTAGAACGATGAGGCCAACGCTTTTACCAGCTGAACCACCACGCCGCCTACGTTGTTTCATTGGAACACAATTAGTGTGTAATTAATTTTGATTTGCTCTCGTGGTCCACATAAAATGGCATGGCTGTCCAGATCTGGTCCCCGGGCCACCAGTTTGACACCTGTGACCAGATGTGTTTGAGCATAAATAATAATTCATATTATGTAGATAACCTTTGATCTTTTTCTCTTATTTTAAGTACCTTTTCATTTCACCGTGGTTCTTTAATTTCAATTGCCTTGTATAATTTACATACTAATATATATAACCACTTTAAATGATCTATCCACTGAATGCAGAGCGTGACGTGACCCTACTCGGAAAGCAATTAGCGGACTTCCTGTGAATGCCGTGCTAATTAGCACATGGTTGATGACATGATTGTTTGAAACTGAACTTAGTAACATATTTTTTTCTTTATGAATGATGTCTTTTGTCCATTTTCCATCCTGCTTATCCTCATTAGCATTCCAGGTGGGCTGAAGCCCATCCCAGTGGTCTTCAGGCGAAAGGAGGGGTACATACTGGACTGGTCGCCAGCCAATCGCAGGGCACATACAAACAAGCAATCATTCACACTCACTTTCACACTTATGGGCAATTGAGAGTCTTCAGTTATTCAGTATATGCATGTGTTTTTTGGATGTGGAATGAAACCTGACTACCCAAAGAAAGCCCACGCAGGCACAGGGAGAACATGTAAACTCCAAACAGGTAAGGCCTGATTTGAACTGTGGTCCTCAAACCTGTGAGGCAGATGTATGGAAATAAATATGTGCCACCAGGATTTGAGTTAAAAATGCCACTGAAAATTTCACGTTGTAAAATTCACATTGTTATTTCAAAGTGATTACATTTACAATAGGTTTATTTCAATTAAACTTTTCAATGTTATGTGACGTCACATTCTAAGAAAGCGTACCTGGATTGGCTGGGTGATGGGTTGTGACCTGAAGTAACCCTGCCTTCTCAACATTGAATTTAGGCGGTGAATTCCGGACAGCGAATAGTAGCCATTTGAATCTCAGGAGACTGAAAATATTGTGTTTGAATTTTAAAGGTTGATTTTTTTATATGGCGAATTTGTTAACATTGAAAAGTTAAACTGAATTACACCTATTGAAAATGTGATCACTTTGAAATAACAATGTGAATTTTACAACATATTTTCATTGGCATTTTTAACTCAAATCCTGGTGGCATATATTTACTTCCATACAGATGTGCTAACCAGTCCTCCACCATGTTGCCATGTGAAATACATGTTTATCGTTAAAAATCAAGTTGAACTCAAATAATCGATGACGTCGTTAAAATTTTTAAGCAAAGTGTAGGTGACCCGTCAACTAGTTGACTTAATTTAGTTGATTCAACTCCTTGACAGCACTGCTACAATTTCAGCAGGAGTAGTTTTATGTCACTAAAACGGGCCTGTGGGATATCGAAGTTAAGTGAGGCAAAGTTAGAAGATGAAAAAAAAGATGTTGGCAAGGTCTTTGGAAGTGACATTTGAAGTTCTCCGCTCAGCTGGTGTGGCCTTTGTGTTTTCCACACTGAGCGGTAGCAGTGAGCCACCACTGTGATCTTATTTGTGACCCTGTTTCTGCCTGACACTTCGGACGCAAACACGTGGCACCCAACAGATACATAGTGACAAGTATTGGAGCATGTAAAGTTGCATCTACAGACACACAGTAAACCATACTGTCCCATCGATAGCTGAATAGCCCTTGATTGTGGTCTAGGTCGGTAATTCCCAATCACCTTGTGAGAAATTAATCAATTTCACTTAATCGGCTCCCAAATTACAATATAATAATTATACTTACCGCTGATAATGTATCTTTGTTTGGCAATATACACCAGCAACTTGTAGAGACTGGCTGAACAATTACTTTTGCAGTAGATGGTCACAGGTACAATTAACCTGTTGCCAGTCATAAAACAGAATAATAGCTTTGTGTTCAACCAGACAGGCTCTGCTTTCATGTGGAGTAAATATATCGATGATGAAATAGAGACAAAATCCTCATTTTAACAGGGTGGTGATCCATGAGTGCTCTTAGTAAGCGAGGCCGCAATCCTACAGGATCCTGAATGTGGAGAAGCAGACCACACCGTGTTGGATTAGCTCATCTGCCCTCGACTATCCAGCTCCTGTAGCCAAACAGTCCATTCAGAGTTCAACACACGCTGAGCAGGAAATGGTAGACTATCGTACACTATCAAATCACTTTGAGGAAACGAAAAGGTCCACCATCTTACCACCCACTGAGGTCTGCAACCTCAGAGAGCGTTTCAGTACCCGCATAAAATCGGTCTGCCTTTTTCCATCACAAAAAGTGTAAGCGAGTGAATGGAAGTCTGAAGCCAGTTGAACCTTGTAACCAACAGTAATACTCTGGCTCATACCCTTCTTGCTCTTTTACTACTTGCTACTTTTCCTCTTCTGATCTTATTTAATCACAAAAAACAAACAAACTAGTGTAGTTTACTGTATTTGAGTGGCTTGATGGATTATTACCCCCCGATACGGACCCAATTCCACTTCCCCCCAGGTTTATACTCATTTGAATCGCTTGCACTATACTGCTGAACAGAAGCTTGAAATATGGTGGCCCCAAAGGGCAAAAAGGCTCATTAATGGAGTGCTGGAGCATCTCTGGTGAAACAAAAACCTTTGCTCCAGGTGCTGGCAACCCACTCAAGTCCTCTTTCTTCAGTTTAATACCACTTTATAGTCTTTTATACTCACATTCTTCTTTTTAATAACTTAATCGTAGCACCTGTTATGTGCACTCCAAAATTCAAAAGACAATGAAAAAGGAAGTCAATCCCGGATTTGATATCTGAAGTGAGATCTCATGCTATACTGACATCATGCGTGAGGACAGTCTGAAGGTTTTACACACGCAGCAGGAAAAGTAAAGAAAGGTCCAAATAAACTATTAGTACTTATTATTCTGCTAAACTGTGCACTCATTTGGCTTCATCTCCTTTGCTTGTTAGTAGTTGCCTAGCAGCCTTCAATGCAAATTAAGACCACCTACAGGACCGGAGTGGCTCCTTACTGATTTTCGCTCACTTCAAGTTTAATTTTTTTAGTAGCCCTACAATAATGTTTTTCTTCCCCCCACTTGCATGAATTGATGCATTGCTCGAAGAGAGTAAGAAACACCTTCGTCATTTTTGCTTGGCCTCGAGTTGTGTTGGTTCACTCAGTCTTCCTATTCAAAACCACAAACAAAAGAGAACATTTGTCTTTTTTCTGTCAAAGCAATTTCACTTTCTGCTCTGTGGATGAATGTTAGCCTTTCACATAGCTTGCATAAGGAAAATATAAAAGACTTTGGAGCCGAAAAACTAAATCTACAAATGTGTGTTGACAAAGGGTAAGGGTGACGATATTAAAAGAAAGTCTTTGGGAAAGGCACTGTAAAGAATATACGTAGACATATATTTGTAATGGCGGCTTGGTGGGGCAGCTGGTAAAAGCGTTGGCCTCACAGTTCTGAGGACCCGGGTTTGATCCCGGCCCCGCCCGTGTGGAGTTTGCATGTTCTC
This sequence comes from Syngnathoides biaculeatus, assembly GCF_019802595.1. NCBI lineage: Eukaryota > Metazoa > Chordata > Actinopteri > Syngnathiformes > Syngnathidae > Syngnathoides > Syngnathoides biaculeatus. The sequence continues at coordinate 10,668,719 of NC_084653.1, read as the reverse complement.
CCCGTGGCTGCGTGGGTTTTCTCCGGGCACTCCGGTTTCCTCCCACATCCCAAAAACATACAATATTAATTGGACACGCTAAATTGATTGTGCCCTGCGATTGGATGGCAATCAGTTCAGGGTGTACCCCGCCTCCTGCCCGTTGACAGCTGGGATAGGCTCCAGCAGTCCCCACGGCCCTTGTGATGATAAATGGCAAAGAAAATGGATGGATGGATGGATGGATGGATGGATGGATGGATGATGGATGGATGGATGGATGGATATATATGTAATGTTTAAATAGTCCAGCTAGCCAGTTTTGGCATCCTCACAAAAATGTTACCAGCCACCTTTGTCATTATGTGTAGTTATTTTTTTTTTTTTGCAGCTGGTGATAATGATAATTAATTATGGTATCAGCACTATAACAATTGCATTGGTAATATTTCACCATGATATACTGGCTGTTCCATCAAAATCGGTGCCATTTGCATCATTGTTAAATTAAATATATAAATGTGTGATAAAATTAAAACATTTTTTGAATTAGTTAATTTTATCATGCATTGAAATATCATGTTTTTGAATTGTACGATAACTAATTGTTGAATCATTGCAATGTGCTGGTTGACAATATGTTATTGACTTGAATAATCAATTCGTTAATTCCATGATAAAAACTCAGTCTCTTTACGTTCCGTCTAGTACTCAAATGACGAGTTAGAGTAAATGAAAAGGTTGCAAAACAATTGTCTTAAGAAGACAAGCACAAGAGAAGATGAGAAATATTACAAAAAAAAAAATCTAAATCTACGGGCACATTTCAGAGTGTGGACATTCACAAATTCATACGAAGCCAATTTACTGTAAATCGGCATTGATGAAAAGGCATTTTTCAAAGTTGGAATAAGTAAGGCCGAACCACATTACATAATGTTTGTTATATTGTCGTGCTGAATGCATCTTAATTAGTACGTGGGAAACAGTGATTTAAAAAAAAAAAAAAAGAGCTGGCTCAATATCTTAAGTTGGAGGTGTTGTGATACATTTCCCATCAATCTCTTTGCTCTGCGGCGCAGAGAGACCATCTGGATCCTACGAAATATTCCCAGTAGCTTTGTGCTTTAGTTTAATTTTTTTTTTTTTTTTTTAGAACATTGCCAGTATTTTTATTGCTACAGTATATTCAACAGGTCATCGTTATTGGCAGTGTGTTTCTGGTGCAATTCCCAGCTGCAGCCATACAGAGATTCAGTGAAGTAAACTAAAAAGGGCAGTTTGCGTCAAATATAGAAGACAGATCTAAAAATAGTGCCGAGAGGAAGAACATACTCAGGGTACTAAAAGAGAAATAATGATTTATTTTGGGGATGATAATCAGTAGAAGATTGCTTTCATTCTGTTTCCTTTGTTTGCCAATTCAAATATTTTATCACCTTGTCATTGAAAGTTTGAAAGTGCAAAACATCTACTGTATTTTATATTTTACTTGTTTAATTGCCCTGCAACATTTGTAGCAAAAGTACTCAAAAGTACTCAATCTCTTGTACTAGTGTATTGTAATGTACTGTATTTAAGTTTAAGTAAAGATACCCTGGAAAAAGTTTAAATATTGTTCAACTACTTTACTTGATTATAAGAAAAAATATACACACTGAGAATGTGCTGAAGTACAATGTAAAAAGCAGAAATGTAAATTATATGTCATTGTTTTAATAATTTGACACAGTTAGAAACATCCATTCATCCATCCTTCCATTATCTTAGGCCCTTATGCTCACAAGGGTTGAAGGAGTTCTGGAGCCGATCCTCGCTGTCATCGGGCAAGAGGTAGGGTACACTCTGAACTGGTTGCCAGCCAATCGCAGGACACATCGAGGCAAACAGCCGCAATCACAGCGAAGGGCAATTTAGAGCCTCCCGGAGACAACCCACGCAGGCACGGAGAGAACATGCAAACTCTTCAGAGGAGGGGCTGGGATTCGAACCTGTGTTTTCAGAACTGTGAGACCTACACAATAGCCATTCCTTCCAGTGTGCCACCTAGTTAGAAACACTGTACACAAAAATAGCTATCATTAACTTGCGAAGGGCTCTTACTGAAAAGAAAGAAGAAATCAAAATTTGTTCCCATTGCTTTTTCTGACATTGGAAACTGATAAAGAAAACATGCTAATTCAGTTCATGATAAAAAACAGTTATACTCCTTACCTGTATGTGTTTTTTCAGATTAGACAGAGAATTTTTGGTGTTTTTTCAGCTGGCACAAGACAATTCTGGGGCACTTCAACATCAAACAATTTTCTTAAATCAGGCAATAAATGAAATGTTTGCATCATGATTCATTGTCCCTGTTTCACCTTCCGCCTTGAGAGTCCGCAACATCGCAATAATTTTCACCTCTTTGTATTTTTCAGATTGTTTCATCATCTGTGGAGATGACGTTAAGAGCCCATTTTGATAAAGCAAGGCCAGGAAAGTACAGATATACATTTTGAAATATATACAGTGAAGAAAATAAATATAGTATAATATATATAAAACACCCTGCTATATTGCAAGTTCTCCCACTTAGAAATCATGGAGGAGTCTAAAATTTTTATTGTAGGTGCATGCCCAGTGTGAGAGAGATGATCTAAACAGAAAAATCCAGAAATCATAATGTGTGATTTGTTAACGATTTATTTGTATGATACAGCTGCAAATGAGTATTTGAACACCTGAGAAAACCAATGTTAATATTCGGTGCAGTAGCCTTTGTTTACAATTACAGAGGTCAAACGTTTCCTGTAGTTGTTCACCAGGTTTGCACACACTGCAGGAGGGATTTTGGCCCACTCCTCCTCCACACAGATCTAACATGTTTCTGGGCTGTCGCTGAGAAAGACGGAGTTTCAGCTCCCTCCAAAGATTTTCGAATGGGTTTTGGTCTGGAGACTGGCTTGGCCATGCCAGAACCTTGATATGCTTCTTACGGAGCCACTCTTTGGTTTTCCTGGCTATGTGTGTCGAGTCATTGTCATGTTGAAAGACTGAGCCACGACCCATCTTCAATGTTCTGACTGAGGGAAAGAGTTTGTTCCCCAAAATCTCACAATACATGGCCGCGGTCATCTTCTCCTTAATACAGCGCAGTCATTCTGTCCCATGTGCAAAAAAATACCCCCAAAGCATGATGCTATCACTCCCGTGCCTCACAGTAGGGATCGTGGCTGTGTGCTTCGGGTCATTGTCATGTTGAAAGACCCAGTCACGACTCGTCTTTTCCGTAGGGATGGTATTCTTGGGATGGAACTCATAATTCGTCTTCGTCCAAACACGGTTAGTGGAATTATGACCTAAAAGTTCCATTTTGTTCTCATCTGACCACAAAACTTTCTCCCATGACTCCTCTGTATCATCCAAATGGTCATTGGCAAACTTAAGACAGGCCTTGATATGTGCTGGTTTAAGCAGGGGAACCTTCCGTGCTATGCATGATTTCAAACCGTGACGTCTTAGTGTATTGCCAACAATCACCTTGGAAACGGTGGTCCCAGTTCTTTTCAGGTTATTGACAAAGTCCTGTCGTGTAGTCCTGGGCTGATTCCTCACCTTTCTAAGGATCATTGAGACCCCACAAGGTGATATCTTGCATGGGGCTTAGTTTAGCTTCTTCCATTTTCTAATGATTGCTCCAACAGTGGACCTTTTTTCAACAAGCTGCTTGGCAATTTCTCCGTAGCCCTTTTCAGCCATGTGGAGTTGTACAATTTTGTCTCTGGTGTCTTTGGACAGCTCTTTGGTCTTGGCCATGTTACAAGTTTGAGTCTTACTGATTGTAGAGGGTGGACAGGTGTCTTTATGCAGCTAATGACCTCACATATGTGCATCTGATTCAGGATAATACATGAAGTGGCGGTGGACTTTCAAAGGCGGACTAATTCTCGCTGATAGACAGGTGTTCAAATACTTATTTGCAACTGTATCACACAAATAAATCATTAAAAAAATCATGGATTGTGTTTTCTGGATTTTTCTTTTTAGATTAGCTCTCACAATGGATATGCACCTACGATGAAAATTTCAGACCCCTCCATGATTTCTAAGTGGGAGAACTTTCAATATAGCAAGGTGTTCAAATACCCATTTTCTTCACTGTACAGTATTGGGAGAACATGTAAAAATTTGCCAGAAAAGCAATTACTTGTCAGAAAAGTAATAAAAATAAAAAAAAATCTACTCAAGAACGGTAAAAAGGTATTTGTACTTTGTTAATTCCCACCAATGTCCTGTAATCGAGTCCAGCGGTTTTCAGATGGTGGTGGTGAGAGACTTAATGAGAGGTGAAAGTAACACATTTTCACACCCGTCTTTCTAACTTCAGTTAATATGTTATGGGATCCTATCTTCCTACCCAGGGGCAAGCAAAAGTTTCTTAACGAGAGCTGCTTAAAAGCATCTTCTTCCCAGCTTTTCCCTTTTCAGGTTCTCCGTTTAGTATGAGTCTTCATCAGATGTTCCCCTGGGTGACTTGTTTTCCCCTGATTTTGCTTAAGGCTCATTTCCATAAAAGTTTAATGGACAGATGTCCTTTCAGTGCACCTAATTTATTCAGTCATGTGGCTGGCAACGGGTGGGGTTAGCTTACCCCTTCAGAAGCGAGGTTAATTAAAAACATTTACATACTACAACATTGATGGTCATATGAAAGAGCTGCACTGTGCTCAGTAATTAATGGTTTGGTGTCTGAGCCTGCTGAGAAATAAAATTCTTTTACTGCTGTGAAATTTTAAATTGCTACTAAAATGTGATTACTGGCACCATTTTTTTAAATTGTTTAATTTTTTAATCTGAATGTTCATTAAGTAACGAACAATTTAGGTGAGAATTTCCTAAAACCCCAACAACAATGAAAGCAACAATAACAGCTACAACATGAGGTGTGTGTAAATCAGGGAAAGAGCTTTTTCATAATGTTGGAAGAGAGGCTAACTAATATTCCCATGCCTTTAAATTTTATGCAGAGAAATGTTCTTCCAATTATATTCAAACCTATTTTTTTTAAACGGCCTGCCCTTTCTCAATGGCTGTTTTATTCTTACACCCAATTAAAGACTTAACATCAGGTTGAGCATAACCCGACATTTTTCTGCCTCATGTAGAACACAGAACAAACGACAGGGCTACTGAAGACAGTCAAATATCAAGAGATCAATATTTTTTTCGTAAATACTGGGGTGGAATTTGTTGGTCTAATACTTATGGATTAATGTTCATGTTGTCAGTTATTATCACAGGATGCATACGAGTAGGATCTGTGAATTATTGACTGTTTGTTAAAAAAAAAGGTCTCTAAATGAAATTTTTTAGATTGCAGTCATTCTCTCATTAACAGTCAGATCACTCCACAAACGCAAAGATGGGTTTTAGCCATGCTGTCAGTCGTCTTGAACTTGGGAAGCGTTTGAGGATGCTGTGTTCCCAAGTGCCTCTATCTCAACAGTGGTTTATGACAACCAGCCAGTAAATTTGTAAATGTGTTGTTTCGCTCATTAAAAATGACACCTTTCAGCTCACCCAGACACGGGAATTGGGATTCAATTAACGGCTTTGTAGATCCACAAATGAATTTTGAGTGATGAGGGGCAGCTTGACGATGAATTCTCATCTTGCTGCTGGTTGGCAACCTCCCTGTCTCTGCTGTTTAGCTTTGTTTAGTAGCTTGCTATGTAAGAGTACACAACATGCTGAAAATATCATTAAAAAAAAAGAAAAATATTCAGTTTGAAAAGCTCAGAATTGGCTGTCAATAACACCTTTACAGATACTGTACTTTTGACTGCATTTCTACTCAGCTTTGGTGAGAGGCCCTCCCGCCCCCAACATGGAAATGTCTTCACAAAGCTCCCGCGAAGTATTTTTACAGTACAGTTGAGTTGTGTTTGAGTTAACAAATATTTCCAAATGCAGATTTGTAGAAAAATAAGAAAACTGTTCTTTATTTATCATGGTCATTATGATCCCTCAGCTGGAAATTCAATTTACTCTCTGGTGCTGCTTCTGCTGCTGGTGCTGCTGCTGTTGTGTGTATCCATCCATGCATTATATATATATATATATATATATATATATATATATATATATATATATATATATATAATATATACTAGATAATAAAATATATATACTAGATAATAATATATATACTAGATAATATATATATACTAGATAATTACATATATATATAAGGGTTGTGATATATATATATATATATATATATATATATATCACAACCCTTGTGAGGATAAGCAGCTCATAAAATGGATGAATGGATAGATGGATATGCACACCACACAGTCAATCGGGCTACAGGCATTTATGGGTGTTATGCTCGTCACTAAGATATACTTTGTATGTCACTGTGTCTTCTTAAGTACAGTGAAGAAAATAAGTATTTGAACACCCTGAAGTCTGAAATTTTCATCGTAGCTGCATCTCCACTGTGAGAGAGATAATCTAAAAAGAAAAATCCGGAAATCACAATTTATGATTTTTTTAAATGATTTATTTGTGTGATACAGCTTCAAATAAGTATGTGAACACCTGAGAAAACCAATGTTAATATTTTTTTACAGTAGCCTTTGTTTGCATTGCAGAGGTCAAACGTTTCCTGTAGTTGTTCACCAGGTTTGCACACACTGCAGGAGGGATTTTGGCCCACTCCTCCACACAGATCTTCTCTATATAAAGACAGGATTCTGGAATGTCGCTGAGAAACACAGAGTTTCAGCTCCCTCTAAAGATTTTTTATTGGGTTTAGGTCTAGTGACTGGCTGGGCCGCACCAAAACATTGATATGCTTCTTATGGAGCCACTCCTTGGTTTTCCTGGCTGTGTGCTTCGGGTCATTGTCATGTTGAAAGACCCAGTCATGACCCGTCTTCTCCGTAGGGATGGTATTCTTGGGATGATACTCATCATTCGTCTTCCTCCAAACACGGTTAGTGGAATTATGACCAAAAAATTCCATTCTGTTCTCATGTGACCACAAAACTTTCTCCCATGACTCCTCTGTATCATCCAAATGGTCATTGGCAAACTTAGGACTTGATATGTGCTGGTTTAAGCAGGGGAACCTTCCGTGCTATGCATGATTTCAAACCAAGACGTCTTAGTGTATTATCAACAGTCACCTTGGAAACGGTGGTCCCAGCTCTTTACAGGTCATTGACCAAGTCCTGTCGTGTAGTCCTGGGCTGATTCCTCACCTTTCAAGGGGTCATTGAGACCCCACGAGGTGATATCTTGCATCAATGGGGGGTAAACAGCTCGGTGTCTTCATATGCAATCACAAATGCATTTGGGGAGTGAGTCACTTCCACTTGACTTCAGCAGAGTTCAATATATTTATCGCTTGTCTTGTCTTCAGGTCTGAAATATGGGGTTGAGTAAATATACTGCTTTCTTGAGGATATGCAGGTTTACGTTGTCGTTTTCATTTTGGGAAAAAAGTTAATTTCAGGTTTAGACTGCAAGAGGTTTGCTTAGTAAAGACTGAATATTTGAACAGATGCAGATTCTTGTTCAACTATGGGAAAGATGGTAGTCAAATATCAATTGTGTAAATGATCTCTGTAAAGCGGTGGTTGTTAACCTGTGTTTGATTGAACCCCATGGGGTTGGGGATGCAGTCGCTGGGGTTCAATGGAGGAACCAACACACACTGCAATATCCATAAAAATCTTTTTATGATGCATTTAGAATGCTGTGTTCATGTCGTTCATGTCACGACCCATCGATACAGAGGGAGGACCCAAATGCAGGACTCAGGAGACACAGAGGTCATTCGGGAAAAATGTTTATTGTTCCAAGGTCGGAGATCAGGCAGACGGTCAGGTGCAGCACCGGTAGTCAGGACGTCGGGCGTAGCGAGCTGGTCCGCGGGCAGGCAGAAGTCGGTACACGGGAGATCGAGCAAAGAAGGCAGAAGTGTCAAAGGAGTCAGGCTCATGGGGTCGGTCGGAGAACAGGCGGAGGTCGGTACACACATGTTCACGATCAGAGATACGGGAGTACAGGAACGGGGCATGAGTTGCAACGATCTGGCGAAGGACCAGTCGTCCCCAGGGTCCTATATACACCGGGGCCAATCAGTCAACATGAGGCGCAGGTGTGCGCCTCCCAATCAGCGCAGCCGTGCGGGAACCCCCACAGCCAGGGCTGGACCGGCAGGACCATGACAGTTCAAGTTGGCTGTTTACAAATGCGGTGCTGCATCTCGAGTTAAAAGCTGTCATCGGCCAGGAGGCGGGGTACACCCTGAACTGGTTGCCAGCCAATTGGAGGGCACCTGGAGACAGACAACAGTCGCACTCACAATCACAACTAGGGGCAATTTAGAGTCTTCAATGAATGCATGTTTTTGGGATGTGTGAGGAAACCGTAGTGCCTGGAGAAAACCCACGCAGACACGGGAAGGACATGCAAACTCGGCACTGTCCTCAGAACTGCGCTCTACAGCTGTGCTACTGTGCCACCCCTGTATTTTCATTTGGCAAAAATTAATCTTCCAGATCGATCACAGGCCTACAACACAAAGTCAAATATGTGGAAGATGTACAGTTGATTCTGTTTTTCAGTTGACATCATTTCCATTCATCAAGCTTTGTACTGGAGGTGCCTGATGCAAAGTCAGAGTGGATGCATCAAATCAGTAATGAATAAATAAAATCTCATCATCAAAAAAGTTGTTATGACACCCCTGCAGAGATGCCAGGCTCTAAGGTGTCACAACAAATCTGTGCTGATGACAGTGACATAGTGTGCCAGTGAACATGTGCATAGTTCTAATGTGATCAAATGATCGGTCATGTGATTTTGAGAGAGTGAAACTCTGGATCAACTTACCATCAGAGCACGAAATCATTAGCCACGTTCACAACGATTTCTTTAGCGCATCAAAGATGTAATGGTGCAAACCTCCATTGGTTTGGGGGTGCAGCATGTTTTTATCCATCCATCCATTATCCAAGCCGCTTATCCTCATAAGGGTCACGAGAGAGCCAGATCCTAACCCAGCCATCTTTGGGCAAAAGGCGGACTACACCCTGAACTGGTTGCCAGTTAGTCGCAGGGCAGATATCAACACCATCACTGAACGGGAATCGACACAACACTGCCCGCACCAAAGTCAGGCGTGTGTAGCACTAAACTCTCAGTGGCGCCGGCATGTTTTAGTTTGAATAAATTGTCCAAAACAAAGGACTTATTTCACCTCCTACAAGGTTCCCTACTTGGACCAACACAAATCCTTGGAAGCAAATGTTCCGTGGATGGCGTGGGAACAATCGCCAAAGGTAGACAGTGATGTGAAGATTTGCATTCAACAGCGAATTGTCATGTTTGAGAGACAGATGGATACTGCCACATGTTGGCTTGTACTGTAGCCATTTTAGGTCAATCGTTTCAGTAATAATGAATGTGCTCCTGTCTAGAAGGATGTAATTAATCCCTCTGCATAGATATTATGATATTTTCAGTGGTGGGAGGTCAGCCAATGGTTTTACTGCTGGCCTAAACACCATCATGAGCGCATTTGCAATATTATAATATTTGTTCCATGAAATTACAGAAATTTATTCCCAACATTATTTTATTTTGATTGTGCAATGTTGGTCTTAGCTATACTGTTCTGTATTTGGATTTTTTATTTTGTTCAGTCAGATATCAGACTCTATTATGAGTTGCCATGTCAAGAAAACACATGAAATAAACTGCATCCCTGGTGAGTATGGTACATTTTATTTAATTGTTTTTATATTTACATCATGTTAATGGATAAACGTTGATTCTGAACTTCTCCAGATTAGGGACGTGTCACAGTTTTCCATTATAGGGCATATTTGTATCATATTGATGGTTTTTATAACTATGGCAGTGTAGATTAAGTAGATTAAGTCAAGTAGAGCCAATCTAAAGGCCTGTCGAGTTTTTCATATTTTCAATTAGTTAAACAAGATGTGTGTACTAAATGAAACCAGAAACTTTATAGTAAAGTTAGCAGGGACTGAAAATGCCACGATTTTCAGAGTGGTGATGTACAATTTTGGAATGACCACTTCTGTTGAGTTGTTATGGAATAGTTGTGAGTGAATTATCGTTGGAAGAGAGTTGATAGTTCATACAGTTAAAGAGGATGGAAGGCAGTCGCGGTATGCCAGCCTCATCATCAGCTGATTAATTGCCCTTCAGTTGCAGCTTCTCACTACTTCCTTCACATACACTATGTTCAGTGCATAGACCGAATTTCCCCTTTGGGATTAATGAAGTATCTTCATTCTAATCGTTACATGCATTAGCTGATTAGGCTTTGGTGCTTACTGGCGCCATGTCAACTTTCATACAAGGTATGCATGTACTGCGTCGATGGGGTTTGTGAGATTCATGAGCTGGCTCATAGTTGTGGACCTACAGTAAATGGTTGAAAGGCTTGAAACTATAAAGTGCATAAAACTCATAACAAATCGTAAAGCGAAAGAAATTAAAAATATCACTCCCGTGTCAGTGACTTTCCAGATTTGGCTTTGAAACGAAACCTGAAGGCATCCAAGAAGAATTCACGACAGTTGCCAAGGTGTCATAGTGAGAATGACAACCACACTCATGGCCTTGGTTAAAATGTTCTTTATAAGTCAAACTCCTCATTAGGAGTTCCAAAAGGCTTTTTTTCCATCTCTTTGAGAAATTGTTTCAATGTTTACTTTCTGCTGCAGTCATTGTTTCATATGCAGCATTGTGCATCTTAGGGTGGTTTTGAAGTTGCTTTGTTGATTGTGAATCCAGTAACAGCCTTTGTGTAGGACATTTTATTGGGTTGCAGATTGTCAGAGTTTGACGCTCTAAGCTACTTTACTGATCGTCAAACAGACAAGTTTCTTGTTAGATCGATGTTTGACAAGTTTGTTAATTCTTTGACATTAGTTGACCTTTATAAATGCATGACATTGACACAATATTCTTTTCAAAGATGAGTGAAGTAGCATGGTCTACAAGGGTTAGTGCATTCAGGGTTCCTTGGTTCAGATCTTGGTTTGAATCTAGGCATCAGATACTGTATAAAGCTACGTTTTCTCCAGGTACTCCAGCTTCTTTACATTCCCGAAGCATATATGTGTTTTTTCACCTGGAATACGGTCCAGCTCATCCTTAATGAAGACAAGCACTATTAAAAAAAAAATGAATTGATGAAATCTTAGCCAGCTTTATCATCTTGGAGTCTTGGGCTTGGTCCTAGACTGTGGCATATTCTAAAACCACTGGTTTCAGTATCTCATCTCAACATCTCTCTACATTGAGATTGGCTCATTTTTCAAGCCCTTGATTGTCAGCACCCAGGGGGTACCGGAAACTCAGAACAATAAAACACAATCGAAACAGCTGAATAAAGTGGATTGGCGGGTAAGATTTGGGACAATGCACCACATTACTCTTTTGTGCTGCTCATCCCACACAAGCGCGCTAACAATTGGGTCAGGGTTGCTCATACTGTGTTTGTGTTATTCTGATGGTGGATCTAAATTTGTGATGTATATGATAGTGACTTTCCAAGCCTTTGAACATAAGACAACACACTCATATTAACTTCTTTCAGACATCTCAGTTGACTGACTTTAAAGTCTCACAATGCATGTAAAAAGTAATAAGATGCTGATATTTTGTATATAGCCTCAGGACATCAACCTCAGCACTTCTCACTAAATTGACCAACATGGAAAAATGAATTAAGCACCTTTTGTTTGCAGTGTATACAAGTGTCTGCAAATGCCCTTATAGGATGTAAACATTCAGTTGCACAGAGAAGAGACATATAGACATGTGTCTGAACCAAATGAGATATTCTGTCATGACCCATCGGTATGGAGGAGGACCCAAATGCAGGACTCTGGAGACGCAGAGGCAGCTTGGGAAAAGTGTTTATTCGTTTCCGAGTCAGGGATCAGGCAGACAGTCAAGTGGAGCAGTGGTAGTTAGGACGTCGGGGGTAGAGATCAGGTCCGCGGGCGGCCAGGGGTCGGTACATGGGAGATCGATCAGAGAAGGCAGGAGTATCAAAGACGTCAAGCTTACGGGGTTGGTCGGAGGACAGGCGGAGGTCGGTACATCAGGGTTCACGATCAAGGATACGGGAGTGCAGGAACGTGGTATGAGTTGCGACGATATGGCAAAGCCAGACCGTCCACTGGCTTCTATATATACATGGGTTGTCACTGCAGATGAGGCGCAGGTGTGCGCCTCCTAATCAGAGCAGCTGTGCGGGGAACTGCACAGCCAGGGCTGCACTGGTCAGACCATGACATATTCTGAAAATTGCATTTTCCATGTAGAAAGTACAGTCAATAGTGTTATAAGAATTTTGAGCCCATGCTATGCTCCATTTTTAACAAATTAAGCCAGTTCGCCCCCCCCCGTAAACCAAGATAGAGTTTATTTTCCACAACAGGTGCTCTCTTGTAAACAAGACAGGAATAGAACGGGAATTTGGGCGATGTCCTTGTAAGAAAAAGAGGCTGTCAGTTGAGCGAGCTTGTGGCGGATGGATGATTCAAATATGGAAAACACAAAATTAATCACGAGAATTCCTCTCTCAGCTGGTTTCTTTGATTTTGATGATTGCGATAATGTGTGGAAATATGCAGGGTGTATCAGCTCTTCTTGATGGAATAGCATAAAAATGATAGAATAACTGAAAAGATCTGGATTTGAGAAAAGTCAAGACTGATTTTGTACACTTGCCATTCATTTCTCATTGACCTAAGTGACGATTGTCTGTTGCCCTATAAAAAATACTGAATTGACTGGTGCTACCCATCATACCAGCGCTGTTGATTACAAAAGAGGGGATTATTTTTACATGACACAACACCTAGGAATGACATGATGGAAGGGAGGAAGCTACTGTAACTGGATGACACAAGAGGGCATGACAGAAGAGGCTGGGAGACAATAATAACAAGACAACAAGTTGCACGCAGACACGGGAATAAAATCATGTGGCAGGCTGGATCAGGCCCTGATGCCTTGAGTTTGACACCTGTGCCTAAGAGTATTTGGTGGAAACAAAATATTTTAACAATGAAAATACAGCGTGAATACCTCAAAAGTTGTTTTTTTTTTTTTGACCCACTTCCCAACCACCGCTGTCTGTCTAGGTTCTGAGCATATTGTCTACACAGAGCTGTATACTGCTTTCCAATGATATGCAATTAGGAATCACCACCAGTTACCTGCCTTAAACTAGAATAAAGTGCCGCGAAAAAGTATTGGCTCCCTTCTCTAATTCCTATATTTTTTTCACAATTTCCCCACTTTAATGTTCAAGATCACCCAACAAAGGAAAAAAAAAGTTATTATCCCTGTGTGAAATGGTAATGATCCCCTAAAACTAACAACAGGTTCGGGCATCTTCAGCTGCAACAATTAAAATCAAATGTTTTCTATAACCGAAGATGAGTCTTTCACAGCTCTGGCTCATTCTTCCTTGCAGAATTGTTTGAATTCAGAAAAAAAATGAAGGGTTTTTGAGCTTGAATGATGCTTTTAAGGTCATGCAAGTGCATTTCAATCCAATTCAATTTTGGATTTCGACTGGCCCACTCTAAAAGATTCATTTTCTTTATTTTTGAGGCATCAGAAGTTGTCTTGCTGGCGTATTTTTGGATGGTTATCCTGCTGCAGAACCCAAGTGTGCTTAAGCTTGAGGTCAATAACTGATGGCTGAACATTCGCCTTCAGTATTTTCCATTAGAGAGCACAATTTATGGTTCCATCAATCACTGCAAGTTCTCCAGGTCCTGAAGGAGATAAGTAGCACAAGACCATCACACTACCAAAGACACGTTTGACTATTGGTTTTATTTTCTGAAACGCTGTGCTACATTCACATCAGACTTAATAAGGTCAACTTTCATGTGTTTAGTCCTCATTCTCCCAAAAATCTTGGGAATCATTCTGAAGTTTCTTTTTTTTTTCAAAAGTAAGACGAGCCTTTATGTTCCATTGGTCAGCAGTGGTTTGCACCTTGAAATTCTGCCATGGATGACATCGTCACATATGAGCTGACCATCCCCTTCTTGATCAACTGGATTTATTAAGACATCAGTCCACTATTTCCAGCTATAATAGGTTTAGTCCTTCTGAACAGGCTTTTCACAAGGTCCAGGATTGTGTCTGGAATTTTTGATCAGAAGTGCATTTGTGAGGTCACACACTGACGTTGGACGAGACGGCCTGGCTCTCAGTCTTCTTCTTCTTGTGCATGTCTCCATCTTTCTTGTTCCTCTGCATGCTCCCTGCTTTCACTGCATATCACAATATCATCTGCGAACATCATGGTCCAAAGGGATTCCAGTCTAACCTCATCTGTCAGCCTATCCATTACCACTGCAAACAGGAAGTGGCCCAGAGCTGAACCCTGATGCAGTCCCACCTCCACCTTTCTCTGTCACACCAAAGGCACACCTCACCATTGTTCTGCTGCCATCATACATGTCCTGTACTATTTTAACATACTTCTCTGCCACACCAAACCTATGCATGCAGTACTGTAGTTCCTCTCTTGGTACTCTGTCATGGGCTTTCTCTAGATCCACAAAGACACAATATAGCTCCTGCTGACCTTCTCTGTACTTTTCCACTAGCATCCCCAAGGCAAATAATGCATCTGTGGTACTCTTTCTAGGCATGAAACCATACTGTTGCTCACAGATACTTACTTCTGTCCTGAGTCTAGCATCCACTACTCTTTTCCCATAACTTCATTGTGTGGCTCATAACTTTATTCCTCTATAGTTCCCACAGCTCTAAACATCCCCTTTGTTCTTAAAAATGAGAACTAGAACACTTTCCCTCCATTCTTCAGGCATCTTTTCGCCCGCTAGTATTCCGTTGAATAAGTTGGTCAAAAACTCCACAGCCATCTCTCCAAATTGCTTCCATACCTCTACCGTTATGTCATCAGGACCAACTGCCTTTCCATTTTTCATCCTTTGAAGTGCCTTTCTGACTTCCCCCTTACTAATCATTGCCACTTCCTAGTCCTTCACACTTGCCTCTTCAACTCTCCCTTCTCTCTCATTTTCTTCATTCATCAACATCTCAAAGTATTCTTTCCATCTATTTAGCACACTACTGGCACCAGTCAACACATTTCCATCTCTATCTTTAATCACCCTTACCTGCTGCACATCCTTCCCATCTCTATCCCTCTGTCTGGCCAACCTGTAGAGATCCTTTTCTCCTTCTTTTGTGTCCAACCTGCTGTACATATGTACGTCTTCATATGCCTCTTGTTTAGCCTTTGCCACCTCTACCTTTGCCCTACGTCGCATCTCGATGTACTCCTTTCGCCTCTCCTCAGGCCTCTCAGTATCCCACTTCTTCTTCGCTAATCTCTTTCCTTGTATGACTCCCAGTATTTTGGGGTTCCACCACCAAGTCTCGTTTTCCCCTTTCCTACCAAAAGACACACAAAGTACTCTCCTGCCTGTCTCTCTGATTACCTTGGCTGTCATAGTCCAGTCCTCCAGGAGCTTCTGCTGTCCATCGAGAGCCCGTTTTACCTCTTTCCGAAAGCCCGCACAACATTCTTCCTTTCTCAGCTTCCACCACATGGTTCTCTGCTCTACCTTTGTCTTCTTAATCTTCCTACCCACCACCAGAGTCATCCTACACACTACCATCCTATGCTGTCGAGCTACACTATCCCTACCACTACTTTACAGTCAGTAACCTCCTTCAGATTACATCGTCTGCACAAAATATAATCCACCTGCGTGCTTCTACCTCCGCTCTTGTAGGTCACTATATGTTCCTCCCTCTTCTGGAAATAAGTGTTCACTACAGCCATCTCCATCCCTTTTGCAAAGTCCACCACCATCTGTCCCTCAAAGTTCCTTTCCTGGATGCTGTACTTACTCATCACTTCTTCATCGCCCCTGTTTCCTTTACCAACATGTCCATTACAATCTGCACCAATCACAACTCTCTCGCTGTCTGGGATGCTCAGAACTACCTCATCTAGTTCCTTCCAGAATTTCTCTTTCAACTCTTGGTCACATCCTACCTGTGGGGCATAGCCGCTAACCATATTATACATAACACCCTCAATTTCAAATTTTAGTCTCATCACTCGATCTGATACTCTTTTCACCTCCAAGACATTCTTAGCCAGCTATTCCTTTAAAATAACCCCTACTCCTTGGTAGAATAATTTAAACTCTGCTCCTAAACCTCTAGCCTTACTACCTTTCCACCTGCTCTCTGGGATGCACAGAATATCAACCTTTCTCCTGGCTCTCAGTCCCCTCTCTAATTTATCACAAATGTGTTCTATCAAGATTCAGCATGCTAAAGGTTTTTGGTCAATTAATTGCTCCCAACTTTGTGGGAGCACTTAGAGAATGGTCCCTTCATGCTCCACAAACAAACTCCTAAGCCTTGTGGGCATCCTACCCTGAAGAGCTGAAGCTTTTATAGCTGCAAATGTCACGTCCAATCGGAACAAGAGTAGGAGCCAAATGCAGGACTCGGACGATGCAAGGTAGTTCAAGGAGAAACGTTTATTATATGCTGAGGTCGGGGATCGAGCAGGCAGTCCGGTGCACTTGGCAAGGTGGCGAGTCCGTTCCTACTGCAGCGTGCGCTTGGCGAGGGGGCGGGTCGGTTTCCACGGCAACATGAACGAGAGTAGGCAGCGAGTCAGTCGAAACTGACACGTGGGCGTGTCTCGGGAGCGGGTCAGTTCTAACTGCCACGTGAACCTGCATCAGCAGCGAGTCCGTCGCAGTTGTGACGTCAGCGTAGCTTGGCTGGTTCGCCAATCCTTGCCGGACCTGGGCCGTGAGAGCCGCCAATTCGGCGCTCTGCCACTCTATCTGCGCCCGCATTTCGCAGCAGAACGCCTCATGATTTGGAGGCTCCTCCTCCCTCTGGGCTGAAAGCTTCGCCACCAGCTGCGGGTGCCGGCGAGGAGTGGGAGGACGATCTCTTAGTTGCCGCCTCTGGCCGCCATGCAGAGGTCCCGGGTAGATGGCCAAGCGGGTTCCCTCATATGGATTGGTGTACTTAAACCTACCGGGCGAAGACGCTCGGGTGCTGGAAACGCGGGGAGGTGAAACAAACTGACTGGGATTAAAGATCGGACGAGCAGATTCATAATCAGAATAATCAGAGTCGTACTCCGGCAGCCGGTCATACAAATCACGGTCTTCCTCATATTCCGAAAAGTCAGAGTCCAGAAGAATATGAGGAGCCGGACGGGTCATGTTCGGGACGTATTCATACCTCGCTGGCGGAGCGTAAGACACGGAAGCGGAGGACGTCAGGGAGCCTACCCGGATTGGACAGGCTTGGTCCTCCAGCAGACGGTCTACCTTCCGTCGGTCCCGGCGACGCTGGGTCTTTCCTGCTGGGTCCTGTGTTGGCCAGTTCGTTCTGTCACGTCCAATCAGAACGAGAGTAGGAGCCAAACGCAGGACTCGGACGATGCAAGGTAGTTCAAGTTTATTATATGCCGAGGTCGGGGATCGAGCAGGCAGTCCGGTGCAGCAGCGGTAGTTGGGATGTCGGGCGAAGAGAGCAGGTGAGCGGGCAGGGAGGAGCCGGTACACAGGAGAACGATCAAGGCAGGCAGAAGTATCAAAGGAGTCAGGCTTACAAGGGTGGTCGGAGAACGGGCGAAGGTCGGTACCCACAGGTTGTCGATCAGGGATACGAGAGTGCTGGAACGGGACATGAATCTCAACGAACTGGCGCCGGCCAGTCGTCATCGGGGTCATATAAATACACAGCATAATAAGGCTGCATGAGGCGCAGGTGTGCACCTCCCAATCAGAGCAACCGCGCGGACACCCGCACAGCCCAGGCTGGAGCGGCAGGATCATGACAGCAAAGTCTGGACCGAGATCACATTGAAACCTACGGATTAGGAGTGGAATGTCACATTCATATGTGTGTCAAGGCAGGTGAGCCAATACTTCTGGCAATATTGTGTATACCAATGCATGATCATTACTGTTCCTCATTTGGCTGTATTTAATTGAATCACACTGTTATTTATATATTTTTCTAGCTAGGAAGTATTTCATGTAGTCAGAAAGCGCACCACTGTCCTCTGTTTGAACTGGAACGAGAGATGGTAGCTGTTGTGCCATGTGCAAGTGTGAATTGTAAGGCCAAAGTGCTATTGAAAAACCAAGTGCTTGGATGCCCAATTACATTAGAATTCCTATTAGGATACAGAGAGAGTGAGGAACAAAAAGAGGATGTTATGTTAATATTGAAATTATTCACAAAAGCCAGTTTCTGTTGATGTGCTTTGCATGTTGTGCATTGCATTTCTTTTAATGTCCAAGTTCCATTTTTGGTCCTTTTAGTATTACCTACAGGGGTCTGAGTAACTCTAGGAAGGATACATATTGTAATATGGCTGTAGAAGTTCAACGTAGTTGTCTTTTCCCCAGAAATTGTCAAACAGCCTTTATCAGATTTCTTGATTTAGTCACAAACTCTCAAAAATTCTTCTCTTTCATAAATGTGGGAGTGAAATTGTTTGAAAATGTACAAAACTTAGAATTTTATTTTGGGCCTGGCTGCGAGTTCAGCCCCCCCTAAACCTCTGATGCTGGAATTGCCCCTAATAGTCAATTTTGATTGGATCAGATCATTACAAAACACAAGGGTAAAACTTACAGTATATTTGTATCCAGTCAATGAATGTCAGAATAAAGCCAAGTGTGAAGGCTATCTTATTTAAAATGAGCCACCAGTGTAACCATTCAACATGAAATTTTGCGTAGAAAACCTGTTAGAGGATGAGTAACCCATTGGTAGATATGGTAGATTGTTTTGTTTCTTAAAGGAGGTCTTGTGATGTGTAAAGCATTGGCGTAGTGAATTTCTTCTTTCTGGGGATTATCGCTGCTTCAGTCGGTTCTTGTAAGAGCCTCACAGACCTGCGTTCATTTCTGCTCCCCTTCATGCTTGCAGAGCAAAAGCAGGAAATGCAACTCAACTTTCACAAAGCTGTATGAGTCAAAGCGTCCTAGATCATTTGTTTGTATACTTATATTTTTTATTGTTCTGTAATTCATCACACCCACAACCAATGTATTTCCTCAATAGATTAATGGTTGATAATCATTTCTTGATTTTACAATTTTTTTCATCAAACTCGGGTTGTCTTAAATGTCTAAAATTAGTTACGATATCAACAAAACGTTCTACCAAACATGAAGCCAAAGAATTTGGTCCAGATGAAACACGCAACCATTTTTATTCCACAATACAGCTTAGAAGCCCCTTAATTCCCTTGAAACATCCGTGGCTCTTTAGTTTGAGTTTTGTCGGCGCATTCCTTCTAGGACGCCGTCTGTGTTTAAAATCAACTCTCACCCTTGTGGTCTTCCAACTCTATCTCATGAATTTATCATTCTAGTTGTCCGACCGGATTACTTTATTTGCTGTGCTAATCAGCACTCCGCCATTCCTCATGTCGACCCACTTGTATCGGCCCTCTCTGCCCCGTTCTCTTTAATACGCTGCCTGCCCTTGCATTTTCGAAACAATCCCATCCCACAACTAACTTGTCTTACTTGGCTGTTCACTTGGTTTCTTTCCTCAGCCAATTGATTACCAGCCATTTTTTATGTCCTTCGAACTCTGTTGGTGTCAGCTCATCAGTTTTGCTTGCCCTCAGGTTTTCCAAACAACTCTTCAGTCTTGTCTTTTCCGGTCCCTTAGCTTCGTCAGCCAATCAACTTGAGAAATCCTCATCTTCCCCGTCTTTTGCTTTATACACGTAGCAATTTTTTAACACCTTAACAGAGTCTTAAAATGTACTTTTATTGTGGTGGTGTACTCGAGTTGACCGACACACCATACACATACAGTATATATGCATAAAATGGCTTTGCAAATGTACTTTTAATGATGGTCACTGAATGTATTGGCCCACGCGTCTGACTTTGGTGCAAGCAGTGTGGGTTCAATTCCCACTCAGTGATGGTGTGAATATGAGTGTGAATGTTTGCCTTTCTCAATCTGCAAATGAGCGCTGACCCATTCAGGGATGAGTCCACCTGAAGTCAGCTGGGATAGGCTCCAGCACCCTGTGAAGCTAACCAGGATAACTGGTGTTGCAAATGGATGGTTGGGCTTTTAGTCATACAAACCCCACAGAATATCCTTATGTATGAAATGAACGATATAAATATAGCTGCCTTGCCTCGACCACCTACCTCGTGCCCTTCTACCTTTATCAAATTATCTTTTGTCAGCCCTCTTTTCTGTTTGCCACATAGCCTAGTCTTCCTGTGTTGTACCGACTGTCTCAGAAGTTGGTTTCCTGAGCCAATAAACTCTCCCGCAAACCTCATCAACTTTCATTCCCCTGCTTGCCCTTTTGTTTTCCCCTGGGTCTCGAGTGGAAGTTAGTCCTTTTGTAATTTACTTCCATTGTTTCGGTCTTTCTCGGACCGACATTTATTTTGTTCTACCGACCTCGGAGGAATTTAACTTCCCTTTGTTTATCCTCCTGTACTCATTAAAAAAAAAGTTATTCAATTCCTGCCCGCCTGCTGTTCACTTTCTCTTTGTAGGTTTATCCGCCCCCAGCTATAAAACAAACTCCACTAAAACTTACTTACTCAAAAATATACACAGAGGCATGAAATCAAAGCACCAAATAAAGAAGCTATATTAACTATTGTCAGACTCGCCACACTGCACACGTACTTTGTCGGAAAGAATCCTACAAATGATGTTGCGAGGGAGTATGGAGCATGAAGACTTCATATTATTGTGCTAGAAGAAAGTGTCCACTTTACAGATGATCAAATAATCACTGGCTCATGTGAGCAAGGATAACAAATATTATATGTGAGGAGATATGATGGCACCTTGACTTATGATTTTGATTTATTTTTGAGACCACAGTTGTTACTCAAAACACTCACCTCAAATCATCCTTCTCCACTGAAATGAATGGAAATGCCATTAATTGGATCCTTCCAAATTTTTTTGAATAACAAAAATAGCACCCAACATTGTTTTACTTTATAAAAGCTATAGTATGACATTAGCAAATCATGACCGTCACCCCAGTGGCCCCCGTTTATTGTTGAGAGAAAGAGAAACTAAGAAGAGACGCTGCATGTTTCCCTGTTAGCCTACATATGCATAGTGGGTGTGTCCAAATGTTTGACAGATCATTTGGTCATGGTTCCTCTAGATCAGGGGTGCTCAATGCGTCGATCGGGATCAACTGGTCAACTGGTCGATCCCGAGGCAGTCTTGGTCGATCGCAGGATGGTGTGAAAAAAAAAAAAAAAGACGTCAGCCAATGTTCCCTCTAAACTGTGCACATGCGCAATTGTCCACCGCTGATGCAGTCTCTTCGCAGATATTCTGCATTGCACGCAAAAGAAAAAAAAAGTCCAATGCAAATTGAAAGTATAACATACAGCTAGCTATTCAGTGTGTGGCATTTTGCAATGTGATTCAATGAGTGAGGGATGACTGGTTGTTATATTCAATGGCACAATTCACATACGTACTGGAAAAAATGAAAAGAAGAAGCCACTGGTTTCTTTTCGGCAGCACACGGAACTTTCTCTAACAACGACCGCTGCTCCGCCACACTCTCTTTTTCCAAGTTTACCTTATACCCCCCCCTCCCACTCTTAAAGACGCACACTCATAATTACAAATGTTACAGTACTTACACAGCCTATCAATGTGTTTTATAATGACAGCGTCCATCACCGCTGCTTTAGTTAGCACACACCAACACAGACTGGGCAACGTAGAGCAAAGACGAGCTAGACGTGCTGGTTATGTTTACTATCGATATTATTAGAGAAAGTTAAACAAGAAATGCTATTGTTTTAAGATGCAATGACTGTCGGAGTATGTGAATAATCAAGGAAAAAGTGGTTCAACTGGATGAGATTTTCTCTTTTCCGAGTGGGAAAGGTCTGGTCTCAAACCAAAGTAGAAAGTGCATGATGAGATGGTGTGGAATCTTAAAATTTCACCTCGGCACAGCCTGAGCCAGGATGAAATCAAATACAATACATTACGAAAAATGTGAATTCTGTATTTCAAATATAGGAGGCAACATGACATTAACCTTAAAATGGTTTGGGAGCGCATCGACATCACCCCCCCATCGTCGTCGGTAGCTCGTGAGAGGCGGGCTGCTTGGAAAGTAGATCTTGGGGTAAAAAGGTCTGGGCACCCCTTCTCTAGATAGACTATCTCACTAGTTATTCTTGTCATGCCGTGCCTATATGATTTTTCAAAAGGTAATTTTATTAGTAATCTACTGTCAGATCATAGAGTCACTTTTAACATACATTATGAAAAAAAGTGTTGTTTTTTTTAAATGCAAACTGCTGCTTGATAGGGTCATAGCTACCTCAACATCAATGCTAGTTTTGTTGGCCCTTCTATGGTGTTTTGCATTTTGTGTTAGGATTGAGCTAGCAGACATTTTAAATTATGCTTTTGGTAAATATGTGTATTTTTTTTCGTTTTGCTTTAAATTTAAACTGGGAAAGGCAATAAACCGTGAAAGCCCATAATTTGCCTCTTTCCTTTCTTTTCACTGTTTGCTCCTTGTTATGAAGTTTGCTACCACCATGAATTGTAAGAGTTTACGTTTGGCATATTGGCAGACAATTTTAGCTCATCAATTAGAAGAACTGTTGCAAGATATGGGGGAGCGAACGTGTGTGGAAAAGGTTCATGGGTGAATCGTATTGTGTTTGGATTTTCTACACAACCAGATGGACTCAAGCAGATGGTGGAAGCCTTCAGTTCATGATGGAACGCTGCAACGTGGCACACCAGAAGGAGGATGCGCTCCGATATTTGAATGGAGTCGCTCCTTGCAGAATTATGAAGGTGGGGGGCTCAAAATACAGGCTGATTACTGTGTTGTCTGTCCGTGCTGCTGGAGAATGACACAAAACACATTTTTGGGGTAATAGTAAAAGGCCATTTAAATTTTTTTTTTTACAAAAAGATTTACCTTCAATGTAAGAGTGCTTTTTTTTAAATATCATTTTGCAATTGATGCAGTATAATTGGCACAATTCCTTTAGAAAAAACAATTTATTTGAGAGGAGAGCTTTAATTTATGTAACTCTGGCCACCTTACACCTGAATCTAATTTAGTACTTTTTAAAAGGCTGTAAAACCACGTTGTCATATATTTGTATTATGTGATTTCCACTACCTCTTTCAAATCCAGTTCTCATAGCATAGTTTGTCGAAAGAACAAAGTTATACTGCTGCACACATACGGTAGAATTGCTCAGCATATCAAAATGTGGTTCACCAAACTGAACAGTATTGGCTTGTGGAAATGTGGCAAAGAAGGAAATTAAAGCTGAAGTGAACGGCACACCCGGCAACTAACTGGGGGATGCAAAGCGGAGGCCGCTAATTGAAGAATACATAA
Organism: Syngnathoides biaculeatus; assembly: GCF_019802595.1. Lineage (NCBI taxonomy): Eukaryota > Metazoa > Chordata > Actinopteri > Syngnathiformes > Syngnathidae > Syngnathoides > Syngnathoides biaculeatus. The sequence continues at coordinate 10,645,234 of NC_084653.1, read as the reverse complement.
TCAAATCACAGAAATAATGTACGTGGTTACTATTGAGGCAATATTAGCTTTTACTGTAACAAACACTGGGAAACACAAATGTTATCATGAGAAAGTGGAGTTATTGTATAGAACACAGTGTACATAGTCTTTAAAATGTCTTGGCAGCCGTTGTCACACTTATACATACAATTATTTCCATTATTTGGAATCAGCAGTTGCCCCAGGAATCCACCTTGGAGTGGTGGAAGAGGGGGGGGGGGTGTCTTCTCCCCCCCCCCCCTTGTCCATGATTGCCATCCTTTTACTTTGAACCTGCCATCCTTTTACTTTGAATAGAGACTCATTTACAAAATCGTGTACTTCAACTACAATGTTTTTTTTTTATTTGTGGAGTTCTTGTAGTTTGAAATATTGTGTAGCATTTATCCTTATGTCGGTCAAGAGTTTGAGTCCATCTGCGAGGTCAACATAGATTTCTGCCATATTTCGCGTAAATGAGACATTGCAAACTTTGCTTCTGTGTGGTCATGTGACTGCCTGTCTCCATTTGATTGGTCAAATATCTCTGAAAAACCCAAATAGATCGTGCAAGCAATAATAATTACATGTAGCTAAAAATGTAAGTAGCGAGCAAAATGTAAGTAGAGTTTCTTCTTACGCAAAAAGTAAAACGTATATTGCATTGAAACTATTCTGACAACTACATCTATCCATAAAATTACTTAAATGATGGAGTGGATGTAGCTCATTGCTATCCACCACTGGTGTCAGACAAAATTCTTCATTCCAACAAATATTGTGGCTCTTACTCTTAATCCATTAATCCAGTGTAGCTTCTGCCTCAACGTCTCTTGGATCCTTCCTTATCCAATCAAGTCTGTGCCAGTCTTCCAGTTCTCCAAGCTGTATCTCTTTGATTGATCTGTTCTAATGGCTCTATTGGCTTTTTTCCCCCGCCACTCAGTATGTTTTTCACCTGGCTCGCATGATCGTATCAGCCCTTTCTGTCCTGTCGTTTGTTTTCCCCTGCAAATAAATAGCGCCACTTCTCCTGTTCTCTTCGTTCATATTAGCTCATCAGTTCAGTAATATTATAGTATCGCTTAATTTCCCCAGTTGTAAAGTGCTCGTGTGTTTTGTTTGTCTTGATTCTGATGTACCATGGCAGTCCCTCTCAAAGAGAGCATAATAATAATAATAAAAATTCATCTTCATATCTTTGTGTCCTCTTCACTGTCTTCGGAAATGATACCTTACGTGTGAGAGTCTCACAAGAGCAGCACCTCAAAACTGAATAAAGGATGTTGAGGGATATGTTGCTGGGAATGACAACTGGTCTTTAATTTCCGCTCCTTCCTGCTTCAGTTTCACCATTTCAAAACAACAACTTAGAATCATCAGCAGGTGCATTTTATATTCTTTGGTGGATGCTACACCGTGGGTGAAATACAATTAATCTGTTAATTGTACTCATTTCTGCATTTTTTTCCAATCCTTAAAATTGAGTTTATAAAACCTTGTTAGGTTATTTTGTTCTTATCGCTGTGGTATCTTCAGATAAGCATCCATCCATCCATTTTCTTAGCTGATTATCCTCACTGTCATGGTTCTGCCGGTCTAGCCCGGGCTGTGTGGGTTCCCGCTCGCTGATGAGGAGGCGCACACCTGCGGCTCATGCTGCTGATGAACTCCAGTGTATATATAGGACCCTGGGGATGACTGGTCCTTCGCCAGATTGTTGCAATTTATGCCCCGTTCCTGCACTCCGGTATCTCTGATCGTGAACCCGTGTGTACCAACCTCCGCCTGTTCTCCAGCCGACCCCGTAAGCCTGACTCCTTTAACACTCCTGCCTTCTTTGATCGATCTCCGGGTTCCGACTCCTGCCTGCCCACGGACCTGCTCTCTACGCCCGACGTCCTGACTACCGCTGCCGCACCTAACTGTCTGCCTGATCCCCGACCTTAGAACAATAAATGTTTTTCCCGAATTACCTCTGCGTCTCCTAACTCCTGCATTTGGGTCCTCCTTCCGCATCAATGGATCATGACAGAACTTTCTGGCCAAAACAGGACCCAGCAGGAAAGACTCAGTGTCGCCGGGACCGACGCAAGGTAGACCGACTGCCAGAGGACCAAGCCTGTCCGATCTGGGTAGGCTCCATGATGTCCTCCCCTTCCGTGTCACACGCTCCGCCTGCGAGCTATAAATACGTCCCGACGACGACCTGTCCAGCACCTCATATTCTTTTGGACTCTGATTTTTCGGACTATGAGGAGGACCTTGATTTATATGACCGGCTGCCTGACTACGACTCAGATTATTTCAACTATGAATCTCTTTGCCCGATCTTTAATCCCAGTCAGTTGTTTCACCTCCCCGCGTTTCCAGCTCCCGAGTGTCTTCACCCGGGAGGTCTGAATCCTCCAATCCGCTTGTGGGAACCCGCTTGGCGGCCAGAGGAGACGCCTAGGCCGGGTGCTCCCTTGTGCCTCCCGCTGCGCGGCAACAAAGACACCGTCCTCGTCCATCCACTCTTCACCGGCAACGGTTAAACCAGCAGACCCGCAGCTGGGGGTGAAGCTTCCAGCCCAGAGGGAGGAGGGGTCACTAAATCACGAGGTCTTTTATCGTGAAATGTGGGCGGAAATAGAGCGGCAGAGTGCCGAACTGGCGGTCCTCATGGCCCAGGTCTGGCAAGGATTAGAGAACCAGCCGAGCTACGCTGACGTCGTGGTTCCAACAGACTCACTGCTGACTCAAGTTCACACTGCAGTGGCGACAGATCCGCTACCGAGCAAGGTCCACGTCGCTGTGGCAACGGACTCCCGGACAAGTCATGCGCACACCGCAGTAGCAACGGACCCGCTACCAAGCAAGGGTCATGTCGCTGTGGCAACGGATCCACCGCCGCGCCATTCCCACGTCACTGTATCAACGAATTCACTGCAAGATCACGTGGCAGTGGAAACAGATCCGCCGCCTCGCCATGCTCACATCACGGTTTCGACAGGTGCGCTGGTGACCGATTCTCACGTCACCCATAGACTCCTTCCCCAGCTGAGCCCACGTCACGGCTGGCAGCAGATTCACTGCTGCGTCACACCTATGTTGCGGTGGTGACAGGTGTCCAGGCGACCGCCATAGGAAAAGGGTGGAATTGGCGATCGAGGATGAGCCTGCCAGAGCGCCTTCAACGTGTGTGTTCCCAAGGAACAAGACCCAGAACCGACTTGCAGAGGGCTTAAGTTCAGAGGCTCGAGCGAATTCTGATAAAGGGGCGAACTATTTTCCTCCAGTGAAGAGGAGGAGGACTTTGTCATTCCCGTCGCTCTGTGCCGTGCCCAGGAATGATCCATTCACGCCCCCTAGTGTCTGCCAGTTCTCCTCCGGGACTATGACTATGGACTATGAGCCAGTCGGTCTCCATCTGAAGGAGCCGACTCTCATTCAGGAAAAAGCGGCCAGTTCAGGAGTGGCAAGGTAAACACCAGAAGTGCAACAACGCAGCGTACTGCCGCCAGTGGTTTGTCGGAAGCCACTCTCCAAATCTCACGCTTCCATCCAAGAGGTGGCGATGGCGCCGCAGCCCATTCCTGCTTCTATATCAACCGACCCGTGGTCGACCCACGCTCCTGTCTCGTCGGCGACAGGTATTCTTCCGTCTGCCGTTCCTGTCCCGGCAGCAACAGGTATACTGCCTCCTCACATCCCGGTCTTGATGGTTCCCATCTCTCTCTCCTGCTTCAATGGCGACCGGTCCACGGCCATCTGAGGGCCATGCGACGACGGCCACTGAGCTTCGGCCACTTCCAGACCTCGCCTCGGCAGCGACTGATCACAGGCTGCCGCACGATGAAGCCTCTGCGGCGACCGCTCTCTGGCTGCCTCATGGCCTAGTTCCACTGGGGACTGATCCATGGCTGCCTCGTGACCGAGCCTCGGTGGCGACCAAACCCCGGTCGCCTCGCAACCACGGATTGGGAGGTCTTCGTCTGCAGCAGTTGCATGCCTTGGTCTGGTTCCTGCTTCGCCATTGGGTTCCTCGCCCCGTGGGGATCCTGGTGCTTGGCTTCCAGGTCATCTGCTGATCTGTCCAGCCGGATGCCTCGCTTCTGGTGGCCTGGACAGCCACCAGACAGACTAGGGTTGGGGGAGTGCCCTCCCCAGGACCCCCTTCCACCCGCCCCTGGACATGTTAATTTTTGTTTGTATGTGTGTGTTTCTGTCATTTAGGCACGTCTGGGAGCCGTGCCTTAGAGGGGTGGGGTTCTGTCATGGTTCTGCCGGTCCAGCCCGGGCTGTGCGGGTTCCCGCACAGTCGCACTGATGAGGAGGCGCACACCTGCGCCTCATGCTGCTGATGAACTCCGGTGTATATATAGGACCCTGGGGATGGCTGGTCCTTTGCCAGATCGTTGCAACTCATGCCCCGTTCCTGCACTCCGGTATCTCTGATCGTGAACCCGTGTGTACCGACCTCCGCCTGTTCTCCGACCAAGCCCGTAAGCCTGACTCCTTGAACACTCCTGCCTTCTTTGATTGATCTCCCGTGTACCGACTCCTGCCTGCCCACGGACCTGCTCTCTACGCCCGACGTCCTGACTACCACTGCCGCACCTAAATGTCTGCCTGATCCCCGACCTTGGAACAATAAACATTTTTCCCGAATTCCCTCTGCGTCTCCCGAGTCCTGCATCTGGGTCCTCCCTCCGTATCGATGGGCCGTGACACTCACAAGGGTCGCGGGGAGTGCTGGAGCCTATCCCAGCTGTGAACGGGCAGGAGGCAGGGTACACCCTGAACTGGTTGCCAGCAAATTGCAGGGCAGATAGAGACAAACAACCACACTCACAGTCACACCTAGGGGCAATTTAGAGTGTCCAATTAATTGTTGCATGTTTTTGGGATGTGGGAGGAAACCGAGTGCCCAGAGAAAACCCTCAAAGGCACAGAGAGAACATGCAAACTCCACACAGATGGATCCGGGATTGAACCCAGGACCTCAGAAATGTGAGGCCAATGCTTTCCAGCTAATCCACCGTGGCACCCATTCAGATAAGCAATAAATAATAAATACTGTGGGCCTTGCCTAAAACTCTACAAAACACTCCCAAAGTAGTCCATTGCAATAAAAAGCTGTGTGGATTCAAACAATTCTGAAGATTTTGGTTTCACTGAGAGTAAAACTGATCATTCGAAACGTAATTTGCGGCTAAGTGGTTGCGAAAAATTCCACTCTGTCGGTTTTAGGAAGTCTTTCTTTTTTCCACCTTTTAACTACAAATGTCCTTAGAGTTTAGTCCCTATATGTGGAACTTTACCAGATCTGTTTGTGGGTGGGAAATTTTTGGCTTAGCATCGAGATGTCTGAATGCTGCACTATCCCTTCCGAAAAATGTCGCAGTCAATGTCTCCAAATTCTCGCTGAAGAGTCAAGATGAATGGATGTGTAGCCAAGGCTGTTTTTAAAAAGAAAAGTAACTAACTCAAGGCCTCAAACTGGCATTGTTTTGTTTTTCAGAGGAGTGTGTGCTGTGAGCAACCAACACCCTGAATCAGGACACGTCACCACCTTGTAAAATTGACATGCAGTGAGAAGGTGGCGAGGCTGGATGAAAAGGATACATTTTGACAAGACTGGCTGTTGTGAAGAATGAGGATACGGTGGAGACGTGTGCTATGGCTTCATCAATAAAACAACCTCCAGAAGTTCTCCAGATTTGGGTGAAGCAACATGTGGCTTATTATTTAACGTTGTTTATTGACCACCCTGTTCCACGTTACTGTCAAAACAAAGTTGTAGGTTTCTGAACACAATGTGGAAAAACACCTTATTCGAACATGGGAAAACACTACGCACGGTGGTACCTTGAAATATGAGTGCATTGATTAGACCAGTTTCAGTCACTGCGAGATGGCGGCAGCAAACTTCACATCATTCCGCCACCATCAACTCACATTGGTTTCTCTTCAGTGGCGGAAGAACATCAGTTGGCGGGGTTAGGCGCGATTGAGCTGGTTTGCCAACTGCCAATAGAGCCCACAAAAGAAAAAAAAAGAAAGGACACTACGTTCTCAATTTCAAATATTTACATTGTATTGAACACACTTTTTTTTAAAATGTGATATTCTGTGGTGAAAGCAACTCAGGCTGGAATAATGAATTACATTTCCGTTTTTTAATCAGAAAGGGAATGCTGCCTTGTATATCTGTATTGAAAACTCATACGATGAACTACAATTACAAAAAAAAAAAAAATCAAATCTGCTGTGAATTGAAAATACTCAGGGTTATTACTATATTCACAAAGGGGTGTGTACAACGAATTAAACAATTTCGGTAGCCCTTTGAGCATAATCTAATTTGCTGCCTTGCTGAGAGCAATAACTAGTGTAGAAGATATACGCTGACAATGGGACAAATAGGATTGTGATAAGTTCTATAAGATGATTACGAGTTTTTGTCATACTTTACATTCACATCGGGGGTTAGCTGAGGTGACCAGTAAAAAATTCTTTGGTTCCCTTTGCACTTTGAGTCCACTCCATCAAGGCAAACTAGCCTTGGTTTTGGGTCCTTCTATTTGATATGTGATGCGTATTCCATCCTTTTCCTGCCGACCCTGTGAACTCTGCTCTTTTCATCACTCCCACTTTGATGTGAATGTTTCAGCTCTGGTCTTTTAGCGCTCAAAAAACAGACTCAACTGGTCAGAAAACATATCGTCCGTGTTGTATTTGTACTTGGCGTGCCGAAATCATATTTGTTTTATTAGAGGTTTCTTTTTTTTCATATGTTATGTCATGTTAGTCGTGTCTGTTCTTTGAGAGCTTAGTCACTCTTCCTTTCACACATTGAAACCCACAAAGCATGTGGGTGCTCATCAATGTACTACTGTCATCTCTCTTTTTTTTTTTAATATGCGCCTGTGGCTCCTTCAAACAAAACCATCTTTGCTTACCCCCAAGTCAATTGGCCTGGTTACTGCAACTTTAACTACTGTACTACAAAATAGAAATCGATACACAAGGATGAATATGCAGTTGCACACAAATCTGGTTCAAAATCTTTCCATAAGATGGGAAGCTGTATCATCCATCCATCCATTTTCTGAACCACTTATCCTCACAAGGGTCGTTAGAATGCTAGAGCCCATCTCAGGCATCTTCAGCCAGGAGGCGAGGTACACCTTGGACTGGTTGCCAGGCAATTGCAGGGCACATAGAGATAGACAACAGTCGCATTCACAATCACGCCATCGGGGGAATTTAGCCTGTCCAATTAATGTTGCATGTTTTTGGGATGTGGGAGGAAACGGGAGTGCCTGGAGGAAACCCATGCAGGCACGGGGAGGACATGCAAACTCCACACAGGTGGGACTGGGATTTGAATTCCGGTCCTCAGGTTGATGCTCTAACCAGTTGCTCCACCATGCTGCCGGAGAAGTACCATATTAGGGCAAAACACAGTGAAGCACACAATTGTCTTTTTTTTTTTTTTTTTTTATCAGCACAAAAAAGAAAATTCTCTTGCTCCACTGTCAAATTAAGATTGATGATTTCAGCTGTTTCTTCTTTGCAAAGCTTCGTTCTGTCCTGGATATTTTCTTGAGATTCATAAATAGTGTTTTTTTCTGCTTTGTGATACATGTTTTGTCGTTATTATTATTATTTTTATTATTATTACACTTTGTGATATGGAGAAGGAGGTTCGCAAAGAGGGCATACACATTGCACTTCCACTAAATCTTGTCATATGTCATCTGCAACATTGATCTCTTGTCTTTTGTCTTTTTTTTTTATCATCTTACTGCTTGCGCTGGCACTTTGACAAAGAGAACATTTCCTCAAGGAAAAAAGAATCCCACTGATAACAGAGAAGGAGTGCTGGGGAAATATGTAATGGGAAAGATAACGATATTGCTTTTTTCTCACTGATAATGACAATATTGACAAAGCAATTTTTTTTTAGAAATTTCACCAACATAGCCAGCCAGCTATTTCAAAACAGCCAATATTATAAGTTGAAGCATAAGGTTAATTGCCACTAAAGGAATTTGATGACAAATATAAACTTAACATTCTCTTTAAATGACTGAAAATGTCAATAAAACCTTTGTCACTTTCCCATCGAAAGTGTTCAAATGTTTCAGGTTTGGAAGTGGAATCAGTTAACAAATTGATGCAGTGGTTTTTGCCAAATACTTCAAATAAGAAGCAATCAGAAATAAAGCCTAACCTCCTCGGAAGAAGCAATAATCATTCTTATCATCTGTGCAGCTGGGTTGCGAGGAAAACAATATACTCCACCCTCCTCATTGTCTGCAACGAGGATATGTAAATGGGAGTGTGCATGGAAAACGCAGACAACAAGTCAAAGGCGAGAGCAGGATGTGAGTGTGAATGCACAATTACGGCCTGCAGCACATTTTGGGACTTTGTCTCAGTCAAGATGACAACTGACTTGTTTCGCGTGCCACTGACAATTAACCGCGCATCCGCCGGCAGCCTTTCAACACTGAGATGATGGAAAACTAAAAAAAAATTCACGCTTCTTAAGAAGTTGCTTTGCTCAATCTTTTTTTTTTTTTTTTTATATATTTTTGGGACAGCTTTAATTTGATCTATGTCAAAAGTAGATGCATTAAAGCTGATTTCAGCTACACATTCATACAAGGACGATCTTGCTCGCTAGTTGCTAACTGGTATGAGACTGAGCGGATCCAGCCCATCACAACTTTTTACGTGGCCCAGTTAACCAAGCAAAAAAAAAAAAAAAGAAAGAAAAGTAAAAGTATTCAGTCTAATTGTGGTTCAAATATCCATCCATCCATTTTCTTTGCCGCTTATCCTCACAAGGGTTACTGGGAGTGCTGGAGCCTATCTCAGCTGTCAACGGGCAGGAGGCGGGGTACACCCTGAACTGGCTGCCAGCCAATCACAGTGGACATAGAGACAAACAGCCGCACTCTCGCCTACGGGTAATTCAGAGTGTCCAATTAATGTTGCATGTTTTCGGGATGTGGGAGGAAACCCATGCAGGCACGGGGTGAATATGCAAACTCCACAGGAGGAAACCGAGTGCCCAGAGAAAACCCTCAAAGGCACAGAGAGAACATGCAAACTCCACACAGATGGATCCGGGATTGAACCCAGGACCTCAGAACTGTGAGGCCAATGCTTTACAAGCTGAGCCACTGTGACACCAGTTCAAATATATCACTACTTCCTGCAAGATGATGAATAAAATTCATGCAGATATAGGATCAGATGAACTTTCACTTTGAAGTAAAATTTTTTTCCACCATAATAAAATGTTAACACGCATTTCAAAATATAATTTAATACAGTAATTCTAAACTGCCTCCCTCATGTTATATGTTATATTTTGAAATAAGAGAGATACCAAGTCAAATTCAATGTTATTCACCTTTAAAATCTTTCAAAACTAAGTATTTCCCCCGGAACTGTTATGTTTTTATGTGCAATACATTTTAATGAAACCTTTAAGTACTTTTTTCCCCCTACATGTAATTTTGATATTGTTTGGGTTTGTCACATGCAATGTAATGAATGTGTGCAGTATCAATGCAGCTGTTGACCTTTTTTAAAGTATTGTGAAGTCTCAGTCAAACTGCAATTGAAGGAGCTGTATCATAATTACATAATCTAATGACTTTATTTGAGAACTGAGAGGATGAATATTAATCACGGAACATGCTGCACCTTCCGCCTCAACAATGAAGTTAAACATTTCATAGGCAGTAAACCACATATTATATTCATTTGTAGTCGGGCCTGTGGCCAGGCCCATTAGCAAGTAACGCGAACCCCTTAGAGGAATAGTCGCCTTCTTAGCTGCCAAATGCGTCACAATATTCTGTAATTATGTCATTGTGCCATTTGGTGCTGGCATCAAAGCACCAAGACAAAGACAGGTGTGTTGAATCCCCCCCCCCCAAAAAAAAGATGCTCCAAAAACAAAATAGCTGTGGAGTATTATTTTCTTAATTCTGAAAAGTAGAGCAGATCAAACAACGCTGACAAGCACGCAGGACCCCAAGGAATTGTTATCCAGCATACGCCCAATTTAGTGGCTTATTCGGCACATAATCTTCACAGTCGACATACATTTTATTGTACGTGCGCAGCTGCTGTTAGTGAGATTCCAGGTGGGTTGCACACGCACGGCAAGCCGACATGAATTGAATCTCCTGATCGAGCCGCCCCGTCTTCCCCCTTCCAATGCAATCTTTTTGTCATTGCCTGCCAATTATAATTCCATTCCCTTTCCCGATAACTGTATTGCCTCTCTCTGATTTACTGTATGTGGAGAGGTACACATACAGATAATTACACGGTAGTAACAGCAAACAGCATGCTGCTGCCGCCGAATAGGCATACGCAAGAGATGAGGTCAAAGAGCTCAGCCTTGGATTATGGCTCACCTTGGCCTGTGTCTCAGCCCTCATTTTGTCTCAGTGTATGTTGATCTGTAGCCTCCTGGTGGTTGTTGGGTTTATTTATCGTCAGAGTTTGGCGAACCCTTTGAAAAGAAGACCCTACACTTGGGGTGTTTAGTTTTTCCTGCAAGGTCTCATTTCAGAAGAAACGAAGGATGCATTCCTCACACTTAAACCATTATATCAAGCAATTATAATATGGTCATATATCATTGGGCCAAAAACTCTTTGGTCAATTTCACTTTTTTTTTTTTCCCACAAAGCCTTACTATCAGTCAGTCACCAACATGGGTCTGTCATTTTTACAAATTATTGACCAATCTAAAGTGTTGAAAATAGCTTGTTCTCTTTGACAATGCAATGTTAATGAATCAAACATGCTTTCTTTCTTTCTGTCTTTCCTTTTTTCCCCCACCTGACGGGACTGTCTATTAACACAACAGCAGGAGTGATATCAGCATGCTACCAAGTCACTCACAATATTTTGGAACGTTCAACGAGAGCTTAGTTCCTTTAGTTTTAAAATGCACCGAAGTGAATTCCAAACAGCAGTTGTGGAGTACATAAATTATTGCTTGCCTATTTCAGTGTGAACTTTTGGGAATATGAAGTAAATAAGCATTTATTGGGGGTGACTTGTAAGCCGTGTACAGTTAGTTATTTTATTATTTTGGTAATTCTAAACAATAATTTCAAAATTAAAACCAAATTCAATTTACAACGTACCATACTGCAATTGCTTTACTTCCCATCCAGTGAAGAACAGTCCAAAACCTCATGCAGCTCTTTTGCCCGTTTGCCACCCTTTTGAACAGTGAACGGTGTCGAGATAACTGCACTTTACAACAGCGTCACCTCTTGTGCTCATCCAGAGTGCGCAGCCTCTTGTTTTGAGGATGGAAGGACGGGTGGAAACTCATAAAGCCCGTCTACTTATGGGACACATAAGTAAACTGGCCGGCCTTTGCGGCTGTTGCCTAGTTACAGCCTACACATTGTTGCCAGAGTTTTATTTTGTATTCTTCTACAGCTGAGGTGAGAGACGTTGAATCGTCCTTACCACATTCAAGCAAGTGTTGATTATGTCAAATGGGTTTTATGTTGGCTAGTTTACGCACGAAATAGGGGCAAAACACAGATAAGAAAAACAAAGGAGACATGAAAGCAACATAAAAGTTGGAGTTTTCATATGAATGTTATTTGACAGCTGCTTTCATTGTTCGCATTTGAAATACATTCCAAGAAGCCGCTTTATCTTCCTCATTATATTTTCACCACTTTATTATGTGTCATATTTGTTGTCACTGTCTATTCAATTCTTGCTTTTTTTCATGTGTTTTAACAGCCTCCTTTTGATGAATTTTTAATTATGCATCTATTTGCTATTCATAAGATGTGTCCTTCACAACTCAAATAGGACAAGAACAGTCTGTGGAAATCTGAATATTTTTGCAGTAGTGCTTCCTGAGAATACCACAAGTGCACTTTATTGTCACTGGAGCCAAAGAGGCCAATCTTTGGAGGTGTCAGCAGGATTTGAGAAATGCAAAATGCATCCCAATGGCATTGTCCGCTTGTTTATGATACTGAATGTATCACGGAAGTGGTTTTATAAGACAATCAATCTGGATCCAATATAAGACTAATTCTCAATTTATTTTCCTTTGAATTATGTTAAATAAACAGAACCTGTATGAGACAAACTGTTAGGACTGAATACAAATAGAAGAAATACATGCAGGCTACTCAAGTTTATTTATGTGACCCATTATCACAAAAGTAGTCTCAAAAGGACATCATTGGACCAACAGTTTGCAAAAGTTAGGTGGACTGATCCCTCTTCCTCCATGACAAAACTGCAATGGATGCCGGGTAGACAACATTGTTGCATGGTATGATGGTGTGCGGTATGGTTTTGGTTAAAACTGCACAAGAGTCCATTTAATGAAATGAAGTGCTGCAGTTGGAGCCCTCCGGGGAAGTAGTTCTCCTCAGCGCTTGTCTCGGTTGGTTGATGCAACGAGAGCCTCACCATCTAGCTCACTCTCGAAGTGGAGTGGGGAAGGAAAAGCAGCAGGGGGGAAAAAGGCCTAAATCCAGATGCCAATGGGTGAGGCAAAATCTTTTAAAGTCAGATTATTGGGATTGGCTCCAGCACTCCTACAACCCTCGTGAGGATAAGCGGGTAAAAAAATAGATGGATGTATTTCCACAATGAATTGGGATCTTGACAATTCAATATTTGGACAAACTGAACTGAAATAGGACACTAAATTTACAAAAAAAAAAACCATGTCCAGGGAACAGTATTGTCATGACAATGGTAATGAGCTCAAGCCTTGATTATAAGCAGTATACAATTAAAATGATGAGATGTCCTAGATTAGCTAGTGGTTTTACACTGTGCTACTAAATTTTAGTCTCTTTTAAAGAAAGTCATGTGAAGTGAGTCTACTAAAAAGTCACTTTGTAGTGTTTTATTTTATGTTTAGTTTGACAGTACACTATGGGTGCTGTATTTTTTTTATGGAGTAAACATGTCACTAGAGCACAAATGAGTAACATTTCCTGTCGCTTACCTAAAAAGTTGCACGTGGGAACTGTCATGCTCCTGGCATCCTCCGCAGGCTGGGCGTGGTTAGCCAATTAGTCGGCACACACCTGCACCCCTTATCGGCTGATTACACCCGGTACTTATAGGACACGGGGGACAACTAGTCCTCCGCCAGATCGTTGATTCCCATGCCTCGTTTCCGCACTCCCGTATACCTGACCTACCGTGTACCGACCCTCGCCTGTTCCCTGACCATCCTAGTAAGCCTGCCTCTTCTGATACTGCTGCTTTTCCTGACTGACTCGCTGATCATTGACCACGGACCGAATAAAGGCTTTCTGTACACTACTGCTTACCTCTGGAGTCGTGCATTTGGGTCCGCCCTCGAGCCTCGTTCGTGACAGGAACTCTCTGTACGCACCTCTGTACTGTACCGAACAAATCTGAATACGAGTATATTTTCTATAAACCACCCACACTGTGTCCGCGAACTGTCAGATGAGAATGACTTTACTGCTTTATATGGAGAAAGAATTCAGTATGTCATTCAGACACAACCTAAATATGTCATGAAATCTGAAACACTTTCTTGTTGTTATAGGAGTAAGCAAGAATTATATGTCAAGCACACGTGTTTTCTTTTCTATGCTGCTCACGATTCAATTTTCATTTAATAATGAGGCATAACATAATGATCTTCTGATTAGTCTACGTGAGTCACCTAATATGACACATTGATGGAGCTGGCCACTTCTCAAATCATTATTGGATGCGTCCACTTAGAGCTAATCTGCTCATGAATTTGGGATAATTAGTGCACACACAATTTAGAAGAATGGGATTAATTACACTATTTTTTTTTATCTTTGTTTGGGAAAAGACCACTATCAAGAAGATCAACCTCACAAATGTATTAAACTCTCATTTTTCATCACCAAGAAATGAAATATTTGGGAGGGTGCCGAACAGAATCCTCTTATCTCCACAACCACCACTTTTCAGGAAATAACCCCCCCCCCAAAAAAAAAGCATTCTGATTGCATTGTCACAAAGAGCAAGCCCGAGATCATATCAAATGGTCCGCTTCCTGTTCAATTTTGTCCATTGGATCTTAAGACTTTTTCATTCATCATGTTATGATAGACACTCCACAGAAACGGGTGTACTGTCTGGGGTGCTACCAAGTGAGTCCATTCAATTAATGCTTTTGACGTCCCTAGGATATAAAATTCAAAAATTTTTATCCCGCCCAAAAATGCCCCGCACATTTATTTATTAGAATATTTAAGGAACATTTTTTTTGCACTTTACATAATTTTTTTTATTTAAATAATCCTAAACGCTGGAAAAACCTGCCCCCGCTTCCTAAAATTAGACTTCACAATGAAATATAATTGTTTACATCTTTAACAAATTATATCATTTTTTTTACATCTTCATGTCTTTCTTTATCCTAACTATCCTATCAGGGTCGCCTCAGCGTGTCATCTCAGATCAACACACACACACACACACACACACATATATATATATATATATATATGTTTGGCACAATTTTTACACCGGATGCCCTTCCTGACACAACCCTTCTCAGGGAGTGGAGGCTCCACTGGGATACAAACCCACAACCCCTGGTTTACCAAACCAGTGCTCTCACCACTGAGCTACGGGGCCTCATCCTAGACGTTTATAATCTTGAAAAAATATTTGTTACAATTACATATCATTCACGCCCCTGAATTTTTACTGAGTCCTAACAAATTGAAAAATTCTGAACATTCCACAAGTCACATGGTCCAAATGAAGTTGCACCATTTTGATCCTGTGGAGGCTACGGGAAGGCCTGAAGTTAGTACACATGTTTCTTTTCCTGTATATTTGGTGACATTTCAATGATAAGCTGTCCTTTGTTGTATCATAAAACAGCGTAAATGTCACGTGACTGAATTTGATGTAAAGTATTTGTTAATTCAATACTAAAAAGCTGTCACTGTTACTTTCAGTGGTGTTACTCCACTGAGGAGTTTCAACACAATAAAATGATGGTATAACAAAATACAGTGAGATGGGCCAATACAGATTTTTAGTAGTGGTTGCTAAATTTACCGTGTCTAATTTATTATGAGATTTAGAGTAGAAAAATATGATTCAAGTTGATACTGAGAGTTAAAACATGTAAGCGGCACCAATTTGAGGGAATAGCCCATAAACATCTCCTGGGTACATGTCGTCTGATCAAATGTGACCCAATTTTTCTCAAACAAGGGTGCATATTTTTATAAAGTCAAATTGTAAGTGGAAGCTAACCCATCTACACTCATTTATTTGATTGTATGATTTGCTGTTTCCCGTGTGGTCGACCACTCAGGTAAGAAAATCAAGCTAAAAATGATGCTGATTGGCAGGGGTCCTTTGAACGCTTCACGGAGATCTGGAAATAAACACCTTTTGACCAACAGATATTCGACGGTGACATTTAAGCCTTGAAGAGAGATTGCAATCTACGTTTTGAGACCTGCTCCGATTTCCTCGAATGGAATGGTTAACCTTTGCCTTTCCAGTTAGTTTTGTTGAATATGTTGATGAAATTAGCTTTTGTATGATATTTTTGCACTGCGCCCGGTGAGTCAGCCGTAGCTCCGAGCAGATGGTTGTTGGAGTGGTGCGAGAGGCACGCTTGATATTCATCAGGAGAGTTGACCTCGGCCATGATGTGCCCCACTGGCGGTTCACCCTCACTTAATGAATAGAAATGCCAAAACAAGACAAAAAGCCCTTTGCTGCAACGCCCAGTTTTCCTCTGTTACGCTCCTGCTGAAGGAAAACAGACCGGTCGTGATTCTGTCATGAAGGTTTTGAGCTTAGATTGTGTCGTTTATGGTCATTCCCCGTGAATGATTTTGAGCTTGCCACAATTTTTGTGGTGAAAAACTCGTTTCGTAGTAGTTTGGGGTAACAAAGTGTTATTAATTACATTAACATAATTTGGTCACTAAATAACATAGCCAATTCAAACTCCATCCATCCATTTTCTGAGCTGCTTATCCTCACAAAGGTCACGGGGGTGTTGGAGGCAATCCCAGCTACCACCGGGCAGGAGGTGGGCTACACCCTGAACTAAAAGTTGTTTTTTCTTTCTTTGTTTTTATTTTTAGGGTGAAGAATGGCATTCACAAGCAATGAAAATGTATTTTGTGTGCATTTGATTAATAAGTAGAGATTTGAAGATGGTATGAAAAAAAAGCAAAGAGAAAGGCAAAAAGGTGCACACATTGAACATTTATGAACCTTTGTGAAATATGTTGCTGGAATTTTCAGATATCTTTCATTTTTTAAGAGTCTATGACAAAAGTTACTTGAACACCCTTTAAGAACTGAATAACAGGAGAGTGCTCCTTTGACTATACAACAGAACCTCCAAAGCTGAACCCAAACCATTCGGTAATGCTGGAGAACTTCCACACAGAATGACTTCCAAACTTTAAAGCAAAATTTCGTTAACGGAATATTTTTTCTTTCACATTGTTTTTAAATTGTATTCCACTCGGGATCTAAAAAGGCCATACATGATCAAATTACTACTTTCTTCTCTTTAATATTGTAGGTTTTATTTTGGTGCAGCTGTCTATGTGTCGAGTACACAGGGAGAAATGTCATTTTAAATTTCTTCTTGATAAATGCCGTATTGGCAATATTTTTTTTTCTTTTAAAATGTGGGTAACACCCCCCCGCCCCAAAGTTTCGTACTTGTTTCTCTAATGAATTCCATGCTGGTTATTATATTTGCAGCCACGCGCTATTTAAGTCAACCTTTTTTGTAGCAATTTCTGGTGGCTTCAAAAAAAAAAAAAAAAAAAAAAAGAAACGAAAAGGGAAAGGGAAAATACACTTGGAGGTATTCCTTGAGATGCGTACTGAGCTGAGTTCTGAAATGTAAAACATTTTAAGGAAGGAGCATTACTACAAAATAGCTATCTAGATAGTAACGTCCTCTCTCCAAGATGTGCTCCATTACTCTTTTTGTCTTAGGAGGATGGCCTATTTTTACAAAAGTAAATGTACATGCTACATTCTTGCTAGTCTAATTAAAAGCTGGTAAAATGCAAATGAGAAGGCAATTAAAGGCACTACACTGCTTTGTTCGTCCTAATCGTAAGCAGTGCAAAGAGACCAAGACGTTCTCTCTTAGCACACACGCACACGCACACACATGCACACACCATCACAAGTTACTGATACATCAGAATAAATCCCCTTCTTTTTCATTGACGTGCCCTATTGTAACACACATGCACACACGAGGTCACACACGCATGCGCACGCACCTACACGTACACAGACACACAAACACAACGTAAAGATAATTAGTGACGTTTTCTTTAAAGCACCTGGCTTAGGTCTACCTGGCACCCCCCCGACACCCTCTCTCTCGCTCTCTCACAAGCACACACACACACGCACGCACACGTACACACAGTGTCCACCTGGTACGCTGTATGTATGGATGTGATACCTGTGAGAATGTGTCACACCGCAGGGTTCCCATAATATTAAAGTCCTATGAGTGTGTACGCATATACGTATGCGTGTTTGAATGTATCTGTTATTGGCTTTGTCCCTGCTAGTTTCTTGTACAAGAATACAGTCATAACGTGCACTTTGAGAGGTTTATTTATAAAGGCCTTCAGGTTTGCGTGTGTGTGCGCATGTCCACACGCATGTGTCTAGTGTCCATGCACTCATCCATGCGAGTGATAGAAAGAGAGGGGAAAACCTATTGAAGTTTCTTTGGACATGTGAAAATGTAATTAAATTTCCTTCTGATAATTATTGCTCCCATTGTGTATTTCTGTAATTGCCGGCCGCCTTTGTAACGCACGCCGTATCTCAATTAGTCGCCGAGGTGCATTGTCAACTTGAACAAATAACCCCTCTTCCTGATGCCTTTTTGTTACCCTCAGGAGAAAAATATGAATCAATAGGGTGAGATGGTTGTAATTACCTTTTACTACAGTAATAGAGGTACAGTTCAGTTTGGTGCATGACACTAACTGAACAAAGAAAAAGAAAAAAACCCACAGGAAAACACATGACACAAATGTTTTCAAATTCGCTCTCCATCATTGCGTCTTCCGTTTTATTTTTTGGACCAATATTTTTGCGTCAGGCTTGTAATTTGTGACACCCCATGAACTGTTCAAACAAAGATGATACCTGTGAGAAGGTGTCACCCTGCTCTGTTCCCACTGCGGGTTGGATTAGCTGGCTGCTGTGTGTGGATGTGTGTGTGTGCTAGTGTATCTGGTGAAATATTGTGTACGCCGTACAACCGCTGTATGGCTGTATACAGTGGGAAGTTGATAGAATGGAGAAATTGGGGGACTAATTTGTCCTTGCTGATGCATTTCCAAGGCTTTTAAAATGTGGAATATAAGCATTTACCACTGAAAAATATCAGCACAACAGTAGCTCTGAGTGAGGTTGTACAGGTCGCCCTGCGGATATTTGGCTGCCCCCGTTCTTCACTTGACGATCTCCACCCTTTCAGTTGCCTTGGGAATATCAAGAGGATTCTCCAGGATTCATCACACCTCTGTCACAAACTGTTCCAGGTCCATAGAGACTAAAATAAAAAACAGTTTATATGCCATTACCATGTTAAATGTTGTTAAGTTGATCTAATGCACTTTAAGACTTCACCTATTTCCTAGATGCCAAAACACCAGTATGTGTGAGTGTAGGGCCACCGAGATGCTCTACCATTACATGGTTATAATTTAGATCAGACGTAGGCAAATGTTTATTTCCAAGGGCCACAAACAGAAACATGGATGTTTGCTTGGGCCACTTTGCCTTTCTTAACCTTTAGTTTATTTAACACGCTAAAACTGCTGCAGATCTGCTAAAACTGCTAAAAATCAGCAAAGCAATCGTATACATTATAGATTTATTGATAGAAAAAAACGAAATGATGGAGCAAAAAGTCAAGGATTTTTGTGTGGCCTATTGCCCTGTGCCTGACTTGAATAGATCTGCCCCTGGAGTGTGTATCAGCACAATCACAATCTCCATATTCAAAACAAAAGCAATCAGTACCAAGGTGACCTTGACATGAAGTAGAAAGTGGAGCAATTAATTACGATTGCCAGGTCTCTTGCAGAATTATGTGTGGGAACTAAGAATGGCTCAATAACACTTTATTTTTCAGCACGAATATGAGGACAAGTATGTACAATTGACTACTTGCTGAGTACAAATGCTTGACCGGGGTTCATCAACCTTAATTTGCAGTTGCTTAAAAGTGTAGGCATCTATGTTCTTAAAGTACCTGAGCATTTTTACAAGTACAGTACAGAGTATTGTAAAGAGGTCCTGTCCTGTAAGGGCACATTTCTAGTGGGAGTGGGAGCAAATTTGTTCTCATTCACCTTATCTCCTGTCTTTTACAGTGCAGAAACAAAGTAGTCCAATGCAGGAAAATGGGCTGGGTTAAGCGTTAATTTTAGTATTTGATGTGGTCTTCTAAAAGAAAATGGCAAAAATGGTACCCAGGCCATAGTTTGGCTCTCTCGGAAATTGCCTTTGTACTCTATCTAATTACACCATCCAACCCAGCATTTTACGCTATACGGTATACTTAGGTTATCTTCCTTTATTCTAAAAATGCAAGCATGCATCTATTGTGAAAATACAGTCCAGCAAGAATCTGTATCTGTCTTTCTAGGTACCATCCACGCAAGTGGTTTTCAAAGTGCGGGGAATGCTTCACTGGGAGAATGACAAAGAAACTCAGGGGATGCACAACCCTTGAGAAAAAAAACAGAAAATATTTTCCAACATTCATTTTACGCTGACTTTATATTTGTTCAAGGTAATTTTTTTCATGTTCCTAAAGTAAGAAAGGAGACAGATTCTGGGGTGAGCAGAATATGCCAGAAAATTAGTTTGGTAAAAAGCAATGATGTTAAAAGAATTTCTCCTGAAGGTATTAAAGTGTAAAAATGCAGCAAGGTTATTTGGGTGTCAAAAACTTTTTGCTGCTTTGTTCTCTTCGTGCCTGTGTGGGTTTTCTCCAGTTACTCTGCTTTGCTTGCACATTCCAAAAACACGCATGGTAGGTTAAATGAAAACTCTAAATTCCCCATAGGTGTGAGTGCCAATGGTTATTTGTTTCTATGTGCCCTGTGATTGGCCGACAACCAGTTCAGGAAGCACCCACCTCTCACCTGGGGTCAGTTGGGATTGGCTTCAGACACTAGTGAGGATAAGTGGTACAGAAAGTTGATGGAGGGATGTTAACATTATACAATGTTCATTTAGGTGTGAAAAAAGGTGATGAATAGGGGGTGTGGTGCTGCATGCATAAGTCTGGTGTGGCGGAAAAATATGTGAGAATAGTACAGGACATGTATGATGGGAGCAGAACAGTGGTGAGGTGTGCTGTAGGTGTGACAGAATTTAAGATGGAGGTGGAACTCCATCAGGGATAAGCTCTGAGCCCCTTCCTCTTTGCTGTGTTAATGGATAGGCTGACAGATGAGGTTAGACTGGAATCTCCTTGAACTATGATGTTCGCAGATGATATTGTGATACGCAGTAAAAGCAGGGAGCAGGTGGAGGAATAATTAGAAAGATGGAGGCATGCACTAGAAAGGAAAAGAGGAATGAAGATTAGCCAAAGTAAAACAGAATATATGTGCGTGAATCAAAGGGGTGGAGGGGAAAGAGATAGTGAGGGTGGACGACGTCAAATACTTGTGGTCAACAATCCAGAACAATGGTGAGTGTGGTAAGGAAGTGAAGAAACGGGTCCAAGCAGGTTGGAACAGCTGACGGAAGGTGTCTGGTGTTCTATGTGACAGAAGAGCCTCTGCTAGGATGAAGGCAAAAGTTTATGAAACAGTGGTGTGGCTGGCCATGATGTATGGATTACAGACTGTGGCACTGAATAGACAACAGGAAGCAGAACTGGAAGAGGCAGAGATGAAGATGTTGAGGTTCTCGGTCAGAGTGAACAGGTTGGATAGTATTCGAAATGAGCTCATTCGAGGGACAGCCAAAGTTGGATGTTTTGGAGACAAGGTTCGAGAGTGCAGACTTCGATGGTTTGGACATGTCCACAGGTGACAGAGTGATTATATTGGTAGAAGGCTGCTGAGGATGGAGCTGCCAGACAACACAGCGAGAGGAAGACCAAAGAAAACGTTGATGGATGTTGTGAGGGAGGACATGAGGACAGTAGGTGTTAGAGAGAAGGATGCATGAGATAGGCTTAGATGGAAAAAGATGACACGCTGTGGCAACCCCTAATGGGACAAGCCGAAAGGAAAAGAAGAAGAAGACGTTTCAGTGAAATGTGCAGCAATACATACATACTGCATGTACAGTATAAATAATGTACACTGCAAAAGTATGAGGCGTCTCACTATCCCAAAAATAATCCTTCGTTCAGCAGCCAGAACGATGTTGATCTTTGACTGGAGTGGGAGCAGTTGGCTGAAATGAAAGAAGACTGGGACGTATTTCAAATATCCCTCTTCACATCACACCATCAATTTCTGTCTTTCTGTGCAATTACGGCAAGCGGGGAGTGAAGGTTGCTGCAGTTCAAAGTAGATACGTACGTCTTACATATCAATGACACATTTTCCCTTCAATGGAAAGGAGCGGGGTGCATTAAGCACTTTGTTAACAAGCAATTTTTAAGTTTCGAGTTGTAGCTTGATCCATCTATCTTTTTACCTGAAAACCTCTGGTAGTGCCTCTTGAGAAATCAACACATGTCTGCACACCATATAAAATACAAGACAAGATCAGTTATCCCCATTAAGTAGAATGGCATACATGACAGCGCCCCAATTTAAATATAATATCAAAATTATTTTTATATGGAACCTGTTCAGGATCGTGGACAGCTGGAGACGATACCACCTGAGTTTGAGAAGAAGGTAGACTATCACACTCTAGCCTGATCGCCATCGCAATCAGTAGATTATCCATACGATTTTTTGTTATTGTTATTCACCCATGGGGCTCAGCCGAGCACAGCCCGAAAGGATAACATGGGTTTCTCTTCCCATGGACTCACCTCCTTTGGGAAGGGCCATAGGGGTCTATCTATCTATCTATCTATCTATCTATCTATCTATCTATCTATCTATCTATCTATCTATCTATCTATCTATCTATCTATCTATCTATCTATCTATCTATATCTATCTATCTATCTATCTATCTATCTATCTATCTATCTATCTATCTATCTATCTATCTATCTATCTATCTATCTATCTATCTATCTATCTATCTCAACCTTTTTACACCAGGAAAGGTATCACTGCATTTTGTTTGGGGGCCGTACACGAACAAATATCATATGCTGGAATGACTTTTGCGCTTAAAAATGATCAGCCTTGTCATTTTGGGCCTCAATAACAAAAACGATGAAGCACAATTCAAGTCAACATTTGTTTTAGCCCACGGAGAAACTGTCCAAAGGCCCAAATTAGCAGAGTGTGCTCAAGCAAGTTGAATCATGCACACCACCCACAAGTTATTTTTCACCTGCTGCCTACCTTCATCAACAATAGTGAAGCAGAGCCGAGGATCAGCACAAATACAGACACAACAGAGAGCACATGGCCGGCCGTGCTCCTCAGCTTAACCTTTGTCCTTCCTGATGAGGCCTACTGTTTTGGCGAAAGCGCGCCGCGCTCAGCGCAAGTCGGACACCATACGGACACAATGGCAACTTTCCCTTCCGCTCACTCTGAGATAATTGGCTCGCTTGGGATAAACCTGGCCCATAAACAAGTGCAGATTGCCGCACAATGAATGCCAGTTAGTTTTCTATCCGACCTGCTGTGATGTCATGCAAATGGAGACATCGAGTAAGCCTCCAGAGATGCGGACCTTTGTATGCCTTGCAAGCCCGTCAGCTGCTTTCCACCAGCTGCCAGATTGCACCACAACAAGTCACTCAATATCCAGCAATTAAGTCGATTAGCATATTTTATTTACATGAAAAAAGATTCATTTTTTATATTGCATTATTCTGATCATATCAAGTAGTTCTGGTTTATTGCCGAGGTCAGGGCCCACACCGATGTGAAATCTGTGAAGTAGCCACCAATTTTTTAAAAATTATATCCCTATGAATCTCCCCAGAATCTTATGAATTCTCCCCATCCTCCCCTCTACCAAGCACTTATAAACACTTTTTATACTCTTAAATATCTTTTAAACTCTTAAAAATAAAGTAATGCACAATAGTGCTGTAGTGCAGTACTGCCTTCTACCATCTGAAGCACATATTCAGAGTGAAGGCTTGCATGTGTCAAGCAGACCAGGAGAAGCTCCTGCATGCTTTTATCTCAAGTAGACTTGACTATTACCAGTGCACCATACCATTACGCCTTGTATAGGTCTTCTGACTGGACTCCCCAAAAAGAGCATTAAACCCCTGGGGCTCATTCAGAATGCTGCAGCTCAGGTTCAGACCATAATAAAAAGTTCAGAGCATATGATTCAAATTAAAAAAGTCCCCATACTGCCTCCCAGTCAGCTTTGGAATAAGATTTAAAGTTCTGCTACTGGTCTATAAATCACTCATTGTTTTAGGCCCTGAATACATGAATGGAATGCTAATGGCATGTAAACCCAGTAGGGTTCTGAAATTTAGAGAGTCAGGCCAAAGAGTGGAACACACAGTCCAAAGCAAACATGGTGAAGCAGCATTTAGCTATTATGTTGCACAAAAATAAAAGAAGTTGCCAAAAGAAGTGATATCATCCCAAAGTGAGTGTTTTCAAATCCAGATAAAAAAAAAATCAAGTTTTTTTTCCCTATCTGTATAAGTGTTTATAAGCTGTTTTTTCTGCACATTGAGTTACCTTTTGTATGAAATGTGCTGGATAAAAAAAAAATTGCTTTTCAAATCTGCACGAGGTCAACTGAGACATAGTGAGGAAGTAAGTTATACTGTATGTCAGCAAGCTATCTAGAGAAAATGAGCAGAGTGGTTACAAGTTTTATGCCTTCCATGATCGTGTTCCTAACTCAGAACATTTGCATCTCAAGTCGTCTCTCCCAATTGAAATGAAAGGAAATGTCCGTAATTTGTTCCATCCCCCTTTAATCAGGTAAATACCACCCTATACTCGACTCGATGAGTACACAGTTATGTAATAGGCAGGCTGCCAGTTGCCTGTCCCTGATTTAGAGTCTTCAATTCACTTAATTAACATGCGTGTTTTGGGGATGTGGAAGGAAGCCAGAGAAGCAGGAGAAATCCCACATCAGAACATTCTTAGTCCACGCAGAATGTCACAGCTGAGATTCAAACCCTGAAGCTCAGAACTTTAAAATTGTGCTAAACACAAGGTTATCGTGACCCCCCATGCCCCCATCGTTGTAATGTTCCTCTTTTTACCAATTGTTACTAAAAATCATATTAGAAATGCTGCGATTGGCTGGCAACTAGTTCAGGGTGTACCCCACCTCCTGCCCGTTGACAGCTGGGATAGGCTCCAGCACTCCCCGCGACCCTCGTGAGGATAAGTGGCTAAGAAAATGGGTGGGTGGATATTAGAAATGTATATTGGTTTTCCTAGTTTTCCAAGAGGTCATTCTTTTTCAAGCCAGCCATGAAATGTATGCAAAAAAAAGAAAATAAAAATAAAAATCGCTGCTTTGGACAGCAGACTAAGTGACCTATTTTATATAATGAACCACTACTTTAGTGTTGGTTCCAAAGTGTGCCAGTGTTGCACCAACTT
Source organism: Syngnathoides biaculeatus (assembly GCF_019802595.1). Lineage (NCBI taxonomy): Eukaryota > Metazoa > Chordata > Actinopteri > Syngnathiformes > Syngnathidae > Syngnathoides > Syngnathoides biaculeatus. The sequence goes on along the minus strand of NC_084653.1, from coordinate 10,620,455 downwards.
AGTGACAAGAAGAACAAGAAGAGCTCAGAGTGCAGCACGCTTCAGCCTTCTTTTCAGTTGGGAGTTTTAAATGGCTGCGTTTCCCAGTGCAGCCGTGACTTCAGACCTTCTGCAGAGCGATGTGCTCTGCAGCTGGAGGCAGATCCCAAGGACGCGGCACCGAGGGAGTGTGCATTATCAGTGATTCACTTTTCCTCTGTTGCCGCAGCTAATTAAGCTCTTCGGGGATAATGGCCACCTTGCTGCCAATAAGAGGTGCTTTTACAAGGATTGAAATGCAATGCAGCATGTGTGGTCGAATCTCATTTTGTCACTCGCCGGGTCCTGCCACAGCGATAAAGCATGTTGACGCCATAGCGTCATGTCTGGTCATCATTTTTTACAACACTGGACATTGTGCACAGTGAGCAAAATCAAAGGAGTTCAGAGAGTGCAAGACAGGTGGTAGATTATTGATAGTTGTTAACAAACTCAACAATTACTGTACTAAACAAAGTGCATTAGCACATTACTGTAGTAAACAAAGTGCATTAGCACATTGAAGCTGTGAAGGTTGAAACAGATACTAGTGTTAACGCAACGAGCGAAATCTTCATTCAGGGGCATCACGACTAAAGACCATTCATGTAGGTGAGCCAGAGTCGCTATGGCAATGACGCAGTCACATTCTCCTTATTACAAGCCAGTGTACCATTAAAAGGTTAACGCTTTTGAAAGGCTTTTAGCCATTAAATGTTATGACCATACTTTCACTTTTAAACACAATTGAACAGTGAATGTGTGAAATTGACCTGCCTCCGACCTCAGTTCAGGGAGGCAGGTCAATTTCATATTTCCATAGGAAATAATGGAAATGTAACATTGACGTAGCGGTTTAACTTGTTCCCCGACCACCATTGTAACTAAAAATATTCTGATCTCAAATCATCTTTCCCCATAGAAATGAATGGAACTGTCATTAATCAGATGGAACCTCCACAAAAACTTTGTTTTTGAAAAAAGAATAAAGCACGCCATCGTATTGTACCTTTATAAAAACATACACTAATGACATGATTAAATTGAATGTGAAGAATTAAACTTATTTTGCGACATTTTCTGACTCAGTTCAATGCACTATGTGCTGTAGTTTCATGCAAGTTTGTTCCTTTGCCTCCTGGGGGAAGTTTAATCCAGACATGGAGGCACATGTGAAGAAGTCACAACTGTCTCAGTAAGATTAACATTGTCACATCATTCTCATCAGTTTCCACCTCATCCACGATGTGAGGTAGGATAAGCGAAATAGAAAATTAATGGTTGTGTGTAAGTACTGTAAGTATTCTATGTATGTAGCAATTTTCACACTGTGGCCACTTTCAGTCAAGTTTAACTGAATCAATATTTGTCTGATTAGTTATCATTTTATCTTTGGCTCTCTCTAGATCATCACTGTGTCAATTTTTCCCTCAGCAGGGATCCATAATCCAGTGCTCCATTCGGCTCTTGTCTCTCACAAAGATGTTTGCGTGATAAGACAGAGCTTGATGTCATGTTCACTTGCGTGTTGTGTGTTGATTGCATGATCTTGTCAGGCCAATATATGGCGAGAAAGCAGAAGTGGGGAATTCCAAACAGGCACAAAATGGCAATATTTTCTCATCCATCTCGTGTCAAAACATCAGACGTAGTTGTGGGGGGAGGGCAGCCCCGGCACCACAGAGGCTTTTTGCTTGTTTAGGCAGAGGATGAACATCATCCAGTGAGTGGATATCGACTGAATGGCTTTGTGGAGTGGACCCTTTTTGGACTGTGAGGTGTGGGCAGGGAAGGCTTGAAACCTCAATCTTGAGGTCCACCAAAAACCTGCCCACACAGACCAGCACCTTCTCTTGACTCCCATCACCCACTAGAACACAAGCAAGCAGTTATCAGAAGCTTCGAGGACACAATAGAGAAAATCCACACCACTGATAATGGAGGACAGAAGGTGCAAACTTACATCCTGAAGACTCTTACTAACTGTTGGTATACAAAGTGAGCCTTTATCAAATTTGCCAAGAGAAAAAAAAGCCACTACACCCAAGTCTGAAGACAGAAACAGGAAGCGAAATGTCATGGAGCCCTACACAGTATGGCTGGTTGCTCAAATAATCTCACAAGGAATTTCTCCAAAGATATCATCTCAGTGCATTTCAAGTCCACCAACAGCCTCAGACAAAAGATGGATCACCCCAAGGACAAAATCCTGAGAAAGAAAATCAGATGTTGCTGCATAGTCAGGAGTGCAATAACGTCTACTTTGCAGACTAAGCAGGTGGTGCACAGACACATGGCGCAGAATCGAATGGATGTTTCTTCGGGTTCAGATTCAGCGGTTCATTTGCATTTAAAAAGAGGAGACGTTCCTTCAAGGACAACAATGTCCAAATTCTACTTATGGAGGACGACTGTTTTCCAAAAGGTGTAAAAGAAGCCATCTACAATGTGTTAAACTGAAGAAGCCCTCTGGAAACAGAGGCGGATTGAGGCATCCCCAATAATCTTTCGATAACAATGTCTTCGTATCTCTGTCCCAAACCACAAAAGGAAAAAGTAATTAACCATACAGTACCATAACCATACAGTGGGAGAAATCTTTATTTGATCTAGAGCTGATGTATATTTATGGGTGCCGATAATTCTAAATACTTGACCAGTATGCAATTTTCAGGTTCGTTAACTGTTCATGGTATTAGTCTGTCCCAAAATTTATTGAGCCGAGACATTTACTGTGCAGATTTTACAAATCTCATGGCACAAACAAAACATTTTTCACAAAAAGTGATTAGACCGAGTGCAGAGGTACATACGGCTGACTTTGGTGCGGGCAGCGTGGGATCGATTTCCGCTCGGTAATGGTGTTATCTGCCCTGACTGGCGACCAGTTCAGGGTGTAGTCCGCCGTTCTCCTGAAGCTAGCTCGGTTAGGCTCCGGCTCGCCTATGACCCTTGTGAGGATAAACGGCTTGGATGATCGATAGATGGATAACACAGATTAATTGACAATAGTGGAAAAAAAAATCATATTGCTCGCCGGCTGTCACTATGCGTTTCTGGCAGAGAAAGATGAACAAAGATACCATAATATAGAGTACAACAAACTATGACACTTTTAAAATACTTTAACAAAACACTTTGAAAGGTGATTAGTGATACATTCACATAGGAATAAACAGAGGATTGCAACTTGTGTGATAAAATTATTCCAACTTTATGGGCTTTGTGTATCATTAATTGTCTCATTTGTAAATATTTTTAAACTAGTAGTGAGTTTATGGTACAATTATCAATCTTTACAATTAAATATCCTATATTCCCTTTTTCAATAGTTATAAAAAAATACTATTCCCCAAATTTTTTAAATCACCCATAGTTGTCTCAATTCTCATTTTATTTTATTGCTTTTTGGGCAAAAACTATTGATTTCCCCCAAATATTATAACAGTCATCATTATAAAAAAATATGTGAGCGTTTTAAGGTGTTGAAGGCATTGATTAAGGTGCTGAATAAGGACAAATCATCAGGGTTTAATTAATTTGGTGCCATATTTTCTCACCTCATTCATCACATTCAAATCAAATCAAGCATGTGTTATTGTGAACTCCTATTCCCTGTACTCCGCCATTGCAGCCGAACCCTCTAATCAGACGGAGGGGGCCCAACGTCGGGGAGGGGGCGAGGGTCCGGCGAGATCGTGTTTCTCCACCGCTCTGTACCTTAATCCTGGATTTGGAGACTGGATAACAGGAAGGCAGGTACGGAAAAACACAATAACACCAGTGGCATGGGATTGGTAGCTGGAGATTGATGTGAAAGGGTGGAGTGAGGAGAAGCTGCAGGTCAGGAGGGGGTATAAATACCTGCAGGCGGATGCAAAGTCTCCAGGGGGTGACAGACGCTGACCTACCTGTTGGTAAGGACTGAGGAAAGGGAGCTGGGTGCTTGAGGTGTTTCAGAAAATTAATCTGAAACTCTCTTGAATGTAAATCTTCCTCTTTGTTTTTGGGGCGATAAAAGTCATCCACATCAGATTTGATGAACCCTCAAAAATTGAGGGTGAAAATAGCAAGAACGTGCTGTATGTGGAGAACAGCCAGAGACGCTGAAAATGAGATAATAGGAAAGGATGAGAATTAGTAAAAGGGGATGATGAAACTTGACGGACGGGGAAGTTACGATTTCAGATAAAGTGGACCACATCAGACTCCGCAAGGAGGCCAAATGGCGTCTCAGGCATTCGGTGTTGACTCCTTCACGCCCCTGGCAGGAGACTCCCCTCTGCCAATTTTCATGCACCACAGCTCTGCCAGTGACTGCCTGCCAAGCACCTCCCACGGCCACAGCATGGTCTCTGCAGGTAAGCGGGTCTACCGGTCCGGAACACTTGCTCGATTCTTTTGGGCAATATTTACCAATGCCAATGTCAATACCAGTGTGGATAATTTCAGTTGGCACATCTGCCTCACAAGATCTTTGACTGGGAGTTCCACTCCGGCTTCTGGCATTCTCAATTTCACTATTCCACCGTCTCTATCAATCAAGCAAACTTGATTTAAAAAAAAAAAAAGCAACTGAAAGTGCTTTAAAATGATGGTTAAAATCAACCAAGTTAAAACTCATGATGACATGATGGCTTATGGTGAATCTCTGTGTACACTGCAGTACAGTTGAATACCACTGCAAACGATTCATGTCCTTGTATTAAAGAATGTACTAATGCATTTCTTACACCATATCTCATTTGACTGTCAAGAGGAAAGGCGGATTGCCTTTATGTCATTTGTTTCTGTGTGGGTTTGCTTGCGTTCATAATGTCACAGCTTATGCAGCACGCACTGCCATGACAGACGCATTCCTTCCAAGAAAGTTGCGTCGTCCTCCGACACAAAGGCAGGAATTACAGTAATGTTGCAAAATGCTTCCAATCAAGGTTGTTCAGTTCAGTCATCTCAATGGATTGCAATTTTATTTTTTCCAGGCATTGTGGACAACAGTTTTTCAGGTCTTTTCCTTCATGCTAATCGATATAGAACAAATGAAGTAATTTTGTTTATATTAAAGTATTTGGTAATTGCAGCATTCTCTTGATATTTCCACGTATCCTCCAGAGGAGAGTGGGTGTTTGGAAAAAAAGAGCTTTTCTGATGAGGTATTATTTGCTGTATTGTACGAATTCATCAGTGCCGCAGCACGTGCATATTTTTACTTGTGGGTACAACATTCATAAAGAACGAATGTCCGGGCAGTTTGAAAGTGTAAAGGTATGCATATCCTGCTCAATGTAGTTTTACACCTTCACTCTGTATTATAATATATTTGGATTCTTTTTTTTGTGTGTTTGAGACGTTAACAAATCATTCACGTGTTTGAGGCAAGCAGATATTCAACTACTACTGTTTCCCAAAAATGACTTTGGTTGTGCATCAGTATTTATTGCGCATAGGCAGTTTGGTAAAATAAAAGTGGACATACACAGACACATTTCTTTATCATCACACTATTGCCAGGAAAGACATACCATGCGGTCTCCTTTAAATCCTAATATGTACAAGTAGAGGGGGCACGGTGGAGCAACTGGAGAGTGTTGGCCTTACAGTTCTGAAGACCGGAGTTCAACACCATACCACCACTGCCAACCCCTGACCGCAATCCCACCCTTGAGTTTGCATGTTGTCCCAGTGCCTGCATGGGTTTTCTCCGGGCACTCCGGTTTCCTCCCACATCCCAAAAACATGTAACATTAATTGGACACTCTAAATTGCTGTAGGTGTGATTGTAAGTGCAACTGTTGTTTGTCTCGATGTTCCCTGCGATTGGCTGGCAACCAGTTCAGGGTGTACCCCGCCTTCTGCCCGTTGACAGCTGGGATAGGCTCCAGGACTCCCCGCAACCCTCATGAGGATAAGCGGCAAAGAAAATGGATGGATGGATGGATGTACAACTAAAAATGCACATCCCTTCACACAAAAGCAAGTATAACTACTGTTGCTCTAAGTCTTTTGAAAGACAAATACAAATGTTGACCTCAAGTTCTGCTAAAAACTACTGATCATCTGATTTAAAAAAAAAAGATGTGTTTACCATGGTTTTGATTTATTGGAAGATGGGCAATGTACTGTGCTTTTTACACAAAAACAGTCAATGGTTTCGAGATGATATTGATGCCACTGCTGTGTAAATCATGAAGTTGCATAACGTGTATCTTTAATACCAGTAATTGTTAGCTTTAAACGTCGTATCTACGTGTAATTTGCTTACAGTACAATTAAACTGAAGTGATTTGCAAATTGTGAATAATGTTGCAGTTGCTTAAAATTATACCAATTTTTCATTTGTAGGAATAAGACGATCTCACGTTTGATGAATACCTAGACCTAATTCTCTGCGGTGTTTAACACTGTTTTTTTTTTTTTTTTTTTTTGAAGATTTTTAAGAACCACTTCTGTAAATGAATGAAAAAATATATAATTAGAGAGCAAATGTCATGCATGAAAGAAAGACCCTAACCTATATGATTTGTTTTATTCCCTCAGTGCCATCCGGGCTGTCCCTGGCTCAGCCCCCCAAGCGTTCCCAAATGCAACTATCCACAACCTCCCTGGGAAACGCTCTGGGCAACAGCCCCCCCAGCCTCCATTACCCAGTCACCCCGTGTCACTACAGCAACCAGCAAGCCACCTATGGCATTATGGCAGGTAGGTTGGCAGTATGGTCACTCATCAATTAAAACTGAGGTTTAAATGAGAACAATCTGGCAAAGAGAATTTTGGATCATGTTTTTGGAATGTTGGGTGAGAGTAATGTGTAACTTTGCTAGAGGAGCTCATTTTCTTGAAAATCTCTCGCAACAGTAACACAGCATTGTGACATTCATGAATGACTGGCATGCTTGTGCGTGCAGACTTATACAAAAAAAAAGCATTTATATGTTTGTGTTGAAAAGGAAATTTAATGCAATTGTAGTTGATTTTAAGACCTCCACATATCCACTCAGAATATTTCATCTCTAAACCTAGAAATGAATATAAATATATAAAAGTATATTGCTCATTAGTTATATAGATATAAGGTGTTATTTGCAGTCGGCACAGTGGCACAGCTGGAAAGCATTGGCCTCACAGTTCTGAGGACCTAGGGTTTAATTCCACCCCTCCCTGTGTGGAGTTTGCATGTTCTCCCTGTGTCTGCGTGGGTTTTCTCCGGGCACTCCAGTTTCTCCCACATCACACAAACATGCAACATTAATAGAACACCCTAAATTGCCCCCTGGTGTGATTGTGAGTGCGACTGTTGTCTGTCTCCATGTGCCCTGCGATTGGCTGGCAACCAGTTCAGGGTGCCTGCCTCCTGCATCCTGCCCGTTGACAGCTGGGATTGGCTCCAGCACGCCCTGCGACCCTTGTGAGGATATGCGGTCAAGAAGACTGATGGATATAATAGTATAATATTAAAATACATAACATTAAAACCTATTTTTTGAGCAATTATGATTGCCTTGTGTGTGACTAAAGGTACCTCTATGTTTTTTTTTTTCTTTCTTCACGACAGCTCAGGAGATGCTCTCTGCAAGTATTTCTCAGACTTGTATCCTGCAAACATGTGGGGTCCCCCCACCTAACATGGTGAGCGCTGCAAACCCGCTGCAAGGTAACCATGACGCCGTTTCATTACTTTATCTACATCGAGCAGTGCAGTTGTTGGTTTTCAAATTAACTTAGTGGGGGCTATATGCTTGCCCCTTGCGAAGGGTATGAAACTTCCCAAGGGTGGGGATTTTTCTATGATTTTGTAATTTACAACTTCATCTCTTCCTGTTTTACATCAAATTCTATCTTCTGGCTATCCACTCGAAATTCATTACAAGTATGTTTATTTGTTATGTACTGGATTTGATTAGATACGATTACAGTAAAATGGGATTTATTCTGCACTTTAATGTTTTGACCAAATTATATCATTTCAAATTTGGGCGACAGGCGATCATTTTGTTTACCAAAGAGACTTTTAATGGCTTACTGCACTCCAGTGGAGCAAATGAGGGACACAATTTAAATTTTAATAAGCCTGCTGACCAAGGTAAATCTACCTGCTAAATATACCACTATACTACTTTTAGCAGTACAGTATAAGAAACATTTGTGGAACTAAGAATACATAAAAACGTCATATTTAAGGTAATTTTATAATTCGTGCTATGCCAACAAACTAGAGTTTGAACGGTGAAAAGATAAAAATGCAGTAATATTTTGTTGGACAAAAAATAATATGCTTTTTTTTTTAAAGAAGACAATTATTTTTTCAAATTAATGACTGTATGTATGTGGTCAAAAATGTCAGTGGGCATATTAAAAGGGCGAGAAAATCTAACAAGCCCTGAGGGTTAAATGTTTACATTCATTTCAAAGCTGAATAACTTGCTTGGTGTGGATGTTTGACCCTTTTTTATGAGCTATATTAACCCTAACAAACCCTAACCCTACAAAAAGTAGAACAGCCATTGAATTGTTCTCTGTTGCAATGTCTAATATGCTAGGGTTAAAATTTTAACCATAACCAACAAATCCTTTTCTGCGTGTTCAGAGACCTGAAGAAACATTGTGCATTTGGAATGATTGTCTTTCTACTGTTGCCAACGATTGTGTTATTTCCAGTTCCTTTCCTGCAGACTGCTGTAGGTAGGTGTTGATGGCGACTATGAGTCACATTCTGCATTTAGCTAAATGCAAATAACACTACAAACAAAAAATATAATATTTCTCTGACATTCTCTCATTTAGCTTTAAAACATCAATAGTGAGCACTTCAACAATATTACAAATGATTTCCAGTATAAAGCAGCAGTGAAGTTCCACACCACTGCATACTATAGCCACAATAATAAACATTTTCTTAAATTAACATTTTTTTAGGCTTATATATAATATTATATAAGGCTTGGATTTGTGACACCGGTTTTGAATTGGATCTTATCTATTGTAATGTCGAATGGGTGCAGGAATTCACCAAACAATATTGCTGACATACTGTTAATATTCAGAAAAGGGAAAGAAGGAGAAGAAATGTTGGAGCACTGAAGTCAGATGATGTAATGATGTGGAGGAGATGGAACATGACCTGAAGCTGGAGGTCAAGTACAATTAACATTTTCCAAAGCAATAGTAACACTGATTCGTTAAATAGGTGAGATGGCCGGGAAATATTCTCCGGAGAGCTCAAACGAAGATGACGCTCAAGTGACCAATGAATTGTTATGTACGTGGTGTCAAAGTCCTGCACAGAAATATATGACATCATTCACCATCATGAGGATCAAATGCCTCCCAAACAAGGAACAAATTAATTCGACTGTTTTTTTCCCCATATTTTATTCACACTACTTTAACAGTAATAATGTGATGGATGAAGTAATGAAGAACTGAGAAGTTATTGAAAAGAAGCATGAGGTAAGAAACACATTAAGTGGATCTGAGTTTAAGTGACAAATTGACCGGAAAGTTAAACAAATTCAATGGTCAAAAAGATCACCATACAACTGAGACATAATAGGGTGACATTAATCATCAAAGCTACATGTTTATGAGGACACCATTTCACTGTGTTGTATCCCATATATGATATTTACCTGTTGATGTGTAAAGCAGTATGTTGGAAACAACAACTCCATAAATGTAACAATTGATTACACCCACAGAAACAGTTCTTGGCAAACATTTTAAACCTTACTTTTTTCACGTCTTCCGGCAAGTAACAACATCGTCCAAAGTCCACTCTACTTTTCTCGCTTGTAAAGCCTTCCAAAATTGGAGATGGTGTGTCGAGCTTCAAGGGGAGAAGCTCAGAGCTTGTCTCTTTTGGGAGATGATGGGGAAAAAAAACACCTAAGTTCTTCTGTGGGTTATCTGGAGGAAATTGCATTTAGTGTGCTCACTCGTGTGTGTTGCAATATGGAAAACTATATTTTAAGCCTGAAAGAACAAAATATTTTCTCACTTTCAGATTAGGTTAATGAGGTAGCTGGGTTGCTAGCTAGCTAGCTGACCTTCACCTTGACTAGCAAGGAAGCGATATAGCCAACTAGCCGCACACAAAGATAGTTTTGTCCACACAAAACAACAACAACAACAACAACAAAAAAAAAAAAAAACGGTTTAACCTTTTCTCCAGTGGTGAAGAACACAAGGTTTGGAATTAATCATAGCCACAGTAATTGGAATGAGTGTCTGGCACTAGAGAGTCCCCCCCCCCCCCCCAAAAAAAAAGAGGAAAAAGACTGAAGTAAGGGCAGTGTGCATGATCAAAAGAGCCCAAATTCCCTTTCTTGACTAACAACCATATGTCTGGCAATGCTTTGCCCTCAGCATTGTGGGAAGCAAAGTTAAAAAAAAGAAATAAAATAAAGATAAAAAGAAAAGGGGACATACTGAGAACGCAGTGATCGTTTCATTTCAGGGCTCAGAAACTTCGGAGGATGTGCAGTAGTTTGAGAGAAATGAAGAAAAAAATTAACTCAGATCTTTTTTTTTTCGTAATTTTTTTTCCCTCTTTAGCTGCTACGCTAAGAGAGGGTAGGGTCCGGAGTAAGATGAAAAGCTCCCGTTGGCAGACATTAAAAACATTATAGTACGATGTTGTTGTGGTAATAAAATAAAACAAAATGAAATAAAAATAAACAATGTGCAACAGTGTGCGCTAAAGAATTATTTAAGTGTCGGAACATAATTTGATTCTAGGAATATTTAATTTAGTTTCTATTTTTTTTTTAAATGTACTTACCGGGTATTTATTTATCTTTTAATATTAATGTGTCCTCCCCCCATGCCCAGATTCCCCCCACCCCTTGGTTACTTCTTTCTACATTCCCAAAATACTCATTTTAGGTTAACTGAAGACTAAATGATCCATAGGTGTGAATCTGAGTGTTAATAGTTGTTTCTCTATTTGTGCCCTGCAATTGTCTGGGGACCACTCCAGAGAGTGCCCCCGGCTTCTTGTGCAAAAGTCAGCTGGGACAGCCTGCAATTCACTTGGGACCCGAATACTGTTATAGTCTCCCCCAACTTGAGGTGAAAATTACCAATAATGGAGTATGATGCCAAGTCAGTATTTTGTGAATGAGAAAGAACTATGACTAAAGGAAACTCCTCGCTTCACTTCAACATGCTACTCTGGTACTAATATGACACCGAAGCAATACTGTTACACTACATTAAACAGCTGTTTGGCCCGAAGACAAAACAGCTAATAGGTGAGTTTTAGTTTGCAAATCACTGGAAATAAAATAGATGTGAAAATGTGGGGAAAAAACGTTTTTTTTACATAATAGTTTGTGTACAAATATGAATGAAAATTGAAAAAGAAATTAAAATGATGAAATTCTACATTATGGGAGCAAAAACATTTGATTAAATGTTAAGTTATATCTAATGACTGCAGTAGACAGGAAATAGCGATTATTCAACCAAACTTGACCGAAATCATTACATCATGCATGTTTCTCAAGAGCCAACTGCATCCCATGCATCCATGTATTTCCTGTCAAATAGTACACTTGTGTATTTCAACATTCTGGCCATGCATGATGTCCACTGTAGAAGATGGAGCAAGTGGTCCTGATTTTGAAGTGTTGGACATCACTGAAAAAGAAAAAGCCAGAAGGCTTTCTGGATGCTGTCTAATAGATAGTACCTGGTATGTAGCACCGATGCAGTATTGATCAAACAGTGCGGTTGCCTGGTAATATTGATTACCTTAAAAAAGGTGCCCAGCTCTTAAAGCCGGAGATGTACTTCTGTGTACTTCTGTATTGGGTGAATTTTGTAGAGTGATCCAATTCATGGTCAAAATATGTAGTGACGTCTATGATAGAAAGATAATGTCACTTATTTTTGAACAGGCAAATTGTTCCAAATAAAGGTTGTATCAGTTTAATCAGTTAGGTTTGTATCAGGAATAATGAATAGATGCTCAAATGAATGCATATTGAAACATACTTGCCACTAATTGAGGTACACAGGGGCAATTTTCCATCCATCCATCCATCCATCCATCCATCCATCCATCCATCCATCCATTTTCTGAGGCGCTTATCCTCACAAGGGTCATGGGAGTGCTGGAGCCTATCCCAGATGTCATTGGGGTGGAGGCAGGGTACACCCTGCACTAATCGACAACCAATTGCAGGGCACATAGAGACAGACAACAGTCGCACTCACAATCCCACCTAGGAGCAATTTAGAGTGTCCAATTAATGCATGTTTTTGGGATGTGGGATGCCCAGAGAAAACCCACCCATGCACGGGGAGAACATGCAAAGTCCACACAGGCGGGGCCGGGATTTGAACCCCAGTCCTCAGAACTGTGAGGCAGATGCTCTAACCAGTTGCTTCACCGTGCCTTTGAAAGTTTAACAATAACCAAAATATAAGAAATGTGAAAATGCTGAGGTCCCATTGTCTGTCAGAAAGCGAACAATAAAAGAAACTTATGCCAAAGTGGAAAACAACAAGTTGAAGTCTGACACTGCATCACACTGCTGCTGTTGTTTGAATCCCTTTATCTACCTGCCAGGGCCATGATTATCTCTAGATTTTTTTCTACTCGTTTTATGTATTGGTTGTCATGGATTGCACCCCCTGTGGCCAGTGAGTGTGTTATTGCATTATTGCCCTCAAATGTGAGGCAACACAACGTCACCAACAGAAGAGGCCAGCAGTCCAGTCTTTAACATTATTTCGCTCAGTTGAAATAAGGCACAACTCTCAAAATGTCAAAAACATCATGTGGCTTAGTCAACTCAGTGGAGGGCATTTGGCAGCTGGGCCTTCGGTGGCGACTCACCTGACTTAATCCACCTCTTAACATAAGGGTGCCTTGAGATATGAGTTTGGTGCATTCCATCTAGTGTATGCACCATGGCCACCTGGGGACAGTATAGCACAGACATATTGATATATTTTGAATGGAGACAGGCCCATCTCTTCAGTACGGCAATAATATTAATCACAGGGGATAAAAAATATACATGCCTGTGAGCATGTTGTATTGTATGTATTGGTGCATCATTTGTGTTCATGTATCATAACACTACCGCCTTGGTACTAATTGTTAATCTGTGAATGTTTTTGAGTCCCTGTTAAAAACTCTTCTTTTTTTCCCATGTTTCGAGATCATTTCCAGTTTTAAATATTTCTTGTGCTGCGTGCTGTTTTAATTGTACTTTTTTTTCTGTCTCTCTTTGTTTTAAAAGTGTCCAAGATGTTTTCCCCCTTGTTTTTAAATGCTTTCAATCACGTATGGCACATTGAGTTACGTTGTGTATGAAATTCACGATATATATAGATTTGCTTTACTTTGCCCATGGCATTTTCCATTATGTTAGCATTAATCGAGAGGCCTGTAATTCAAAGTCATGTGATTTTAAACAAATGAAGAAAAAAACCCACGTTGTTTTAAAGTCTTGTTTATTAACTCTATATGCAAAACTGCAGAAGTAAAAAAAAAAAAAAAAGTCTGAATGTACCACTGCAGCACTACTATCAGGTCACAATTTGTGAAACCATTGAAAGTGCATGCAACAGTGCCACAACATCATCAGTGTCTCTCCTGGTCTTTCAAAGTCCTGTTGACTCATACCAATTCCCCGGCTTTGCCTTTCTGTCCAGGTTCACTGACTCCATGCCTGTACAAGTTTCCAGACCCCGGTCTGAGCAGCAGCTCCTGCGCCTTAAGTCACGGTTTCTCTTCGCTGCCCTCGGCCCTCCTGATAACTGACGAGGCCCCCGGAGGCCCCTCTGTGGGCGAGATGAAAGTCAGCATCCAGAGAAAGAGCATCCGGGAGCTGGAGGACACACCCGCTATGGACTCCCCGCAGATTCAAGAGCTGGAGATGTTTGCCAATGACTTCAAGATAAGGAGGATCAAACTTGGTGAGGATCTGATGGGATGAAGAGCATTACTAACCCACGCCCTCTTGTGGTGAAGCCATTTAGTAACTAAAATTATAATGGCTGAGCTGTAGATTTATTACCGTTGTTTTTTTTTTTGTGACCAGCATACTAGTGACCTCGCAACCTGCTTTATGTACATTTTTCTTCCCAACAGATGTCTACATTTAAATTGAACTGTTTGGGTTATTTGGGGGAGGGAGGATGGCAAAAACAGAAATGGCATTTTATCGGGTTTTGTTGTCACTCATATTTCAAGAAACCACACAATAAGCCTAAAATCTTTTATCAAACTCTATGTTGTTCATATTCTTGCTTGAAGATGTGTGATTTGTCCTCCTTTGATGAAGATTTACAAACTGTTGATTTGAGTAGCCAACAACAAATTAGAAAATATCAAGGCACCATATATTAATTTCTGTATGAGACCAATGAACCTTTCCGACCTGCCAATCACTTGTACAATGATAGCCAATCAGATAGCCGCATTGTCTTAACCCCTGGCTTGATGCGCCCCTACCACAAGCAATGCTGGTTGTCAGTAGCGTCCGCTTGGAAAAGTTAATGTTACAAAGAAAATGATCCTCAGATGTGCTTGGGGAATGTGGAATTCTGATGAAAGATACCCTGCTAGGTTACAAGGGCCATGGTTGATTCATTTTCCAAAGCCTAAAACACAGTTGACGAAGTGTCTACGATGGATTAAGGTTTGCGAAAGATCGCACATACAACTAAATGTGAACAATATCACCAAACACAAGGCTGCATGTTTCAAGGTAAGTGAGGGAGAAGTATCTTCTCTGACTTTGATGGAATTATTATCAGTGCTTTATATATTGCAGTAGAACAACTTTCACTTTGTTAGTGTATCACTGACCTGGTGAATGAAGTGTGTCATGTTTTATGCCGAAGAATCGTGTTTGTGATACATAAATACGCAATGGAAGAGAAATGTCCATTTGCCTATTGGTATCACATCAGAATTTTAAGACAGAGCACTGGGTTAGATTACGAGCCAAGTCAAACATTTTCATCTGGTGACGACAGTACTGACTGAGTTCATCACAATTGTTTAAATGCGCTTGTAGAAAATCGAACCTAACTCACTTATAAAGACTACAAGGATACAGAAAAGAAAATATGTATTTGAACACCCTCCTATGTTGCAAGTTCTCGCACTTAGAAATCATGGAGGGGTCTGAAATTTTCATTGTAGGTGCATGTGCACTGTGGGAGAGATGATCTAAACAGAAAAATCCAGAATTCACAATGTATGATATTTTAACGATTTATTTGTGTGATACAGCTGCAAATAAGTATTTGAACACCTGTCTATCAGCTAGAATTCTGACCCTCAGAGACCTGTTAGTCCGCCTTTGAAAGTCCACCGCCACTTCACGCATTATCCTGAATCAGATGCACCTGCGTGTGGTCGTTGGCCGCATAAAGACTCCTGCCCACCCCATACAATCAGTAAAACTCAAACTTGTAACATGGCCAAGACCAAGAGGCTTTCCAAAGACACCAGAGACAAAATTCTACAACTCCACATGGCTGGAATGGGCTACGGAGAAATTGCCAAGCAGCTTGGTGAAAAAAGGTCCACTGTTGGAGCAATCATTACAAAATGGAAGAAGCTAAACATGACGGACAATCTCAATCGGAGTGGAGCCCCATGCGAGATATCACCTCATGGGGTCTCAATGATCCTTCGAAACGTGAGGAATCAGCCCAGGACTACACCACAAGACTTGGTCAACGACCAGAAAAGTGCTGGGACCACTGTTTCCAGGGTGACTGTTGGTAATACACTAAGACGTCATGGTTTGAAATCATGCATGGCACGGGAAGTTCCCCTGCTTAAACCAGCACATGTCAAGGCCCGTCTTAAGTTTGCCAATGACCATATGGATCATACTGAGGAGTCATGGAAGAAGGTTTTGTGGTCGGATGAAACCAAAATGGAACTTTTTGATCATAATTGCACTAACCATGTTTGGAGGAAGACGAATGATGAGTTCAATCCCAAGAACACCATCCCTACTGCTTTGGGGGTGTTTTTCTACATATGGGAAAGGACGACTGCACTGTATTAAGGAGAGGATGACCGGGGCCATATATTGTGAGATTTTGGGGAACGACCTCGTTCCCTCAGTCAGAGCATTGACCATGGGTCGTGGCTGAGTCTTTCAACATGACAATGACCCGAATCACACAGCCAGGAAAACCAAGGAGTGGCTCCGTAAGAAGCATATCAAGGTTCTGGCATGGCCTAGCTAGTCTCCAGATATAAACCCAATAGAAAATCTTTGGCGGGAGCTAAAACCCCGTGTTTCTCAGCGACAGTTCAGAAACCTGTCTGATCTGTGTGAAGGAGTGGGCCAAAATCCCTCCTGCAGTGTGTGCAAACTTGGTCAACAACTACAGGAAACTTTTGACCTCTGTAATTGCAAACAAAGGCTACTGTACCAAATATTAGCATTAACGTTTTCTCAGGTGTTCAAATACTTATTTGCAACTGTATCACACAAATAAATCGTTAAAAAAAATCATACATTGTGATTTCTGGATTTTTCTTCTTAGATCATCTCTCTCACACTGAACATGCACCAGCGAATAAAAATTTCAAACCCCTCCATGATTTCTAAGTGGGAGAACTTGCCATATTGCAGGGTGTTCAAATACATATTTTCTTCACTGTATTACTCATGATCTTTCCAAGTAAAAAGTACTCACCCTGCTTTACATGTGCTGTACCATTCGACTATTTTATCATGTTTGATTTCAATATGAAGTTTGTGAGGCGTCAAACTTTTTTGCATCGAGCACCAACAAATCGCTGTAACTCTGACATTGTGTCCTGCTCCTTCCAAAATCTTAATTCTGTGTACATATCCTTGCATGAAATAGTTGACACTTCTCTGTAGAACTCTTTTGGACAAGTCTGACACATTTGGCAAAAAACACAATGCAACATTATCTGGAATACGTGATAGAGAATCGACTTCAAACCTGTTCTGTTCAGTCGCCATTTTGGATGTGAGCAGTGTAGCTTGTGGGACATGGCAACTGTAGCTAGGGCGCGGAGCTTAAGATCGCCAGTCGGAAAGGTCCATTAATACTATGTTCAGTACAATATGATGTATTAAGTACAGGCTGTTCCTAAGGTCTGAACACAGGGAACTGACATATTAATATTAAAATCTTTAAGAATACAAGATGTACTTGCCTGTATGGCCACACAACAGGAAAGCCCTTGCATACAATTTGCGAATTAATGACTCCACCAGTGTAAAATTGCATAAATGTAGTCACAAATACATTTGAAAGTTGGTTTAATCATTATATTTTGTGCGTGTGTGTGTTTGTGTGCACTACTAGGCTACACTCAGACCAACGTAGGTGAGGCCCTCGCCGCCGTGCACGGGTCAGAGTTCAGCCAGACCACCATCTGCCGCTTTGAGAATCTGCAGCTGAGCTTCAAGAACGCCTGCAAACTGAAGGCCATCCTGTCCAAGTGGTTGGACGAAGCCGAGCTCGCTCGAGGTGAGCCCGGCGCCAATTCCTCCCATTGCTTTAGTCGCCTTTCAGTCTGTAGATCAGCTTCCTCTCACATCCCCCTTCAGCTCTCAACAGTGATAAGATTGGAATAAATGAGCGGAAAAGGAAAAGGAGAACAACAATCAGGTAGGAATTGTTTGAATCTGCTCGTGGCTGCAGCTTTTGACTAATTCTTTATCCTCTGCTTTTTCCCCTAATGCAGCCTGGGAGCTAAGGAAGCTCTTGAGCACAGCTTTATTGAAAAAAGTAAACCATCTTCCCAGGAAATAGCTCGGATAGCCAAAGGGCTCCACCTGGAGAAGGAGGTTGTCCGGGTGTGGTTCTGTAACCGACGCCAGAGGGAGAAACGGGTCAAAACCAGCCTCAGCTCTTGCTTGGCCAAATTAAGTCCAAACTGCATAGCTCAGATGAGTAAAACACACCAGGCACTAATATAAATAATGGATAAATTCTTGATATTTGAGTTTTAGTTTCACAGTCACTGTGTTCTGTCTTATCCAGCAAGTTGAATGTTTTTTTTTTCTTGCACACGCAAGTCAGTTGCTCCATCAGAAATGTAAAAATAAATAAAAAGATATTTGTAGTTTGAGAAGCACTTGTCTTTCTTAGTTAGCAGAGCTCATTATTGTAGCATGGATGAAAATACATACATTTTAGGTAAATGTCTAATTTGCCGTGATTGGCTGGCAACCAATTCAGGCTCCATCACTCCTGTGACCCTTGTGAGGATAAGTGGCCCAGAGAATGGGTGGATGGATGGATGTCTAATTTGCAGGAATATTTGCTTATGCAATAAGGCCAATTATTAGCTGAAGTTTAAGGTTTTTTTTTTTTTTTTAAAAATACTTAAGTTGGTATGTGGCTGTATTTTTATGTCAGTACAGTTGTGTTTTTTTTTATTTCACTAATTACTATGTATTTGTACCAGGTAAAATAACACTGTCTGCGATTTATTTATTCAGATTTAATATATTATATACCAAATTAATGGGTTTTTAATTAATGTTTGATCACAAACGTTAATATATTTTGTATTATTGTGATACAACACCACAGGTGCCTACAGTCTAAGCTTGTGAGCTGATACAAGGCTGACACCTAGAGAGGTTAGTTTCACTACCATACTGGTGAAAGCATCAGTTATGATTCAGAAATCCATCTCAGAGTATAGGCACCAAACTGGCAATAATTCATGTTTAACAACAGCAAAGTCACATCCCTTAACAAAATTGTTTTGTAAAGAATCAAAAAATGCTGGTAGAAAATTGCAGCTATTTCATCCGACTGCATTGCTACTAGTCAAGCTCCTTTCTCCATATTAAGTCACCAAATAAGAAAACTATAGGAGAAAACAGCTCCCAAATTATCTTCCTACATATATATAGATAGATTTAAAGGCATCTCTAAAGCTATAAGGACAATTTATTCTACATTTTCACTCATCCCAACATATTTATGGACGTGTGACATAAAAACACTCAAGTAATAATAAGAATTAAAAAATCCTGTTGAATAGGACAACTACTCCACCTGCTGTTATACTATTTCCCCCCTGCATAAGTAGCAATTTTATATACATTAGTGACTGTAAAAGTTAGGCTTTCTTAATATGGTTAGAATTCTACTCTACTATTATATGATACAGTTTATATATAGACTAAAGCTGTTACCGCAAGCCTGACAAAGTCATGAAAGGTTATTTCAAAAAGATGAACTCTCACAAAAGGTCACAAGGGCTTTGTTTGTAGTTACTATTTAAATGTAAACAGAAACGACATTTTACGTGTCTCGTTTAGTTTAACGACTTGTTGCATTTGGTGGTGTTGGTGAAATGTTGGGATTTGGTGTAAAATTGAAATTCCACTTGTCATTGTGTGCATTCAAATACTTTGTTTTAGCATAGTTTATGGCTACTAAAGCCGACTAAATGTAATTGGGGATCCTTCAAAAGGGAAATATGCACACTATCAAAACATGGTACCAGAAGAAATTTTATTACTTATAAAATCCCATTTACATAGTCCAGTAATTACGGAGAGTGGACACAAACTAAAACAGAAATCTCGGGCAATGCAATTTTCAAAGACGCTTTTGCTCAGTGGTTTTTCGCAAAACATGTTTACAAATGTAAGAATGGATGATTAAGATTATTGTATGTTTGTGCGTGTGTGATACTTGCATATACACACACAAATAATCTAGTCTGGAAAAACAGGGATAAAGTAACAGAGCAAAAAGTCAAGAGACAAGAAAGAAAACTTGTGGTGGATGATGCCAGAACACCAAAGCACAGAATCACCTCCATCTCTTGCGTCACAGTGACAATCATTTTGCTGAATTTTTGTGTTTGGAGCAAGAGGCAGCTTGTCAAAAAGAAATAAAGAGAAAAAAAATCTATAACTGCACAGCAGCTGAAAAAGAATGACGGCAGGACAGGCGCCATCCTGCTATCGCTGAAGAACTCCCGTGGTTTATTGAATAAGATAAAGACCAACTAAGAAACCCCCAGAACCCCTCAAATAATCACCAAGTACTGCATAGTACACTCAATGGCTAACAGTGATATTCCTTGTTTAGTCCCGACAGTCAGCAGTGTAAATGGGTTGTCTCAGAAAATCTTTATAAAGTTTAATCTCTGATTCTGATGTGAATCTGAGGTTTAAATTCATGAGGTTTCACTCATGTGGATTTTGCCCTCCAAATAAAGGGATAAAACTTAAGTAAACAAGAATGTATTAAATGATCATGTATAGCGTCATGTTTAAGCAAAGGTAGATCTAGCCCTTCTGAAGAGAATGAGCTGCACAATAAATAAGAGTGCAGGTGGCTTCCAGCTTTTTCGGGTCACGCGTTGATCGTTTATCCACCATTAATATGTCTGTCAATGCATTGACTGGGTTGGTCTGCGTTGGTGCAAGTGTAACAAGTTAACCAGTGACAAAGTCAGAGTGTCAGTCGCCGTATTAAAGAGAACAGATGATGCATTCAAAGATGTTAGTCCACCCCCAGGGCACGGAGCTGTCTCTCGATCTCTTCGTCAGACATGGTGGCCTTTTTGGATACGGCGGCGGCTCCGGGGACGCTCTTTCCTGCGGCTGGAGCTCGGAACATCTGTACAGACATACACATACGGAGAGGCAGAAATAATAAAAAAATGCTTTCTGGCAACTCTTCTTGTCCAGCTTGCACAATACACAACAGCATCCAGATCATGATTTCTTATCTAATTGCAAATTTAGAAGCAAGTTAAAGATTTCTGCTCCTGCTCTACAGCTGTGCACTTGATTATTTGACAATGTTGGTGCGGGAAATGCATCAACTTAAACTGATGCCAACCAATGGCAGATGCTCAACCAGGTACTTTAAATCAAAGCAGAGAAGCTGAGGGTTCAGCTGCTTCTTGTGGCAGCTGCCAGGCATGCCATCAGCAGAGCTCAAAGCTTACTTCTTCAGCATAACACATGGATTTGCAAAATTCTTGACATTTTCAACAGGATCAATTATAAACCAGGAATTTACAAACAGTGCATTGAAAGTGTGTTATCACAATGCATATTATGAAAAATTGTTGTGGTGGCTGGCTTGACTGCCTTTTGGACTGGAGGATGGCCTGACCACAGTTCTTTTTCATACGGTGTAGGAAATTTTGGAGTAACTACGTGAGGAGATCACATATTTCTATTCCAGTACTTTGAATTTTTCCTGCCATTTTTTCAGATGGGAGAAGAGATTAGTTGTTTCCTTGCGGGCCAGACAACTCTTGAAGGATGTTAAACAAGACGTGTAACGTGTTTTTTAATGTCACTTGCCATAAACGGAAACATGCAGAATATAGATGATCCCTTTATGAGGCACAAGCTCCTCACTGTGATGATTCTCATCTGCACTTTTTGCTGTACTTTCATCTCTCAGCATGACTTGATTGTTTGACTGACTGCTGAGGTTCTAGGAGCAGGGTGCACTTGGCGCCACTCACTTGTTATTTAGGCACCTCAATGAAATCGTAACCATCCCTTCACCCGTGGTGGTTGGCTGACTACTGGATAAGAAACACTTCATATCCAGAAGATGCCGCATTTAAAATGTAAAAATCACAGATGAACATCCTTGTTTAACCACGGCAGTCAAAATCATGATCATGATTTAAACTGATTTTAACTGTGCAGCCCTAGTTCAAAATTAATCCACATGAAGTTTTCAAAATACTGTATTTGATAAATTTGAAAATTTCATCTTAAGTTCCCACTGAAATTTACTGAAAACTTGCTGGGAAAATTCCCTTATAAGCCTAATGAAATATAAATCATCACCTAATTGTAGCTGGAATTACTTTGTCCTTTTGCTTCCATGAAATTTGATGTCATGATCTAATGTGTTGCATAGGCACTAAGATGCGTTGTCATTTGGACTTCCTTACCTTTCCTGAGATCTCGATGCCAATTTCATCTAGAACTTGGTTGACAATGTCCTCAGATTCCTCCTCATCTCCAGATTCATCCAAGAAGTCATCCATGGTATCGTTTACTAAAGAAGGGGGGTAGGGGGGAAACAACTAAGTCGGTGTGATACAAGGATTTTTGCTCACATTTTGTTCTTTCGACAATGAAAGCACATTTTTGTACAGTTTCTTGCTAATTTGGGCAGCAACGTAATTTAAGAAGTCTGGGATTTAAATCTCAGCTCCAGCCTTCGTTTTTGGAATATGCAGGTTCTCCCCAAACTTGCATGTCGTTTTATGAGGGGGTTACCGCCCACATTCCAAAACGTGAATTCAACAAGGATTGTCTCCAGCTCACAATGGGGACAAGGACTATAGGAAATGCATTTGATTTAAAGAATAGATTGAATGCCAGCAAAATGTAGATATTGATTCATATACTCACCTTAGTCTCTCCCAATCTCTCTCTTTGTGTGTCCATGGGTGTGTGTCTGTGTGTGCTTGTGTGTGTTCCTTACTCATGTCCTCTGTCATGCCCATCTTCATGTTTTCCTTCTGGAAGGCTTGCATGGTCTTCATTGTCTTCTGAGGATCCATTTTTTTGTTTATTGCTTGCATAGTCTGCAGATATATTTGTAAACATAGTTTCAGTTGAAGGTTTAAAGTGCTGCTGTGACGATGATGATGAAAAGAGTGCAAAGCAGCAAGACACAAGGAGCACAGACGGGGTAAACACAATCCTCATCTAAGACTGGATATCAAAGTGTCTGCAGTGATAGTTTTTACGATGTATTTTACATGCCACTATGAGCATAGATCTTATTTAATTTAATCTGAAATTTACAAGGGAGGTTTATAACTTTATTATGAAAAAAAAAAAAAAAAAAAAGGAAACTTCTCCCATCACGGGGTGTCACAGCAACTCACTCACAGTCGCATTATATATTGGCAGTTTTTAAGCTAAATGCCCGTCCTTAACCAATCGTAGTTTTTATGTTTGTTTGTTTTTAATCCATGTGAATATATTAATAGTATATGGATCCTAAAACAATAATACAGTATGTGGAAAATCAGTTGTGGGGGTGGGGTAGGGGAAGAAAACCGGTTGGTCTACTTTCATGCAGCATTATCTGATACTCCACACATTCAAGATACTACCATTGTGTGGTGTTAACAAATGCCAGTATATGGTGACTAACTAATTACTTCAACTTTATGACACAGACACTCAACAACCTCATGCGGAACCCGACTAATGATTAATCCTCATCAATTCGGGGATTAATTATAGCTGACCTGTGTGTTTGCTGAGGTTTGACTCTGAAATGAGCATGTGGCTTCTGGGCTTTTTGTTCCTCTTACACTTCATTAGCAAAGCTGAGATTCAGCTTCACACAGGTACACATTCATACAATAAATGCACAGTAAAATATGGATACCAGTAGTGAAACTAGTTCACTTTTGTAACTGTGACACACCTAACTTTCATCGTAGCTGAGACATAAGGCTTTTTGACTGACGGTACTAGATCTACTGGTAGAGTAATGTTTTTTTTTTCTGAAGACAAATGCTATTTCCGGTTCAAAACTGTTCGGCACATTACTTTGACTATTCTCAACATAGTCTTTTAAGATCTGATACAAAAGGCCAATATTTACAAAGAAAAACACCTTTTCAGTGACCCAAAGGGATGTTTAAATTTTAATCAGTCAATCTAATCTAAATTATGATTTTAATGTGCATCATATTAAACTGAAAATTGATAAAATGAAAAACAGGAGGCTGAGATTCTCTTCCTCTGTTTTTATAGCAGTTAACTGGATTGTAGCCTACTTTAATAGTGCACACAATGCACTGGATAATTTTAAAAAAAAATTTTAATAAACAGGGTTCCTGTATCTTTACTTTGTATTTTAGTAAAATAATAATAAATAAAAGAAATCATTAAATAAAACTGGCAGCACTGTGCTTCAGCTGGTAAAGCGTTAGCTTCACAGTTCTGAGGACGCGGGTTCGATCCCGACCCCACCTGTGTGGAGTATGCGTATTCTCCCAGTGCTTGCGTGGGTTTTCTCCGGGCACTGTGATTGTGAGTGCAACTGTTGTCTGTCTCCATGTGCCCTGCGATTGACTGGCAACCAGTTTAGGGTGTACCCTGCCTCCTGCCTGTTGACAGCTGGGATAAGCTCCAGCACTCCCCGCGACCATTGTGAGGATAAGCAGCAAAGAAAATAGATGGGTAAAACTGAAATACATGTAAATACTTGACAGAAATAGTGTTTGATCCAATGTGCACACGGCATAAACATGCATATGCAATGGCCATAGTAGTACCAGCTCTGCCTCATTTTGAGCCAGAAACTACAATGTATGTTTGTTACCTATAACAAGTACATCAACTTTTCGAAGAACTGATTTGAATTAAGAGGTGTCGGCTTGGAAATTGGATGGATGTAGGCACATCTCATTTTAACAAAGTATCATATCAAGGACAATGCAGCCCTATCGGGGCACAATCCAGTGCAATCTGTAGGTTGCGTCAGGAAGGGCATCTGGAGTAAAACTGTGCCAAACAAATATGAGCATTCATCTAAAGTACCACAGATGCATTATTTGCCTTGAGGATGCTAGTGGAAAAATACAGAGAAGGTCTTTGTGGACCTCAAGAAAGCCTATGACAGAGTAACAAAAGAGGAACTTTGGTACTGCATGCGTAAGTCTGGTGTGGTGGAGAAATATGTTAGAATAGTACAGGACATGTATGAGGCCAGCAGAACAGTGGTGAGGTGTGCCGTAGGCGTGACAGAGGAATTTAAGGTAGAGGTGGGACTGCATCAGGGATCAGCTCTGATCCCCTTCCTGTTTGCTATGGTAATTGAGGGGCTGACAGATGAGGTTAGACTGGAATCTCCTTGAACTATGATGTTCGCAGATGATATTGTGATATGCAGTGAAAGCAGGGAGCAGGTGGAGGAACAATTAGAAAGATGGAATCATGCACTGGAAAGGAGAGGAATGAAGATTAGCTGAAGTAAAACAGAATATATGCGCATAAATGAGAGGGGTGGAGGGGGAGGAGTGAGAAGAGATAGCGAGGGTGGATGACTTCAAATACTTGGGGTCAACAATCCAGAGCAATGGTGAGTGTGGTAAGGAAGTGAAGAAACGGGTTCATGCAGGTTGGATCAGCTCATGGTAGGTGTCTGGTGTATTATAAGACAGAAGAGTCACTACTAGGAGGAAGGGAAAAGTTTATAAAACAGTGGTGAGGCCAGCCATGATGTATGGATTTGAGACGATGGCACTGAAGAGACAACAGGAAGCACAACTGGAGGTGGCAGAAATGAAGATGTTGAGGTTCTCTCTATGAGTGAGCAGGATGGATAGGATTAGAAATGAGCTCAATAGAGGAACATCCAAAGTTGCATGTTTTGGAAACAAAATGAGAGAAAGCTGACTTCAATGGTTTGGTCATGTCCAGAGGTGAGAGAGTGAGTACATTGGTAGAAGGGTGCTAAGGATGGAACTGCCTGGCAAAAGAGCGATAGGAAGACCAAAGAGAAGGTTGATGGATGTTGTGAGGGAAGACGTAAGGGCAGTTGGGGCTAGAGAGGAAGATGCAGGAGATAGGCTGAGATGGAAAAAGATGACACGCTGTGGCAACCCCTAACAGGACAAGCCGAAAGGAAAAGAAGATAATATCAAGGACAACACCTTTGCTGTTGAAGACATGGCCCCAGCCATCTTCATTTGGGAGTTCATGAGCTTGGTCTGCGTAGACATGGAGGTGACTTTGGAGCTGACGGCATATGTGCGGTTCTTCTGCTTTCTCAGCTGGACCATCTGCTTGGCTAGGATCTTACATGCCTCCCGGTTACCACTCTTTGCCATTTTCTTGATCTCGGCTTCCTGAAGAGGAAAATCATCATTTGAGGACAGTGTCCCATCATCTGTAAACAATCTTTATCAATTATCCTCTAATCTATCAATTCTTAGTAAAAGCAACAACTCAAAACAGCCTGCCCGGTATCTGAAGTTGATCGCAATAGAAATGCATCAATAAAATCATATCGTCCTAAACCAACAAACATACCCGCAAACCTCCCAAGAGAATCACGGTGTGTACAAACATAGATATTACAACTAGAGCCAATATGGTTGAGGCCACATTCAGTGAGATACAAATGCATGTTTATCTTTGATAAACATCAGAATATATACTAATGCCCACAGGCGTAAGCGGTGTGGACTCGCGCATGTGTGTATACACTTCCCAAGAGACGATAGTGGAGCTCCAGGTTACAGGAAGCTAGCAAGGCCTTTGAGAAGCCTTGTTTATTTTATGTGCGCGCCCTGTAAGCATCCTTGATCGGAAATAATTAATTATTCATGTTTGAATCTAGGCTTGCATAGATACCGGCGTATGTGATGCATGAGTATCAAACCTGCTGTGCCACCCTGCAACGGGTAAAATCAAATATGGAAAGTATATATGAAACAGGCAGTCAGCGATTATTACAATGTCCACTGCACATTTCGCCTTTCAATACAGTAGTGAGCAGAAGAAAACTGCGCCAGAGGGGGAAATGTGAAATTGAGTGTGTCGTGAATCCAAAAACTGTGAACCTTTAAGGCAGACAGATGCCTGAATAACGGATGAACACTATGTTGCTGGAGCAATCGTATGACTGATGCAAATACATGGCAATATAGGGTTAAACCTTTTCATCATGCCATTTAAAAATGTAATATGTGAGGTAAATAAAATTTTAGGGTTAAAAAAAAACATAGATCCTTTACTGGGGGTGGGTGGTCAGGGTTAAAATAGTTCATTAGTTATATCAGTTAAAATAAACCTTACAGATATGGCTCTTAGTTACAAGCACTCAACTAATGTTATGTGTACTGGTGCATGACATGGCAAATTAGATATATAGATGGATATATAATATTATCATCTTATACAAGATCATTTACTTCAGTAGTTTAACTCATTCATGGGCAGGGTGGGGATTTTTTGCCTTATTGAGATAAAAGTATCCTAAATGGGCCACAATCAAGAAAATAACACTGCTTTTTTGTTAATTAAGTTATATGATAACTTTACTAATTTATAATCTCATCCCCAAAACAGGACGCTGCCCGCGAGAGGGTACTTGGGTTTTCTTAGTAGATCGTCCCAAAAACCAGAATCAGATTAAAACACTTAAATATTTTGATATACTGAAGGATATTATGTGCAAAAACCATGATGTTCAAAAAAATGGGACGCTCCCCATGAATGGGTTGATTTAAAACGTGAAGCTCAAGTCATATAGAGCTATAAAAACAAGAAATTTATGTCAGTAAGTCCAATTCCTACATTAAAAATATTTGATGTAATACGATTTTTTAAGAAGGTGAAAATTTGGGATATTCTTAGCTAAATACATCAAAATCATTATTTCACATATAAAATTCACTTTTTTTAAAATGTAATGAAACAAGTTTTCCACAACATTCTAATTCAGTAAATTAGTGTAGCCACCCCGCCCCCCGGGTTGTCGTACTTCCATTCAGGGATAAATTGGTTTTGTAATTTGTGCATTTTTTTTGCTCGAGAAAGTGCAAGTGTATGCAAGTACTCAGGGCTAAACTGCAAATGTAGGTCATTTCCGCATCTTAACTCTACATTTCTTCTATTCAGACCATGCAACTGAGGTTAAAAAGCAAGTAATTAGCGCAAATGTGAAATTAAAACCTTGTCTCCTGGTGAAGTAATTATGTCCTCTATGATATTTACTTAATACAATGGAGAAGAGAGAACACGTCTCGTTTCTTGGATCTGGCAGCGAAAGGAAATGTGTGCTTTTGTGCAAACCGCCTTATGGTGGATGTGCGTTGAGCGTGTATGTGGACGGAAGATAAAGAGGAATGGTTGCATGGTTTGCCCGCAGCAAAGCCACCGCAGCAGATCAATCATGTCTATTAATTGAGACCCATTAGTCCGACAGACGTAGTCCCTCCAGAAGGAAGTGGAAAATGTGTCTGTCTCTGAATGTCTGCAAATCAAGGTTGTCATGGTTGGGGATTGATGCAATAAGTAGCAATAAATATGTGCAAAACAGTGTATTTATTTCTCATTTTTGAGAAAGTTAGGGTCTCACCAATTGCTTCTCCTGCTTCTCCAGAGTCCCTCTATCTCTTGTGATTTGTCTCTGGGTGCCACGTAACTCCCTTGACTGTTCCCTGATGATATCTTGAGAAAGAGAGAACATTTTAAATAAATGCAATTAACATAATGTTGGCTTTCTGCACACAGTGGCCTCTCACCAATCTCAACCTTAGGTTAACTTGTACCATATATTCACAACCAACACAAAAAACAAACAAAAACAACAACAACTTACTGACTTCTTTGATATAGAAAAAACAAAATAAGATCTCATTTTGGAGCTTGAGTCCCAGAACTGTCTCAAAACAAAATGGCTAACATCAATGCCATACAAAAATGTACTTTGTGGTGGATAGTGTTTCTAATTATTTCTTTCCTTCATATAGCTCAACAGGACAGCAATCTATCAGTGTATTTTTATACCACTACAAACTAAAACAACACATTATTAATATGATACCTTTATTTCTTTGGTTGCTATTGTAGCATGAACTGGTAGGAAGATCTCAAAAACAATTACTGTAATTTCTCATGCATAATACACACTTTTTATTCCTAAAAAATAAAAGTTGATAAAGCATGTTATACCTAGGTAAAAAGGAAAAAGGATAAAAAAAATATTCCATTGTGTACATGTATACCTTTACATATGGGTCGTGAAAAGACATTTTTATTTCAATACGATATGTCAAGTCTTTTATATACGTTTACAAAACGATAACTTTTTTGCTACTCACCGAGGACGTGTTTGAAAATTCAATCTGACACCCTAATTCTACTCTGCCTTCTTGCAGAAGTCTTAAGGTTTTGTGCTGACACATACTGCTATTTGAAACCGTTTGGAATTCTCCCCACCTTTTCCAATGCCTCAGTTGCAGCTGAAAAAAAACAACCGTAAAGCATGAAGCTGCCACCACCATATTTCACTGTAAATACAGTGTTCTTTTGGTGATGAGCAGTGTTGTGGTTGAGGCAAAAATTCAATTTTGGAATAATGGCCAGTAAATTTAGCTTTGGTTTCATCGGACCATAACAGATTTTCCCATGTGTTTGGAAGATTATGATATGCTCCATATGTTGGAATAAGACTAGTTTATTTTCTGAGAATAACCACATAAATTCAAAAGAAAAAAAGTATACACACTTGTACAATCACATTATTGTTATTATTTTTTAGTTTTGCTTGCCCTGCCAAATACTTTATTGTAATAGGGCATGTTAATGGTGGAAATCGGCTGGAAATTATTTATCTTGCTCTCATTTTTCTTCCAGTGTGTCGACTTTTTAAATCCACTCCTGGTACCTGACAACAAAATTAACTTGGTTACATAAGTTAGTTCTGTAACTTGATGGGAAGTGGGGGAGGCAATAGTTAGAACTAAAGCAGAAACACTTAACACTTATCCCTTTTGGCAAAGGCTCTTAGTTAGTAACCCCACATATGACAAAAAAATATGTAGAATTGTTCTGGTGCCTATTCTTGTGCTTTACATATCTCAAATGAATAACAAATCTTATACCCAACAGTACTGCAAGGATTATCTAGGATCATTACTATTAATTTAAATCATTTATCTAGCTAGCCATTAAATCTATCAATCAGGCATTCCCAAAAAAATATAAAATGCATCACAGTTACTTTAATAGTGAGCAGTGTGTCTGACAGCACATTCCCAAACCCAGAAGCCCTGCATAGATGGCCTGTGTTGCTACTGAGTAAGCTTTCTACCTCCCACACAATTGCTAAGTGGCATCATGTGAGATAATGCATGACCATAAAGCCACACAAGGTGTAAGTGTCAGAATAAACATTTGACCATCAGTGCAGTTCAATTTACTCAACAGTGGAATCCATTTAAAAAGGAGGGGGCATAAAACCTTGATAGAGAGTGTTCAAGAAGCAACAATAAATTGCTTCGGCGCAGAAAAAAGTTCTCATGAACTCGTTGGGTCCACGTCACGTCATGTTAGACCACTTGCGAGAGCGAAACGTGAATACGTACACAGTGACGCAGCAACAACGTATTCAAGTGGGAGGGATATCGTCCTACAAATACAAGTGATCAAGGCCCCCAACACCCATTTTCCAATCACCAGAAATCATTTACAACCCAAGGCTAAAAATTGATGCGACGATACAAGACAAAATAAGGACATTTGGTGAATTTTCCCACGAAGTTGAGAAGAATCTGATGTTGGCTTGGTAACGCCGAGGTGATTGTAAGAACCAACACTCCCTGCGAAACTAGGATAACCATGCTGGGAGGATGTCGGTAGGTCCAGGAATAATACTTCCTTTAAGATGAACTGATTATTCATTTTCTGCTTTTATTATCAAAATAGTTTGTGGCGAAGTTGGCGTTTATATGTCATTTGTTCTTCCAATTGCACTCTATATTATCCCGCTTAATTATAGATTGAATTATTAATTCCTTTTGATTGGGGTCAGTTTTTGCCCTTGTCATGGTTGATTATCCAGCCGGAGGATAATATTGAGATTGAGAGATCAGTCAGATTTTTGACAACACTATATATAAAAATCAAAAGATTTTTTAAAATATATTTTAGAAGAGTATGGACTAAAATTAACATAGAGCAATAGATTGTATGATCAGACGTCAAAAAGATAAGGCTAGCAGAGGATGAGAGACAGACGACAGATACTGTACGATATCTATCTATAGATAGATTGCAACTGTTAAATGCAGGTTAAAATGCAACATTAAGGTGAAAATTGGAACAAAACCCAACACGCGACAAATTGAAAAGGGAAACTACGTCGTGAGAACGCCGTTTTTTAAAATTTATAAATTTAAAATCATTTAAATTCCAAACTACATTTTTGCCAGTTTGACGTACTTGAATACATCCTACCCAACAGTGAAGCAACTAGATGACAATCGTAGTAATTTTCAAAGCAGATATACAAGTGCAACATTTTCATTTTAATTATAAATATAGATTTAGTTGAAA
Organism: Syngnathoides biaculeatus; assembly: GCF_019802595.1. Lineage (NCBI taxonomy): Eukaryota > Metazoa > Chordata > Actinopteri > Syngnathiformes > Syngnathidae > Syngnathoides > Syngnathoides biaculeatus. The sequence goes on along the minus strand of NC_084653.1, from coordinate 10,589,364 downwards.
CTACAGAAGCAATAGCTATTTGTCCAATGACTCATGGAACACCTAAAACAGGTCAAACGAGTTCAAGTTTGAGCTATGACTAGTTACCGTCTCCAGCTAAAAACACAACTTAGCTAGCTTGTCGCACAAAACAAACTTACCGTCGACAGTCTTCTTCTTGAACAGGGAAGCCATCGTTTTGCTTTGAAAACGGCTCTTTTGTATAAAATACGAAGGTTGCAAGAATACACTGAAACAACTCTTGGTGTAAATAACCTCGGTGTTTGACGGACCGAGAAGCCGGTGTGTGAGTTTAGCTGCCTCGGTCGAGTCTTCCTGGTTGACTTTGTGCTGCCGGGGAGTTCAGTTCCTCCCTCAGCTGACTGGCTCCACCGCTCTGGATGACGTCATGAATCGCAAACAATGCTGCCTTCACTTGTTCCCCGTAAAATTTGTAACATAGCGTAAATTTGGCACTTCCATTTGATTACAAATTTACGAAAAGAAAACAAAAACATTTTCCTCCTAAAACAAATAAACCTCTCAATTTCAGCACAGTGGCTGCAGAGGAGGGATGTCGTGACAAGCCAGTCAGTGTGAGGGTTATTACCACAAATGCAGTTTCCTCTATGTAGATTGGTTTTAAAGGCAGCATCAAAATTACAAACGTCATGATAAATTTCATTTCTTCTGTTTCGGAAGGAATAAAATGTTTTGACTGCGATGACATCATATCCTCCATCCCTTTAGCACAAATATTTTAATTTACACACAATGTGTGCCATATTTATGGGATGTTCCGCTTTGCTCCATTAATCCCAACAAATGTCCGGCTCACATTACCCTTTTCACGAATGGAACATTTTAATGAACAATGTAAATGTGCACCCAGTTGTACTTTACAGTGGGTTTGGAACTATCGTTATTTCAAATAGTTTGCCTCTCTTGTGTTCCCTAAAACGATTATATACAGTATTTGGAATGCCACTCAGTAGGGTGTATGTTACATCCCATTGAATATGATTATATAAGAGTGGGTAGGCTTTTTTACTTGCACATCTTTCTTTTATAAGTGTGTATATTTTTACTTTAGGTGTTTCAGGATGCATTAGTCAGACAAAAGGATTGGAAGAAAACAATGCACACGGGTTATTCCAGTTGTTTGAAACAAAGAACAACACAAACACCAATCAAAAACCATAATATTATCTTCTCTCAGTTTCCTTCTATATCTCATCATCCCAAGAGATGAAGGCTTCCCCTGCATTTTATTGCGTATTCATATTGTCCTATTTCGTATTGATGCTGAGGGCAACTTTATGTGTCGAGGTGGGACTCATGAACCGTAGCCAACTCAATTTAGTCCATGCGAGCATGTGTGTGCTGGTGTTGGTGGGTGGCAGATATGGTGGGAGATGCCCAGTTATGTTTAGAGGAGAGTAGAAGAGGGGTGACTTTGTGAAAGAGGAGGAGGGAAGGATCATGCGTAGCCCAAAGCGCTTCTATCTCAGAGGAAGTGTGTGTGTGTGTGTGTGTGTGTGTGTGTGTGTGTGTGTGTGCGTGTGCAGCGGCATGTCGTCCTGAGGCGTTGTTCTTGTTAAGGTTATTAGGGAAGATGTTTGCCACTAATCACTGGAGGACTACGGGGACTCCCCCTCTAAATGGGCTCATCATCATCGGGCCTCGGTGGTGATAAATTGGCTGCAAGCCTTTAGGGCTCCTCGAGGTATACAAACCCTGCATTTGTCTACCACGTGGCTGGTGAAACGTATCCCGGTGTCAAGTGTGCATTTATTAAACTATAATTTAAAATGTATTTTTTGGGGGGAAAAAACACTTTTAGCAGCATAGTCGACTAATGAGAGTAAAGTCTTTAAACATTACTATGCTGAATACATGATTTTCATAACCACTCTATGTGTATCAATTTGTTAACAGTACATACCAACAAAGTAAACATAAAACCCAAGATGTGCATCACTAAGCGATGATATAAGTCTGTTTGGAATCACAAACTCATGCGTAAGTCTTTTAAACTCTACTTTAGTTTTAGTACAGTGCTTAATCTTTCTTCATTTTTGTTAAAATGTTACATTGACTGTACAGTTAATAAAGCTTTCAACAGTTAGAGCCTAGGACAAATGGACAAAGATGTCAGATTATATGCAAAAATGAAAAGTAAAGGACAAAGGTGTAGATTAGCCTGGAAGTCAACCAGCATTACGGAACAAGTAGATTCACTTTTGGAGCTTCCATTGAATATTAATGTCCTTGTAAATCTAAATTGGTCATTATCAGCCACTGTGTAGAAGTGTTACCAACTCAAAAACAAAGAAGCCGTTTAATCGATTTTATCATTATTTTCTTTTCAGGAAATAGTTTCATTTTCAGGAAATAGCTTCATTTCCAATTTGTTCATTCTTATCTGTCTTCTTATTCTCATCACTTTGTTCCTCCACCTTCTACTGCTGTCTATCATTTAGCCTTGGGCAATGTGCAATGTTAAACCACTACACAGAGTGTATGGGGATGCACACACACACACACCACACACACACACACACACCACACACACACACTGGAAAGACTTTCATGTGTGAAATGAGAAATGTGAACTATCCACGGGTGTTGTGGCCATAAAGCACACTAAGCTATTTCGCTTTGACGTATTATTGAACAAATCACATGAATTGTCTCACTTGATGTCTGTAAATTGCTGTAAACTGATAACAACTGTATTTGTTTTCTCCTCCTTTGTACAGATTAACCTCCTCATGGACAACCAATGATGTGAGCTATGGGTGCCGCTTTGTGGAACTGAAACTAAAGAGTTCAAACAAAACCTCCCAAATCTTCGTTGTGGTTTGACATTGTTTTGCTCAGATTGTGTTTTTGCCATTTGTATGGAACTGAGACTAGAAATGAGAGAGAAAAATTCCAAATTTAACTGGCTGTGTCAAATGCTATTGTTATGTGTGACTAGAATGGGTGTGTACAGACCCACCACAAAGTTTTATAAAAATCAGTTATGTAGTCTTGTTTACTGGATGACACGTAAAACAGCGATCAAAATAATATCATATAAATGCTGTTTTGTTGCTTAATTCAAAAATACGTTTATTATTGTGGTTGTGGTTAGTAATTATGTGGCCTGATAGCGGTTTCTAATATTTTTGCACTCATGTTGCTAAATAAGGTAAACAACCTAATGCAACCAGTATGTGATATGACTGAAAAATCTACAAAATACAACAATAAATTGTTGAAAGCTTTTCTGATTTGATCTTATTGCATTTTCTAGGGGTACCTAATGCTGTGACCAATGATTATATTTGTGTCCTTTGGCTGAAACAAAACACATTTCTTCTTTTATTTCTGTGTTGTCGTATGCAATAGAATTTCAAGTACATGTCATATGGTGCCTTGGGGTGTATAACTATAGACTGGCATAAATCCCAAATTATAATAAGATATCTTATATGTCTGTTTCTTCTAGTTCCTGCCATGTAACAAGTCTGAAATATGTCTTTATGCAAACACAGAGCAACAAGGGGCTGTGATGGGGGGCTGGGGATTTTGAAAAACAATGTGTCTGTCTGATGGATGGATGTAGCAATGATACTCAAATAGAGATACGTAGATAGAATCAGGCAGGAATCAAATAAATGTGCAGGGCCGGGATGAAATGTCACAAAAATGCAGGGCTAATTGATTGAAGAACATGGGGGGTATGATTGAAACAAGAACTGCAACATGGATTGCAACTTGGGACTTGGGACAGCTGGAAGACAGCAGGCGGCCAAGAGGAGTGATGCAGGAAGCAGACGGAAGATTGTGAAGGCAACAGAGAGGACAAGGATGCTCCAATAAATCGACTGAGTGACTCCACTCATGTCAACCACTGGGATGGTTCCACTCACTCTCACTGGCACAATAGAGCATTAGGGAATTGTGGGTAATAAGAGATTATTCCCCCCCTGGGGTGCTTGCTCATCATCACTTGTAACTCCGGCCTCCCAACCCCCGTGTTTCCAAGTTCTTTGTACAGAAATAATGAGCATGTGCAGGTGCACACGGACCACAGAGCTAGTTGGCTCACTGATACTTTTGCAAGTAAGGTCAAACCGTGATGTTTTATTGTATGAACATGCTGATGGCGGCAATTTTGGATGTCACGCATGCAAGATCCAATGATGTTGACTTTTATCCACAAGTCCATTTTGCCAAAGGAGTCCAATTTGTGTACGGAAATGTCCCAACATGCATTAAACCATCTTTCCTAAGGCTATACGTGTGTGCAGCCGTCTCCATCCAGATGCCAGGCTGCGACCGTAAGATGAAGGCTGGTGGTCCCAGCAGGAGTTCGACACAGACACATCATCAGCATAAGGGAATTAAAGTCATTATGACTGGAAGGGCAATGGAGGACAAGTTATTCAGTCCGTAAGTGAAGAGGAAGGTTTACAAAGTAGTTTGAGGGTGTTCATATATTAAATGGTAGATACCATTTGTCAAATACAATATTTGTGTCCCATATTCAGGAAGGGCATCCGGCGTAAAAACTGTGCCAAACATATATCTGCGTTCATCTGAGATGACACGCTGTGGCGACCCCAAAAGGGACAAGCCGAAAGAAACTTTATTATATAATAAATATAGGGAGTTAGAATGGCCACATAACAGCAACAAGCAAAAATAGTACTGTTCAAGTCAGATAACCTTTGTAAGTCATCAAAAAATTTTAAACTTTTCTTTCTTTTGTAGATGTTATGCTGTTAAAAATGCAGACTGGTGAAGCTCCCACAAATCCCAGACCACACACACAAAACTGCATGCATACACGGTATGTACTTGCAAACAACAAAATATGTGAATTTGGTGACAGGATGGACAATGATATGGCAGACTTTTTTGGTTAGTGTTAACATTTAATGAGCACATGATGGACTTTCATTGAGCAACATGACTTATTTCGCAAGCAGAATGCTCAAATTTAGAAAAGGTTTTTATATCAATTGATAGTACACTACACTATGACAGAGTGGACTTGAGGTTGCCCACATAGCATGAAGAAAATTACAAAACTAAACTGTAAATATTTACAATGCAACAATCCACAGTTTCAGCTTCCACTGAAGAAAGACACGATGCTGGTACTAGTGTCAGTGGAAAATATCAGTTTGTTTTTCTTTCTTTCTAGGTTATTCTGTTTTTAGCCATGCAAGGGTAAGTTTTCTATGTGCTAAATTGGATGGAGATGAACCTTTATGCCTTAATTTCATGCATATTCAAGACACAAACTGAAAAATTTCCCACAGTATGTTTATATTTTGTTTTGTGAATGTGCTGTGAAATTTGACATTAAATGTTTAATGCATGACAAAATAGTATTTAACCCTTCAAAATTGAGCCATATCTGTCATTGAATGGGTTCCCCTCTGTCAAAATGACCCTGCATTTGAGTCTTCATCATCTCATTAACTTTTAGCCAGCACCCAGGGCAGCTTTATTATCTTCACACGTGCAGAATGGGTGGTAAAACTGGAGGATGGACTAAGTAATTATGAGCGTTTCAAGTAAGGTTAATGTTGAGACTCTGAGGGAAAAGCCAATATTCTCTGGTCACTTTGTCAAGAGACATATACAGTAATCACGAGTGTGCCATACAAGTGCCTGCAGTGAAAGAGAAGCCCTTCTTTGTCTTTGGAATCTAAGATTTCATTTAGGAGATGTCTATTAATGAGAACAACAATTAAAAGTAAATGTTCAAGACGCAGATAATGAAACTGGGGAAGAGTGGTGCTTTTGTTGTACAAAAATATCTTCTTTTTAATCCTTGTGATTGTTCATTGCAACTCAATTTCAACTAACGTTCAAGTGAGTCTCTGTTTCTCATTAAACTGGTGCCACATTGCGTATAAGCCAAAAATGTGATTTGGTTTCTTGCAATGATTTCAACACTAAGACTCCAGTTGTAAATTAGATGCAAATGGGGGTGTTTATCTTGTTAGAATGTCTTTCAGCATTATAATGTGGGCATGACACTGGCATGGTGTTAAAAATACAACACAAGTGGTAATGATGTATCTGTTAACATAAAAGCAAGCAAATAGCATTAGCATGTACGATGATTCTGTTTATTTAAACTGAATTTTTCTCATGGGAAGTATACGCACGTCAGCCACAACAGTTTCCATCCATTTTCAACAGCATTTAATCTCATTAGGGTCATGATGTCGTCGGAGCCAATCACAGCTAGATTTGGGCAATAGGCAGGGTGCACCCTGGGCTCGTTGCTAGTTAATCCCAGAGAACAATAGACACACAACCATTCCTGGTCACATTAATACCTACGTTATGAATAATTTAGGGCCTTCAATGAGCCTAGCATGCATGTTTTTGGAATGCATGAGGAAGGACCTAAGGGGAGATCCAAACCCAGGACCCCAGGACTGTGAGGCAGATGTGCTAACCACAAAATCACTGGCCCACCATACCACGACAGTTCCTTGTTCACTGAATTTGCACCAAAATTTTCATGGATTCATTTCATTCATCCTTATTGTATTTGTACTCCCATCCAAACATTTGTAATGGCAGCATTTTTGTTATAGCCATTTAATACGTACATACAGTACGTTGTATTGGAGCTGGTTAAAGAATGTAGTACACCGAATGTTGTGGCCAACTTGCCTCTTCCTCTTCTCCATGTAATGCTGTCATCATCATCATTAGGCTGTCCAAAAAGAGCTCAAGCAGGTGTGTGTTTTTCTACATTCTCCCCAGGGAAAGAATGATAGCGATTATATTGCTGAATATTCCTGATGCTGCATTCTGCTTAATGCGACTTTTCATAAAGAGCAGTTAGCATCATCTCACACCTGCTTCATCAGGACTGCAGGAGAAAGTTTCATCTTAATTAACCACAATATTGTCTGTTTCTTCATTTATTTTTGCACTTACTGTTTATATCTTCAGTCAGTATCATCAAACATTTTTAGCAGCACATATGTGGAACACCGCTTCAAGGACATCTACGGAGTCAAAACATCAACACAGAAAGTGCCTCTAAAATGTGTCTAGATGGTAAAATGTATTTAGATCCAAAACACTGGAGGGTCTTCCTCCATTCCTTTCGAGCTTATAGGATTGAAAAGCAAACAATTCCAAAACTCCAGAATAATTGATGTGCCTTTCTTTCCCTTCCCTCAATTTCCCCCCTTTAAAACATCCTCTAATAATCATCACTGTGCCTCATTAAGGCTCAGAAGAGTGGAGGCACGAGCTGCTCCAGATGTTTGGCGGAAAACCCTCCGGGTCGGGTGTCAGACACGAGGAATTCATGTGTATCTGTGCTGTAATGTACACTCTCAAGTGTGCAAAAATGTGTTTGCAACGTGTTTCCCAAAATGCACTTGCACTGTGCTACTGCCCCATTTCCACACGAAGGAAATCTTTCTATGGGAACTATAGAGGGAGATAAGATTACCATTGCCATCCAGGTTCCTTGAAAAGAAATTTCCTATTCATCCATCCATCTATTAGCTGAGCCGCTTATCCACAAGGGTTGCAGGGGTGGTGGAGCCTATCCCAGCTATCGTAGACCCTGAACTGGTTGCCATCCAATCACAGAACATGTATTTAATTTGTAGAAAGAAAAAAAAAACTCTTAAAAAGTAGATCACATACTGTAGCTTGACATTGATTCAGCTATCAGTGTGTGTAGGAATACTCAGTCAGTAGCATAAATCATGTGACCATCAACCACAGTTCTCTCAAACTGATGGCCTATTTCTGTGAAGTCTAATCACAACGGGAGACAACGGCTGAATAAATTGCACTCCCTTTGTGAGATCAAGTGAATGAAAGACGACTGAAAGTGATGGAAGCATTAAACATTTGTCTTGGTCCCCCAGGTCGCATCAGTCCCACCAACTCGAACATGAAACTCAACAATGACAGCAAGCTGGGCCAATCTAGGGAATAATAATAAATTACCCTTTTCTCTTATTTATGTCTAACTGGGTAGAATAGAGCAATGATGAATAGTAAATGAACTTTCGAGTTGAAATCGTGTGCAGGTGTGCGTGTGTGTACGAACAGTATAAGTTGTTAAAAATTTGTTTAATACAAACAAATAATAATGGCAAATAATAAGATTTTGTCATGATTATTCTTTGTGTTTCTCTAACCACATTGGAAAACCACATACATTAGATATCAAAAGTCTACATAAACCATAATGGCAATCAATACACACCTGCCACAATTGTAAGAACCACTGATTAACCTCATAGACCCTGAATCCAAATCCAGTCACAAACCTCCCTGACCTGCCATCAACACTTTCTCCACAAGATGCCCTCATACTCTTTCTCCTGTTTCTGCAAACAAATTCAGGCCACACCTGCCATTTCTTTGCTTTTCTCTAACTCTGTTGAATCATCAGAATCATAAGCAGTATTTATGAAGCCACAAAAATAAAATGGGCGTATCGCTGTGGAGCCATTTACATTGAGATACAGTTCCTAAATCCTTGGGACTGTTTGTATGTTTTCTATTTTATTTGCCATATTAAGTTTCACGTGAGGAGCGAAATATTAGAAGCAGCATATGGTTCAGATCAGCCGTGCAGCATTGCATAACAATTATTATAATGAACAACTCAACCAAGCCACTTTACTCATTTGTTAAAAGAAACACTGTTTGGTCACAGAGCTTATGTTGGATCTTATTAAATTGTGCAGATGTACAGTACCTAATTTTATTGAGGGCGAGGGGATAATATGCTCAATTTTATATCAGCCTGGTTAAACAAATAAAGTTGAGGCAAGCGAATTGAAGAACTTTGGGGTTTCTGGAAAGTAAAAATTTAAAACTATGAGAAATAGAATGTTACAATATTTGATTTGGGTGTAGAACCTTCCCATTTGATCGAAGTGTTATAAAACAAACTTGTAATGGTGCAATGAGATTTGGGAGGGCCCAGTACAGTGCTTGTATTTAGTACAGAGACAGCATGTGTGTCCAGACCAGACCCTTCTCTAATGGGCGTGTGTCAGTGTGCTCCAGCCCTCTCTCACTCCCCACCTCATAACCTAAAATGAAAGCGAGAAAGGAAGAGAGAGAGAGAGAGAAATGCTCACTCAACAGCCAATAAGAAGAGGTCTTAAATCTTGACACAAGTTTTTCCACTGTGCTCCAGTGTCACAAGTTTTTGGTCTACTTTGTGGTCCTGGGTGGTGCACAGCGGGAGGCTCATTGTTGTTATTGAAGCAGGACGGCATGGCCATTGTATGTGTTTGGCAATATATGGAGGCTTGGACGAGTGAAGGGACAAAACCAGCCTGAAACCTCTGTGCACCAGTCAATTGAGTCCAATGGTAGTCTCTCTCTCTCTCTCTCTCTCTCTCTCTCTCTCTCTCTCTCTCTCTCTCTCCTCTCTCTCTCTCTCTCTCTCTCTCTCTCTCTCTTTCCCTCCCTCTCCCTGTCTCTCTCTCTCTGTTTCTGTCTCTCTCTCTAACTCTCCGTCTCTCTTTGACTCTCTCGCAATGAGCTGCCTGGATGTGATGTACCACCAAAACTATGGAGCACATCTCCTCCCTGCAGAAGCCTACAAGTCAACATACTACAACCACCACTACCAGCAGCAACAACAACAGGTGAGAGCACCTTCCTTCAACTAGTGATATGTTTTATTGGATTAGATGGACATACTGTACACTAAAGATAAGCTTCATCACTGGTGGAATCATTAAGTGAAGTTCTTAGCCCTTAATAGATAAAAGTGGTGAAGTTCTATACAGATCCACAGTGCGATAAGAATGTGAATAAGTTGAATGGGCTTTAATTTAAAGTTTTAAAGTTGAATGAAGTATAATTAAAATGGCTAGATCAGATCCAGATGAATAACAATGTCAACTGTGGGGAGGAAGTGGAAAACAAAAAATAACAGATACAAACCCATACCGATGGTTAGATGGCCGTGTTTGGGACTTTGGAGGACATCTTAGAAATTATCTGAGAAAAGATTCTTAAAGTCAATACGAAACCAAAAATTCTTTTATAAGACCAAATTTGCTCAACCTCTTTACCTTACTTAACAATTCTACAAACTACTCACCATATGTTTCAACTTGAACTTTAGTTAGACCGAACCAGTTTTCCTATTCCCCTTATGTAGGTTCAGTAGAATAGAAGACAAGAGCATCTATAACACACTTCAACCTTGAATATACTCTACATAGAGTTTTTTTCATGTATTTGAATTGACCTGTGTGTTGATCCCATGTTCATCATTTCATTCCCCCTTCCAGAGGAGGCTGAATGCGCACACTAAGATGCACAACTGTTCAGGCCAACAGGAAAGTGGAGGACGAGGAATACTATCTGGAGAGCAGGGTCTTTTTTCGGCTCCTCGAACCGAATCTGGATGTGTATCAATACATGATTTGGAGGTCAAAGATGGAACTCAACCAGCAGGAGCGGAGTATTTAAACTCCCGGTGTATATTGTTCACCTATTTCCAAGGAGACATCAGTGATGTGGTGGATGAACACTTTTCTCGGGCCCTCAGTCAGTCCACTGGACATAATAGGGAGACGAAGCCGTTTCGGATGACTCAGACATCTGGTTCAAGCTTTGGCGGATCATGGAAAGGTAAACAGGGGCATTGGACTTAGAAATGTTTCTCTTAAAATGTAATTCAGACATTATATTTGATTGTGAATCGTTTTTTGGGTTCAGATGGTGAGACGCTCTCGGAGGGTCAGAAAAGTCCAGCATGGAGCAGCACCTATCCATCCCTTCCTGCTACCTGCCTCCCATCCGTCTCGGTGTCTGTCCACCCCGAATTCTCTCCAAGTGCCATTTCCCTAAACCACGCTGATGGAAGTCTGTGGGCTGGTCATGTGTTCTCCCAACCCAGCCTCCAACCACTGGCTAGCCTCACAGACAGCTGGACCTACAGCCTAAACCCCCAGAGCCCAAGTGGCTACCCAAATGTGCACGATGTCTACCATCCTCACCCCCATGCCCACATTCATTCTCGCCAACATCACCACCACCGACAAATGTTTCATTCATATCCAAGCCACGGTGCAGCACTGGAGGCGAGGTTTAGTCCTCTTCTGCTGCCCGGTGTGAGAAGCCAGAGCCAGTCAGCAGCCAGTGCAGGGAGTTCCCCAAACAGTGAGAGTGCAAAGACAGAAATGGACCCCAGTAGCAGTAGCCCAATCATGACTTCAACAGTGCCCTGGATCCCTTCACCCCTCCATGGATCCTTGGAGCTGTATGATTCAGGTAGGTGCAGTCACAAGCATCTAGTCAAGCATACTGTAAACAAAGTAGGAAAAGTGGGAATAACAAAGCTTTAATTTGTCTCTGCAGCTTATGAGCAGACCAAAGCAAAGTCATCAGTTTGGTTCTAACGGCTGACATGCATTAGAAAAAGACTCAGCTCACACTAAGTGGCATCATCAATCATCGCTGCAAACCACCACTACAATATGGACTCTCCTATGACTGCTCCTACCTTGTCCACACAGTTTAGGATGGAGATTGACTCGGCCTTGGAGTAAAGAGTGATTCTTTGGTTGCAGGATGTAGCCGGTGAGAGTAAAACCTCTGTCCACAGACTACCAAAAGGAGGTTTCTTCAATGTTTTGTTGGAAAAAAACATTTTTCATTTTTTTTGTTAAAGTGGTTCTGTTTCAAGAACTGTTGATTTGAATAGCAAATATGTTCAGTTTTGCCCTTCTGAGTGTGTGTGTGCATATATACACATTCATCCACACACGCGCACACATTTTTTAAAAATTATGAGTACTGTTTTTTTTTTGCTGGATGGTCTGTCTCTGAATGAAACTTTTGAATCTTTGCCAAAAGGGATTATGTTTCATATATTTTGATATTGTATGTTGTACTGTAAGTAATAAATTATGAAGTTCTATTTGCAAATGTAGCCATTTTCATGTTTTTCCATCATTTGGGACATATTAGAAACTCAATGTTTTAGTTAAAAAAAAGGAAAAGTCAGTGAACCCAAAACAAGATTGATAAATATCCATTGATTTGAAAGACTTGGATTAGGGATGTTGCTGTTTTAAATGTTTGCATATGCAGGGTTCAGATATTCATGACCAATACAGACGTTTTTGCATCTTGAAACTACTCACTTTATTGTTATTGAAAAACCCTCGCATTGTACCACGAGTACCAGAGGAAATAGGCTGCATTCCACAAATAGTACAAGATACCATAACCACTCAGGTTTTCTTTTTTTCCTTTGTTGCCTCTCCTCACGAAAACATGGACATGAAATCACACACAGTCAGCCGACAAACAGCAAGAATGCATTTGTCCTGTCTGGGCAGGAAGTTTACTGGACACGGTAGACATGGACTGTCAGTGCTATTAGTGAGCAGGATTGTTTCTTCTGCAACATCCCTCAAAGTAGAGTTCATAAAATAAATAAAATCAAAACAACAAATACAAATAGGATAAATATAATGCAAGAGTTTTCAATTCAAAGAGTTCCTTTTCCGATGTACAAGTGTTTGAGTTGATAACAAAAACATCCTCGTACAGTGTAGGACGGCATTACGGGACAGCTATGTTTATGAAGTCAAAATGCAACATCGTCTGAGGAAAAGGTAGTGAGACTCATCAGTTGCTATGACGAACAGTTGCAGCCCACTGACAATCCAGCCTCCTCTCCTTCTGTATGTTGTTCTCTTTACAGTATTTGAGAAACATTGTGCATCAAGCAGAACGTCTGAAGTACAATTGTCTTTATTTTAAAATAACTTGAGGAACGAATCCCAAGATGCATGACCCTGAAAAGGAAAATTAGCAGCGCACATTTTAACAACGCACAAAATGGGCATCTTGTTCAGTATTGTGCAATGACTTTTGAAAGTAAAAACAGTTTGTACAGCATGGCAAAATATGACTACAGTGAAACAGCAATAATGTGAGGCAATTGAGGACAGGACAATTGTCAGTTGCAATGCTGACCTGGCTGCAGACAGTGACACATAGACAGAGAGTGAGCAGAGTAAAGCAAAACAAATACACTTACAACAAAGTCCACATGATTACATATTTACATAATACATTACATGGCATCATAATTGGTGGACAAAAGATTCATAACAGGGTTAAAAACAGGTGCAATTACAATATACTCCATCACTAACTTTTCAAGCAATATTGTGTCATAAGTGGCTTTTAGATTTCGTTAGAGTTTAATGTTTGAGTTTTGAGTGGCTTGATGTGATCCCCGTGTGGTTCAAGTAAAAGGGCATGTATATTTAAATGAATGGTGTTCACAGATGAACAGGTATCTTGCAATTTTACAAACAAACATGGTAACACACGAGAATATGGTAATACATTCAAAAGGGAACATGTTGGGGAATAGGACACATTTTGAAAATAGCTGTGACATTTCGGAAGATTGAGTTGCATAGATTGTCTCTTCTCACAGACCACCAAATTAGCATTAGCATGTAGCTACTGCATCAACATGTTGAGTACTTTATATGCTAACAGACATCCCACTGGCACCCTTGGAGCATCACTCCAGGCACTTCCACTGCAGGAAGTACAACATTATTCTCAAAGACAATTCTGGATTCTCTAAAAGTTGGTTGAGTTTATTCATAAATTGGGTCTATGTTTTATGTTTTTTTGTTTTTACACTGAATTGTGAATGAGATAATTTTGACATGTTTTCACGTTAAAAGTGTAGCTAATGGAAGACAAAGAGTAAGATTGGGAAAAGCAGTATAGCCAATAACATTGAATATGTACATGTTGCTGTATGAATTTCCAAGGTATTAATTTATTATATAATATCAGCAAAATAATCATGATTATTTTGCTGATGCTTTTCAGATTCCACGTGTATGGTACTGTATTTACGTTAACAAACTATACAAGGAAGCTTAGAATGAAATGAAAATATAGAGGAAGTAACCAAATACATAGTACATAGTAGCTGCCTATATGACGTACTGTATATAGGAAATAATTGGACAATAACAGATACATGAGCGTAGATGTACTTGGTTACTAACAAGCATGTGTGTCAATGAATATAGGCAACAAGAAAAGTCCATCTGGGTCGTGTCCTTATCTGTTTTTTTTTTTTTTGTTGTTGCAAGAATAGCCTCTTTTAAAATCCAATAGGCTTCAATTCAGAACTGTAAAATTGTATTGGTTTTGAATAATTGGAAAAATAATTAGATTGTATTTTCTTTTTTTCTGAGCCCATTTCAACCCTTGTTGAGTTTAGACTATGATTACTGTGATTGCTGCCCTTTTCCAACAATCAACTACTAGTAGTAGGATTTCTAAAAAAAAAAAAAACTGCTTCTTTTTTGTCATTATTTGAATGTATAAAAATGTTAAAAGATGAAACGTGTATATTTTCTATAATATTATTACTATTATTACACTGGGTCATCTGTATTAAATTCTCTAAGTAGGTGCTGAGTAGCTCTGCTATATATGATAACGTACATTCGATTATGCGATTTATTTTCATCAGATTGTAGTTTGATTTGAGTTTTGCCCAGAAAAACATGAACATGTTGAACATCTAACCCACAGCCCATCGGAGAGGCTACGTTCCATTGCTTGTCCACACACAAAGTAGGAGGATATGCAGTGTGATTAGCCTCATTTACTCACTATGCACAATAATAACCCTGCCAAGCCAAATCAGATATTTAGTTTCTAACCACAATAAACATATTTGAAGACAATTGCTGAAAATGTGCAAAATCTGAGAACTACAGAACTGTGTGTAGTAGTCAATTGTTTACATGTGAGATGTGGTTCAAGCGGTGCCGAGCAACATACTTCGGTTTAGGGATGAGTCCTTTTCCCCCTACTTTAAAAGAACATGAGTCCCTTTATTCATACCAACAGTTATTCAGCACAAAAAAAAGTCGACCAAGAAATAAATATTCACAGTATTTGTTCATTATCCAATTAATAATTTGTGCCTTTTGTGTCAATGTTGTTTACTTGTTGAACCGTCGCTGTATTTTCAGTAACTACTGTAAAAATGAATCATGTGTAACTACAGTTTTTGATATATTATGTACATGTTGTACTAACTTCTTATTTGTATTATTGATTATATGTAGACCCCAGAAAGGTTAACAAAATGCTCTGGCACAAAATAACGGTGATGCTTTTAAATAACTAAACAGATTCCACAGAAATCTACTTCCGTAAAGTATTTGCATTTCATTCCTGTCCACGACACCAAATGTGTTAAAAGGGAAAAAAGGCAGTACGGAATGGCTAGAGACAAAGAATCATAGCATAGACTGCATGAATACCAAGACTAGGTTCACTTTCACGTTCGACAAAATAACTTAATCTATGTCCTTGCATTCATCGTGTGTTTCCAAAACCACCAATCCTGTTCCAATCAGGGGGAGCGCCACTCCATTCCATTCAGTAGGTTACTGCTGTCAACTCCACTCTGGGTAATGTTCCAGTAACCGCAGAGGCCAGTACATAGTTGTCATTCCTCTGCTCACTCAAAGCACATTTAGCAACCAACACCTGTTTCCCCCCTGCTCAGTCTCCACTGCCCAGCCGCTCGAGCGAGGCCTGTCCTCTGTTTAGACAAGCAGGATCCCACCTCATGACTTTTTATAAGCCAAATCTGCTATTTCGGACAAACTCGTACAGTTGTGGTGACGCTCACTTGTAAAGCCTAACGGCAGAAAAATGAACAGGAAGCAGTGTGACATTCTCCAAGGGGTGGCATTAGCAAGATGTACTGTACATATGGTGGTTGTCTCTTTTGCACATTTGATGCAAACAGTAACAACTCTGCCAGGCGCATCCATGGTGAAATCAGGCTAATGTAATCATCTCATCGCAACTGTATTCACTGGAGGTAGTAGCAAAATACTAATTCTTCAGTAGATATTTCGGTTATCTGTACTTTACTCGAGTATTTATTATTTTGATGACTATTTACTTTAAGTGTGCATTTTCATAGAATGGGCTTGTTATTTTTTCAACCTCCACAGTTGATGACAAGATATACAAAAGTCGTAAATAGAGCAAAGCAAAGTTAAGCATTGCTGAGATCTTGACTGATTGACTAATGTAGATTGTGGCGATTTATGAGGCTGGAAAAAAAAAAGACAGCTGCGAGATTGAGGAACATAAACCAACGAACATTAATGACGATGGCAACAGATTCCAGGAAGTAAAATATTCCGACCCTATGGCTGAAGAAAAGGATTTTTTAAAATGTCGTTGCCTCCAAGAATGATTTATCTGTGTATCTTCAAAAAGTTTTTCATCTAATCAAAAAATATATAAATGTGTATTTTTACGGTCGCTATCTTAATTAGCTTTTATTGTTAGTCAATTCCCAAGGTGAGCAATGTTATGGGAAAACTTTGTTTCGATTGAAGTCTAGTCATGTTTTTTCAGTCTGAGCAATTTGTATGTTAATAATAGAGTGAAACCATGTTGTGTAGGATACGTTTTTTCTTTTATGCCAAGTTAAACTTATCAAAGCAGGTATTGTACTGTTTATAACCGAAAGTAAACATTCACTTTTACTTGAACTTCAATACCTTACACCCTTTTTTAACTTTTATTTAAGTGGAGTTGATTGAGTGCTGTAAAACTACTTTTACCAGCCTTTCTAATGTTGAATACTTTTGCCTCCTCTAACTGTATTCCACTTTTGTGTTATTTTCTCATAGCACTCAACATTTTACTGACTCTTCAAATAAAGTGAACTGCACATCTAGACAAAAGCGGCTACAGTGTCTGCCGTTCAGAGAAAAATGAAATTTCTGCTGTCAACCCTGTTAAATCATACTTCACCCTCTCATCTTGTAACTTATTTCTATTATGTATTCTACACTCATCCAGTGAAACACGTACATTCCCTCCCACTCATAGAATAAGGTTAGGTGCAGTGCTGAGAGTTTAGAGCATACAGCTCTTCCATGGTCCTGTCTTGTAGACAATTAGCATCAGCTATGGTTAGGACAATGCAAATTAATACATATTTTTTTCCAAAATGTTCATTTTTAGTTGTTTATGCACTAGTTGGTAAATTAAGTGTATGAGTATTTTACTTCAAAAACGTTTACTGCTTATACTAATTAAATTAAATTAGTCATCAATTCAATTAGTTCACATTTTCAATACAGTATTAACACTGGGGTACATATCAATAAATTAGAATACTACAGAAATGTTCATTTGGATCAGGATTTGAATCCAAAAAGTGAAAATAAATGTCTTATAGAAATTCATTAAACGCATTGGAAAATCCTCTTTTCAAATGCCAATCCGTACCCAATCTCTATATACTGTTCCTATGTAATAATCAAATTTCTTGATATTGTGAGTTGGGGATTTTCATTTGCTGTTAGATATACAGGAGTCATAAAAAATATTTTAAAAAATGAATAAACTCATGAAATATGTTATAATGTATAATAATAATATATCATTTTAAGTGTACATCTATTCAGACCTATTGAAATAAATTGCAACTTTCACAACGTTTTAATTTATGATGATTTGAAAAAAATCTACACATGAACAGCACTAGGGAATCATTTTCCCAGTCACCTGCCCACCAATCATTCAGTCAGGCCCAATGTGGAGCTACCTGCTGCTCCCAATGCTGGATGTAGTGGCCATACCACGCATACCAGAGCCACAGAGGCATTCCCGGACCATTGACTCAGATGTTTGCTTTTGTATTGTTTACACTTTGGAGCTGTCACTGAGATAATGTTTCCTCTGAGAATCACAAGGAACAAAAGGACACTTTCCTGAGTTGAACACTGGAATCAAGTCAGCAGGATGCTTTTGTGCCGACCAAATAAAAAAATTCTGTATTATTCCAGTGAGATTGTTTTGATTTCAGCCTCCTACATAGATATGGTAAATTCTTGGATGCTTTTACCACCACATTTCAGTCGTAATCGCTGGTGGTAATAACGGTATCATTAGCAAAATACTGTACTATCAATATCAAACTACTTACTGATAGTGTAGTGGTACACACGCCTGATTTTGGTATGGGCAGTGTGGGATCAATTCCCGCTCAGTGATGGTGTCGATATGCAGCCTCCAAGTGACTGATGACCAGTTCAGGGTGTAGTCCGTGTGTTGCCTGAAGTTAGCTGCGATAGTCTCCAGTGCTCCCGTGACCCTTGTGAGGATAAGCAGCTTGGAAAATGGATGGATGGACCATTATCCAAACCCTACTATATGGTAATCAAGTATGAATCCTTCAGTCCAGTCGGTTTTGCTTTACACATCCAGCTACTAAGTGATGACAACTATGAGTCTAAGTTAGATAAAAGAATGTATATTTTCCCATGCTGCTAGTCCTAAAAAAAAAAACAAAAAATCTCTGTCTACATGAAAACAGGTGGTATTCAATCTTAGTTAATCATAAGCCTGAAAAAGAGTACAGTCCCATCCTTCGTCACGCATTCTGATGATGCCTTATTTGCTCATTAAAAGGACAAAGTCAGTTCACTAAAAGAGAGGCGAAATCATTTGAGTGATTTTCAAACCAGCTCTGGCATGTTTGTCAATGTTCAGCATGACTCTGAGCGAGTATCTACTCCTGTAATTGCAGCACAGTGTACTAGCACTTAGGTCTGGATCACAGTCAGTAGGTCCCGGGTTTGAATCTCAGCTCAATGCTCTCCCTGCGTCATTTTGGGTTTTCTCAGAGTGCTCCAGCATCCTCCCACCCTTCAAAAACAAGCATGTTAGGTTAATAGCTGACTCAAAATAGTTCATAGTTGTAAATGTGAGTGTGAATGAATGTTTGAGTATATATGCCCGGTGACTGGCTGGCGACAAATCCAGGGTGTATGCTGCTTCTCACCCAAGGTCAGACGGGATGGACTCCAGATACCTGTGACCCTAAATACGGATAGTTCCCGTCCTTTTGTCTAACCGTTGTCAAAATCAGCCAAAGCATTCAACATGTCCTAACTTCCTTTTTGTGAGGTAATGTGAACTGCGGCTTGTTTAAACCAACACTCCCCATGCATACCCAGCACCTCAAAGCTTCTTCATTTGGCCCAAATTGACATCCGTTTGGCAGCCAAGGACGTCTGTTTGAATTGATCCAATTATTTATTTATTTTTTGTGGTAAATTCACCAGCTTGCCTTCATGTTAGGGCGAGGTGTTAGGGTTTAGAACATCCTTGCATCTCAGTGTGCGTGTGCATGAGTGCGTGTCAGCATAGAGTGTAATCTGAGGGATAACATGGAGCTTATCCGGCTGATCTCTCAAACTCCCGGGTTCTGACAGGTTGACATCCATCATTCTTCCCATTAACTTTGATTAATTGTCAGGTAATCCTTTGCTTCCCTGCCAACCTTCTGCTGTCTCTCCATTGTGACTGCATCAGGCCCCTGCTGTCAGAGGCTTTCTCCAGGAGTGTGACCAGGAACCACGTGGCCAGAGAGCCTCTTCCCCAGCAGGACGTCTTGTCCAGGGCCAGCAGCTCAGTGGGCTCTGTCACTGTAACCTGGGGAAGCCAAGTTGGGAACTTCCTATGTGGTGATGGCCCCCACGTGGTGAAGCCCTCCCTCCACATGGCTGACAGGACAGCCAGTCTCAATTAAAAATGTCAGCAGTGGTTGCCCACCCATGACACATTTACTAAACTATCAGTTTTTGTCTTTATTAATAAATGATGCATTCCAATATTAGTTGCACATCATGGTAGTTGAACACATTGTCTATGACTCTTTTTCTGACACAGGCACAAGTTACAGTTCAACACTCATTCTGCCTTGACAATGATTGACAGGTGCTTGCAAGACCATTTGGCAAAGTCAGACACAAGACATATGGGAGTCCCGCCCTCCTGTCACGTCTGCCTTCCCATGAGTCTTTTGTGGAAGAGGTGGAGGTGGCAGGAGCAGTCAGGAACACGTCAGAGCAACAGGAAGAAGCTAACATACTTGCTGTCTCCCTCTCACTCAGAGACAGTTTCCTTCTCTACTATAGGAACAAACCTGCAACACTTGCTGTCAACCCCCCGGTGAGTGTGTGTGCGTGTGCATGTGCCGTTGGTTCATTCAGACTTACAGTAAGCAGGGAACTTCCTTTTTGCACCCACCCCTTCCCAGGCGATTTTCACTGGGGCGCCAAACTGGCAATGCCAACATATTGAGCAGGAAGTCTCACAATCTTAACATTGCCATTTATAGTAAACCGCCAATATGCTAAACTATATGAACAAAGGTATTGGGACAGCTACCTGTCAAACCTACAGGAAGTAGAAAATGTGGCACTTATTTTGTTTGTGTATATTTTGTAAAACATTCCACAGTATTTTAAAATGTAAAATACGTGTGCCTATTTTAAGTCATTCTCTGCAGATGATACAGAAACTATGACTGTGAGAACTAATATTTTGTCTATCTACATGTGTTGCGACAGTATTGCTGTAAGTTATGTGATGGTTTTAAATAGACAAGATGTAATTCTCTGTTTTACATTTACTTTGATTGTTAGAGTTGAACTGAGTTCACTGCTACCATAGACCATTAGTATCTCAAGTCTGCACTCACAAGGCAAAGGAAAAAATTGGCTGAACGACAGCTTGTATTGCGAAAAATTCTGAAAGCGAGTCACTCATGTTTCAAGGTGAGGCACTCATATTCCAAGGCAGCACTGCATTTAATTTAATGCATCCATACATTTTCCGAGCCGCTTATCCTCACTGCGGTCACAGTAGTGCTGGAGCCTATCCCAGCTATCTTCAAGCAGGAGGCAGGGAACACCCTGAACTGGTTGCCAGCCAATCACAGGGCAACACATCAACAATCATTCGGACTCACGTTCACATCTACGGCCAATTTAGAGTCTTCAATCAACCTACCATGCATGTTTTTGGGATGTGGGAGTAAACCGGAAAGCCTGTAGAAAAGCCACACAGGCACAGGGAGAACATGAGAAAACCCGGCGGGGTCGGGATTTGAACCCCAGTCCTCAGAACCGTGAGACAGATGCTCTAACCACTCATACACAATGCTGCGTATTTCATTTAATACAGAATTTATTACGGATGCGCTATCCCATTTATAGAGACTGAGTAGTAGAATTATAAAACTGTATAAGAAATGGTGTACAAGCACAGATCTGTGTGTGTGTGTTAGAATACAGTTAGGAATGTGTGTGTGTGTGATACAGAGGCTCACCCCTCGCACTACAATAGTGTCTTTGACAAGTGGTTGAAGAGAGGGCTTTGTTTGGTAATACCACAAAGTGTTGTGAATGCCCGGCATAGCTGTCATTCCTCATTCTATGCCCTCTGCCGAGCTGCTGGTTTATCAGGGATTCCTCTCTATTCCATCTGCCTACGCACACCCCTCAATGTGTCTGTGTGTGCGTGTGTGTGTGTGTGTGTGTATGTGTGCGTGCATGTAACTGCAATGTGGAAGTGAAGAAAATGGTTTGTAAGGGGTTGCTCCTCACACTAAGGAAGATGCAAATGAGCTCAAGAGGAGAACTGACCCTTTGTTAAATGACATACTGTGCTGCACTACAGAAACGATTTCATTCAGTGATTATATTTTGCCATGTTGTAGATTCATAAATCTTTAAGTACTGTTGCTGTCCGCTTTATTGAAGTTGGCATTTTAAAATAATTAGATTATCAGCTGTTTTCTAATTGTCCTTTCAAAAGAATGTAACCAAAAAAAGCAATATTTTTCACACAGATGAGTAGCTCCAACAATTGTGAGAAATGTCCTTCAAATTTCTCTCAAATGTCCTTCAAATGTCCATCAATATATGCATTTCTGCATTAGACCCCACTTAACCCATTTGTGTTGTACTGAACACAAGCGACATGTCATGCCGTAATGTTTTGCTAGACATAAAACATACGCTTGGGATATAATTTATCGTTTTTTGAGATGCCATTTTTTTTGTTTTGACTTGTAAGTAAAAATTTAAGATATGATCGCTGCATGGTGGCGGTGAATTCAAATCAACTCAACTCACTTCATGAGAAGCAGTAGTTGAGTATATGGTGAACAATTCATCCCTAGATAAAAAGTTTACTATCAAACTAAACAAAGAAATGTACATGTTTTGTATATAAAACAACTCCATAACTTTGCCTTCAGGTGTGCTGACTTAATGGTAATGCATAATAGGATACCCATAGACGGGCTAACAAACAAATCCATAACAATTTAATCATTGGGTATTTGAACAGAAGTTTTGCAGCAACACATGTAGACAGGCACTATAACAATCCTTATAGTCACAGTCAAATTATTATTTATCCTCTGCAAAAAACAAACAACTATTATTACAGGTCACAACAGGTCAATTGTGAAATTCTTATTCTTTTTTGTTTGCATGACTGTATTATACTGCTCTGGTGGCCAAGTTGCGTACACAAGACGGAGTTGCAACAAAGTCATCATGATGCACAAACCTTTCAGTGCTTCACATTCTGATTCTTTTTAATTATCCTATCACTGTATGACTTTAAAAATTTCAATATTAGAAATTGCTATTTTCCATATTAAAAAACACATGACAACAGTTTATGTTGCACCGGATTAGTCACATTTCCTTTCATTTCAATGTACAAAACAGATTTGAGATACAGCTGTTTTGTGTTATAAATGTGGTTATGAAATGAATAAAATTCACATTTCAATACAATGGATTTGAGATAAAATGACGATCAAGATTGGGTGCCCAAAATCTATATTAACATATGCATTATGGTGATTTCATGGCCAAGTGTCTCTCACACTGTTGTGCAGGAATTCTGGCCCCTTACTCTTTTTGCTTCACCCGGTTGAGGTTTGGAGACGTGTCAGCATCACCCAGGGAATTCTCCAAAGGATTTCAATTGAGTTGAGGTTGTGCCTTGCAACATATTCATTCTTTTCGTATTTTAACCATTTTGTTGTTGATTTGCTAGTGGGCTTAGGATCATTGTTCACTGTCACCCCACCAAGTTTTTACTCAAGAATAATTTGTTACACAAAGTAGCAAATGACTGAATGATCCATGGTAAGATGCTCGGGTCATGTGTTTGCAAAGCAAGGTGAAATTGTGAACATTGTCAGTGTGTGTGAGACAGGTGGTAAGAAAAGTGTTTGTGCTCTGTTTTGTCCTTTCTAAATGTGTTAATTCACATTATGAAAAACCATCTTTCACTAGTCACAGAGACTATTTACAGATGTCTTGTAATTTGATCAGAGACTGAACTTTTAAACTATCATGGTGTATTGTTTTTTTTTTTTTTAGAGGGAAGAGGTCGTCTATTGTCCTAAACCACGCTAACTGAGCCAACAGAGATCTAAGAACTAACACTTGGGTTTATTGATATTTCTAAACTTGTGGTCATCTTGTTAGGATAAGATGTTTGTGAGAACCTGCTGGATTTCCAAAATCCAGGATATGAATGTGTATGTGTGTGTAAATTAAGGCGTCAAGGACAATATTTTAATCCATCTGAAGTTAGCTGGGATAGGCTTCAAGTGGCTTGAAAAATGGAATGGAATTAAATGAACCATCCATTCATCCTTTTACCAATTTGCATATCCTCACATGGGTCAGAACCATACCCTTTACTTATGTGTCACAACATTTCTGATGAACAATGTTCTCGAACATGTGTTGTAATCTTTTGAATATAACATGCTGAGCCATATTCAGGCATCAATGGCCATGCCGAGCTCAGGTTCAGAATGAAACCCAATAAAAAACTGATTGTTAAGGACGCGTTGACCTCTGAGGCCAGTGAGCAGCTGTGACTGGATGCTCAGGCAAATGTTGATCCAAGAAACAAAACAAACCAAGGAAAAATAATTTTGTTAGTAATGGTTGGAGAAATTGTTCTGACTCATTCCAAAGTCTGTAGACAGCATGTTCTAGTGTTCATACTTTCCATTACTCCTCCTCCTCATTTTGTTTATCTCTGTTACATTGTTCACTTATCTTTTATGGAACATCCTTCTCTCAAGCAGTAATAATATTGGAAACATTGAAAGTGCTAACATAAAAAAGTAAGCTACAAACTGTTGTAACTATTTTTTTTTTTATATCCAGCTATTAATCTTTTTATGTACCCATCCATTGTCTACACTGCTTAGCCTGTTCGGGTTCCCATGCACAGTAAGTGAAGCCTATTCTGGCTGACTTTGGGCAAGAGGCGGGACTCACTCTGGAGAAGTCGCCAGTCAATTAGAGGACACAAATGGACAACCATTCACGTTCACACCTATGGGCAGTTTCGAGTTTTCATTTCACCTAACATTCATATTTTTTAAATGTGGGGTGAAGTTAAAATATAACGGGAGAAAATGCACACATGGATGGGATGAGCATACAAACTACACACAGAAAGGCCCCACCTGACAAGTGAACCTGAAACCTCTGACCGTGAGGCAGAAGCACTTGTGCTGTGTGCTATAAATGAATTTCTTTTAATACTTGGCATACGCCATAACGGTTTTTCTATCCATTTATTTACCTGAATGCAGTTCTTCCAGGTACAGTATTTTTATTAATTCTTTAAACAAGATCTGGGTATGCTGTAATGTTGGAGGGTTTTATGTTCTTGTCTCCAGGGAATAGTTAGGTTCCTTTAATGTTGTTGTGCTTTATTTCATCACACTCCTCCACATCCTCCTTCAGACCGTAAGATAAACATACAGATATGAACACTCATGGTTCATTAACTGTACTGTGTCTCTTAGGTTCTCCAGTTTATAGTAGCCATTCCATAAGTACTTTCACAGAGGTATGGACAAAAAAAAAAAAAAAAAAATCAGTAGCCTTTGTCCATACATCAAAGCATTACAAAATTGGATCGAATGTTGTGCAGTCGTGTGGCCCATCGAGCATGCGTGTTATATAGAGGGTCACCTAGGCTTCAGTGGTGGTGTATTTCCTAATACAAGCATCTGGCCTGCTGCCTTACACACATTCCATAACTTCCAGACAGTCCCTCAGAAGCGGGAATAAGAAAGGCAGTGGAGTTGTTAAAACATGACATTCCCAAAAAAGGGCTGCCGGGCCCAGAGACGACCCAGAAACATCCCACATGACACAATCCTGCAGGAATTACAGCACTGCCAGGGTCGCTGAGGAAGGTCCCTCTGATATACTCGTCTCTCATGCCATCTCTTCTGTCCTTCGTCATGTCTCTCTCCTGTATCACATGATCCTTGTCCTTTATTGTCTTGTGAACCATTGGGAAGACTGGTACTAGAACAGGTGACAGACTACGGCTTCTCCTATGCCTCATCAGCAGAACACAGTCCAGCGATTGACTACACCCTGTGTTCACAATTAGGGGTAGGAGCTGATGAGGTTTTGTTTTTTAACTTCTTCCTTTCCTACCCCTTATTGAACATACTGTATACTTCTGTCAAAGATTAAATGTACTATTGCCATCCTTTTGAGTGATTGCTAAAGACATTATAAAAACTCCTTTTTAAAAAGGGATCTTAAAATAGATTCAACTGTAGCTTCACTTCACTCATCGTGTCTCTGACCAAGGCCGAGCCCTTCACTGATGTGCACAAAGGCGGTTCACAAACATTGCCCTTCATAATGGCATGTGATAATAACAGTGATTGTCACGGAGATCGCATTTCCAACTTCAACAAAAGCACAGTGCTAGCAATATTAAGCTAGCATTAGCACTGTAAACAAGGTGATGTTCGCTACATCTGCTTAGTTGGTAGCATGACTTTTTTTAAACTGATTGTTACTATGGTCAATGGGTTTGGTGTGTAGCGTTATTTTTTGGAACATACAAAAATCAAAAAGAGGTGATAAGCAAAACCTTTTGAGCAGAAATGTTGCCGACTCTGTGTCATGAACCCCCAGAAGCCTGAGCTCCCTTGCTCTGATTCTTTTTTCAAGTCTTCTGCCCAGTTGTTAGCAAACAAGAGAGGACTTTTTTATTTTTTTTTAATTTGCAGAAGTGACTACCATAGTTTCAGTAGCTTTACTGAAAAAATCCATCAAGTCTAAGGTAACAGTCACCCACACACCCAGACACACCCACAGTCTGTACAGGTCATGAGTGTCCCTGTTGAGTACACCACAAATGATTGAAACATCATCAGTCATGCCGCGGAAGTGGATCGGACGGGCAGGCGATTTGGCCTTGATCGCATATCATCTGAATATGGCTCGAAACAACAGGGTAATATTGCCCTGGTCTCTTCACTCGGTTGTGAGATGTTCTCTTCTTTGAAAAGAGCTTCCGTGTCAGAAGGGGCGTGTTCGTCTCCCATAGCAGGGTGCACCGCGTGTTTTCATTGGCGAATGTCCGGGTGACGTCACGGACAGTGGATGCAGCAATATGGCGACTACTTGGATGTTGTAGAATGACACTTCTGCAACTTTGCGCATGGATGACGCGCTCTCCGCTCATATTTATTTTTTCGTACAGGCATTGAAGTGAATAATGTTATATGTATTTTTCATTTCAATATCTATTTTCAAATGTATATAGGGATGACACTAGGCCTTTAAGGTTTTTATGATGATTATAGTTCAATGGCAATACATTTGTTTTATGGGAATAGTTTGACTTTAGAATGGATTATTTCCCTGGATTATTTCCATTTCCAATGACAAGAAATTGTCTCAAGGTCTGAACATATAGTTGGGAGCAATTGGAGTGAATTATGTTTAACTCTTTACATACAGTAAATGAGACATAGTGATTAGCAGTATTTAACATTGTTTTTAATTTAGTATCAAGACTTTGTAAAGAACTTAACATATTAGTTTGTACATACTTTTACACTGGAAACATACACATGTATTGTGGGCTCATAGAGACACACACACACACATGCGCAAACAGGAATGCATTGTGTGTAGGAGTTGAGGTCAAACGTCTATATGAGGGAACGTGATCGTATATTCAGTGCCTTCCATGGCTGAAGTAACTGTTACAAAGTAGATTAGCATAGTTTTTCAGCAAAATAAAAACAATAAAGCAACACATCCTTCTGAATTGGAATAGTTTACAACTCCCTTTATAAGAATCTGTACATACGATATGAAACATAAAGAGGACTTCGATTAAAATCTGTTTTTTTATGTGTATCTGTCTGACCTCATATTTCATCATTTAAGAATGATTATCATCAGGTTCTTTGCTTGATTAGATAATATATATTTAAACATTTAAAAAAAAGTGTAATTTAAATGTTTATCCAACGTCTTCCCCCACCCAAAAAAAAAGGCAATGTGTTGGCAAGGGAGGGTTTCTTTTACTTTTTCTAAATAAATTTCCAAAACCCCAAAGGCCCTGCACAGTGTTAAAGATAAACATTAAAATATTAATGTGACCATTAAATCTTTAGAAATTAATCTAGTAAAATTAACCTGACAAAGGGTTATATTGTAATTATTATGAGGATAAATCAATGATTTAATCATGTTAATGGCATGATTAGCAAAGGAAATCCATAAATTTTTTAAGCCGCTTATCCTTACAAGGGGCGTGGGAGTGCTGGAGCATATCCGAGCTGACTTCGGGCAAACAGCAGACTACATTATAAAAGTATTAGTACACCCTCGTATTTATGTGAACTTACTGTACTTTCCAATCAGCCAAAATGTTGGACAATACGCTTATGTAGCTTTTTAAACTTAAAATGTCACACTCCGGTTTGACAAATTATTTATTTGTTTTTGGTACAGTTGAACCTATACTGTAATTCGTATCACTGATGTTTTTGCACCTGGGTCATGCTGTCTCTGATGTGGGTCCTGTAACCTTCCATCTGTTTCTTACCTACAATGTATCAATTTCTGTCTAGCAGTTTCTGTTTTTTTTTCTGTTTACTTCCCACATTATCCACGGCATTCAAAAAATAATAGTCTTACATTGACAAGAAGACAAAAGGGAAATGCTAAAAAAAATATATATATTTCTGTATCTTCTCCATTCTTCTAAGGCAGAGTATTGCTAATTGCTCCGGGGCCCCAATGCAGCCCTTAAAACCTGTATTAGCACGCATACTGCTGCTGTGTGGCTGCAGAGATTCATCCCAGTTGAAATGCAATCATTTTCTCAGCGGTACTTCACCATTGCCACTGTAATGGGTGCGTGTGTGTGTGTGTGTGTGTGTGTGTGTGTGTGTGTGTGTGTGGATAATTGCCTCAGCATTACAACATAACAGTATGCTGTTAATTCAATGAGGTGACTTGATTGCTTTTGCCTCTGTTATCCCTTGGGCCACTTCGTATGCATTTTTCTCATTTAGTGGTAAACAGGCGGTACAAGAAGATAACTGCTTCCTGCCACTAATCTGTCTGCTCACACTTGATCACTTTCCGCACTCATATAACAAAACACATGCACTGATTTTCTAGTGACAATGACCAACCCGTGACCTCACATTATCTTCTTTATAATACATAGTGAACTTGTAATGCAGCCCTATGGGGGCACAAACCAGTGCAATCTGTAGGCCGGTCCCAAGCCCGGATAAATGCAGAGGGTTGCGTCAGGAAGGGCATCCGGCGTAAAAACTGTGCCAAACAAATATGAGCGTTCATCTAAAGAATCCCATACCGGATCGGTCGTGGCCCGGGTTAACAATGCCCGCCCCCGGCACTGCTAACCTGCAGGGCGTCGGTGGAAATTCAGCTACTGTGGGTCGAAGACAAAGAAGAGGAGGAAACCGGATCCAGCGTCAGAAGAAAAAGAGGAATGCACAGAGCCTACAACTGAGTGTAGGGACTTTGAATGTTGGGATTATGACAGGAAAAGCACAGGAGTTGGTTGACATGATGATTAGGAGAAAGGTTGATATTCTGTGCATCCAAGAGAGCAGGTGGAAAGGTAGTAAGGCTAGAAGTTTGGGAGCAGGGTTTAAATTATTCTACCACGGAGTAGATGGGAAGAGAAATGGAGTAGGGGTTATTTTAAAGGAAGAGCTGGCTAAGAATGTCTTGGAGGTGAAAAGAATATCAGATCGAGTGATGAGACTAAAATTTGAAATTGAGGGTGTTATGTATAATGTGGTTAGCGGCTATGCCCACAGGTAGGATGTGACCAAGAGTTGAAAGAGAAATTCTGGAAGGAACTAGATGAAGTAGTTCTGAGCATCCCAGACAGCGAGAGAGTTGTGATTGGTGCAGATTGTAATGGACATATTGGTAAAGGAAACAGGGGCGATGAAGAAGTGATGGGTAAGTACGGCATCCAGGAAAGGAACTTTGAAGGGCAGATGGTGGTGGACTTTGCAAAAAGGATGGAGATGGCTGTAGTGAACACTTATTTCCAGAAGAGGGAGGAACATATAGTGACCTACAAGAGCGGAGGTAGAACCACGCAGGTAGATTATATTTTGTGCAGACGATGTAATCTGAAGGAGGTTACTGACTGTAAAGTAGTGGTAGGGGAGAGTGTAGCTCGACAGCATAGGATGGTAGTATGTAGGATGATTCTGGTGGTGGGTAGGAAGATTAAGAAGACAAAGGTCGAGCAGAGAACCATGTGGTGGAAGCTGAAAAAGGAAGAATGTTGTGCAGCCTTCCGGAAAGAGGTGAGGCAGGCTCTCGATGGACAACCGAAGCTCCCGGAAGACTGGACGACGACAGCCAAGGTGATCAGAGAGACAGGCAGGAGAGTACTTGGTGTGTCATCTGGTAGGAAAGGGGAGAAGGAGACTTGGTGGTGGAACCCCAAAATACAGGGAGTCATACAAGGAAAGAGATTAGCGAAGAAGAAGTGGGATACTGAGAGGACTGAGGAGAGGCGAAAGGAGTACATCGAGATGTGACGTAGGGCAAAGGTAGAGGTGGCAAAGGCTAAACAAGAGGCATATGAAGACATGTACACCAGGTTGGACACGAAAGAAGGAGAAAAGGATCTCTACAGGTTGGCCAGACAGAGGGATAGAGATGGGAAGGATGTGCAGCAGGTCAGGGTGATTAAGGATAGAGATGGAAATGTGTTGACTGGTGCCGGTAGTGTACTAAATAGATGGAAAGAATACTTTGAGAAGTTGATGAATGAAGAAAATGAGAGAGAAGGAAGAGTTGAAGAGGCAAGAGTGAAGGACCAGGAAGTGGAAATGATTACTAAGGGGGAAGTCAGAAAGGCACTACAAAGGATGAAAACCGGAAAGGCAGTTGGTCCTGATGACATACCGGTAGAGGTATGGAAGCAATTTGGAGAGATGGCTGTGGAGTTTTTGACCAACTTATTCAACAGAATACTAGCGGGCGAAAAGATGCCTGAAGAATGGAGGAAAAGTGTTCTAGTTCCCATTTTTAAGAACAAAGGGGATGTTCAGAGCTGTGGGAACTATAGAGGAATAAAGTTGATGAGCCACACAATGAAGTTATGGGAAAGAGTAGGGAGGCTAGACTCAGGACAAAAGTAAGTATCTGCGAGCAACAATATGGTTCATGCCTAGAAAGAGTACCACAGATGCATTATTTGCCTTGAGGATGCTCGTGGAAAAGTACAGAGAAGGTCAGAAGGAGCTACATTGCGTCTTTGTGGATCTAGAGAAAGCCTATGACAGAGTACCAAGAGAGGAACTGTGGTACTGCATGCGTAAGTCTGGTGTGGCAGAGAAGTATGTTAAAATAGTACAGGACATGTATGATGGCAGCAGAACAATGGTGAGGTGTGCCTTAGGTGTGACAGAGGAATTTAAGGTGGAGGTGGGACTGCATCAGGGATCAGCTCTGAGCCCCTTCCTGTTTGCAGTGGTAATGGATAGGCTGACAGATGAGGTTAGACTGGAATCCCCTTGGACCATGATGTTCGCAGATGATATTGTCATATGCAGTGAAAGCAGGGAGCATGCAGAGGAACAATTGGAAAGATGGAGACATGCACTGGAAAGGAGAGGAATGAAGATTAGCCGAAGTAAAACAGAATATATGTGCGTGAATGAGAAAAGTGGAGGGGGAAGAGTGAGGCTACAGGGAGAAGAGATAGCGAGGGTCGACGACTTCAAATACTTGGGGTCAACAATACAGAGCAATGGAGAGTGTGGTCAGGAAGTGAAGAAACGGGTCCAAGCAGGTTGGAACAGCTGGCGAAAGGTGTCTGGTGTGTTATGTGACAGAAGAGTGTCTGCTAGGATGAAGGGCAAAGTTTACAAAACAGTGGCGAGGCCGGCCATGATGTACGGATTAGAGACAGTGGCACTGAAGAAACAACAGGAATCTGAACTGGAGGTGGCAGAAATGAAGATGTTGAGGTTCTCGCTCGGAGTGAGCAGGTTGGATAGGATTAGAAATGAGCTCATTAGAGGGACAGCCAAAGCTGGATGTTTTGGAGACAAGATTGGAGAGAGCAGACTTCGATGGTTTGGACATGTTCAGAGGCGAGAGAGTGAGTATATTGGTAGAAGGATGCTGAGGATGGAGCTCCCAGGCAAAAGAGCGAGAGGAAGACCAAAGAGAAGGTTTATGGATGTGGTGAGGGAAGACATGAGGGCAGTTGGGGTTAGAGAGGAAGATGCAGGAGATAGGCTAAGATGGCAAAAGATGACACGCTGTGGCGACCCCTAACGGGACAAGCCGAAAGGAAAAGAAGAAGAAGAAGAAGTGAACTTGGAAGTTGTCACATTCTGTTTAGACAGAATCTTCAACAATAAAGTAGATGACTTGATAGAGGCCTCTTCCTGCTTCCCTGCTCTTGTTGCTGTATTATAACTGTGCAAATGAATTAAAAGAGGTAGAGCCCTGGCCTCACCGTTCTGAGGACCGGGGTTCAAGTCCTGTCCCCACCTGTGTGCAATTTTCTATGTTCTCAACTTGCCTGCGTGGGTTTCCTCCCACATGCCCAAAACATGTAACATTAATTGGACACTCTAAATTGTCCCTCGGTGTGATTGTCACTGCGAATGTTGTCGGTCTCCATGTGCCCCGCGATCGGCTGGCGACCAGGTCAGGGTGAACACCGCCTCCCGCCCGATGATTGCTGGAATTGGCGCCAGCACTCCCGCGACTCAAGTCGAGCATAGGCGACTCAGAAAATGGTTGGATGGCCAAATTAAAAGAATATAAGGCACTGGCCCCCTGAGAGAACCCTATGGCAACACTGACACCCTTTGGGTTTTTGCTAGAATTACACCCCAAAAATGAGGTACGTTCAAATTTAGCGTGTCAATTGGGTGAAACTTAAGTAGTGAATCATTTATTTGTGTGATTATTGACACAAAATTTGTTGTAATTATAAGATGAGCAACTTGAAACTGTCCCCCACGTAGGAGGCAATCAACAATCCTGTCAGGAGTCAAGGTAGTAAAAAATCTTCACGCTGTGGCGGCCCCCGAACGGGACACGCCGAAAGGTAAAGAAGAAAAAGACACAAGTGAGGTAAAAACAAAACAAAAACAAAAAAATAGGTTTCAAAATAACGTAGCACTCACTGCAAAACCTTTATTTTGAGCTAAAACCGGAAGTGTGTTGATTTTCAAGCAATGATTGGGAAAACCTCCTAACGCACACCTGTCAAACTTTGACCAAAAAACGAAAGAAAAAATAACAATTGAGATGGTGAGTGGTCATTCATTTGTCCATTTTATGGACCGCCTGATGGAAAAATATTGCCTACAGATTCACTATTAAAATATCTCTAACTGAATTCTGGCACGATAATTCAAGTGGTAATATTTACCCAAGTAGCTAACAAAGGAACTTCTAAAGTAAAACTAACTAAAAATCAGTTCAATCAAAGACTTATTCTTAAATTCTACCTTTGTCAAAGATGTTGGGTTTACATCCACAGAAGTCAGCTTCAGTACACCCCCCATCATGTTAGCTTTAGTGAAGACTAAATTGTCCAAAGTGAATGTGAATGCTTGTTGCATTGTGTGCCTACTAACTGGTGACCAGTCCAGGTTGTACAAACAAAACTTAAAACCAAAAGTGTGAGCATCTTCAGGTCACCCATCACCCTAATGAGCAGAAGTGCTGCATTAAAATGAAAAACAACAACAACACACACACAAACAATGGGATGGGGTGATTCTATTCTATTTTGATGATATTATCCTTGTGTCATCCCAGTTGAATCTGGATCTGATCAAGATTGCAATTTGTTGTGCTCATAGATCGAACAAGTAATATTCGTGTAAAATACCTTCTCATGTAAAGGTAACAAGTTTCAGGTAAGATATGATTTCAGACTTGACTAATAGGAGTAGCCAAAATCCTGACGCAGATCTGTGACTCCAACTCGGGACTCAGCCTACAAGACAGGTGGGTCATACGTAAATAACAGCTGATGTCCATCCATCCATTAGCCAAGGCACTTATCCTTACAAGGGTCACGGGAGAGCTGCAGCCTATCCCAGCAAGCTTCGGGCGAAAGGAGACCTACACCCTGGACTGGTTGCCAGTCAGTCAGCAGATATCAACACCATCACTGGATGGGAATTGTTACTAAACTGGCCGCACCAAAGTCAGGCGTGTGTACCACTACACCAACAGTGACCCAATAGCTGATGTAGGTCAAATATTTTAAAAGTCAGTCATTACTTTGTGAAACCAGAAAAAAAAACAGAACTTGATACAAATCCCTAGACTGCTTCTTGTAATAAGAGGTATTTTGTTTGTTTAGTTGTGCTATAAACCTGAAAATCCACAATGAACAATTTTATGGCACATTGAATAGTGTTGCTTGTATCAACTGTTGAAATACAATGTAACTCTTTTGCTGATTTCCTAATGAATTATTTATACGTTTCAATTTGTGACGTTGACCTGTTTAAGTGGTAGTAGGTGAGCCAAAACAAAACAATGATTAGGATAACAGACATTAATGATGTATAAATGTGTCTAATCAAATAATTTACCGCATATTACTCAGACCCTGAATTTGAGAGTCTTGAAAGTTCTTGAATTCTACCCAAACGTCTCATTTAATAGTTTTTAGTCCGGCCGGAAGATGACGCTGTTACACAGTGGTTATGTATAGCTGTGACTTTAAGCGCTGAGTGGCTGTGAGCCTGTGTTGTTGTCATAGTGATGGTGATGACTACTGATTATCATCCGCAATTAATTGTCAAGGCTGGAAAGCCAGTCAAAGAATGTTCATCATACCAACAAAAAATTCTGACTTCTTTCTTTTAACCTCAACTTAAAACTCATCAAAACTGCATTTGCCTCACGATGGGTGCATACGCTTTTCAAACGTTTTTTTTTTTCTGTCTGTAACTTCTTTTACTTGTTGTAAGGAAACTTTTAGTACCTAGAAAAGTTAATAGAAAACATATATTAGTCATTATTATTATTATTATTATTATTAAATAAGGATTTCTTAATAGAGCAACAGAAGGGTTTTAATGTACTGCACAGCAAATATTTGTAATCGTCAAAACAGGCCACTTGACAGTTTAAAGTACATTGAGACCACAAATTTAGTTGATCACATTCAAATCTGATTACAGTACAGTTATCCATTTTCCATACTGGTTATCCTCACTTGGGTTGCAGGTAACTGGACCCTATCCTAGATAACTTCGGGCGAGATGCGGGATACACCCACAACTGGTCACCAGCCACCTGCAGGGCACATATAAACAAAAAAAAACATGAGCATGTACATTCACACCTATGGACAATTTTGATTCTTCAATTAACCTTTCATGCATGATTTTGAAATATGGGAGGAAATGCAGGCAAACCCAGGTTTTGAACCGCAGTCCACAGAACTGAAGATGAGTTAAATTATCATTCACTCTGCTTGCATGATGGTGGATCAGCTGGTAAAGCGTTGGCCTCACAGTTCTGAGGTCCCGGGTTCAATCCCAGACCCACCTATGTGGAGTTTGCATGTTCTCCCCGTGCCTGCGTGGATTTCCTCCGGGCACTCCAGTTTCCTCCCACATCCCAAAAACATGCAACATTAATTGGACACTCTAAATTGCACCTAGGTGTGATTTTGAGTGTGGCTGTTTGTCTCTATGTGCCCTGCGATTGGCTGGCAACCAGTTAAGGGTGTACCCAGCCTCCTGCCCGTTGACAGCTGGGATAGGCTCCAGCACTCCCTGCGACCCTTGTGAGGATAAGCGGCAAAGAAAATGGATGGATGTATATGCCTGCATGGAGCCAGCTAATCAAAGGCCACATATAAAGAAATAACTGTTCACACCAAAAGGCATTTAAGTCTTCAATGAACAAAATAGGCACATTATTTGAATGTGGAAAGTAACCTGAGTACCCAGAGAACATCCACATAAGTACTGTACAGGAAAGAGCCGGGAACCTCACACAAAAGGTCAGAGCTCGGATTCAAACCCCTAACCTCAGAAATCCTGACCAAACCATTATTGGAGCTACTTTCAGTTACCGTTCAGACCGTTTAGTCTCTAAAATTGAATATCCGATCTTTTGTATCTCACTGTAGCACATCACACATGACCAATGTCATGAAGACAGAGACTGAGGTGTAAAGGGATCATTTTAAGTCCAATAACACTGCTGAAGAACAACAACAATAATTTAAAGACACAAAGATCCAATTGTTCATTTTCAGATGTCTGTTCGGTGTGTAGCTCCAAATAACACGATTTGTTTAGTTCTTCCTTCTAATGCAGCCCTATGGGGGCACAAACCAGTGCAATCTGTAGGCCGGTCCCAAGCCCGGATAAATGCAAAGGGTTGCGTCAGGAAGGGCATCCGGCATAAAAACGGTGCCAAACAAATATGAGCGTTCATCTAAGGAATCCCATACCGGATCGGTTGTGGCCTGGATTAACAGCCCCCCGGCACTGCTAACCTGCAGGGCGTCGGTGGAAATTCAGCTACTGTGGGTCAAAGACAAAGAAGAGGAGGAAACCGGATCCTTCATCAGAAGAAAAAGAGGAATGCACAGAGCCTACAACTGAGTGTAGGGACTTTGAATGTTGGGACTATGACAGGAAAAGCTCAGGAGTTGGTTGACATGATGATTAGGAGAAAGGTTGATATTCTGTGCATCCAAAAGAGCAGGTGGAAAGGTAGCAAGGCTTGAAGTTTAGGAGCAGGGTTTAAATTATTCAACCACGGAGTAGATGGGAATAGAAATGGAGTAGGGGTTATTTTAAAGGAAGAGCTGGCTAAGAATGTCTTGGAGGTAAAAAGAGTATCATATCGAGTAATGAGACTAAAATTTGAAATTGAGGGTGTTATGTATAATGTGGTTAGCGGCTATGCCCCACAGGTAGGATGTGACCTAGAGTTAAAAGAGAAATTCTGGAAGGAACTAGATGAAGTAGTTCTGAGCATCCCAGACAGC
The DNA here is from genome assembly GCF_019802595.1 of Syngnathoides biaculeatus. Taxonomy (NCBI): domain Eukaryota; kingdom Metazoa; phylum Chordata; class Actinopteri; order Syngnathiformes; family Syngnathidae; genus Syngnathoides; species Syngnathoides biaculeatus. The sequence continues at coordinate 10,553,079 of NC_084653.1, read as the reverse complement.
AAGAGAGTTGTGATTGGTGCAGAATGTAATGGACATATTGGTAAAGGAAACAGGGGCGATGAAGAAGTGATGGGTAAGTACGGCATCCAGGAAAGGAACTTTGAGGGACAGATGGTGGTGGACTTTGCAAAAAGGATGGAGATGGCTGTAGTGAACGATTATTTCCAGAAGAGGGAGGAACATATAGTGACCTACAAGAGCGGAGGGAGAAGCACGCAGGTGGATTATATCTTGTGCACACGATGTAATCTGAAGGAGGTTACTGACTGTAAAGTAGTGGTAGGGGAGAGTGTAACTCGACAGCATAGGATGGTAGTGTGTAGGATGACTCTGGTGGTGGGTAGGAAGATTAAGAAGACAAAGGTAGAGCAGAGAACCATGTGGTGGAAGCTGAGAAAGGAAGAATGTTGTGCGGCCTTTCGGAAAGAGGTAAGACAGGCTCTCGATGGAAAGCAGAAGCTCCCGGAAGACTGGACAACGACAGCCAAGGTAATCAGAGAGACAGGCAGGAGAGTACTTGGTGTGTCTTTTGGTAGGAAAGGGGAGAAGGAGAATTGGTGGTGGAACCCTAAAATACAGGGAGTCATACAAGGAAAGAGACTAGCGAAGAAGAAGTGGGATACTGAGAGGACTGAGGAGAAGCAATTTGGAGAGATGGCTGTGGAGTTTTTGACCAACTTATTCAACAGAATACTCGCGGGCAAAAAGATGCCTGAAGAATGGAGTAAAAGTGTTCTAGTTCTCATTTTTAAGAACAAAGGGGATGTTCAGAGCTGTGGGAACTATAGATGAATAAAGTTGATGAGCCACACAATGAAGTTATGGGAAAGAGTAGTGGAGGCTAGACTCAGGACAAAAGTAAGTATCTGCGAGCAACAGTATGGTTTCATGCCTAGAAAGAGTACCACAGATGCATTATTTGCCTTGAGGATGCTAGTGGAAAAGTACAGAGAAGGTCAGAAGGAGCTACATTGTGTCTTTGTGGATCTAGAGAAAGCCTATGACAGAGTACCAAGAGAGGAACTGTGGTACTGCATGCGTAAGTCTGGTGTGGCAGAGAAGTATGTTAAAATAGTACAGGACATGTATGATGGCAGCAGAACAATGGTGAGGTGTGCCTTAGGTGTGACAGAGGAATTTAAGGTGGAGGTGGGACTGCATCAGGGATCAGCTCTGAGCCCCTTCCTGTTTGCAGTGGTAATGGATAGGCTGAAAGATGAGGTTAGACTGGAATCCCCTTGGACCATGATGTTCGCAGATGATATTGTGATATGCAGTGAAAGCAGGGAGCATGCAGAGGAACAATTAGAAAGATGGAGACATGCACTGGAAAGGAGAGGAATGAAGATTAGCCAAAGTAAAACACAATATATGTGTGTGAATGAGAAAGGTGGAGGGGGAAGAGTGAGGCTACAGGGAGAAGAGATAGCGAGGGTGGAGGACTTCAAATATTTAGGGTCAACAATCCAGAACAATGGTGAGTGTGGTAAGGAAGTGAAGAAACGGGTCCAAGCAGGTTGGAACAGCTGGCGGAAGGTGTCTGGTGTGTTATGTGACAGAAGAGTCTCTGATAGGATGAAGGGCAAAGTTTACAAAACAGTGGTGAGGCCGGCCGTGATGTACGGATTAGAGACGGCGGCACTGAAGAGACAACAGGAAGCAGAACTGGAGGTGGCAGAAATGAAGATGTTGAGGTTCTCGTTCGGAGTGACCAGGTTGGATAGGATTAGAAATGAGCTCATTAGAGGGACAGCCAAAGTTGGATGTTTTGGAGACAAGGGTCGAGAGAGCAGACTTCGATGGTTTGGACATGTTCAGAGGCGAGAGAGTGAGTATATTGGTAGAAGGATGCTGAGGATGGAGCTCCCAGGCAAAAGAGCAAGATGAAGACCAAAGAGAAGGTTTATGGATGTGGTGAGGGAAGACATGAGGGCAGTTGGGGTTAGAGAGGAAGATGCAGGAGATAGGCTAAGATGGCAAACGATGACACGCTGTGGCGACCCCTAACGGGACAAGCCGAAAGGAAAAGAAGAAGAGCAAGAGTTTAGTTCTTCCTTCTCAAAACACTGTAAAGGGGAAGAAAATGCGTTTCGTGAAGTTTCAGGTTTAAAGTAAAAACTCTTGATTTAGGATGAAGCTTTTTTTATATTGAAATTCCTTTAAACTGAAATTGATATTTTATGTACTTACACCCAATAGACTTGAACCTTGAGAGACCCTCATAAAGTTGCAGTATTTTATACTATAGCCAGTGACTCGTATTTATAGTACTTCTCAATGTTGTAGTTAAGGTTCTATGACATTATTTATCCCGCTGGTGCTGCAGATGTGAGCTGGCTCACTTTAACATTTACAAGACCCAAACATATTGTACATATTGCATACATCACATTGAATTCTCCAATCTAAAAGAATACGAGCGTTTTATCTACGTCCAATGTTGGCCCATGATCTTTCTAGCTATGTCCTCATGTCTCCTGACATTATATTATATAACACCCCCACCCCCATTGTTATTTCTCTCAGCTCAAAGTCTTTTCAATGTGTGGATTCTATTTCTTGCCAATGTGTGCACCAGGTTTGGGCTTGCTTTGCCTTTACATCAACTATACTTAGCAGCTACGATAAATGCTTTATTTTATTTATTTTTTTTCGGGCAGAGCAGTGATAAATTCAAGGTAACATTATCCAAACATTTGTAGAGTCATTAAAATAATCAACAGGACAAATCCACATCAGTGTTATTGGAAGATGGCTCATGAGATGAGATGCAAGTCCAGGTTTATTAGTGCATAATCCATACAATTAGAGGTAGGTTATGAAAAACAAAGACCTTTTTGTATTCGATGTGGTTAGAAAAGGCAATTATATCGATGAAATTGGATGGTTATTGTACTACAAACAAGAATGCAAGTCATCCTTCCTTTCAACCTTTCATGTACTTTTAGTTATAGTGCTTGTCCTGTTCAGGGTCACAGGGATATTTTGGTGGATATTTACATGCTATCCTTCCTGTAATTTCTCGAGTATAATGCACATATTTAACCTGCAAAATATTTTCAAGTCAGTCATGCATCTGAGAAACATATCTACTAAACGTTACAAACTTGCACCATAAAAGAGGTACATCACTACATATGAGTTTAAAACAACCATAAATTAGCTTTTAACATCATTATTTAAGTTTTGATTGTATTTAGGCTAATGTTTAAAATGATGTAACTCTTCTACTTCTATATTGTTTATTTATGCTCAAATGCACTCTGATGCACATTTTGATTTTGACTCTGTGGATTTATGGAGGTATTTTCCACCCCACCATTGGCACATAAGGCGGCTTGCAGTACTGAACCCTAGAGAGGTCGTGGCTGGATAGCAGTTTCACTCCTGGTGCAGGATTTTAAAAAAAAAAAGTTAAGACAACAAAAGCTGCAGATGGGGGATAAACACATATAACATCTATTAAAATTCATTTTTTATGGTATAAGGGGACTAATTAACATTAAAAAAAGTTTAAAAACTGCACAACAGTGGATATTTCGGGGGTGTGCATTAAACTCGAGAGTGTTATACATGAGAAAATGTGGTAATCATAAAATTATCAAATTGCAGAAACAGCAAACAAATTGTATTATGTTGGCCAACTGTCATTAGTAATCCATGCAAGATGGGGCTCTGCTAAAAGAGGTGAGTTCAAGTGCACAGTGTGGTGTCTTGATGCAAGGTTTTACGGTTATAGTCCTAGCTAACTGTGCCATTATGAGTAAATCTCTTGAATGGGATAGCTGCAAGACTTTAATTGAGTTTTAAGACTGCATAAAGGAGAATTGATTTGAAACTTTCAGGGTTTAAATTTCTTTTTGTGTGTGTGTCACCTTGTGACATGTTGGGAGATGAAGTGCTGGCACTGGTTCTGGACAGCTAACATATGGTTTTGAGGTGAAAAGAGTCTCATTGCATCAGAACTCACCACATTTAACTACATGTACTGCATATCACTCTCAAAATAATAATTTGCTGATACTTCTGACAAAACAGTGTCTTTTAGTATTTACGTTTGTGAATTAACACAGAAGTGACTGATGGTGTTGCGCTACATTCGCCTGACTTTGGTGCAGGTAGCATGGATTCAGTTTGCACTTCCTGACGGTGTGAAGATGAGTGTGAATGGTTGTCCGTGTCTACATGCTATGTGCGGCTGAATGGCAACCAGTTCTGAGTGTAGTCCGCCTTTCGCCTGAAGTCAGTCGGGATAAGCTCGAGCACCCCATGACCCTAACCAGGATAAATGGTGTTGAAAATGGATGAATGTATGGATGGTTGAATTACCACAGATTAAACAAGATACAAGACACCCTCTTCATGTTCGTTGAGTCATGCATCAGTCTATCTATTCACATCCTAAAGTAAAGTAAAGTAAAGTAAAGTAATCATTGGTCTCCGAGATCAACATGTTAGGCGCCTCATATCTGCACACAGGAAAAACAAACCGGAGCTCATAAGGCATAATCACCCTCGTTAGTAATTGGGCGTTAACTTCGGTTAATTTAAGACTAAATTATCCATGGATATAAATGTGAGTATGAAGGGATGGTTGTCTATGTGTTCCCTACGATTTTCCTTGGCGGTGACGAGTCCAGAGTGTACCATAACTTTTGGCCGAAGTCAGCTGGGACAGGCTTTAGCTCAAGTGACCCAAGTGAGGATAGGTGGTATAGAAAATCGTGGCAGAAAATGAATGGATGCACACTGTCATGTAAATAGGGGTAAAGAGACAAGTGTTCTTGTACTAACACCTTGATGAGTTGATTACCGGTACATTAGATTGGAATCAAAGTGCATCACTCGTCCAACTAGATTTGTGGCTTTTCGAGTGATTCCCAAAACTTTATTTAGCCAAGGCACATATCTTACATATGAAGAATCTCACAGCACACCAACAAACAAAATGTTACAAAAAGTGGATACGCAAATCAATCATAGACCATGTGCAATCGAATAGAAGAGCATTTATTTGTTGTGTCTGTCTGTCTTTATATGTCACTGCCATAGAACATGAACAAAGATGTGTTGTTGTAAGGGAATAGTATCTTGACCATCGAAGTGAAATGTGATCATTTCTGTGGCACGCCAGAAGAGCTCTCACAGCACACTAATGTGCCACGGCAGAGTAGTTGGGAATCACTTTTCTAGACGATTACTAATATGGCACATTTATATCAACTCTTTTGGAAGTAGAATAATATTAGAGTTTGGTCACCTTTCTTTAATGGTTGGTCGAAAATCTCACGTGTTGGACCAGACAGCATCTGCAGTGTTTCCTCTTGAGGAATTTACCAAGGTTGTAAGGTTACATCTCTTAAAAGTGCGATATGCTGATACAGAGCAGAGGCAATAAGGCCCAGAGGCTTAACTGTGAGTTTCATGGTGACCGTGAGTCCTGTAAAGTGCGTTAATTGTTAGCCTTTAGTACCTGAAATAAAGGCAGACAGGAGAGGGAAGGAAAGACTTACACCTGGTGTTTCCCAATAAAAAGAATTACTGAAAACTTGAAGGCTAATAATCATCACATACACACACCATTCACACGGTGTAGTGAATGCTGATTGTGCATTGAATATATTTTCAACCTTTTGTGTGGCGCCAAAATTTAATTGAAAGAAATGTCTACTCTCCTTTTGTTCGCTGACATTTCTTCTGGTTGGCTTTTCATTTGTTAAAATGACGAATGATGTGTAAAAAAAGAATACTCTTGACTTCGATCAAATTCAAATCTCAAGATAAGGTGATCATATTTTGATGTTTGAAAACATTCCATCTACGTAGTTTATTTTTTCAAACCAGATTTTACGCCCGTTTTGAAATGATTCTGCTCTTAACCAGTCGAATCTTTTGTTGTGAATTTGTGCCAGCATGACATTTATGCTGGCCAGAAATACCTCAGTTGTTAAAATAGTGTTTCCTTGGTATATTTCCACAAGTTTGGGGCCATTGAAGACTGTGTTGCTGTCGGAGTTTGAGGGCAAGTTAAACAGAAACAAATGGTTCTTATCGAGGAGCTTCGAGGTTTTAGGTGCACATTTGCCACATTCATGTGGATGATGCAGCGGTCTGATGGTTACAGTTAACCTTAACATCAAATACAATTATCATCACAAATTCTAGTATAACCAACATGTGTATCCCTCTGTGTTGGTGCTTGTGGTATTCATAAGGTTTGACATATGTCAAATTTTGTGGACATACCTTGATGACTAAATGATTGATGACATCCAAGTCACATTATTTTGACTCTCTGGCATAATCAAAGTCAGAAGACTACATGAGCTGTATAAGAAAAGTTCCGGGACTGGTGTCTGAACTGATATATTTTGAAATCTGAACTGGAAGTCAAAGGTTTTCTCCTTCAACCTTTGTAATCACCCTAGACTCTAATGCACTTTGGAGTGCACTTCATGGACTCTGGAAGGATATTATGGGATATTGTGCTGCTTTAGCTTTGTGCAGCTTTAGAACCATCGATGACCCACTTGAGGCAGGGAAAGCGGGGAAAAAGTAAACATCTCACAGAGCCCCGGTCATGTGAGTAGGGAGTTTCCTCCAGTACTGCAATGTTCTTGTTTGCTTTGTCAATGATTTGGGCATTGTGAGCAGGCAAGTTGTGAGGATAAACAAGTGATCAAGCCACAAGTCTTGCCTGTTTTAATCCACTGAATGAAGGAAGTGCTGCAGGATGCTCTCCCTTTGACCTCTGGTTCAAAAGGTTGGAGTTGACAATGAGTAGCAATCGGTGAAGGTTAGAGCTGGTTAAATAGAGTAGAGAACAGATCCGGCTACTAATGAGACGTGTAGAGCTTTGGCACAAGAAATGGTGCTTGAAAATAAGAGAATGAGCAGGAAATGAGCAAAACATGAAATTTTTTTCTTGCTCATGTATTATTATTATCATTATTATTATCCTTTTGTGGGATAAAAGTTTCATATATCCATCCAACCATTTTCTTTTCTGCTTATCTGCCTATCCCAGTTGTCAATGGGCAGGATGCGGGGTACACCCGGAACTGGTTGCCGGCCAATCGCAGGGCACATCGAGACAAACAGCCACACTTACAATTACACCTAGGGGCAATTTAGAGTGTCCAATGAATGTTGCGTGGTTTTGGGATGTGGGAGGAAACCAGAGTTCCCAGAGGAAACCCACGCAAGCACGGGGAGAACACGCAAACTCCACACAGGCGGGGCCGGGATTGAACCCGGGTCCTCAGAACTGTGAGGCCAATGCTTTACCAGCTGATTCACCGTGCTGCCTAGTTTCATTTATGATATAGGCAAATATTTTTTTCATTATAAAAAAACACATTTGTAAAACATAAAAGTGAGAAAGACAATTGCAATTTTGACATTGTTCTGCAAACCATAGCATTTTGAAGTTCGGACCGTTGAACCTGAGAAATTCCTTGAAACTGGAATGCCTTCGAGTTTTAACTGAAGATTCTCATTGGTCTCACTCACGCTGCTCTTTGGTTCTACACCCTGACCCCTTTTATCGTTTACAGGCATCATTTCTTGGTCTACAAATATTTCCTAAACATAGGAGTTGTCCTTTATCGTCCAAATCATAAATATTTGAATTTGAATTATTAGCAATACAGAAACCTGTCCCCATTTCAATAGTTTGTTTCGTAGTGTGACATATATAGAGTATGCATCGCATATGACCTCTGAGCACACAATATTTTACTTTCATTCACCCCCCACACACACCCACCCACCCACACCCACACAATAAACAAGCATTGATGGAGATTTTATAGCATAGAGACACAGAGTCACTCGGCTGCCAGGGTTAAAGAGGAAGAAACCACGCTCCTCTGCAATCGTGACTGATATTAATTTGTGGTTGCATGTGGAAAAATTTAGATACTATGATAGATCAAAACCATCTTTGTGATCAACATCTTATTACATTAGGTTTGACTGTCCAAACATGTTCCTCAGACTAATCACGTTTGATTGAATATATATTCATCCATGGTTATGGTTAAAATGTCACAAAATGTCACATTTTCAACACTGCTTATCCTGGTTAGGGTTACAGGGTGCTTGAGCCTATCCCAGTTGACTCTTGGATTAATGCGGATTACACCCTGAACTGGTCGCCAATCAGTCGCAAGGCACATACAGATACAGACAACCATTTGCACCCACACTCATATCATGACTGAGTGGGAACTGAACCCACCGAATAAATTTACGTTAATGAACTTGTACTGTGTTGTTGTGGCGAGCTAGCAAGTAAATGGGATGTACAGTATTCTTTTTTTATTGAAAAAAAAATGACTTTGCTCGTAAAACGGAAATTGTATTGTGGAAAGTATCATTTTAGAGACTTTAAGGGGCTGTTTTTGTGCGTGTGCCTTCTGTGGGAACTGTCAGTAACAAAATTATTTACTTTCATGACTGCTCGCCAGTGTCTACTGCCTGTTCCCCAACATCTAACTGCCAAATTACTCTGCTATGGATCACCCACATGACTTTATCCACTGATAGTGATTGATGTTTGGGTTTTTTGCTGTCATCCAAATAGACTGTAAATTGCCATAACGAGCTGCCCCTCCACTGGTCTGGCTGGTTAAGCTCATTAAACTGTTATTTGGTTTTTGGGGTAGAAGCATTAGCGGTTCCACTTGGGCTGAGCCATAACGTCAAGACAATTCAGCAGTTTGACGTGGCAGACCACAAAATATATATGATTTCCACCAGCTGCAGTGTGCATGCTGCTGAAGTAATGTAATAACCACATGAATGTTCAACTCAGATACCAGAGTGTAAGTGGGAATTAATGAACAATCAGAATCAGCTTTTTTGGCCAAGAGTGTAAAAACACACAAGGAATTTTTCTCCGGCAGTCGATGCAACACAAAGTGTCCGCTGCTGTGCAACTTTTCACACAATTTATCTCTGCTTAAAAGCTTCACACAATCTGAAAAATGTTTTGATTATTTTACATACTATACAGTTCTCATATTTGGCATACCCCATCTTCATGATGAAACATTATGATCCAGACTTTATTTTAACACCATTTACCCATTTTCCAAATTATATACTTAATGTCAATAGTACACTACAACACAATAATAGACTTTCTTTTGACTGTGTAATTACCATTTCAAAACCTGCTCCCACATCTAGTTGTGCGGTCGAGCTGCAGGCAAAAAGTACTTTACCATCATCTTACAGTGCATTGCTGCATTTCAAGAGCCACAGTATGTGGGAACAACACAGATTGGAGCGTGTCAAATCCTATCTGCATGAAAACATGGTTGACCACTCTTTCCCTGCCTGGAGTCAAATGATTTCTCTTTAAATTAATTAGCTGGTTAGTGTGTCAAATTTAATGAACTATCATGAAGAGTCGAGGGAATCAACTGGAAACTTTGATGAGTGGTTTTCCATTAGTTGTTTCAACGATATTAATCAACCCTGTCAGTGTGTGCTGACTCAGCTGACAATATAGAACAGCCAGTGCCTTCCCACATGATTCGCATAATGTAGACTAGTTACATTGTTTTAACACTCACACATATTGTCTCGAACATGGGACAAAGGCTAGGACGGAAATGCAGGACTCTGAGGCAGTGACAGGATTTTAAGAGTGGTTTTATTCCAGGCAGAGGTCATACACAGGAAGGCAGTCCAACAAAGGCAAAGGCACAAAAACACATGCCAAAAGGCGAGGTCCAAAAACATGAAAATGAGGTTGGAAAACTACCAGGAAAAAACAAAACTTAACTGGATCTTGGCTGTGTTGGCACAGGAACACTGGCTCTGAAAATACAGAAAAATACCTAGTAGAACAATGTTAGACGCTCCTGCCATTGCAGGAGAAAGTTCTGTATTTCCTAAAGGCAAAATCTCATATCACTCATAGGCACATTGCATCATGAAAAAACATGAGGTATTTTCATGCATGAAAATAGTAATTGGTGTGTCTAATATTTAAATAATCAGGTATAAAACTTTTTTCCCACATTTTCTTAATTAAAGTATATATTATGTACAATAATAACTTATATGTACAATCAGACAATTTCTGCGATGATACTGAATGCTTTTCCATGAGTTTGATGACACTGCTACATGGCTTGTGGATGGAGGTATGCCATTAATGTTCTGTGCCTCTTCAGGACTGATATACTGTCTACCAAGTAAGATGTCGCCTGTCTAAAAACAGCTCCGGAGAAGATTTCACTTAAGTTCAGTCCAACAATTAGATCATTTACGAAAATTTCAGCAAACGGCACCATAAAAATGTTGGCCTGTTTTGAATTAAGAATTTTGAATTGAATAACCACAAACATTGCGTAGCTTCAACAAGGCACTATATTCAATAGTCTGAGCTTTTTATTTATAGCAGTAAAAATATATGAATTCATGCTGGAATGACAGAGTCCAGGCCCAGCTATTGCAAAATAAAATATAAAATAAAAAAGTGTTACAGAGTGGAGTCTTAAACTTTTGCTTCTGATTCACTGATATGATTCTGACGATAAAGTTATCAAATCAAACATTGTCTTTCCAGTTATGTTCTTGCAGTTGTAGTATTCAATTCCACCCACATTTGTCCGTGTCAGCTGGATTGAGCAAACCAGAAAACCTGAGTCTGTTAAAAACAACAAAGCCATTGTGTAACACTTGTGCTGTTTTCTTGCACTATTCTTTGGCCACTTTTACAGAACCCACCAATGTTGTCCAAAAAAGCTGCCAAAATAACACTGCTTCCATTTTTTTTTTTTTTTTAAACAATCTCTTGTAAACAGCTTCTGGCAGCAGTTAGTTATGCCCCTGCTGTGGCTCCACATTTTTACAAGTTTTCCACTGGACTTTTATTGGTTAAATGGTCCTAAATGCTTGATTGGGTGGTGGAAATCACAGGCACTTTGCACCCATTATATAAACCACAACACTTTAAACTATTAGGGACCCTGGGGAGTTACACACCCAGTAGTTAAATCTGCCAGCAGTGTTGAGGGAAAAAGGGAAGGAGAGGTTAGGAGAGGTGTGGAGGTTGCGTTGGGGTCAGATGCAAGATTGCTGAAGAGGAAGTCCTTGGTGTAAGACTGTTGCTTGCTGTGTGTGTGACAGTGTGTGTGGTGCTGTAAAGGGATGTGTGCGAAGTGTCTGTAAATCTGACTACATGTGCAAGTGTACCAACATGTACATATGAGTTGGTGAAGCCTTCCCGTACAAAAAGCTACATTTGAGTGCTTATTGTACGTTTTCCACATCTATATATAGCTTACTCTCCTCCTACTACATACTAGTAACTTTGACAGCAAAATTAATTGGGAGGAATACAGATTACATTGTATGGGCGGCTTTTTGAGATACAACAGCTTCCACTCATTCGGATTTTCACCAAATTGCTCTGCAGAACCTTTGTGAAGTCAGGAGTCACTGATGTTGAACCTGACAGAGGTCCTTGCTCACAATATCTTTTCGAGTTCGCTTCAAACGTGTTGGGCTGAAGAATCATAACTCTTCAGGTTTTCCTTCTACAAAGCTTTTCTCGGAAATTGGAAGCATACATCTATAGAAAATGTAAAACATTTTTAAATTCAGAGAAAACATAGCTTTGTCCTGATTAATTAATGATTTTGTGGAAAGGCTCCACTTTTTTTCCACATAAAGTTCATATTCTGACAGATGCAAAACCATCTGAACAGGAGCCTACAAGCAATTAAAAAAAAAAATAAATCTTTTTTTTCTGATATTCTGTAGCCCATATTAATTACTATTTTTAATGTGCAGCTTCTGGACTTATCCACTGTGGTCCACCAACGTTCTTCATGTGATGAGGTGGGTACAGTTTAGTCACTGTAGGCATCTTGCATTAAGCCAGATTTCAACTTTAAGAGTTTGTGCATCAAGTTTTCAGACACTAGCGCAGCGTTGCGAGGGCGGCTGGCAAGGTGACGAGCAAACCAGTTGGCTATGGAAACTGTTGATGCCCTGTCGGCCAGCCGCACTGGCCATGTCATTGCCTCCGAGAACATCCGAGCACAGGGACTCGACAGCGTCCAGCCTCTCGATCTGCACCAGGCGGGTGAGCAGGTCAGGGATACTATATCCTGCGGTGCTCACTCTCTCAAACAGTTGCAAGCCATCACTCATGCCACCGATCTCATCGCGCTTCAAGCCAAAGCTCTCGGCCAGGTGCCTCCATGTCTTGACCACGGCGGCCTCGCTGCTGTAGGAGGAGCTCAGCATGCGGCTGGCTTTCTCCAGGCAGTCGAAGGGAAGTTCCGTGGGGCTCAGGCCTAAGGAGTAGAGATATAGTATATTATATTTTATGTCACAGGTTGCTATCAAGTTTCCATTTCGTTTGTTTGGCAGTCACACGAACAAATGTGAAACTATCCATCCATCCATTTTATATACTGCTTGTCCTTATTAGGGTCTATCACATTTGATTTTAGGCAAAAGTCTCGAATTACCTTGAACCAGTCATCGGCCAATCGTTGGGCACATATTGACAATTCTTCACATATATACACCTGTGGGAAATTAGTCTTCAATTAACCTTGCAGGCATGTTTTTGGAATGTGTGAAAAAGCGCACACAAGCTCTCATGAAAGCTGGAGCCCATATTGAAATAAGAGGTAAACAAGTAAATGCTAACCATTGTCCACCAAAGCTGCCCAAAAGTGACAACGAAAATCTTAGAAATTATAGCAACACCTGTTTCAATTTATGCGTGGGTCTTCTCCAGGCACTCCGGTTTCCTCCCACATCCCAAAAACATGCAACATTAATTGGACACTCTAAATTGCCCCAAAGTGTGATTGTGAGTGCGACTGTTTGTCTCTCTGTGCCCTTCGATTGACTGGCAACCAGTTCAGGGTGTATCCTGCCTCCTGCCCGATAACAGCTGGGACAGGCTCCTGCATTACCTGTGACCCTTGTGAGGATAAGCGGCAAATAAAATGGATGGATGAATGGATGTTTCGATTTGTGTAGACTGAAGTACAGTAGTAGTGGGGTACCGTGTTGATCTGATTGGCTCCATGTGGATTTTACAAAACAACAGCAATTTTCATTTCCACATTGATCAGTGAAACGTTAAATTCATCAACAAATCTTCATCATTAATTTCATCATGGAATAGTTCTTGCTGAGCAACTCACCGTCTGTTACATTGCACACTTTAGCATAAAGATCCAGGATCTTTTTCCTGCGACTCTGTAACATCTGTGTAGTAGAAAAAAAGGAAACCCAATGTGAGCGAGCCAGATGATCCAGAACTGCAGATCTGTTTATAATCATATATGTATTGTACATATTTCAAGGATTCACATTCCTACCCCTGGGTTTTTATTGCTATTGTTGATTGTGGTCACGTTGCTGATGTGGTTAGTGCTGGGGATGTGGTTGACACTGCCCATGTGGCCAGGACTGGGGAGGTTGCTCTTGGGGCTAGCGGCAAGGTTGGCGGTCCCGTTGGAAGCGGCATCGGTGTCCAGGACTCCCACAGTGAGCAGGCAGAGGTCTGGCTTGTTCCCCAAATTAATGAGGCCCGAATTGAGGGTCAGATTGTTTGTCTCGGCGGAGCCTTGCTTCTCCAATGACGCCTCCTCGTCGCTATCGATGCTGCGGCTCAGCAACTGCTCATTTTCTGACGACCCATCGTTTTCACTGCCATACATATGTTTAAGTGTTATTCACATGCACATGTTATTCACATGCACATGCTGTCATTGACCTTTTAAGATTTACCGAAAAAACTATTTGCATGTTTAACTAGAGAACGGAAGTTTCTCTACCTTCGAGGGTACCTGTAATGATACGGTCATTACGAGCCTGGATAATTTTCACGACGCTAAATAAAACTGATTTAAGGCCGCTGTTGAGTGAAAATGGTAATACATTTTTCCCCTTTCTTCTTCCTCTTCAAAATTTGACACTCCACAAAGAAGAATGGTGCTAAACTTGCCGAATTTGAAAGATAAATAAATAAATAAATAAATAAATAGAGAAAGGTAGGTTTAAAATTGTGAAAAATCAAGCCACTATCTTCCCTCACAAAGGACTGTGGCCATGACCACTGACTAAACGGAAAACATCCGCTGCCACCATAAAACCACTTCTATGACCTTGAAAATGTTATGCTACCTCATTTAAAATACAAAAAACATAAATATGTCCTCATACACCCATGGTGGGGCTTTTCTATGTCAAGAATGAAGGATCTCTGTCTACAATGTCCACATGCTGGCTTTAAAAGATCTTTTTATGTCACGATTCTGCTTTTTCTCTGTGATACATGTGCACTCGTGGTTGACTGTGGCATTCTGAAGAGCCTGTCCAATCTGAAGTCCCAGTCCACATGCTGGCTGTCAAGATGGACTTTTTTTATTTAAAAAAAAAACTCTTCCTCGCTATTCTGCTTCTCTCAATAACCAGCAGACTATCCAAAGAGATGTGTTTTACATTATAACTAAAAAGGACGACTAACATGAAGTTGAAAGTGTATCTTAAATTGGGAAACGTGACTTCTCACAGCGTGCCCATTGTTTCAAGATATGCTGCTGTAATGAGAGGACAAACAAAATGGGGTGGGGGGACAAAAGTACACGTACACACAGCATTTGTTTCCTTGACATCTAACACCCACGTCTGGCAGTGTCTGACGACAACGCATATCCTTTGCTATTGTCCAATATTTACTCCCATTGATGCTTTACTCTTTAATTTGCAACCCCGCTATATACAGTGAAGAAAACAAGTATTTGAACACCCTGCTATATCACAAGTTCTCCCATTTAGAAATCATGGAGGGGTCTGAAATTTTCATCATAGGTGCATGTCCACTGTGAGAGAGATCATCTAAAAAGAAAAACCCAGAAATCACAATGTATGATTTTTTTAACGATTCATTTGTGTGATACAGCTGCAAATAAGTATTTGAACACCTGAGACAAAGAATGTTAATGTTGGTTCAGTAGTCTTTGTTTGCAATTACAGTGGTCAAACGTTTCCTGTAATTTTTCACCAGGTTTACACACACTGCAGGAGGGATTTTGTCCCACTCTTCCACACATATCTTCTCTAGATCAGACAGGTTTCTGGGCTGCCGCTGAGAAACACGGAGTTTCCGCTCCCTCCAAAGATTTTCTATTGGGTTTAGGTCTGGAGACTGGCTAGGCCACGCCAGAACCTTGATATGCGTCTTACGGAGCCACTACTTGGTTTTCCTGCCTGTGTGCTTCGGGTCATTGTCATGTTGAAAGACTCAACCATTTTCAATGCTCTGACTGAGGGAAAGAGGTCGTTCCCCAAAATCTCACAATATATGGCTGCGGTCATCCTCTCCTCAATATAGTGTAGTCGTTCTGTCCCATGTGCAGAAAACACCCCACACCCAAAGCATGATGCTACCACCCCTATTCTTCACAGTAGGGATGGTGTTCTTGGGATGGAACTCATCATTCGTCTTCCTCCAAACACGGTTCGTGGAATTATGACCAAAAAGTTCCATTTTGGTCTCATCTGACCACAAACTTTCTCCCATGACTCCTCTGTATCATCCAAATGGTCATTGGCAAACTTAAAACGGACCTTGACGTGCTGGTTTCAGCAGGGGAACCTTCCGTGCCGTGCATGATTTCAAACCATGACGTCTTCGTGTATTACCAACAGTGGTCCCAGCTCTTTTCCAATTTTCCGGTCATTGACCAAGTCCTGGGCTAATTCTTCACCTTTTTAAGGTTCATTGAGACCCCACGAGGTGATATCTTGCATGGTTCTCTATTGCGATTGAGATTGACCGTCATGTTTAGCTTTTTCCATTTTCTAGCTATGTGGTGTTGTACAATTTTGTCTCTGGTGTCTTTGGACAGCTCTTTGGTCTTGGCCATGTTACAAGTTTCAGTCTTACCGATTGTATGGAGTGGACAGGTATCTTTATGCAGCTAACGACCTCACACGTGCATCTGATTCAGGATAATACATGGGTTGGAGGTGGACTTTTAAAGGTGGACTAACAGGTCTTTGAGGGTAAGAATTCTACCTGATAGGTGTTCAAATACTTATTTGCAGCTTTATCACACAAATAAATCGTTAAAAAAAATCATAGATTGTGATTTCTGGATTTTTCTTTTTTGATTATCTCTCTCACAGTGAACATGCACCTACAATGAAAATTTCAGACCCCTCTATGATTTCTAAGTGGGATAAATTGCAACAGCAGGGTGATCAAATACTTATTTTCTTTACTGTATTTGCGTAGCGTACATGCTCAACATGTGAGGTCAATGGCTCAACAAAACTAATTCCATCATACATGAACCACTGGTGTTAATAAAGTATAATTTTCTCCTTGGAGGATATAGGGTGTCTATGCAGGTAGAAAAAAGGGAAAGAGGTATACTTTGATTTGATATGATGATTTACCGCATGGTCGTCATTTTAGGTGGAGGTTGAAATAAATAACCCCACACACCTTTTTTCCACCGCACCCGCTACTGTTGACCTCTTGGTGTTAATGAGGTGTTGTGTACCTCACACCCGCAAAAGCCTCACCAAGTGCCAGCTTTAACAGCATTACTGCTGCACAGGCTTGTTCTGTGGTGGCTGAATTACAAACACATGTTGAATAAAAGTATTTCAAACTTTTTGTGTTTGCTGTGACAAACATGCAAACAGTCAAAGATTACTAGTAAATGCAATATATTCATATTAAGTGTAATATAAATATTAATATAATATTTTGGGTTTATATGTGTTGTTCTAAATTGTGTAGGAAAATATTACATTGACCCTCAATTTGGCTATAAATGTCATGACAAAATAAAAATTCATTAGTGAAGAGAGATAGTGCTTTATCTGGTATCTGTAAGGAGAGCAAGTGAATGCATCCTACCTTTTAACTGGCATCTGAGGCGAGGCCTGAAGTTTGTCAAACTCGCCTTTTTCTGAGTAGATCACCACCTTATCTGAAAGAGAACATTTTTTTTAATTAACATCTCACTGTAGGTACAGGGAGAGTTGCTGCGAAAAAGCAATTGTATTCAACAAAATGAACTACAGTGTTAAACGTTACCAGCTTTGTACTCCCTCTAAAGTTCATTGTTAAACCTCAGCTTTACAGATCCGAGCTTTAAAGATGCTGTACTCCGGGAATATTTACTGTGAAATGGTTGTGTCAGTAATAGTAAAAAGTACTAGTTAATACAATTACCAATGCTTTTTTTTTTTTTTTGCACAATTACCTTTTATTGTGGTTCAAGAGGGGAAAAAGACAACATACGTCATATAGAGATCAATTGAAGCACAGCAACTATTGGAGCAAAGGCTAATATGTATTTGAGGAAATATATCGTCTCGGTTCGTTCGTACAATTCATTTTCTTCCATGCATGGTGAAAATTTGAACCATGAACACATTCCTTCACAGAAGATTACAGCACTTGAGGCCCTGTAGTCGATGTGGTACATAAAAACCATTTATGGTGAATACCAATTTTGGGTGCAAGCATTGCAGTTAAAGGTTTTGTGGATTCATATTGATTGCTGTGGTTGCATTTTGAATGTGGTTAATTAAAGCAAGCACTGGAAGTGGTGGTTGGATTTAGTGGAATGGTTAAGACTGTATTTATAATAGTCTGCACATCAAACAGGTGTGTATGTGTGTGCCCGTGTGCGTGCGTGTGTGACTTTCTTGACTTTCATCTCGCAGCCTGATTAACTCAGTCTATGTAACTGACAGATAGCGCTTGAAGCTATGGCGTCTCGCCCGTGTATACACACACAATATTATCCTGCCTTTAAGAACCAACATGTTTTTTCAATGAATTATAGCCTATTAAATTGCCATGCTTTTAGTGATTATCTTATTAAGTCTATAAATTGCCAAGCTTTTAGTGATTATATTATTAAGTCTATTTTTAATCAGCCCGTTTGTACCACAGCATGCATATGCATGTGTGGACCTCTGTTCAAAACATGAGGAACAGTTAGCCGGCACATGAAGGAGAACAGAGCATCATTGTCAGCAGAAATGGCCCCTTAAGGGATGCGTGACTTTATCTGGGCAGGTTCCACATTCCAGCGGGTTGTACTCATCACACTGCAGTTCTGGTAGCCCACACACACCCACATGTATCCACATCCAGAGACTTGCACGTCCACAGTATGAATTCACTGATAACACATTCACATGTGCAGTACTGACTTTTATGCCATGAAACACGACCTTCTTGACTTGAAATTTGGTTGAAATGTGTTTTATGAGATACTAAGGAACCTCCAAGGTCAAACACAATCAAAGTGCAAAACTATATTTGAACTTGAATGTGACAGATATAAACATTAAAAAAAAGTTCAGAACCCTGGTCTTCAGAAATGTGAGGCCAATGCTCTACAGCTGCACCATGCCAATAATTGAATATATTTTATGAAAAAAAGAGCAGCTTAGAATCAGCCCCTATTGCCCGTGTTGGATTGCAAAGGCTTTTTTTCTTCATTTTCCGTCACTAAAGCAAAGATGGAAATTCTAATTATACTTCTGCTTTCAATCTGAATGCCACTCGCAGTGTTATTACACTAACGTATGATTTTCAATTCAGTTTGATTCCATTTAAACTAAATCTCTTGTGTATTTTGTAAGCTATTGTTCTTAAATTGGTGTCACATGTGTTTATGGAAACTTTTAACAAACTGTGAGGGGTTTTGATTTGCACTTTATAATGAAATTATCATGACAAGAAATAAATGTCACTAATTTCACATTCTCGTCAATTCACCATTTCTATATATTAAAACATTGTAGTTTAAATACTTCCACTTCAGAAAAAAATAATTGTTTGATACTAAATTATCGTGATACATGTAGAAACGTACACTTGGAGTTAGTTTTACTATCGAGTGTGTCTTTTCACTGCCAAATAATCACTTTTTGCTTGCTTCTTAAAAATCAATGTGAAGTGATTAAAACTTAAAACCTGAAACAAAAACACTGTATGTGACTTTAAATCATATGAAAATTAGGATAATGTGGATATGAAGGAACACAACTTCATTACAACTTCATTACAGCGACAAGATAATTCAAACCAGGGTGAGCGTGAATGCAAACATTCGCACTGTTGTGAAAAGTGTGCGTTTTGTTTTAGTGTGTGTTTGCGTGTGTGCATATGTACGTGTGTTCTCTCCTACCAGGGATGTCTTTCTTGTCTTCTTGTTTGCTGCTCTGAGCTTCAACTGATTTTACTTGCCCACTACAACATGCTGTAAAAAGATTCATGGATAGTGTGAGTGTTTATGTTATCATATAAGGCAAAATATTGTTGCTACTCTGTGTGTGTATCTGTGCATGCTTATTTGTGTTCTGCGTCCTCACCCTGCCCGCTTGACTTGGCCTTCAGGATGTAAAACATAATGATGAGAACAATTGCAATAGCCATGACAAAGATGGTCGACATGGCGATAATGAGAGCTGTAGCTAAGTGACTCTGTCCTGTTGGATCTGAGACATAGAGTACAAAATCTAATGAGTTACAGTTTTGTATGTTTATTTTCTGTAAGTGTGCATTTGTGTGCACCTTTTTGGAGATGAGGGAACACGGTCGTGCTCCCAGGATCGACCTGTAGTTTTTGTAGTTGAATAGTCTGCATACCTGTGAAATAAACAATAGACATACATCTTCAGTAGTAGTTGTTATTGCTACAAATTCTCTCTATCAAAGATTTCCGCCACTTGTTTTTTTCATTTTTCTATGGATTAAAATAAAATATTTCCCTGGGCCTTCCGGTTTCCTCTTACATCTCAAAAACTTGCATTAAATGGAGACACTAAACTGCTCTTAGGTGTGATTGCGAGTATGAATGGTTGTTTGTTTCAATGTGACTTGCGATTGGCTGGCAAACAGTTCAAGGTGCACCCCGCCTAATGCCCGAAGATAGCTGGCATAGGCTCCAGCACTCCCGTGAGCCTTGTGAGGATAAACGACTCAGATAATGTATGGATGGATGATAAGTGAGTCACATTTTATATTTTGAAGGTAAGTACCTCAGAAAGTACATTTGAATTATCTGAGAAGTGCCATCGGTTTTCACTTTTTTCATTTTTCTAACTGAACTTTATAGGAGCTCATTGATAAATTAACATTTAATCATGTTATTCTCACTAATGTGAATCCTTCTTTTTTCTCCATCCACACCAAAAACCTCCAATCATACACACAAAAATACACCCAATTCACAAAAAAAAAACCCCAAAAACTAATTTCAAAATGTAGATGGAAAACATGATCAATTCTGATGACTCAGGTCCCTTGCAAAACTACGTGCTGCATCTTACCATGTTTAATTGACCTCACAATGTATGCCGTGGCATATATGTTTATAATGCATTGTGTGAGTTTTGAGAGAGAGAGAGAGCGATAGAGACAGAGGGAGAGAGAGAGAGAGAGAGAGAGAGAGAGAGAGAGAGAGAAAGCTTGGACATTGTCTGGCAGGAGGAACCCCTTGCAGTACGTATGTGAACAACAAGCTCTTGTGCATTTTTGTTATAGTAACAAAACTAATATCAAGCATTTGTTGAACCGCAGTATGTGTCTTTCTATCTTATGAAATGCCTCAAACTTATTACATGGCAGGGGAGGGAGCCAGAATGTCTCAAAATAGTTTAAAATTCACAAGAAAAACGTCTACCAAAGCATCAGCGCAAGTGCTAACTTGCTAATCATCTGTCTTGTAGTCACTGAAGACACACACATAAACACACAGCAGGGCTGAAGACAGACTAATTTAAAATTTAAAAAGCAAGTCTGTACCTGTCTTCTAGGGGTGGGAGAAATCTTTTTTTAGGTTAGAGGACAATGATGTTCAAAATGTTCTTGAAATGAATTGGATCAGAAATCAAGCGTAATGGGTTTTTCAACCATTGTTCATATTTGGTAACACGAAAATGCTGATAATATCTCAACATTATCATTTATGTTATATGAAATTTTGGGACATATTTTCACAAGAATCACGGATTTTGACACCAATGATTTGCCTTCGCAAGCCACATAAACTCATGTGGCGGACCGGATCTGGCCCTCGGGCCTTGAGTTTGACACCTGTGATATAGCAGATATACAGGAGTTAAAATCGATACACATTTTCCACAATGTACTTTCTAATTTTTGCATCTAGTGCCTTCCAGTTTGTGTTTTTTTTTTCCAACATTGTGATGTAACACCTGACAAACAGCCTATTCATTTAGCGTTGTTTGCTATTGTTCCATACTGTTCCTCTCGTCCTTGTATATTTGTTGTCGTATGATTTAGCACTGTCACAATGGTTTATTGTTTGGATTTAGGAGAATTTTTCTTGGGGAGGGGGGCTTTCCAAGTGAAAAAAGAATAAGTCACCAGTGTACAGGCAAGGTCAATCGACAGGGGAAGAAGCATGGTCAGCTAAATGTCATTTTTATTTATAATTACTTTTTCCATATTTAAATGTTTTGCTTGTATTCAAATGCTTTTAATCATGTAAAGCACAGAGAGTTACCTTGTGTATGAAATATGCTATGTAAATAAATATGCTTTGGTTCGCTAAACTAAAGTTGAGACATTCCTGGAAATTGCATGCATGTATTACATAAATGTTTTTTTTAAATGCCCCCTTAATAAACTTGTCATGTGACCTTTAATGCATTTCCACTACAGTATACAGTGGAGAACTCTAAGTTTTAATTTATTGATGTATTCATGCAGAGTCAGTATCTTGAGGAGATTATTCTAATAGGGTGTTGATCCAGCCATACATACATTTTGTTTACCGCTTAACCTCACTAGGGCTGCGGGTGTGCTGAAGCTTATCCCAGCTATCTTCAGGCGAGAGGAGGGGTACACCCTGAACTAGTCACCAGTCAGTCGCAAGGGACATATAAACAAAACCATTTGGACTCACATTCACACCTACGGACAGTCTTCAGTCAACCGACCGTGGATGTTTTTAGAATGTTTAAGGAAGCCTGAGTACCCAGTGAAAACCCACACACACACAGGGGGGGGCATACAAACAGGTGAAGGCGGGCTTCTAGCACTGGTCTTCAAAAATGTCAGGCAGATATGCTAACCAATCCTCCACTGTACTGCCCTTGGGTGTTTATTTATAGGTGAAATATAAAGACTTAAGCTATAGAAATGGTGGCTAAAGGACACAATTAAAGTTTTGTTATTACATTCTTTGGTGTTGGGTGGTGCATTCTGGCAGGAGTGACAAACCATCCCATAGAGGTTTCTCGGTCTGTTCTCCAGCATGTAATGCCTGCATCAAATACAAGACATCAAATCGAGATTAGTATTTATAACAGAGACCATCAGCAGTTTAAAATCAGCTTTGAAAAATGATCTTCTCAGAAGGCACCAGGAATCAGAGTACACTTTGTTGTAATGTGTATAACATGACAGATAAAGAAATGTTGTCAAAAGGCACCAAAGATGGTTTGCTACAGCTTTGTGCTGAAACTGAATATAAAAATACAACTGTAAATTACTGTTACTATTCAACGGTTCATTTTAGGAATATAATTAGTTACAGGTTGTAATGGGAATGTAATGTCCTGCAACCAGAAAAAAACAAATAACAGACAAATATAATTTTTTCAGTTTGGACAATATTCTGAGTGTCCTACATCACTTTTATAACAAAGACAAATCAATACTATACGATACGATACTATACTATACTATACTATACTATACTATACTATACTATACTATACTATACTATACTATTATACAACTGCAGAATCTGACAAAATGCTGTTATTCTCAGCCATGTTGGCGCTCAAAAGAGCTTATAAGTGAGGTAGATTTAATAAATTGGTTAGTGAGCTGTATAATGAACTTTTTTCTGCTTTTGAATTACAAAAGAATTATAAAGCGCATCGCTTTACCCTGGTAAACAAGGTCCGCACTCTGCATCGCTGTCTGGCGTTCCCACAGCACGCACTGTGGCTTTGTAGAGAGCGTCACAGTCTTTGTGTCGTCTGCAGATCTCGTATTTGCCTTTGGAGTACTTCCCATGTGGACATGGTACACAGGAGAAGTCATCATCCTTCACACCGTAGCCACAGGTCTAGAACACACACAGCAGTGGAGGGGGCATCCCACGATTTGTCATCATCTAACTGTTGACATGCAGGTCCAGTGACACTTGGACAATTCTATCTTTGTGTGGTTTCATGTGAGTGTATACGGTGGTACTTTGATGTATGAGTTTAATTTGTTCAGTGACTGACCACACACCTGAATTTAAATCTCAAGAACCCACACAGATTAACAGTTCGGCATCTGCAAATTCATGTGTGAGTGGAGTGAAAAGTTTATTGACAGTATTTGCTGTTTTTGTGGGGGCCAAAGCCCTATTTAAGATAAAAATATTGCTTTGTCCCATCTTGCACCCTTTGACGTGCACGAATTATGCTTACGTGTGAAAGAGGAGCTTCTTTGAGTCATTCCATGACAGGAGTTCCCAAAAATGACACAGAAACAGTCTAACTTCATGATTTCTCACTGTATCTCCTTGCCCCTTTTTGCCGCGTCTGTTACTCGGGGAACCCTTTTCTGTTTGTCTTTCACTCACAAACCCTAACCCTAACCACGGGTAAACTGAAATTTGGGGGATTTTCCAAGTTGCCGAGTCAAAATTTTCATGCCGTTTCAAATGGCGTCACTTGCCCTAACTACCCGGCTGAACTTGTGCAAATGTAACATTATTCTTGACAAGAGGAGTGTAGCCATCATAATAGGTTCAATAATTAATAGATTATTTTCCTGAATGTATTCATGGAGGATTTTGAGGCATTTTTAATGCTCATTCCATTTTTTAAAAAATTAGAAAATCCCAAAATAATAGCGGCCCCTTGTCATAGGATTGCCACGTTTAGTCAGGCCACCACCTTGTTTAGCAGAAAGAAAAGTGCTCGTCTATCCTTGTCTGGAATGTATTGGCAATTGAAACCCCTTTTGGGTGTTTGTCGATTACATAACTTGCAGATATACATCTTGGGGCTTGGTTCCTATCTGCCATGATTAGCAGCATTTCACTGTACTTGTGTTTCAATTTATGGGTGTGAGGAGCCATGTTGAGGGGATGCAGTGGCATCTGTAGCTGAAGCTCGCTCACGGCTAAAATTTTGGCATGCGATACAAAGCAAAAAACTCAATCGTGAGACAACTACCGAGTTGGAAAACTCATGTTGGTGCTCTCGGATGTCAAAGTAGCACTGCCCTTTTATCTATCATGTCTCAAACAGGATGTTATTGAAGTGAGCTTTAGCCTTAGGCTAGAGGGGATCAGCTCTTGGAGGAAGCTCATAATTCTTCCCTCCTATTTGACCTTCATGGCGCTTACACTAAATAGTGTTGGGCCCTCGACAGAGTTTTGTCACTTCGGCTCACTCTGGGCTTTGGGTGTTTTTTTTTCGTTTATTTTTTTTGGTGGGAAAAATAGGATAAGCATACACATCACTGCATCTCAATGTGATTTTCTTTTCAATGACAGTTTATGAGCAATGTCATTGTCTTATTAGGAAGGGACATTTTCTGCTTTTAGTCTGTTTATTATCTACTATGATTCTTGTATTTGAAGTACTGTAATGGGATTATGTAGGTATACCTATTGTTGTGTCTGCTGAGGGGTACAGAAAAGGCAGGATATGTAAACCAGATGCATTAATTAACTGCAATAGGGATTCAAACATCAGGTAATAGAGAGGTGCTTAAACAGCTTCAACTTTCTGTGATTTGTGTGTGTGTGAGAGAGAAAGAGCGAAGATTCTCTCTCTGAAGTCAAAGTGAGGATGCACCCTGTGGTTACGCCATCCATGATTGAATGCACACTTGAGAGCTAACACATAAATTAGAGGCTGCGTGGGGATCAGAAAGGCTGGCGAAAGCGTAGCTCTGATTGATCCTTGGTTCATTCTAATCTCACTCTCTTTGGCTCAAGACTGACTACATTAGTCTAGGCGATAATCAGGATCAGTCAGAGGTCCTCACTGAAGAAACAAGGAACGAGTACAGTGAGAACAATGTGCTAATTGGATTAGGGTACTAAACGAGAAAGGAACTTGATAATAGTGTAATTAATTCTGCTTCAAAAGGAAAGTCTGAACAGTTTTTCAGATCTTTGAACACTCTTGAGTGAGCCGACTGGGGGCAAGTTCACACCAGTCTACGAAAATAGCAGATTGCAGTATAGCCAGTAATATTCTTTAGACACAAGTGGAATAGAATACTGCATGCATTCTGGAGAGTTCCAAACACAAGTTGAATAACCCATTTGACCAAAAATGTAGCTTTTTGCTCACTGACACAACCGGAGAGGTTTGAACCATGTCTATTTTCCAAGCTGCTTATACTCACAAGGGTGGTGGGAATGCTGGAGCCTACCCCAGTTAACAATGAGCGAAAGGCGGACTTCACCCTGAGCTGGTCGCCATTCATTCTCGGGGCACATTTGGACACCACCACTGTTCCTCTCTCGCTTTCAGATATCATATTATTTACTTTGCTGTGATGAAGATGTCTGAACTTGAGGGTCATTTGGATGAGGCAGATGATAACTGCCTGTTCACATGTGTATATATGATCTTGCCAAAAGAGAAATAGGCAAACACTTCATAGAGTCCTAAATCATTTTGCAACCAAGTTATTATGAAGTTATATCTCTCATTATTCTCAAATTGCTTTTCCTATCTTGTCTACTCAAAGAGTAACATTTTTTTCTTGACAGTATTCATATTGTTATCTTACTTACATATAGGAATCCCCATAGTTAATGTAATACAAAACAGTGCAAATAAAATCCCAAGCATATTGTTAAATGATTTAATCTCCGAACAGGCTTTTATATTCAATGTATATCTGTTATCCGGAATACCTAATTTTGGGACAGGATCTTTTTTACATTCTATGAGACAATTTGTTTGCTATTTACATGCTGATGTTTAGTGAGATCGTGTTGTTCCAGTAATCTTAATAAAATCCATATTTTCATTAATTGTTGGAATTCTCTTCATGAAAAACTACAGCAATTTCTCTACTAGCTTCCCTTACATTATGTTGTCAATTTTTCCGTAGGGAATGTTTCAATCTTAATTTTAAGAAGGCCCCACACATAGGTGCCCAACAAAGCATTTTAACTTTGCACTTTTTTTTGACCAATGTGGAGTAACAGGCAGTGTTAACATGACTGTAACTAATACGCATAATTCACCATGACTCATACCTTCACATTAACGTCAGTGAAAGCGAGTTGCCGTACAGGAACTGTTAATTTGAATTAAGTCTCTTTTCACTGAGCAAGATGCTGAATGTGTGCGGACCCAGTGGGTGGTCTCGGTTTATTCCACGCATTGGTTCCAAGACACTGTGACATTATCATTCGGGGAAGACAGGGATGTTTTACGGGTCCTGAGATGGAAAGATGTGCACATCAAATTGAATGAATGTTTTACTGCTCTATTTTGAAGTGGGATCAAACTTAGTTTATGATTGAAATATTAACCAAGAGAGACGACAGGGGACGTTGGCGTTTACACAGTAGCTATAGATGTGTGAGTATCTCACCATGTGTGGCTCCTGTCCTGGTTGGCACTGAGGGCATGCCTGACAGCTATTACTGGTCTGGTTTAAGAACTCGTACTCTCCACATCTGGAATACTCTGCACTTGCAAGCATACAACACACCTACAAAGACAAAGAAGGATTATAAATTGCGGGTGTTAATGGAACAGCAGCAGGTTCAAAGTTGTTGCGTGTATGATATTGAACAAATGCAAAGATGTCTGCAAAGATCTTGACATTAAATGTAACAATAGGACAAGTTGTAAATTAATGCAACTGTTGAACAAAAGCATGCAAAGACACATACACACATTGTATACAATATTACTTTAAAAACTTATTTTACTCTCTTTACTCTGCACTAATACAGGATTCCCCTGCATAATGGTGCAATGTGACAATCACAAGTGAGCGTTATATATTCATGTTAGTAACGGTCAAATTTTTCACACGATTCCCGTATTTAAATGTCACTAGAATGTGGTAACAATACTGTAGTGCACAAAAGTCATTTTGTCATTAGAAACACATTTTATTTTTGTTAATAAATTCAACCTTTGGTGACCTTACAACAGCTTTATCTTATTACGCTACGTGTAACACAAGTGATTCATATATAGAAATTCACATAAACTCCAGTGGTAATCCAACCCATTTGTTGCTCCTCCTTTGTCTCGGAAATAGTTTCATCTGGTTACGGAGCAGTATTAAATCACAAAGTCTGATGTTTTGTCAGACCCAACTCTGCGGTTTTGTCGCCTTAACGCAGATGTGATTGTGAACAGAATCTTTGAAGAATGCGATAACATCTACCACACTTCTGAGAGTTTTGGGAAGGAAGCAGAACATTGTGATGTACCTGCCATGTGTGTGTGTGTGTGTGTTTTATTGATCCATGTCATTTCATGCTGAACTTGTCCTCATTAGGGATATGAGTGAGCTTCAGCCTATCTTACCTGAATTTGAATGAGAGGCAGGGTACTTAAATTGTTAACGCCAATTAAATGCCTGCACAACTAAGTTTCTGAGTGCGATAAATTATGCATGTTTAATGACAGTTTAGATCCCGGTGCAAGGAAATTTTAAAGTGTATAAAATTTCTAAGAAACCAATCCACTAGTATATCCTCTTGTTTTCTTTTTTTTTTTTTGTCTGTTTTCTCTTTTGGAAAAGATAAGGCCATGAAGTGTGACTGTCAACAACATGAAACTATATTGCCATCTGCAGGAAGGAAAAGAGAAGATCCCAGGCC
Source organism: Syngnathoides biaculeatus (assembly GCF_019802595.1). Classification (NCBI taxonomy): domain Eukaryota; kingdom Metazoa; phylum Chordata; class Actinopteri; order Syngnathiformes; family Syngnathidae; genus Syngnathoides; species Syngnathoides biaculeatus. The sequence continues at coordinate 10,525,198 of NC_084653.1, read as the reverse complement.
AAAAGAAGAATAGGGAGAAGAAGAATCATCTTTATTGTCATGAATTAGATACTTTGTACATCCATCCATCCATCCATCCATCCATTTTCTGAGCCGCTTATCCTCACGAGGAGTGCTGGTGCCTATCCCATATTCCACATATTCATACAATTTGTGCTGTATATTTAACCCATCACAACGGTGGAGAAAACACTTAAGCAGTGGGGGACTTAGGGGGGAGCAGAGAGCATTTTTCGGTAGGCTTTTGATGCCTTGCTCAAGGGCACCACATGAAGGCAGCCATCCAGGACTTATTGTTAGGCCTTCTGCACACCAAGAAACACAGCCAAAACTAAATTTGGGTAGTTTGGCAACTATTTTTTTATGAATTGCCAACCGTGATTCAAAATGTGAATCGTTAGTCTGTGTCACAATGTAGCAAGTGTAATTGATGATTTTTCACACACACCACACACACACACACACACACCACACACACACACACACACCACACACACCACACACACACACATATATATATATATATATATATATATATATATATATATTCCTGGGTACATTCAGTTAATGTTACTTGATCATTGCCAACAGCCTCCCTGCTTGTTCCCTGACAGCCACACATGTGTTTATGGTTCATTAAAAAAAAAAGAAAAAATACAGTACAATATATTGTACGTGGAGCCTTAAAACCCGATGCAGTTTTTCCTTTGTAGCATGTTTGTACATGTGTGGTGCTCAATCACTTAGTGTGCAGTGAAGAGTCAGCAACTGTATTTTTTTTTTTATGATATAACCAAGTAGATTTTGCTTTGTTGACTTTTATTGCAAGAAAACAAAATGATGTCAAAGGAGAAAATGGACTTTATGGTTTTAAAGAGAGGACTGCAGAAACCCAAAGATGAGAAAAAGTGAATATTGACAAAAAGGAGTAGACATAAAAGGTAGGAAGCCAAATAAATGCAAAACACTTACTAAAATTGAAGACAGGAAGATGGATTTTGTTGTTCCTCTCCTCTGTGGCATGGTTGCTCCCACTGCCTGGAAGACATCAAACAAAAAATGGTCAGTTAGAGATTGTAAATTTAGAAATGCAAACATTCTGCTTTGCAGAGGGGTGGGTGAGTATGAGCAATCCTGCCAGCTGCGAATCTTCATGTGTGGCCCAGATGAGTTCACTGAAGTGCAACTATCACATCATTGCCAATAAGCATGTAGTGCTAGTAGCAGAACAGCCCATGGCCTTGCGTCAGGTCATATCTGCAAGCACGCGTCACTGTTGGCTGCTAACCTATGCTCTATTTTTTTTAAGTGGGTGGTGTTATCACTAACAAACAGTAATTGGCCTGGCTCCTCCTTGCCTTTGTTTTATGTCTTGTAATAGATATTATTTAAACCAAAGATTATCATTTGTGAGTGACACCTGGGCCCATCTGGAATTGAGTAAATAAAAACTCTAAGCCTCGATATAAGAAAATTGAGTGTCTTGTCTTGTCCGCCCTTTGGAGAGATAACATTTAGAGAGGAAAAAACAAAACGAAAAATTTCAAAATTGCATTGTCATCCACACGTGCAGACAAAGACATGCACATGATATGAAATGTGATGATAGTGACATTAATGCAAAAATATCCCATCTTGTTGCAGAAATCCAACGGAACAATCTTTGTAAATTATAAGCACGATAAAGAGTTGAATTGCCACACCAACACTCTGGCTAGAATGGTCCCATCTAGTTTATTTGCAAGAACTGATGAAGCCACCTCGTATTAAGACAACCAGAAGAGTTGAGTTGTGATTGATTTAATGCCTCTGAGAATAAAGAGACATGAATGAATGAGAATATTCATAGCAGAGCTGTGGACTTGAGTCACGATTTGGACTTAAGTTATGACTGTTACAACATTTGACTTGACAATATATTAAAGCAAAACAAGTTTATTTGTATAGTGCATTTCATCCACAAGATAACTCAATGTGCATTACATGATTAAAAGAATTTAAAGCTCCACTGTCGTGCCTATAGACATTAAAAAATAGATGTTCAAATGAAAAATAAATATGACATTATTCACTTCAATACGTATATGAAAAAATAAATATGAGCAGAGAGCGTGTCATCCATGCGCAAAATTGCGGAAGTGTCATTTGACATCTAAGTGGAAGCCATAAGCCTGCAATGTCATCAGCAGACGTTACACCAGGACATTCACCATCGATAACACGTGGTGGGAACTTGCTATGGAACACGGAAGCGCTTTTTGAAAAGAGAACATCTCACAATCGAATGAAGTGACCGGGTCAATATTACCCTATCGTTTTGAACCATATTTAGATGATATGCGGATCACTTCTAACTAACAACAGACTCCCAGACAGTTGTGTATGAGCCACCCAGGCGGCGCCGCGATGAGCCACCCGAGTTGAAGCCGTGCTCGGCACTCGAAGCGTCGCCGAAGCCGTCTGCAGTGGACGAGGGGCCGCCAAAGATGTCCGCGGCGCCGACGGGTACATCGACACATTTACCACCCCTGACTTACGTATGCAGATCTTTTATTACGTTCGGAGAGGATTATGTCCCCCTACTATTGTTTTTTTAGTAGCTCTATACACACCCACCTGTCATTTGGAAGCCACGAAGCTCTCGTCCTTTGCACACGTGCAAACCATTTTTCACGACAAACCGGGTCTTTTTGAAAAGTATGACTAGTAAATCGATCCTCCCGAGTGTTTGAACAATATCCAGCAATACAACGAGCCGGCATTAATCAGACTGATCAGATCGTATAAAGTCTAGTTATAACGTTGCTTGTGGTCAAATATCTAGACGAGCTGTTGTTCTTGTGTGGTCCCCACCCTTTTTCCACTCTGTCTGTCTCCTAAAACCCATTTCTGTTTGACTCCATTTTGGATAAACATCCCAATAATGAAAAAGAGGGAAAATTCCAGACTCTCTTGTTGCACAGCAAAATTATTCTAGCCCAAAAGCACAAAAGGTGTACGGATCCAACATGCAAGACCATGCACTGAAGAGGACAGGATGGGAAGAAATTGAAACTCTATGTGGAGGATTTGCGAGTTGACTCGGGACTTGCCTGTCTTGACTTGGGACTTGACTTGGGACTCAAGGCAAAGACTTGACTTACTTGTGACTTGCAAATCCATGACTTGTTCCTACCTCTGTGTCAGTGGTACCTACTGTATAAAAGCCCTAAAAATGGTCCAAATGTAGTTCACCTCACCGTGAGAAAACCTTGAATCTTTTGTATACTTACTATTTAGTAACAATCAAAGTGACACTGTTTTTATTTTTGTCTTTTCAGTTGTAGGGTGTAGCAGCTTCCAGACATTATAAAAGCCAAGGTAACTTGTATTAGGAATCGTGTTGATTTAAAAATAAAAACACTGTGTATGTCAAGGTTTGTAAATAAATTAATTCTCTTTATGACTTACCACATTTTTCAAAGCCTGATGTATATTTTTATCATTTTTAAACATGGGTTCCCTATTTAGCTGACAGTCACTTTTCCCTTTGTAACTAAATTTTAATTAGTAACACAAACCCAAAGACTGTAAATAGTGGAGTTGAGCTGTATACAATCAGTGCCGTGTTTACCGCTATGAAGCATATTTCTCCTGTCAGTTGTTTTCAGAGGGCATTACTAATGGAAAAGATAGAAAACACTAATACCTGCGTATGCCACTGAGATTAAACACAGTTTCTCTTTTGAAGGGGCATGAAACATCCTAATTACTTTAGATTACACACGAGTGCAACTTCCACTCACGGTCTAAGTAGAAGAAGAGGTTAAATGTCCAAAAGGCCTGCTTATCATGGTTAAAACAAACAAATTTTGAATGCTGGAGTCTGCCTGACAAGCCACATGTTGCACATGTGTGCAGTAGCTTGCAAAGTGGCGCCTTCATGACAGCAAGAGTAAATGGAGTACATGATTGGAGTGCTGTTTTTTTCTTCTAGAAAAGTGCTCAGTGGTCCATGATAATGCTTCTCATTAAGCCAGTCACACTTGCATAACACAAGAACGGAGTCAAACTCTCCAAAGCTCAAGCTTTTTGTTCTCTAGCTTTGACATGTAATAATGTATAATTATATATTATAATTGTAAATAATAATAAGGTGGCAGTGTTTTTGGCATGCAGCTGATCTGCCATAAAATTCTCTAGGTATTTATTCAATAAACTTTTAAAGGTCAGGGCTCTCATATTCTTGCACACAAAACTAATCAATAGCACCGATTTATTAACTTTGCTTTATATCCGGGGTCAGAGTCATTCTAGAGCAAATAACTGTCCAATCTTGTCCAATAAAGCTGGAAACACAAACTTTTCCAAAATGCTTTGGTTTCATGCCTGCTTTTTTTTCTCCACTGGTCTGAATCAGTCGATGAATTTGTGTACGTAACCTGTGCGCAAATGTGCACAACAGCATTAACAGGAAGGTTTGATGCATCACTTAGTGAGTGAAATGCTGCAACACTAACACAAGATGAAATAAAATATGGACACATTAATAACTGCTTGTTGTCTAATTATGGTGGAAGAATGACCTCCAATGACTGCAGCAAATAGTTAATTGTGTGTTACAACAAATGATTCCACACGATTATCACGGGAACCCCACTGGCCGGGGACCAGTTGAGAGTGTACCTCGACTTTGGCCTGGAGATAGCCGTGATAGGCTCCAGCAAGCCCGCAACCCTTATGAGGATCAACGGAAGAAAATTAATGAATGAATAATTGTGTGTGCCTTGGCCCCATTTTCTACCGTTTGCTTTAAACAGGATCAACTGATCTTAAAATGCACCTCGTATTGCCTGGGTCATCAAACGGAATAGTCAATTTTTGTGATTACAAATAAAACTTGAGTTTTCTCTTTTCAGGTCAACATAAATGTGAAGTTCCAAATTTAAATCCTCAGATTCCTCTCGTCTTCGCAAAAAATTTGATTCCCACTGTTGGCTAATTCTCACAGGTCGTTTGTTTTGATCCTGCATAACCACTGACTACACACACATGCATACAATATATAGCCCATAAGAGTTGGTCTTTGAGGGCAGTCCTTGTGGTCAGGCCACAACCGGTTTGAGTCTGCGTGTGTTTATGTGTGAGTGTCTGTAAATGTGTGTATTGCTGCAGATGAGATAAAGGGCTGGATAGCAGGAAATGAACAACTACCAAATGTGTCTGAAGCCCCTGAAGGGAAATCATTATACAGTTATTCTGACACACAAGCGCACATACAGTAACAGCAGTGTTTGAAGACACTCGCTGTGTCTCTTGACAAGCTTTCCTACCTCTTTCAACCCTCACTTCATCTCCGCAAAGCTTATCTCTGTGTGTCGAGGCAAGTCTGGGATGAAAGTTAAGCCCTGAGGTTATTCATCATCTAACGACCGCATAATCTTATCTAAATATCGCTTCTGTTTTTAGGTGTGTCATTACCAGGTCGTCTTGGCAGAATTGTAGGGCCTAACCAAATGTAAGCATTGTGAAAATTAAGAAAGTTAAGAAAGCTAAATGTGTCAATTTAAAGTGTTGGGGGAAGAATGTAATTTAACTGGGTCTATGTGGTTACATAATATTAAAAGTATTTAAGGGAACGATGCAAAAGGTGTTGGTTTGTTAAACATGGGAATATTTTGGAGGCCCACATTGAATATTCAGTCATCTGGATGGAGCTTCTGTCCGGGAGGTGATGGCCACAATACAAATAAAAGGACATAAACTGCAGAAATCCCTCTTTTAGCTCACCTGTCTGTTAAGATAAAGGCCAAAAAATGTGGTGAAGTAGTTCAGTTTGTGTTTTTGAGACCATCTATCAGATGAATCACAGTCCTGCCTTGGTGAGTTCAGTGAATGGATTGACTAAAAAAATTTCAAAACAAAATTTATTGTGGGATTTTGATTTTCTTTTCAAAGTACATGTACGCAGGAGTTTGCCTTGGCATTTATTGTTTACTTGATAATAGCATCACATTGTTTGGTTGCAATTGTGATTGGTCAACAGGCCTCAAATTTGGTAAGATGATCAGGACCTGACAGCCATGCAGTCATTCAAAGTGACCCATTCGAACATTGATCAATTCTCCAAATCCACTGGGTGGTTCTGTAGCCAGAAAACAGACAATTAACTTATTTTCCAAGGCATGACTCAACCCATCAAATCTAATTATGTTTTGTATGTTTTTCCCAGCGAAATAACTAGCATATGCTGTATATGAAGCCCTCTGTCTTTGGAGCCTGGACAGAAGAATAAATGGTTATTATGACTTAACATTATGATTGGATGCATTTCTCCATCTATGACATACGGTGTAGATCATTTCCAGACCTTTTGTTCAAAACTGACATCAGCGTTCCAACTTTCCTCTTCATTGTGCCCTCACATGTGTGCAGCATGTGCACAAATTAAAGTCAGTCATTCTTTTGCAAAGGTTTAACAGCAGATCATAAAACAACTACCGGTATATAAATCCAATGTACATTAAGTAGCCTAGCTGAGAGACAACCGGATCTCGCGTCAACCTGCATTCCACCTGGTTTCCATAATCTTTCATTACTATATGCTTCATTTTACTTGTACGGAGTGTAGTTATCACTAGGTTTAGTTGACAGTGATAACTGCCTTCATAATTTATAATTATAAGAGAAAGAGTGATTTAGTCTAATAATATTCCATGAGGACAATGCTCCCTAAATTTGACCAAGCATCCGGCTTTCACTGGCAGTCCCGAACGTGTGATTGTTGTTATTTGGGCACGACACATCAAAGTGATGGAAAGTGAGGGACACTCCTAACTAATCAACGAGGAGGAATGGGCTGCTGGCATTTTGTCTCTAGTATGGGGAGGCAGCTAAAGAGAGTAAATAGAGGGTTTGGCAGCCTATCTGTCACTCAAAACGCCAACTGCTTTCACCTTTGGGATTGGACCAAAAGGAGATTTTCAAAGTTATCAAGCAGTGGGTCATTGTAGATAATGATTATCATTACAAACAAATTGATTTTCAAAGAGGATTTTTTTTTCTGGTATGTTGGTGAGAAAAAGAAGGATATTCCATGTTTGAAACTGAAATAATCAATACTAACACGGACATAAATAGCACTTTTGTTAAAGATGTACATGAAAGGAGGGTGATTATTTGACAGTGTTCTGCTCCAAAATAATATGGAAATTGATAATACATTTGTGAAGACAGGATCATAGGTAACATCATGAAACAAAGCAATAGTGTTATAAATTCGATTAAGGCCTCAACCTTTTTTTAATTTCAGATTCACTCAACTCCACAGCTAGATGGCTAAAACTCGAACCAAGAGAGCATATCAGCAATGTTATATGGGGATCTACAGTGAAGAAAATGAGTATTTGAACACCCTATTATATTGCAAGTTCTCCCACTTAGAAATCTTGGAGCGGTCTGAAATTTTCATCGTAGGTGCATGTCCATGTATTATGAATCAGATGCACTTGTGAGGTCGTTAGCTGCATAAAGACACCTGTCCACCCCAATACAATCAGTATGACTCAAACTTGGAACATGGCCAAGACCAAAGAGCTGTCCAAAGACACCAGAGACAAAACTGTACAACTCCACACGGCTGGAAAGGGCTACAGAGAAATTGCCAAGCATCTTAGTGAAAAAAGGTCCACTGTTGGAGCAATCATTAGAAAATGGAAGAAGCTAAACATGACGGTCAATCTGAATTGTACTGGAGAACCATGCAAGATATCACCTCGCGGGGTCTCAATGAACCTGAGAAAGCTGAAGAATTAGCCCAGGACTACACAACAGAACTTGGCCAATGACCGGAAAACTGGAAAAGAGCTGGGATCACTGTTGGTAATAGACTAAGACGTCACAGTTTGAATTCACGCATTGCGCGGAAGGTTCCCCTTCTTAAACCAGCACATGTCAAGGCGCGTCTCAAGTTTGCCAATGACCATTTGGATGATATAGTGGAGTCATGGGAGAAAGGTTTGTGGTCAGATGAGACCAAAATGGAACTTTTTGGTCATAATTCCACTTACCGTGTTTGGAGGAAGACGAATGATGACTTCCATCCCAAGAACATCATCCCTACTGTGAAGCATGGGGGTGGTAGCATCATGCTTTAGGGGTGTTTTCCAGCACATGGGACAGGAGGAATGCGCACTCTATTAAGGAGAGGATGACCGCAGCCATGTATTGTGAGATTTTGGGGAACAACCTCTTTCCCTCAGTCAGAGCATTGAAGATGGGTCGCGGCTGGGTCTTTCAACATGACAATGACCTGAAGCACACACGCAGGAAAACCAAGGAGTGACTCCGTAAGAAGGACATCAAGGTTCTGGTATGACCTAGCCAGTCTCCAGACCCAAACCCAATAGAAAATCTTTGGAGGGAGCTGAAACTCCGTGTTTCTCAGCGACAGCCCAGAAACCTGATCTGATCTAGAGAATATCTGCGTGGAAGAGTGGGCCAAAATCCCTCCTGCAGTGTGTGTAAACCTGTTAAACAACTTCAGCATTTTTGGCATTTTGTTTTAGTGACAGTAAATGGCAAAACCTTTTAGATCATTGACCTCACAGTTCTGAGGAATGGGGTTCAAATCCCGGCCCTGCCTGTGTGGAGTTAGCATTATCTCCCCGTGCCTGTGTGGGTTTTCTTGGGGCACTCCGGTTTCCTCCCACATCCCCAAAAAAACATGGATTAATTGGAGACTCTAAATTGCTCTTAGGTGTGCTTGACAGTGTGACTGTTGTTTGTCTCCATGTGCCCTGCATCGCGGTACCCCTGTGAGGATAAGTGGCTCAGAAAATGGATGGATGGATGGATGGATGGATGGATGGATGGATGGATGGATGGATGGATGGATGGATGGATGGATGGATGGATGGACGGACAGCAAATGAATTGCAGTTCTAGTATGACATGTTTCGAGTTATCCAAATCTTCTCCACGGACATTGAACAAAGCAGCCATCAAGAATGTCAGGAGCTAAATGAGCCCGAAGATGAACACAGCTCATTAGCAACATCATCAGCGTTTAAGATGGACGTGAAAATAAACACACACGTTAAGTGATTTCCAGCTTTGCAAGCACAAGCAAATGTCAAACAACAGCTGGACCTCATTTCCTTGCAAAATATCACTTTCCTCAAATACCACTAGAAAAATCACATTTCTAAATCAATGTGCTGCACAATTGGGGCAGCTCAAACTTTCAAGGTCAATTTTAAATACATTGGAACCTCTACAGGTGAAAATAATCAGTTCCAGGATGCTTATTGATTCCTGCTTCGCTTGCTGTGCCAGTTTTCCCGAAAAGTCAGATTCTTAATTGTCAGATTCTAAAAAAATAAGCACTCCGTCTTAACTTCGACTGTACTTTACAAATGTCCTTTTTGACATACAGTGCATAAGTGCCATACACCAGTCCTGAATCACTGTATATCATAAACGCAATAAAACATTCTTTGTTTATTAACAAATAACGAGCCTTTCGTTGACTTCATACATGATGTGAATTTTTTAATTGAACTTTTGAATCCTGAACTGTATGACCTCAGCAACATTCAAATTTAGATTTAGAGTTTTTGTTTGCGTTTGTTCAAGTCTAACATAGAAATTTGTTCACAAAAAAAAGTTGCTTACCTCATATCACAAGTATTTTATTCCCCACTAAGTACTTATTCAACTAATCATTTGGAGGAGTACTTTTGACTTGAAAAACAGTATTTTCGCTTGTTGCCTCTGAGTAAAAGGCCCAAGCTCTCTTTGTGTAATGTATGCATCTGTGTATGCATTTCCTCAGCTCTCTTCATCTTTTGATTGCTTTAATTACAGACTAAGTGCGAACTTCCCACTTAGAGTAGAGTAAAAACAAACTCAGATGAAAGAAGGCACACACACACACAAGCACATAGTCAAAAGTCTTTCGTTGTTTGATGATTTGCCTGCTGTGATGTGTCTTTCATCGACTCCTCTTCCTGATACCTTGTTTGCTTCTCTTTAGATTGGCTGGGGCACAATGTCTCCTTCTTGTCTGCCTGACATGTCTCTGTTTATTTTGTTGTGGCTCTAAGTGGAAAGCTTAATCTGCAGCCTGGAATGAATTTCTATTCCCTGTTTAAGTGTCCTGCAGCTAAAGCATTTTGTCCATCTGTCTGGAAAAAAAAAAAAAAGAACATCATTTAAGATTGCTCGAGACACACTGCCTCACAGATCTTACATCAGAACTGAGTGGTGGATTTATTGTGAGGCGCTAACAGAAATACCTCTGACCTGAGGTCATGAATGAGACCTATTTCTTCAAGAGTAAACACGTTTTAAATTGCAGTTGCAGTTTCCTTGACAAAGTTGAGCACTATGGCAGTGACGTCTGTGGTTGCATAAATTTGATAGATGATGACATGATGGATGGAAGCTGTCGGGAGGTCCGAGAATTCTTCAAAACACAAATCGCAGCTGAGCTATTCGAGCATTATCTTTTTAAACCCAACAGTAAGATTCATGCAAACAGCTGGCAATGTTTTTTCCCCTCCTTCTTCCCACTTAATGTTACATTTTCTGCTGAGACAAACGGAATAATAATGATTACAAAAAAACAAAAAAACGACACTGCCATCACCTGACATGCAAGACAACATAGGAATCACATGTGTAAAGCGAAATGACCCAATGGTGACTTCGCACTCGCCAATCGCCCTCAATAAATCACATGGCGCCTGAGGATCCACAGCTGTGGTTAACCCACTCCAAGAACTTTCCTCGGACCAATAGTCTGCAGACTCAGTATCTTTTTCAGATTGTCACCGCTGCTATTTTTTTTTTTAAACCAGCATTTGTCTGCTTTTTATTTATTCGATATGATTATGTAGATGATAACTGGTCAATTTGAACAAACATGATGTTGGAAAGCAGCATGGTCAAATAATTTCCTCCAGATCCACTGAAGGAGTATTTGAAGTGTCTAGTATTTTGCAGCTGACAGGGAGACGAATACAAGAGCCTTCTCACATTATTCCCAAAAGAAATTCTCCTTACGAAGTGAATTGACATAGTGAATTCTTGGTCATTACAACAAGTTCCTTTCATTTGCTGAACACTGGAACGTGTCACACAAGTCTATGACAATCTATTCCGGATGCTGGATGGCCTCTGAATAGTAAGCCTTTACAATACATTTTTCACTCAAAAACTAATTCAGAGGAAGTTCTCCACTTGGATGCTGAGGGATGTGAAAAATATTCATCATTAATTTCTTTATCCTCTTGCTTTCTGTCTACAGTTCTGTTAACAGTTACTGTTCATCGTACCATTTTTTTTCCGTTTGCTGTCATTAATATCCTTTACTTGTGCCATTTGAAATACACGTTTAAAAATATACAGATATGGACACACACACACACACACGCCCACAATCGAAACACACTTGTATAATCAATTGTGGCTGTTCTTTTGTACCGTGCATCAGTGTAAGCGTCTGTCCCCCCTGTCATTTGCTGGCCCATTCTCACAGACCACAGCACATTTGTGAATGACATCACTTCATAATACTGTGTATTACTGAACCACTCTTTTTATTTTCTATCTAACAATGTTCTCAGATTCCAAACTGTTCAGTTAATGACCCTTTCAATGTGAGATGTTCCATTGTCAATTGAACGTGTCAGGGCTAAAACCATAAACCATGTTTCTCCCAAGCAATTAAATTACCTTTGCACCATTTAGCTTTGTTAATAGTATGGTGACATCATAGCCATGCAACACACTGAGGGTGCGAGATGAACACCCGTAAGGCACCAAATGCAGGTTAAAATTCATATTGCTGGTTAGTAATGAAAACTTACGAGCCAAACTTACTAGTGGCGTTTCTGATGAGGTCACATTCGACTCCCACTTTGGCGGTTCGAGGTACAATCCCAGGCAGCAACGCCTCTGGTCACAGATGCATGAAGTGTATTGGCTATGTGCAAGGCAAGCCTAGATTTCAGTATGATGTACCATGGAAAGGAACTGAGGAAAAGAAGAAAAGAATGGGGATGATAAGGATACCAAAAAAAATGTTTGAAACAAAAAGAAGAAAGTTCGTTGCCAATTGCGTGACAGAACGTAAATGGCTTGAGTTTGATCAAAAATATGCTTTGTCGGGATTGCCGCATGTACACCACAGGGAACAATGAAACAAACAATTTTATGGGGGGAACAAGTAATTTTAAGGTCAAGGCAGGAAAAGACCACCAGAGTTCCCGAAGCCCTTCGAGCGAGCCTCAGAATGAAATCTGCCAAGACAAGTCGTGTTGAAGAGACGCTTGATGGGAAAAGCCCCGGCTGATTAAAGACATCTGAGTTGGAGAAGATGCAGCTACTGTACCGAAATGCCCGCACCATTGGGCATCACTAACTTTGTACTGATTTGAACATGAGCAAATTAATGTTACAATTTTATTTAGAAATCAGTCCAATTAATATGATACAAAGTAACGAACAAGCTTCTATCGAAAGATGGAACTTTGTGTTTGGGGGTTTGAATAAATAAGAATAAAACTACTCAAACAATGGTTTGAGCCCAAGCTTGGAAAAATCAAATTCAAGTTCTTCACTATCATTGTTTGGGAAAATAAAATACACACATAAACCCCAAAACAAGGCACAATGTTAAATGTCAAAACATATAAACTTTCATTTCTAGAAAGGAAATGGTTGTACTTTTTGTCTATTTTTTTTAAGCCAACAATTCCACTAAAGTTATCAAACAAATTCAGCGGCTCAGATTTTACAGTGATTTGATCGGTATTGGCCGATATTTAACATTTTATGCTGGTCGACTTTAATATCATAATGTGCCAATCTGATCAAAGACATCATTGATCGGCTCCACAAAAGATATTTATTCCACGTCGTCATTGTCCACTCTATATTTGAAGCAGGCTCCAAAACGTTACGTGGCCTATCAAACTATTGCTAGCACTCCCGGTTGTTCGTAAACCTGCTGTCGTTCTGTTGAATCTTGCTCTAAAATTTAATATGTGTGAAATAGTTTAATTACAATAAAGTAATTTAACTACAGTAAGTTAGCACCCATTATTTCTGTCGTGTTGTAAAGCTGGTTTGATCTGACTGATTAAAATAAACACACACACACATTTGGCATATTCTACCAACCAGAAAACACTAATTTGTGTGTGTGTGTGTGTGTATATATTTTATTTATTTAAGGCGATTATCGGATAGCACAGATTTCTAGTGGCTCACACTTCTGCTTCACAGTAGTGGCTCAGGAATTTTGGCTCATGGTAGTGCCAGCCATATTTGTGTGGGTTTTCTACTGGTTACTGCCTGTATTCTAAAAGCATACATGTCACATTGATTCAAGACTCAAATTTGCCTGCATTTGTGTGAATATGAATGTGAATGAATGTGTTTGTCTATATGTGACCCGTGATTGACTGCCAACCATTCTGAGGTGTGGCCTGCCCCTCGCCCGAAATTAGCTAGGACAGACTTTTGCTCACTTACAGCACTACTAGGATCAAACTGGATACAATAACAATAATTATCTTCAGACAGATGAGGAAAAAAAAAACGATACTAATGTATTATACAGTATGCTGATGATGTCTGCGGGTTTTCTGTCGTGCACATTGCTCTGGCACTTAAAAACCAAAACGGTTGGGTATTAAATTAAAGCGATGCTTAACAAATAAGAAGAATTAACCTTACTTCCACATATAATGCTGATCCATGCATTTCATTGGATTCTGTCTAGTATGTGTAACACATGAACAAATGGGCCTCTGGAGGTCTACAACTTTCACTGTGGTTATGCGTTTTGGATGAGAATCAGCTGTGACATTTAAACATAAATCACCTTGATATTTCACAAGGAAACACACGGATCCACTAAACAGGGTTATTTTGTGGACTTAGAGTAAAGCAACAGTGGTGAGTGACGAAACTATTTACGCATTCAATACAGTCAGGTTTGAGAGAGCCTTCATGCTCTTTTTTTTCGACGCTATTACCTCTTTAATCCTCAAAAGACATATTTACGTCTTTTGAAGATTACATCCCTATCCTCTTCTGGGTTCCTCTTTAGCCTTTCTACCCGTGAACATGAAAGACTGGATGGCAACAGACAAGGTTTGAGGGGTTGTGTGTGCGTGTGTGTAACTGTGTGTATGTGTGTGTGTGTGTGTGGGGGGGGGTGGCGGGGATAGATTTCCACCTTCAGCAGCTGCACTTCAAAGTCAGCCAGCAGACTTCAGAAGCTCGGCAGGACCCGGCTTGTCCCCACCCGGGCCGAGCTGCCTGTCTGTGGGCAGGACTTCCCCTGGGGGCCCCGGGACAGTCAGGCGGCACCAAGAAAACAATTTTTGCAGACAGGCAGAAGGCGTACACGCTCACAAGCGCATACATAGCCCCCAAAATACATCCTCATACACAAGCAGTCTCCCGTGGGATGGTGTTACTAATTAGGGGCCATTGAAATAAGTTGATAGCGAAGCCACTCGCAACAACATAAATACAGCCTTGTTATGAACCAGAGCATCACGGATTATCAAGACCACGATGAAGCTAACTAAGCTGATTGTTACCTCAGGCTGGAATCTTTGCACCAACATGCAGCTTTCAAAGCAGAAAACACTTTCTGTTTAGGGATGTGCATTTCTCCAATGTTATGCACTTGGCAGGAAAACTTAGAACATCTGCATTGCATATGTTTGGCAAGTGCACGCCCACCATTCAAATACAACGATATTATCTCAGTGATGGAACGAGTCGGTCACCGAAAATGAAATTGACAAACGTGACAAAGATTGAGTTTGATTTCCACAATGCCAGTTATCGTTCAAGCCAAACATAAAAATGAAAGCTAAGTCAGGAATAAGCACTGCTTAGGAATTTTCCCTAGTCTTGGAGAAATCTGCTCCAGCATTCCACAGCATCTGAGACTTCTTACCTGCAGTCTGTCGAGAGGTAAATGGGGAGCGTGCCAGTCTGCTGCGATGTTGCACTGGGGGATCAGCTGTCAGTCCTTGTCCGTTCTGAGCAGGATCAACGTGTGATCAGCATCACTGATGGACTGACTGAATGACTGACTGACTGACAATGAATGCCTCATTCCAACTTCTCCAAGGATCTGAATCTGAGTCTCATGCTGAATGTTTAGTGTGCACGTCGCGCGTGTCTACAGGCTCCTCCTTAATGCGAGTAAGTGGGCACTTTCCTCCGCCCTGAGACAAATAAGTGCAGGTAAACTGGCAGGAATGAGCGTAGCTGGAGGACATGACTCGAGTCTGCCCTCTACCGTCCACAAACAGCTGTCAATTGGAATAATTAAAAAATAACATCCATTTGGAAGAAAGTGGAATTTCCTTGTCAGCACTGGTTACTACAACTGCCTCACAGTTCTGAGGACCTGCGTTCAAATCCGGCCCCACATCTGTGGACTTTGCACGTTCTCCCTGTTCCTACGTGGGTTTTCTCCTGGTACTCTGGTTTCCTCCCAGCAAAGACATGCGCAATAGGTTAATTGAAGACTCTCAATTACCCGTAGGCGTGAATGTCAGTGTGAATGGTTGTTTGTTTATATGTGCCCTACAATTGACTGGTGACCAGTTTAGGGTCTAGCCTGCCAAAAGATAGCTGCCATCGGCTCCAGCACGCCTGGGTCGGCTCCAGCACGCCTGTGACGTGAGTGAGGATAAGTGGGATGGATAATTAAAGACTGTAAAGCTTCTATTTAGCATCCTTCATATAGTGCACGCTTTGTCCTCAATCTGATGCATTAGTAGAACAACTATATTTTACCACCTATTTTTATTTTTTTTTTGTTATACCAGGGCCAGTTTTAATCTACCCTTGATATCCAGCTTCAAATCTTAATGTACTTGTACGCTATTTGTCCTCACTAGTAAAAAAAAAAAAAAAAGAGATTTATATAGCACCTATCTGAACAATACAAGATGCTTTACTGATCAGACAAACAAAACACACACACACACACACACACACACACACACAAAATAAAGGACTAAGACAATCGGACTATTCGGAGCACTCCAATTTTTGGCCTATTACAAAATTAAACCTTACGAATAACCCTTACAGGTAAATAACTGTCCTGCATTACCTACAGTAGTAGGTCCAAGTAGTGGGCCTTTGCAGCCTCCTGGAGCCCACTAGTAGCACCAAAATCCCCCTTAGTTTCGCTTCACTTGTAACATTTACAGTAGTTGTCTTAGTGATGAGTACAAAGTGCATACGAGTACATGGATCATACATGGACATCAAGGTTATCGAATACAATATTTCGAATTTATGTGGTTGGTTAATAGCGCCCAGTTCAAAACTCAGCTTGGGTGGAACTGTGTGGAGTTTGCATGTTTTCACAGTGCTTGCGTAGGTTTTGTCCACCTTACGATGACTAAATTTCTGTTAGGTATCAAAAATGAATCGACAGATTGATTGGTAGCAGTGGATGTGACATTTCCTGAAAAACCCAAACAAAGCGCACAGTCAATCTTCATTCCAGGGAACTCCCGTGACCCATCACTTTGAAGTTTTTATTTCTTTCCTAGCTGCTATGTAAACAGGTTTAAATATAACACTGTATCACGTCAAAAAAAATCCTTCTAAGTCTAACAAATTTCCCTGGGCCTTCTCTGTCTTGCCTTCATGCATTTCCGGAAGGATTTCTCAGGGATCCTCCGCAGCTCCGTCATCATCAATAACATTGTCGTTGTCCACGCCTTGAAAACGGGTCCCCTTGATGAGCTGCTTTAGAAATATAGAAAGAGGAAAAAAAATGCTTGTGCTCCCATCTCTATCAATGGATCCCTCTATGGAATCGATTCTCTCTGCGGCGTGATTTAAAGACTCAATAAAGACAGTACAGAAAATGCCCAAATGAAATCAAATTTGAGAATGAACCTGACTGGGCATTTTGATGAGAATAATTGGAGGTTATCCGATCGTTTGTGACAGGAAGTGTCCTCAATCTTTTTCTCTCCATACAGACCTACAGTCGATGACAAAATGTGTGTATGTGTGTGTGTGTTAACAGGACGGAAACTTGGGTCTTCCTCTACCCTCTTTCTTTTCCACTACAGTGGTGCTCGTCATCTGCACCACAGGAAGGAAGCTATAAAGGAGGTCCTTTGAAAACTCGGGGAGTCTTGTAATTACTTTACACTCGCCGTCTCCTTGTGTTTCAGTCTGACCATATTCTTGTCTCCTTGCTTCCTATCCTTACTCTTTGGCGGTCATCCCGCCTTTTTCTTCCACCTGTTCTTTTCCTCTTTCAGTTGGCATCCCTCTCTTACAAAACTATTAGGTTTTCCCTTCATCTTCCGTTCTTTACATCCTCTTTCAGCTTGTCATTTATGTTGAGCCAAGGGCTTCCTGACGAGGAAAAAAAAAGAGGTGGCGAGGGGAAGAGATTAGATGAGATGAAAGGGTAAATACAGGATGAGGAAATGATAAGAGTAATGCGATACCATGAAAACAATAAATGTAAACTGCCACAAATCTGTGTTCGGTATGATGGATAGGGGGAGAAATAAATAGGCCACAGTACAACTCAACAAGATTAAATGTGATAAGATGATGGATTTCTATTCGGTATTTTAACATACAATGGAGCAAAATTAACAACAATAAAGCATTTCTTTAACAAATTTATTAAAAGCAACACATCAAGGTGAAGGCTAGAGACTTGAGATGGGGAATACTTTTAATCTAATAGGAGAAGCTCTCTAAATTTTCTGAGTGCCAGTTTTCATGCGAGTGTTATATTGAGCAAATTAAAGATGAGTTGAAATTAAACGGGAGTTTCAATAGCGGCGCATTATATTGAATTGGTATTTGCTCACCAAACCTGGAATGCAGTATGACAAAATAATAGAAATATTTCATCAAAGTACCTGGTTGTGCTGATGGAAAGGCTTGAAATAACATAATAGTAGAGCTGCATTCCGTCGAGTTGGTACAGTGCAACGCAAAATATTCATAAATAGGTCAGAAATGCATATTTTTATCCAGATTTGAACTGTGAGCTTCCTTAACATGTGCAACACCACTTATGTGCCATGTAAATAAGTTCTAAGTATCGTCTCAACACAAAATAAATAAATAAATAAAAATCAATTACTTTAATAAGTGTCAAACTCAAGGTCTGGGGGGCAGATCCGGCCCACCACATTGTTTTATGTGGCCCATGAAAGCAAATCACTTGGGTCAACTTCCTTGGTTCTTGTTAAAATCTGTATCAAAATTGTAAATTGTCATACGTAGTGAATGATTACTGGTTTATTGCAGACATGTTTTAATGCCAAAGCCTTTTTTTTTTTTAACAATAAGTTTAACAATTGATCAAATTATCATGCTTGACCTCTGATTTCAAAAGTCATCCATTCATTTGTTCTGAAAATGGAATACTGTGAAGACATTTATTTGGTTTTGGAGTCATAATAGCCCTATGAGGGAAACTGTAACTACAATGTGGCCCACGACAAAAATTAGTTTGACACCCCTGTGTAAAGGTAGGCTGTGTGTATATGCAAAATGCCTCTAGAAGATTTTAAAACAAATTTTGTGCGGATTGCTTTGATCTTGTTTGATCTGTGTTGGGAAGCAAAGTTTAGGAATGACTATATAGTACCTGTATTTGACTGTTGTGCTCAACCGCCTTCGCCACATATTAAAGTCTGGCTCAATGAGAACAGCATGTCTCATTTACTATAATCAAGACAGTCTATTTTGCAGTGCCGTCATCAAAAATGCATGCAGTCTCATATTTTTTTCTACTGTGGGATTTACAAGAAAAAAGCTCCTTTTTCAACTATTAAAACAAAAGGGAAATGTAGATTTGAAACCATAAACTATTCATGGAAATAACATTAAAATGTTGACTTTCTTTGGCGGACTTTGACATGACATTCCAGTCAACAAATATACAAGATTCTCTTTCCATGCATCCATCTGTCCATCAATTCATCCATTCATCACAACTTCCACTATCCAGGGTCACATCTCTAGTTTTTCAAACAGGATAAAGGTCCCCCTTTGTTGAAAGCTTGCCAAGTGTAGATTGACCTCTTTTGGCCATCTTCATTCGCACACGTTTACTCACTACTCCATAACAAGGAAGAAAGAGATAGTTCCCATGGTAACTCCTGTATCAGCTAACCTACTTTTGCATGCGCTGAGGCCATTGGTTGATGAGGGGATGTACTGTGTGGTTTAGATGCAACATGTACACGTGTGTCATTGCATTTAAATGATATTTGATATAAAGTCACAGTCAATAGCAGTATTGTTGCTGATTTTTTTTTTGGTATTGGGCAAAGAATAAATTGCAAATAAAGCTAAAGTCATGTGAGGACCTCATTTATCAAACTTCTTTAATTGTTGCAGCACATTAATAGAGATCAGGAGTGTACATTGCTTTTGTTTATTGCAACACTGTAAAATAACTGCATACATGCTGTGTAGGGACTTGGAATACATTCAGGCATTCATACCTTGCCACTTAAAGTTTATACTACAACTCGATGTTTCAACAAATGATTTTGAATGCGGACATGTTTGTGCTGCATGTGTAAATATTATAATATAAATAATGATGTCAATGTGAGTGCATAGATTGAATGAAGCCTAATAATAGAGCTCACAATGGTTTGTAATTTAAGTTAACCTTTATGCGACTAAATGGCTGCAGCTTTTGACTGGATCGCTGTGTATAAATGTATATACTAATGATAGCATCCTTATTCAACAATTTACTTTCCTTCATTTCATCCCAGCATCTCCAAAGCATTCTTATCATCCTTAGCTCCTGCTTAAATGGATTGAGGGGGGTTTTCATTAAATGATCACTTTTCTCACTCCAGCTTTAATGCGCTATTATTCGCTGTGGACATTTATAAAATGCAGATGAAACACACTGAGCGCAAAACCTGAGTTGCTGCGATAAAGGCCGGTAGGGATGAGGAATGGCTTGTTGCCAGCACTCATGAGCGCGGCGTTGAAAATCAGGGCTTGACAACATCAGACTCACATTCTCCGTGGACGAATGACTGTGGCATTGCAATATTCCACAGTCTTGCTATGGACTGCAAATAGAGCTTTAAGAAATGGCAGGTCCCTGTGGCTATAAAGCAGTGGGACCCCGATTTCAAGTTCTTGACCTTCATTTGAGTACAAGACAGTCTCGTTGCAGTTCAATTAGAATTTCATTTTATAGCACATACAGTATATGTGAACTAAACCTGGTTTGCCCCCTCCATTATTTTCATCATCAGCCACCACAATAGGAATACATTACCTACAAATATACTGCATAGTGAATGTAAACATCTACAAAACTTAATTCAAATGTCAGGTTTGTGTGATATAGAAAATTGAAGCGTTTAGCTTAAAATCATTGTCGACGGTGTGTGTGCGTGAGTGCGTGAGGGTGGGCGTTAGGTCTGTCATCAAATAGCAGGGGATTCAATGCCCAGCCAGACCTGTTTGGTTATGTGCCCTCAAGTTCGATACCCCCCAGTGTGCCCCCCCCTCCCCACTTCACTCATTTACTTGCTACTGCTTCTTATATCCAAGTACATAATATCTGCCGACACTTATTTTGACTACAGTATTCATCAAAATAATACTTCTTGGAGGAACTGCCATAGCATGAATGTAACTCATCTTCCCCTTGCTGACGTCACATTGGTCTTATTGAGATAGGCAGCCAGTTGTGACTGAATGAACTCATCTTTATGACAATATTAACTAACAGTCAGTCAGGCATACATGTTTCGTGTAGTCATAGTAGTTATTTTTGTTAAGGGACATTCCGGTGTGCTCTTGTGTAATAAAAAATTACCTTGACATTTTCTGCTTACGCATACACTCACCTGTCACCCTTTGCATAAGCGCTCTACCCTGAGCTTTTGATCGTGGGTGGCAATTAGCCCCCCTGCCACTCACCCGACAAAGTCACACACTGACACAGAGGGACGAGCACACGAACTTCTGATCCCTCGGGCACTGAATGATTGTAAGAGTGGAGCAGGTCTAAACAGGTGGACAGGCAACATAGGCTTAGATTCATAGCTCACACACCCACACACCCGCGCACGCACACACACACACACACATTGTAGCTTGCATATCATATGTGCAACTACTGGTGGGTGCCAATATTGTTCTAGCAGATGACTTTACTTTCAACAACTTGTCCAAGCTACAACAACAAAACGTGCAGATGTTCAATAAAAAGAGAATGGATGTGAATGTAGTCAATAACCAATGGTACTGGCCATGGACTCTCCCCCCAATCCCGCTTGAGGGCCTGTTCGTGATGGGACCTTTAGAATCCTCATCGCTTTTCTCATTTATGCCCCACTTGCAAATGTCTTTTTAATGTATTTGTCAGTTAATTACTCGTTATTGGTTAGTCAATGTTCTCGTCGCGATTTCACTTTAATACTAATCAACCCCTTTATCATTGTTTCCCATCTGAGTCCAATCAGAATCAAATAAACGACGTTTAAATTCCACCACTAGGTGGCATTAAAAGACAATTATTCCGCAGAGAACACGGTTGCCGATTAGGTAATAAAAATTATAAAAAAGAACAGTATTTGTTTGAAAAATTAAGACGCACAAATTAGTTTGATCAATTCTTGCATGGATTACTTGCACTCACCACAACCACAATATGATGTAATAATGAAAACCACAGGCTCGAGCTGTATCAATGGAAGGTCAATGACTCAAAACATAACATGAAGTAGCACGGTGAAGTTGAACCACAACGATAACAAAACTGGGAGTTCTTTTTCACTTCGTAAATACAATTTGGAAGTGGTACCTGTTGTGAGCGGCACGTCTAGTGTGACACTTTTCGCTTTGTGTGGCCCACTTGGACTTTTCCCTTCTCTGCAGACTTTCGTACTTTGAAATTGGTCGTCTCCTTTTTTGCTGTGTGGAGAAAGAAATGTAAAGAGTCCTTACTCTCGTCAGCACTGAAGGCAGATATTTCGTGAATACTTCACAATCTGCGAAAGAGGTTGAGTTGATTGACGGGCTGTGTCGTCTGGTTCTTCTTAATCAGTTCGGCTTTGCGCAGGCGCCACAATTGCGATAGATGATGAGGATGAGGATGAGGAGGATGGCGATGAGAGCGTGACCTCAGCGCCTCCAGCAGAGCCTAGGGAGGCACACGAACAAGCTGGAGACGACTCGGGGGAGGAAAGTGCACGACGACGCACGCGGGGCGTCCCTCGACCGCTTCCCGTCTGCTCGCCTCCCAGAATGTTCTGTTCTCGCGGTCCGTTCTTCCGCCACGAGAACCAGCACCAGCAGCAGCAGCAGCAGCCGTCGCCGCCGCCGCGTCTCCACGGAGCCTGAAGCCCAAATGCTCACCCTCTCTGCCGACATGGACGAGTCTTCGTCGTTGCTGGATCTCTTGGAGTGCTCGGTGTGCCTGGAGCGCCTGGACACCACGGCCAAGGTGCTGCCGTGTCAGCACACCTTCTGCCGACGCTGCCTGGAGAACATCGTCAGCTCCCGAAATGAGCTCCGTTGCCCCGAGTGTCGCATCCTGGTGGACTGCGGAGTGGACGACCTCCCGGCCAACATCCTGCTCGTTCGCCTCCTGGACGGCATTAAGCAGCGGCCTCAGCGAGGGAGCGCCGGAGCGGGCAGTCGGCAGCCCGTGGCCGGGGGCTCGCTGCAGGGCTGTGCAGCCGGGATATCGGCGTCTCCCCCGGGCAGCGCCGTCAGAGAGATGCCCGTCGCCACCCGGAGCTCCCCTGTCAAGGTAGCTCGTCTCCTCACTTTTTGTTTGCACTTTTCGAATGAAACTGACGTCACACTTCTTGGTACTTGTGTTTTTATACTGATGATTGTTGACCGTGTCAACAATGATGACAGCAGTGCTGTTTCTGCTGCTGCAGTGTATAACATCGGATACGACGTCGTCCACAGATATTCTTTCAAGATATGGATTCTATCCTATCTTATCCTAACCCGAGGATACGCATCTCAACCAGCAATGGTTTGCTTGTTGTTTGCTTTTGCAGCGATGAACATGTTCACATGTAGCATTGCAGATTGCTTGATGATAGGGATACATCACAAACTTACCTACCAACGGGATTCATGCATAGCGCTATGGAACATGCAGACAGGAGGGGACTAAACTGTATCGCGCTCAAGTGAACAGTACAATCGCACTGCAGATGAGTCATCTACTGAATAATGTGTGTTGTCTAGAAACTGTTTATTTGTGCCCCTGGATCTTTGATCTCACTTGGCAAAGATGAACTTTGAGAGTCATTTTTTTTCTTCTGATCGTGTGAAACCCAACTTTCATGAGCTCAATTGGAAACAAATTCAGTCCGTCTGCAGTCCATTGTTTTTGCAGCATAATGGACTGCATAGTTAGAGTTTTATTTTTTGTGTTCAAGAAAATGCAAGGATATGTTTATTGCTCATAGTGGTGGTTTTATTTCTTAGAAAAAAGGTAGAAGTCGGTGTTGGTGATAAATTGTATCAGCAGGTGTTTCTTGCGGATCAAGAGTCGACTTAGTACTGGCATGTGAGCTGCATGACTCAGTGTTTTTCCTGATATCTGAAGCAGGTCGATCGAGCACTTTAGTACATAAAGTCAATGTTAAATAAAGGTTCGCTGCAAGACAACTGCTTCTGTGTTAGTCCAGACAAGGAAGTGAACACTCGAGAGCAGAAAATCACTGTCTTGTTTTGAGATATGTACGCCAAGGTGGAGTCTCATGACAGCCATTGAATGCCTTTAGCGGTCTCCACTGATAATGCTGTCGGAGTTTAATTTCGAACAACTGCTTATAAACACATCTTTTTCGAGATGCACTTCATAAACACTCCTGCTGGTTAGCTTTTAATGAACTCAATAAATATTTGTAGCTCCTGGTCAATATTAGTGTCATGTTTTTCTTGTGCCTAAACTCCACTAGATCTCTATCATATCGCAGAAAACCACGATTGTTACAGACAATATTTGGTTTCTTTGTCTTTCACCAACTATATAGAGAGTTTATTTGTATCATAATTATTTATAAAGGCCGCACGGTGGCTCACAGTTCTGACGTCCCCGGTTCAATGCCGGACCCACCTGTGTGGAGTTTGCATGTTCTCCGCGCACCTGTGTGGGTTTCCTCCGGGCACTCCGATTTCCTCCCACATTCCAAAAACATGCAACATTAATTGGAGACTCTAAATTAGCCGTAGGTGTGATTGTGAGTGCGCCTGTTTGTCGCAATGTGCCCTGCGATTGGCTGGCAACCAGTTCAGGGTGTACCCAACCTCCTGCCCGTTGACAGCTGGGATAGGCTCCAGTCCTCCCCACGACCCTTGTGAGGATAAGCGGTGAAGAAAATGGATGGATGTAAATATTTATAAATAGGAGGCCAAGCTTGTTGCATCAGGCTATGTGTTTGTCACTCCCAGTTCAAGTGTACTCTAAAACGACACATATAACAAAGAGAATTAAGCATTTTATATTTAAACACAGAACTGTTTAAATCACCATATAAGTTATCTGATGAAAGTTTGCTATCGTAATGCTACCGTTTAATGCGAAATGTATGAAATGAATCTAAATACAGGTTAACAAAATTGGGATCATTTGCTTAGCTGTTATGCTAAATATCAACCTTCAAACAACTGCTGCTTTAACACACTCGGAGAAGCAAAAAATATGAACAAAGCATACAACAATACTCACAAGCATATATTTTCTCTCCGCTATGTGGGAACGACGACTATTACTGGAGCTTATTTGGGAAACTTCTTTGCCTCGCTTTTCCTCTTTATGACATGTTACGTCCCTTTCATTGTATGTCAGTGTTGCCTGGTATGTTGCGACAGAACTTGCGACTGCACATTAAAACCCATTAAAAAATGGTCACTTAAAAATGTGCATTACAGCGGGGGTGTGAATGGTGTGTTATAACAGTTCACAGTCAGCACTTACACAGATTCCCAGACAGGACAGGGACACTGAATAATTAGGCTACGAAAGACAGCCCCCCCCAACCCCCAGCATGCACGCACACACGGTTATTTTGCAATAAGACTTATACGGTAAGATGACCATTGATTGATGCATTGGCGCGATTCGGAGTGATGAAGTGCACCTGCACTGAGCGGCCAGTCGTTTATGGCGATGAAATGCAATTGAAACCTCCTGTGACATTTCCAATAACACTTAACACCCCATTTCCTTTCACTCAATATACCTAACCTTCGAGACAGGTACGGTGCTTGTG
Source organism: Syngnathoides biaculeatus (assembly GCF_019802595.1). Taxonomy (NCBI): domain Eukaryota; kingdom Metazoa; phylum Chordata; class Actinopteri; order Syngnathiformes; family Syngnathidae; genus Syngnathoides; species Syngnathoides biaculeatus. Next base: position 10,499,891 of record NC_084653.1, on the reverse strand, counting down.
CATGAAGCGAAGATTTGTGCTGAATCAACGGGTGAGACACACTCCTTGTGCGAGGGTGCAGATATTTAGTTTTAATTTGCAGAGAATTGTTACATTTAACAAACTAATCAATAAATCAATCTTTTTTTCACGACTGAAACACACGCAGAAATGTCCACACATTGCACGGGGGTGTGACCAGTCTGTGTTTGGTTTAGGGCCCCATTGAGAGACCAGTCGACTTTGCGTTGTAGCCTTTAATGCCGCCGACTGGACACACATGCATGCGTGCACACACACACACACATGCACACACACACACAAAACATTACTGTCCGAAATCCCCTGTAGCCACTTTGCCCAAGTCTTCTCCAGGCTCCCCTGAGAGCGACGCTCCATGATAAAAGTGAGAATTAATCTCCTCTGCGGGATATGGGGCTAGTGTGCGCACCCACCGACACACAAAGAACACGGGGCCTTCCTAAGGGGCTAAAATCTGACATGACACTCACACACACTAATATCGAGGGTGTCAAATGGGTCAAAAAGAATGCTACTTCATGTGGTGAAGAGTGTAAATAAGGGGTTGCTATGGAACCAGAAGTGAAGGCAGAAATGCTGAGTCTGCAGCAAGGCCAGCGTTTTTAATGATGTTTGGGTTTTGACCAATAGGACTTTGTCAAGATTGATGAATTCCTTACTCACTTCAAACATGGTAGTGCACCGCCGAAAGAAAATGCTTTGCTGTACCTGCTACATTTAAAAATAAAAAACAAATTGACTTTTGGCTACACATCAAACCACATAACATATTTAATAAAATAACCAAGAGTGGGCGCTTTTTTAATTTTTCTTTTGTAGCAATGCTGTAAGGCAATTTTTTTGCAGCACCCCCTATTCGGAGCTGACATTTTATGCGCCCTACCCAATTGCAAATTTTCAGCAAACATTTACATTACATTATTACATCAACATTTCTCTCTCACTCTCTCTCTGTCTGTGTGTGTGTGTGTGTGTGTGTGTGTGTGTCCGCGCGTGTGTATATATATTCTTCTTCTTCTTTCCCTTTCGGCTTGTCCCGTTAGGGGTCACCACAGCATGTCATCTTAGATGAACGCATATTTTTTTTGGCACAGTTTTATGCCGGATGCCCTTCTTGACACAACCCCTCTGCATTTAGCCGGGGAGAGAAGCTTACAGCACCTGGTATTCCCAAGAGGTCTCCCATCCAAGTACTAACCATGGCCAACGCTTAGTTTCTGAGATCTGACGAAATATATATACACACACATACACACACAGAGTGTTTTAGTGAACTACAAAAACATGGTGCCATTGTCAGGAAGAAGATTGCCACATAGAAAAGAAACAGGCCATACGAAGAGAGAGAAAAGTGTGTATAATTTGAGAGGCCGTTGACAATGATTGATAGCCTCTTTTTTTAACTGCTTACATACATTTCAGACTCCATGCTTTACTTTGTAGCATTATATATATATAAAATTATAAATATAGTTGAGAACCTTTTTTCTTGTGGAGCCTCACACACATTCATGCTGTGACAGCTGCGACAAATCATTCACCAAATTTTAAATATTGGAAAAAAAAGAGTCGCTGATGGTTGGCCTCCCATTAAAGGCAGTTTCCCAACTCTGGACACTGCACAACCGTTCACTTGGGTTTGGCTGCATTGCTGCTGTAATGGGCCTATGGCAGTCATTGCAGGTGGTTTCTGCCTTTCAAATTTACTCATCTTTATGGACCTGTATGTCACACATACTATATAAAAACCTGCAAATACAGACTTTAGATGAGCACAAGCAATAATTTACGTGCACCTGTTTCCTATGATTAGTATGATGCATTGTGCATGCATCAAAGTGGTGGCTTTTAGATAACTGGAAATCAAAACCTACCAACAAATCTGAGAATCGATCACAAATTCCCATGGCCACCCGTTTCTTTTTATAATAAATATATATATTAAATAAATAATAAAATGCCCCCAATGGTTCTTAAACAGACATCTTTGGATTCCTCTTCAGATGGTTACTGATGAATACAGCAGATACTGTAATTATAAAATGCATCATTCATTAGAGTGTCGTGTCATAGAGTTTGTAACTACAACAACATTCCAATTATTGCAAGAACCACCAACACTGAGAGCTAGGAGAACCCCATACTAATAAGTTGTTTACATTCCCATCAAATTAATTTACCTGGGGGATAGTTTAGTGACGTCTGAGGTTACCTTGGTAATGAAAAATATTTGCTTTTATCTTCAGAGGAAGAGAATGACTTTGCCCTTTCATTCCCACTTGTGTGCGTCTTGGTCATTATGTGTAAGGATTAGTTGGAGGCTTCACCAAAAGGAAACGGCCTGTTATCAGTGCTAATAATGAGCCTATGAAGCACTGTGATTTCTTTGTACTCACGAGTCCTCTGACCTTAAACGGTGAGCAGCCGCTCAAAGAATAGAAGGTACATGAACTGTACAAAAGGTATCCCACATTTATTAATTCGTGTTTCCAAGGATAGGCTTTGAAATAAAAATTATTAAAAAAAAACAAAAAACTACAAATCCAATTCCAATTAAGTTGGGACATTCTGTTGAACATAAAAACAGAATACAAGGATTTGCAAATCACGTTCTACTTTTATTTAATTGAATACATGACAAAGACAAAGTATTTAATGCTTAAACTGATGATTGATGATTATAGCAAGTGATCATTAACTTGGAATTTTATGGCTGCACACATTCCAAAAAAGCTGGGTCAAAGTCACATTTACCACTGTGTTACATCACCTTTTCTTTTAACAACATTCAATAAATGTTTGGGAACTGAGGACAGTAATTGTTGAAAGTTTGTAGGTGGAATTCTTTCCCATTCCTGCTTGATGTAGTGCTTCAGCTGTTCAACAGTCTGGGGTCTCCTTTGTCATATTTTACATGTCATAATGCACCGCACATTTTCAATGGGAGACAGGTCTGGAGTTCAGGCAGATTAGTCTGGTACCCATACTTATTTACTATGACGCCATTCTGTTATAACACGTGCAGAATGCGGTTTGCCATTGTCATACATAAATAGGCAGAGCCGTCCATGAAAAAGCCATTGCTTGGATGGCTGCATATGTACTGTAGGTACCTTTCAACAATAATGGTGCATTCACAGATGTGTACGTTCCCCATGCCGTTGGTGCTAACACAGTCCCATACCATCACAGATGCTGGCTTTTGATCTTTGCGTTCATAACAGTTGGATGTTTCGTTTCCTCTTTAGCCCGGAGGACACAACGTTCACAATTTTCAAAAAACAATGTGAGATGTGGAGTCGTCGGACCACAGAATACTTATCCACTTGGCATCAGCCCATCTCAGATGAGTTTGGCCCCAGAGAAGGCGGCAGCGTTACTGGGTGTTATGGATAAATGTCTTTCATCCGTTCATCGTGAACGTAATTCAATTTGATTTGCCATCATGCTGGTACGATGGTGAACAGTTCTTGCCGACAAAGGCATGTCTTTTATTTGTTTGATTATCTTGTCTTTATGCAAAGTTGGCAAAATGTTTATTGGCAACATCAAGTAAGAATGCTATGGCATACGCCCCATCTGTTAGACACACAGCAGAACTCTCCCTCTCCACAAAGGCGGTCCATTCTTGTTGAAAACTTCGGTACTCCTCATATTTTTTTCTTTGAGAGACCTTTGTCAAAAGTGTTTCCATAATTAATTGTTCCGACACGATCGGCTTTCGACTCTTCTGTGCCTGCGTACATCTACTGCCAACACCAAACTACGGCAACCCCACTAGGATAGACGAGCTCTGCCTCATTTGCGTTGCCTCCCACACCAAACTATGGCAATCCTACTAGGACAAACGTTCTCTGCACGACAGAAATCACATGTACAGTATGCCATTATGAAGGCTCCATAAGCCAAATGCAACCACCTAAACAGCCAGCCAGCTATGGCTCGCGAGCCATAGGTTCCCGACCCCTGCTTTCCACACTGACGTCGGTTTTGATTCAGCGCCGTCTGAAGGATTGAAGGTCACAGGCATTCAATGTTTGTTTTCGGCCTTGTCCCTTACATTCAGTGATTTCTCCAGAGTCTCTGAACCTTTTGATGATATTATGGACCTTAAATTCCTTGTAATTATTTATAATTGTAATTGTACATTGAGGAACATTGTCCTTAAAATGTTTGATTAACAATTATTGATGATTTGGTAAAAATACATTTTATTCATTTGAACATTAAATATCTTGTCTTTGTCGTGTATTCTATTAAATATCGGTTGAACATGATTTGCAAATCATTGGTTTCTGTTTTTATTTATGTTTAACTTCATTGCTCAACTTCTCATAGTCAACATTCTCAACTTCATTGGAATTGGGTTTGTGGTAAATAGGTACAGGAAAGGTACTGAACATGTTAGGGGAGTTCAATAAATTTTTGAGGACATCTCCACAACTCATTTTGGGGCCTGGAGTGTAAACATATGTGGAATTGTTTTGGAAAACAATAGTATTTCCATCTGAAACACCAGTGAAAAAAAAAGGACATGCATATATTGTATTCAGTCTTGCCATGTGTGATTATGCCAAAGTCAAAACTTTGGCATTGTTCTCTGGCAGCATCTGTCCAGCAACCAGGACCTCCATACTAAATTGCACGGAATGGGCTTTTCCCTCTGTATGTCTCCAGGTCAAGTATGTGTAAAGGGTTTACTGGGTTAAATTGAATTCTCTTAATACCACTTTTCTTTAACTTTGTGGAAAACATCATCGGGTCCAGGTGAGATGAAAAGGTCCTTTCCTTCCAACATAGGAAGACATTACTGTTCAAAATGAACTAGACAGCACGTTCCAAAACTAAGTCCTCGCATTTCTAACGTGAAACTGTGATAAACGTTTCGATAGCCTGTTGCCGTGAATGTTGCTGTCACAGAGGATTTTGGGGACCATATCTATTCTCCTTTTATGAATGTTGGTCTGTAGTAACTTTTGTTAAAGGTCCCATGTTTTGGCTATTTGAACTGACATAGCGTGAATGTATAATTGCCTTAATATAAAAGTGTCAATTTAATTTTAGAAAACACCTTAGTTTTGTAATATGAGAGTCCACAAAAGGCCCATCTGACTGCTACTGCTGTTTGACACAGTTTAGTATACGCTTTGTTCATAATTGCCGAAGACTTTCCGCCCACACTTTTATCTGTTTGGTTGCCTCCTTGCTGAAGACCCACTTTTGAGAGCACACGTTTATGTTGACAGCACTGGCTCAGGAGCAGAGAGGTAGGCGAAGTTGATTGAAAAACAAGCGCAGGAATGCGTGAACAATTTTAATGAATGTTTCACTTGTTCACTGAGGCACCATTGTGTTCGGCATTTGAATTTCAGTGATTCAGTGGTTCTATTCTGAATGATTTTACAAATAGAGCCTGGCATGTTTTTCTATAGTGTGACATACCAAAGAAAACCCTGCGACATTGCACCTTGTTTTGCAATTGCAGCTTGCCTCAAATGTTAGCCGTCAGCATTTCTTTGTGCATATTTTGAGGAGAAAGGATTGAGTGAAACAATAAAATTGAAGAAAAAATGGTGGACTCTTGAAAGCAGAACTCCTTATTGATTTAGGACAATATATGCATGCAAACAGTGCTACTTCTAGGAAGCTGTTGGGTGAGGTACATAAGGTTACGTTGCCTGCATGCCAACGGCATTAAAAGTATGTGAACGTGAACATTACCTACATCTATTCCTGATGAACGGACATCCCAAACCGCCCTCTCATGACCACCATGGGATGACACCAAATGAATGCCTCTTTCTCCATGACTGATGTTTTTGCCGGTTTGGTCATGGTTCAGGTAGTGTTGAAATGTTTTCTGGTCCAGCCTCACCCGACAGCTTGATTTGACAAGATTAGGTCAATGATCGTAAAAGATGTGGTATCATAATATATTGTTTGCCCTATTGTGTTGCCATTGTTCACACTGCAGGATTTTATGGGACTAGTGTGAGGTAGTGCCATCGTGAGAGACCGAATTTGTCTTGTATTCTGATCCAGAGACAACCCAAATGCGTGGCTTTCTCTTAATGTTTGAGCAAAACACAAAACCCGTCTGAGAGTGGGCATGCACTGAAAAGTTCTTTGCTTAAGAGGCTATATAAATACAAAGGTGCCATTACGATAACATTGTGGTCAATAATATGATGGAACCTACTTTTAGGTCAAATCGAATCAATGCTACCGAGTCCATGTGAAAAGGCCACCATTCACAGCGCCAGCTAATATGTCCCCCGTGTGAACTTTCTGTCCATAATACATTTCTATTTTTACCAAGGGGGCATTTCAGCTTAATTCATTTTAGTGTCATCTCATATCAGCCTCCATCCTTGCCCCTTTCCTCTTTCCAATCCACCACTGTCTTGCCCCTGTGAATGTTCAAGCAGGACAGGTAATGGATTGATGGATGGAGGCAAGGTGGCGGTCAAGGGCAATTTATACAGTAGCTAGACATGTACAATGACAAAGAATGACTGCTGCTTTGTTTGTCTGCCTGTGTGTACGCATGCGTGTGTTCACATGCATGCACATAATGGGCACGAAAGCCTAAACAAGCATTGGAGCTTGGCTGTGATTCCCACGGGCATATGGGTGGAATGTCATCAATTGCATCCCCCAGTCAAACAAGTTCACACATACACATTAGGTTAAAGGTCAACCCGCTCATTTGTGGGGGCCATTGTTGTTATGGAAATGTGGGGGAGATGTCAGTGAACACTTGTCAGACCTCCACATTTCACTGATGCCATTTAGTACACTATCAGTTAGTGTACATTTAACTAGTCTGATATACAGCATTTAAGCAAAATAAAGTTCAACTATTTTTTTTTCAATGTAATCACAGCATCTCTACTCAGACTCCTGATGGATTTGCAGTTAACAAGAGTCAACTAGCAAGAATGTCTGGTACCTTGCTTTAAATGGATTTAAAGTCAGGCGTGAATTGACATAATGCTTTTAATGAAATCAATACACTGACACGTAATGCTTGATAAACTTCTTCCGTTATGTGCAATGGACAATTGTTTTGGCTCTACGGTGTGATTTGAGAGGTAATTGTAATTTAGAAAAGAAGTCTTAAATTATCTTGAGAGGTCCAGAGGGGGTGTAATTTTGGTGTAAAAACCCATGCACAGACCATGGAAGAGATGCTAATACTGAGAAAACCTTGATCACATTTCAGTTTATTTCTTTATATTCTTTATTTATATTTTTATCATGATTATATGTCAATTCTTAGAGGGGATAATAATAAAATCTTAATGACAGTGATATAATACTTTAAGCAACAAATATTTGAACACAAACACATTTCATCACACTAGAATAGGCAATATAAGGATACTCACTGGCATATATTCTCTATCCTGTGCCAAAAATAACTTACTGAGCGTACAGTAGTGGTGAAACTCGACAGCATGACTACTTGCAAAAGCTATTCAATACTTTACATTCTGTTCAATAGTTACTGGTGGTGGAGTGGTACACAGGCTTGACTTTGGCGTGAGTAGTGTGGGATCAATTCCTGCTCAGGGATGGTGTCAATATCTGACCGACTCGTAGCCATCTCAGGGTGTAGTCTGCCTTTCACCCGAAGTTAGTGCAGCTAGGCCCCTGTGATCCTTGTGAGCATAAGTGACTTGGAAAATTGAATGGGATGCTCTGTTGAATAATTATTTGCAAATGTTCTCGTTTATCGTAAAGTGCTATTTTCCACATTCCTTTTTTTTTTTTTGAAGAGTGTATATACTTTCCATTCATTTCAGTTGGGGAAAGATGATTTGAGACTCTTTTCACAGAGGGTCAGAAAGGTTTGGATATTTGTGTGCCTTAATAAATTGAATTCCCAAATGAAAACTAAATTTTGTATTTGTTTGGGTTGTCTCTGAGTGATATTAAAATGCGTTTGATGATTTAAAACCTCTGTATGTGATGGATGATGAAAAAAAAAACAAAAAACAGAATTCAGGAGGGGGCAACTACCTTTTCACGGCACTGTTCATGTGCTTATGTTGATATAAAGCCTTAGTTTGCAGTTTACACTGCAATGTCAATTCTGCGTGCATTAATGGATGATGGACTGCAAAAAGTGAAGTTGTTCTCCTGGGGGAAGAGATTTGTGGGAGGACTGTGGATTCTCCTTGATGTAAGCACACGTGTGTGCTGTGCTTATGCGTTAATATGTCACACCGCTTTCCTGTTGTGTTTCCATAAGGCCTCTGAATGTTCTTCTCATCGTCCTCAGCTTCCTCTCTTCTGGGGAGATGTTAAAACATGCCCACCACCCACTTTAAAGTGTGCAGGAAACAGAAACTTGGTGAGAGTTGAGATGAAAAAAAAAAGAAGAAATAAGTGCACGCACATACACACACACATGCACACACATTTGAAGAGATGTGGGATACATGGCAATGAATACAGCTTTTTCTCTTCATCGACCTGCTGTTCACTCACACGGCTCTCCAATTCAATCCGTCACCACCAATGTGTTTTTCGTCTTTGTGAAATCAGTCTTCTCTGTATTCCCCCCACCCCACCCAATTTTGCCTGTGGGACCGACTGAACTTTCCATGGTGTTTCAGTTTCTTTTAACAAAATATGCTTTTCCTTGACAATTCATGAAAAGTTCCTCACAAAAATGAGTCAATTGAGGTGCCATTGAATGTAGACTGAATGTAACAATTGCAACATGAACTTGTATTGAATGAAATATTAAATATGAACAATACATTTTATCTTTCACCTTTAGGCTGTAAGCTGTGCTTTTGATAACAGTTTAACATTTTGGGGGTCAACTTAAGAACATTCCTGGTTATTTTGGGACACTGTCTATGATCCACAGTGCTCATGGCACTAGTACAGCTGCGATCATCTTTCCGCTCCGACATCCGAGCCTAAACATTCACTGCAGGTTCCTTGTGACTAACAGGTATGTATTAGTGCTTCTAGTAAATCCTACCAAGTATGCTGGTGACTTTTTGTCGGTGGTGTGTAAAACATATTCAGCGTCAATCTTTTCATTTGTGTTGTCGATTTTGAAAAGAAATCATTGTTTGTGTGTGTGTGTGTGTGGTGTGTGTGTGTGTGTGTTGTGTGTGTGTGTGTGTGTGTGTGTGTGTAGTAGTAGTAGGCACCTGCTCTCGTTTGTATCATGGAAAAAGTGAACGTGCGGTAATGTCAGAAGTAAGTCCAGTTATGCAACGTATGTGTGTTCGTGTGCTATGTCAAATTTCTAACTGGTAACATATGTAGGTAAAGTTTCTCCTTCAAAGATTTCTTTGCACATGTATCTGTTTATTCACATAATTAACTGTTTAAGAGTTGGAGACATAAGACGTATTACCAAGGACTTGTTGCCATGGCAACGTAGACAGATCAGTCTGGCACTCAAATTCACATCCCTGTTGTGTGAATGTGTCAGAAGTAAAGCAGTCAGTATGATTGTTTTGTTGTATTTGCGTGCCAAGGGTTTATTAGATGTTAAAATTTGGGTTTTAATAATATGGAAAATTGGGAAATGTCAGAAAACAAAATAAAGCATAATATATTTTAAATACTACAGTTTGCGATGTGACAATATCTTTTAAGTTGATATGATAGTAACATAAAAACAGTTGTTTATGTCACCCAGGGTATTGGATTGAAACCTCAGCTGACCAGGTCCTCGCAATCGTATATAAGAAGACTTTTGCATATTTAAATGTGTCAATATACAGAAAGAGCTGTAGCCGGCTGAGTGGGAACAGTACACAGGAAAAGGTTCACTTTTGCCGCAACTGTGCTTTGAGAAAATATTATATTTAAGGCCATCTGACATGTAATAACATGTAACAACAGCTGACTAATAATTCATTTTACAAAATACATTGTTCTTTTGGTTCAGGTATATTGTAACGGGTAGAGATAAGGTTATCTATTCTTTCAGGTGGAAACCTGTAAATTCAGATATGGTCATATTTTTTTCCCAGGTCATTACGATTGACCTGTCCTCATGTCATCTTTTAAAAGTGTTGAAAATAGGTTGGAATCAAATCTATGAACTCTCTTGTAGACTTACCTGTCTGTGATGCATCATAAAACTTAACCTCCGCGTGAGCCGTGCGACATTATTTTGCTTCAAGAAATTCTGGATGTTGTGTATTTTGTAGATAATTATGAGTAGCGGTAATGAATTACCCATATACAGTACTGTTATAATCAATGACAACAATGAATTAACAATAAAATAAATCAGATTAAATCAACAATAGAGCATAAATAGGGGTGGTATTGTGGTGATGTTGGTGCACATCGCGAATTGGTTACAAGACCAACTTCTACGATGTCATTTTTATGAACTCAAGCAAAACCCCATTTACTGGATTCATTAAAAAGTTGTGATTTGGAGATGCAAGGATTTGGCCTCATTTGTCATTTGGAAATATTGCAGGGGGCAACTTCGATGCTACATTTAAAAAAAGCCACCACGGAATCAACTTTGTCCACAATTTCCCACATGAAATATTGTGAAAGAGTGTAACAGTGCATCAGCCTGGCAGAAGCCTTTTGTACTCACGCAGCACAGCAGCCCTTCAGGAAAAAAAAAAAAAAACCCAAAAACCGGTAATATTGCTTCAACTGATAGTTGTCTAAAATATGTCTGAGATACACACTGTGCAGCCACACTACAGATTGTTCTGGTATGAAAGATGCAACTGATCGGCCTCAATTGTTGTGCGTGTTTGGGACCGAAATCATGAAGAACACATGCGGCGTTCATACAAAAGGAACAGATAAGAGCTGGAGCTCTATTGGTTAGCTGCTTGTATGGGTATGGCGCTTTCTCTTTTGTCCTTAGTGACTCACATTCTATACATTCGTGTGGCAGACAGAGTTGTTACAGTCGTTATTCTGCTGTAAATCGCAGTGAGAATCAATCACTGACTGACACTTACCATTGAGATCTTTGCTTTTCTTTGCATTGGTTGCTCCTTGTCACTGTCAAGCAGCAGACTGTATATATGTCTGTGTCTGTGTGTACAGTATAACACACATACACACATACACGCACACAGCTATGTTCTGGTAATGCTTACCTCACGTATATTTGAATCACTTGACCATTCTCTGCCATATCTTGAGGATACTGGCTGATGAGATTGACTGTGCAAGTGTTATTTCAAAATCATTTAAGAAGTGCTTCATTTCATGTTTAACTGGAAATTGGATGCTAAAGCAAGGCAGTGAAAAGACATCTTTAATGCTTTGTGAAATGTACCCATAAATTTAAATGTCACTTGCCAAAAAGGCTAATGTCCCAGAAACTAGAATGGAAAGATCACTTAGGTACACATATTTCAAAAGAATGATCTGAGGTTGTGTGTGTGCGTGTGCGTTTGTGTGTGTGTGTGTGTGTGTGTGTGTGTGTGTGTATTATACACATACACGCACACACGCACCCACACACACCTCACTCTTTGAAAACAAGAACACACATACCAGTATTCTTTATTTGTAGGAGGAGACCTACGGTATAGTGCTAACTTGTTGTAGAGGTGTGATCATACAGTTTAGCCACTATACAAAAGATACACTAGAAAGGGAACAGAACAAATAAGACCAAGAAAACAAAACAAAGCGACAATATAAATACAACAAAACAGGAACCCAAAAAAATAGGTAAACAATGATCTTATATAGTAATATGAAGCAAAAATGCAGAAATGTTCATGCTTGTCTCAAAGAATCAGCAATAAATGGCAAAGTTGTGAACAAAGAAAAAACACATTGTATTTTGTGGTAATACTGTATATCTGACAAGTACAGTTATTTTTAAGACTAGAAGAGATCATTCATTAATAAATTAAATGAAATGCAAATGGGGGGGCACAGGAGAGCAACTTGCTAGAGCACATTTCTGAGGACTGGCGTTCAAACCCCAGTCCCGTCTGTGTGGAGTATGCATGTTCTCCCCGTGCCTGCGTGGGTTTTCTCCGGGTACTCCAAATTCCTCCCACATCCCAAAAATATGCCTTAATTGGATGCTCTAAATTGCCTTTAGGTTTGTATATGAGTGTATCTCTTGTTTGTCTCTATGTGCCCTGCGATTGGCAGGCAACCATTTCAGGGTGTACCCTGCCTCCTGCTCAATGATAGCTGGGATAGGCTCCACCACTCCCTTACCGTGTGACGATAAGCGGCTCAGAATATTGATGGATGGATGAATAACACCTCAAAGTTGAATTATTCTTCTACAATTTCATGTGAACATGAAACATGAACAGTAATAATGACACCAGAGGCACGTCATCGTGACATTGAACCTTAGTTATATTCTCAGACTGCTTTACTGCATCCCGCACAGTTTGTCTTCAGTGCATGGTACAATGAATTCTATAAACCAGTGGTTCCCAAACTTGGTGGTTCCCAAAACCTAAACATTTTTTTTTCCCGGCTTAGGGTTAAAGTCATTCTAGATCAAAATGTGCTGCCCAGTGTCATAAAACATGATCTCAGATGCATGTCAGGTCATATCCATCCATTTTCTGCACATCAAAAGGAGTTGTCTGAAGAAGTTGCCCTTGAAACCTGTCACCTACGCTGCAGTGTACTGAGAAAGTGTAGGACAAAAACACACCAACAGGTGCACAAGTTTCATTGAGGCATCGTTTGATCACAGTGATTGACCCAATGTCTTATTTTATCAATTCTGTTAGTGGGCTTTCAAAAATTATTTTGTTAGCTTAATTTTTTTAGTGTCCAACAATTTGGACTACGTATTCTTGTGTAATATGCCAATATGGATATTCTGCAGATTCATCCAACAGACACCAGTGTTGACAGTCCTCAAACTAAAAAGGAGTGTCGTCTGAATACTAAAATATCCTTCTCCTCCACTCTGCATCACTGTCATGTGTCATTTCTCTTTTCATTCCCTTCTTCCTCATCACTCCCATCTTTTTGTCAAAGTGATGCTTGTGCCTTCTCAGAGCAACTTTGAGCAAATGGTTGCAGTCATTTTGCTACTCAACTCACTATTCATTCCCTTCATGGGTCCTCAGACAGCTGGCTGAAATCCCAACTCATCTCAGGCATTCTTTACCAAGTACTGCCAGCTCGATTAAAGCACTGCAGGCCATCAAGTCGTTGATCTGGCACGAGCTACATATTGCATTGGAAAACTTCTTGGTGTCACTGAGGTCCAAAATCTGTCTTCTTTTAGAAATTGCAAACAACTTTTAGGTTAATCCTAATGCATAACTATCTAAACTATACACACACATAGATGTACAGTAAACCTCGTTCCTCACAGGAGTTATGTTACAAACCCCCAAAAATTCAACCAAGACACCCTAGGTTGTAATTGGATAATCAAATTTGTGATTGTGTCAGGATTTACGACCATGTGTCTTGGTCACTCGGGTGAAAAGAGGGGTGGAGCTCTCAACCGGTGGTTCGTTGGCTCTGATGGTGGGGGAAAATGCTGGTCGGATGGCAGGCCCAAATGTAATGTGAAAGTCTGCTGAGAACGTTTGGCAGAATACCCTGTCAGAAGGAGTTTCAAAACCTATCTCTCAAAGAACTTTGCTCATGTTCCAGGGGATGAGGGGGACATTGGGTTTGAGTGGGTCATGTTCCGTGCCTCCATTGCTGAGGCGACAGACCAAAACTGTGGCAGTAAGGTTGTTGGGGCAGCAATCCCCAAGCCAGTTCGCCCAGAGTTCCTAAAGGCACTGGAGGTTGTTGAACTGCCCCGGTTGACACACCTCTGCAACATCGTATGGGCATTGGGGACAGTATTGGCAGCCTGGGGTGGTGGTCCCGCTTTTTAAGAAGGGGACCAGAGAGTGTGTTCCAACTACAGGGGGATCACACACCTCAGCCACTCTGGTAAGGTCTATTTAGGGGTGCTGGAGAGGAGGGTCTATTAGTAAGTGCAATCTCAGATTCAGGAGGAGCAATGTGGTTTTTGTCCTGGCCTTGGAACAGTGGACCAGGTCCACACAATCGGCAGGGTCCTCAAGAGGGTGTGGGAGTTCCCCCAACCAGTCTACAAGTTTTTTTGTGGACTTGGAGAAGGCGTTCAACCGTGTCACTCGGATAGTCCTGTGAGGAATGTTTTGGGATGTATGGGGTTCTGAGCCCCGTTATACAGGCTGTTTGGTCCCCGTACATCTAGTGTCAGAGTTTGAACCACATTGCTGGCAGTCAGTCGGATGGTCAGGTGAGAGTTGGACTCCGGCAAGGGTGCACTTTGCCACAGATTTTGTTCATAATGTTTATGAACAGAATTTCTAAGCGCTGCCAAGGTGTAAATGGGGTCCAATTTGGTGGGCTCAGTATTGCATGTCTGCTTTTTGCAGAGGATGAGGTTTTGTTGGCTTCATCAAGCTGAGATCTCCAACTCTTAACGGAGCGATCTTACCGGAGAGGTTCAGAGCCAAGGGTGAAGTGGCTGGGATGAGAATCAGCACTTCCAAATCTGAGACCATAGTCCTCTGTGTGAAAAGCGTGGCGTGCCCTCGTCAGATCAGGGATGAGATCTTGCCCCAAGTGGAGGAGTTAAAGTGTCTTGGGGTCTTTTTCACGAGTGAGGGAAGAATGGAATGTGAGATTGACAGGCGGATCGGATTGGCGGATCAACAGGCGGATCGCTCGCTCACTCACTCTCTCTGCTCTCTTTTGTGGCACATGAGGCCCCACCCCCGATTTGTTCGTCTAATGCCTTTCGGATGCTTTCAAAGTACACTGGGAATTTGTACAACTCTTACACTAATTTCTGTAACACGACTGCTGGATCGCGTCCCGCTACAGTATATGTATTATAGGAACAGTATACAATTTGAAAAAATTGAAAAAACAACCGTGCCTTTCCAGATGGGATTACAGTACAAAGAACTTGGGCTGTTGTTATATTTCAGTGCTGACTTGCATATTTTAAAAGGTGACACGTGATTTTGAGAAAATATTAACAGATAATTGAGAACCTGCTGTCAGTTTGATGTCCAAGCACACCAGCTGTTGATTATGGCGAGGGATCCGTTTCCAAAACACATAAGTGGCCATTGGTCAACCAGAATGAGATTTTCAGATTGAGGAAAAAATATGACCTTACTCTCTGAACATCCATCTATCCATACCTCTTTTCCTCACTAGAGTCACGAGGGTAATCCCAATTAACCCAAGACGAGAGATCGGGTACACCCTCAATGGTCGTCAGCCAATCACAAGGTACATATAAACAAACAACTATTCAAACCTACAAACAATTTAGTCTTCAATTAAACTACCATGCACGTTTTGGGGGATATGGGAGGAGTACCTGTAGAAAACCCACACAGGCACAGGATGCCAAATATAGAGAGGCTAGATTGAAACCAGGTCCTCAGAACTCTAATGCAGATATGCTAACCAGTTCTCTCTGAGTAGTTTCTGTATTTTCCTGAAATTGTCACACATTCAAGAATAGGTTTGTTTAAAAGTTTGAACTGGTTCATTTTCCCCAGTTGACGGCTCTTTCTAAAACTGTCATCCAGAGATTTGAACGTGTGACACATTAATTCATAAATTACACAGAATTACACTAATGCTATACCAACAGTGACAGACTTGCAAATGTCATAGCTTATCAGGCTTATGTGAAACAGACAAATTGCTTCCACTTATCCACTGAAACATTTTAATTCGCCATTTTTCTGTCATACATCAGATTTATTAGATTACATATTAAGGCAAAGAACATCTATTGTGTCCCAGTTCCAATCCCCGTGCAAGTCTCAGTACAGTTTGTTTCATGTAATCAAGGCTGAAATGTAACTGTGGCTTTAAACTAAGTGCAGTTCTACTGTATGTGGCTCACCTTAGTTTTATTCCAGACTTCAAAGATGCTGGCTATGGTTGTGATGGCAACATTAATCAAGCTGGTGGAAATGTTCAGGAGAGCCACAGGAGATACAGACGTTGTCGTAAAACTGGGACAGTGTAAGACCCCGCGGCCATGGCTTTCCATTTTTTCTCTCCGAAAATACTTTTTTTTTTCATACATTAACCCCATTTCCGTCTTTATCAACTGTGCGTTTTCAACTGCAGTCTCCCTGATTCCCCACAACCACTGCGGTGCTCTTTATCTTTGCTCTGTTTGAATTCATTGTGTGTTTTTGTAAAAGACAAGAAAGGAACCTGTCCTATCAAAATGATTTACAAATTACTGTGATCAGGAAAACATTTCAGGGCTATAGAGGAAAGACACAATGGGACAAGCTGCTGTGAAACCATATTTGAAAGCTTGGATGGATGGATAAAATATATGGGTAACAACACAAAGTGTTTGTCTTTTTCTTCCTTCGGCTGTTGTCAAACTTTTTCTCTGCTTGCAGCCCCATGCCATCTCCAATATTGGGATTAATAAAATTATTTAGGGCAGGCATGTGCAAGTAGCAGGCCGCATACAGCCCCCACCCTCGGTCAGTGCCATGTGAATTAGATCCAACTTGTAATGATCACCGACAGTGGGAGATCGAAACAGCTGAAAGTTGGGGTCTGTTCAGGACACTAACAAGGTCACTCATTTTGTCAATAAATGTCATATGTGGAAATTTCCAGGCTGATCATGTAAATAAATGGATAATACTGTAAAAAAAAACAATCAAAATCAATCGATAAAGGTCACATGTAAGCACAATCCATTTTTTTTCAATTGTTGTATGCATAACAAAGGTTAAAATGAGTCTGTGACCTGGTTTAAGTTTGACATCGATGCAGTTTGTCGACTGAATGCAAGGCAATAAATGCATAACGCTTGTAAAACGCGTACTTCAGTATATCAGTACTGTTTTGTGTAAAGGCATGCATGTTGTTAGTTAAATGTAACTGCAATGCCTGTCTCCAAAATGTACATTACAGATTAATGTTGGTGACTTTTTAGTGATTGAATGTATCTTGCTTTCAATATTTCCACCTTTCTTTTAACTTCACCCATGGGAAACACGCTTCTGTCTTGTGAGTTTTGGGCAAATAATCCGAAGTTTGTGAAATTCTGCTTCACGGTGATAGAGGTTGACACCCAAACGCAGTTTGGATTAAATGAACACTAGTTCCCTATGAATGCTTGATTTGGCAGCTGAGATATCGCCAATAGCCAATCACAGAGGGGCTGTTTTGCAGATTTAAACTATCAAAGATCAGGGATCCAATCAGAACATAGCTCATTTACATATCACATATTCATGAGGAATCTGTGTTTCTCATTTGGCGGGTGTAAAAAGACTAACTGGAATAGCTTCTTTCTTAAAAGCAAGCCAACAAAAAAAAACACGCTTATTTTTGTTAATGTTTTTTTTCACCATGGATGGAACGTGTCAATGACATTTCAAGTCATGAAGCAAATTACACTCAAGGTATCAGTAATCGAGAAATGTGAGGACCCAGGATGCTGTTGTTTACTTGTGACACAGTTATCAATTTGTTATTGTTGCATGGCATGATTCCTGCCGTTCAATAAATCAATTTAGTGTGCAGTATACAACAAATGCCATCATTTGGCATTTGGAACTAATCACACTTCCCATTCCAATTTGCATATGAAGGGACATTTTCTTTCTTCCCAAGCTACTTTAGACTTAATATTGCAAAAAAAAAAAAAAAAATGTCACAACCCCTAGGGAACACACTGTTGCTACAGTAGCAAAAGATTATTTTTCTCTTTTTTTAACAATAATTATCCACCACCAGCCTGGTCACACATCTAATGAGAACCTATGATTATATCCTTTTTTAACCTGCAACTGTTAAGTGTCTCCAAATAACACTTTTTGACATTTTATTTACACCTTGATCAAGTCTACCTTATTAATTTTCACACTGCTTAATTACTCAGTGTCCTCTGAATAATTGCATAATTCGACATTCCGAATAAAATGCAGTTACTGTTAGTAAATCCGTCCATTTTCCCACCCGCTTATCCTCACAAGGGTGGACTTACTGAAACACACACACGCCTTTCACAACACTGCTTTAACACCCTCAAGTGCAACTTGACATTCACCTAAAATGGAAGATGGCGACATGGTGGTGTTTTGAATAATTGGCGGTTCTGTCATAGCTTTCGTCATTATTAGCCCTAGGGAAGTACTGTATGTGTGCAGTCCTCTTGAGTGAAAGAGCTGTATCAGTGCATAAACAGGAGAGAGCAAGAAGAGGGCACAGACACTTTAATTCTGGTATTTGGGTAATTTATTCAGAATGCATTCAATTGCTGATTTTCCTTACATCTAAAGGACCAAAACAACAAAGGCATGTTTTAATATGAAATAACAGGACATAGAGATGAAATTATTTTCAGATTTTGGCAAACCAAACCATGCTAAAATGGTTGTGGGGCTAGCAAACCTGGCAGAATGCAGTGGAGAACACTTGGCTAGCAGAAGTGTGGACATATTATGTTTCTTATAAGATTGCTTGAGGGAATAAATTCAAGATAATTATCCTATATCCAGACGATGTGGCGAATACTTCAAATCTTTTGACACATCTTCTTGCTCGCTATCACTGTCATCTTAATCTTTATAAAAGTTAATTTTGTGGGGTGTTGCATGCATGGAAATGTATTTTTTGCTGCTGCTTTTTACACTTCATAAAGTGCAAAAACAACATAAGATTTCTGATTTATGCATTAATAATAAAACATGTTTACAAACAGGATTTTGAGGACATGTACATTTAGAACCTGCAGCCCTATGGGGGCACAAACCAGTGCAATCTGTAGGCCGGTCCCAAGGCCGAATAAATGCAGAGGGTTGCGTCAGGAAGGACATCTGGCATAAAAACTGTGCCAAACAAATATGAGCGTTCATCTAAAGAATCCCATACCGGATTGGTCATGGCCCGGGTTAACAACGCCCGCCCCCGGCACTGCTAACCTGTAGGGCGTCAGTGGAAATTCAGCTACTATGGGTCAAAGACAAAGAAGAGGAGGAAACCGGATCCATCATCAGAAGAAAAAGAGGAGTGCCCAGAGCCTACAACTGAGTGTAGGGACTTTGAATGTTGGGACTAAGACAGGAAAAGCTCAGGAGTTGATTGACATGATGATTAGGAGAAAGGTTGATATTCTGTGCATCCAAGAGAGCAGGTGGAAAGGTAGTAAGGCTAGAAGTTTAGGAGCAGAGTTGAAAGTATTTTACCACAGAGTAGATGGGAAGAGAAATGGAGTAGGGGTTATTTTAAAGGAAGAGCTGGCTAAGAATGTCTTGGAGGTGAAAAGGGTATCAGATTGAGTGATGAGACTAAAATTTCAAATTGAGGGTGTTATGTATAATGTGGTTAGCAGCTATGGCCCACAGGTAGGATGTGACCTAGAGTTGAAAGAGAAATTCGGAAGGAACTAGATGAAGTAGTTCTGAGCATCCCAGACAGCAAGAGAGTTGTGATTGGTGCAGATTGTAATGGACATATTGGTAAAGGAAACAGGGGTGATGAGGAAGTGATGGGTAAGTACGGCATCCAGGAAAGGAACTTTGAGGGACAGATGGTGGTGGACTTTGCAAAAAGGATGGAGATGGCTGTAGTGAACATTTATTTCCAGAAGATGGAGGAACACATAGTGACCTACAAGATCTGAGGTAGAAGAACGCAGGTGGATTATATTTTGTGCAGACGATGTAATCTGAAGGAGATTACTGAATGTAAAGTAGTGGTAGGGAGAGTGTAACTCGACAGCATAGGATGGTGGTGTGTAGGATGACTCTGGCGATGGGTAGGAAGATTAAGAAGACAAAGGTAGAGCAGAGAACCATGTGGTGGAAGCTGAGAAAGGAAGAATGTTGTGCGGGCTTTCGGAAAGAGGTAAGACAGGGTCTCGATGGACAGCAGAAGCTCCCGGAAGACTGGACAACGACAGCAAAGGTAATCAGAGAGACAGGCAGGAGAGTACTTGGTGTGTCTTTTGGTAGGAAAGGGGAGAAGGGGACTTGGTGGTGGAACCCCAAAATACAGGGAGTCATACAAGGAAAGAGATTAGTGAAGAAAAAGTGGGATACTGAGAGGCCTGAGGAGAGGCGAAAGGAGTACATCGAGATGCGACGTAGGGCAAAGGTAGAGGTGGCAAAGGCTAAACAAGAGGCATATGAAGACGTACATATGTACAGCAGGTTGGACACGAAGAAGGAGAAAAGGATCTCGACAGGTTGGCCAGACAGAGGGATAGAAATGGGAAGGATGTGCAGCAGGTAAGGGTGATTAAGGATAGAGATGGAAATGTGTTGACTGGTGCCAGTAGTGTGCTAAATAGATGGAAAGAATACTTTGGGAAGTTGATGAATGAAGAAAATGAGAGAGAAGGAAGAGTTGAAGAGGCAAGTGTGAAGGACCAGGAAGTGGCAATGGTTAGTAAGAGGGAAGTCAGAAAGGCACTACAAAGGATGAAAAATGGAAAGACAGTTGGTCCTGATGACATACCGTTGGAGGTATGGATGCAATTTGGAGAAATGGCTGTGGAGTTTTTGGACCAACTTATTCAACGGAATACTAGCGGGCAAAAAGATGCCTGAAGAATGGAGGAAAAGTGTTCTAGTTCCCATTTTTAAGAACAAAGGGGATGTTCAGAGCTGTGGGAATTATCGAGAAATAAAGTTGATGAGCCACACAATGAAGTTATGGGAAAGAGTAGCGGAGGCCAGACTCAGGACAGAAGTAAGTATCTGCGAGCAACAGTATGGTTTCATGCCCCGAAAGAGTGCCACAGATGCATTATTTGCACTGAGGATGCTAGTGGAAAAGTACAGAGAAGGTCAGAAGGAGCTACATTGTGTCTTTGTGGATCTAGAGAAAGCCTATGACAGAGTACCAAGAGAGGAACTGTGGTACTAGATGCGTAGGTCTGGTGTGGCAGAAAAGTATGGTAAAATAGTACAGGACATGTATAATGGCAGCAGAACAATGGTGATGTCTGCCTTCGGTGTGACAGAAGAATTTAAGGTTTAGAGTAGGTCTGCATCAGGGATCAGCTCTGAGCCCCTTCCTGTTTGCAGTGGTAATGGATAGGCTGACAGATGAGGTGAGACTGGAATCCCCTTGGACCATGATGTTTGCAAGTGATATTGTGATATGCAGTGAAAGCAGGGAGCATGCAGAGGAACAATTAGAAAGATGGAGACATGCACTGGAAAGGAGAGGAATGAAGATTAGCCGAAATAAAACAGAATATATGTGCGTGAATGAGAAAGGTGGAGGGGGAGCTACAGGGAGAAGAGATAGCGAGGGTGGAGGACTTCAAATATTTAGGGTCAACAATCCAGAACAATGGTGAGTGTGGTAAGGAAGTGAAGAAACAGGTCCAAGCAGGTTGGAACAGCTGGCGAAAGGTGTCTGGTGTGTGATGTGACAGAAGAGTGTCTGCTTGGATGAAGGGCAAAGTTTACAAAACAGTGGTGAGGCCGGCCACGATATTCGGATTAAAGATGGTGGCACTGAAGAAAAAAACAGGAAGCAGAACTGGAGGTAGCAGAAATGAAGATGTTGAGGTTCTCGCTCGGAGTGAGCAGGTTGGATAGGACTAGAAATGAGCTCATTAGAGGGACAGCCAAAGTTGGATGTTTTGGAGACAAGATTCGAGAGAGCAGACTTTGATGGTTTGGACATGTTCAGAGGCGAGAGAGTGAGTATATTGGTGGAAGGGTGCTGAAGATGGAGCTGCCAGGCAAAAGAGCGAGAGGAAGACCAAAGAGAAGGTTTATAAATGTGGTGAGGGAAGACATGAGGGCAGTTGGGGTTAGAGAGGAAGATGCAGAAGATAGGCTAAGATGGAAAAAGATGACACGCTGTGGCGACCCCTAACGGGACAAGCCGAAAGGAAAAGAAGAAGAAGAAGTACATTTAGGACCTGAAATGCTAGCCATGTGAGATTTAATCCAGCAAGATAATTGTCTTAACGTGCTAAATTGTTGTTTTTTTTTTTGTAGTAGAATAAAATTGTTGCCAAATGTGCAACGAGTGTCAGATTTCACTAAAACATTTGGGTCTTGTGGAAGTTATCAGTATTTGTGGTTGGAGACTGTGGTGAGGTTGTCCCAGATAAACAATAATCAAAAGAACCTATTTGGTGGAGATAATACATCCATCCATCCATTTTCTTAGCCGCTTATCCTCACAGAAGTCTCAGGAGTGCTGGAGCCTATCCCAGTTGTCAACGGGCAGGAGGCGGGGTACACCCTGAACTGGTTGTCAGCCAATCGCAGGGCACGAAGAGACAAACAGCCACACTCACAATAACACCTAGGGGCAATTGAGAGTGTCCAATTAATGTTGGATGTTCTTGGGATGTGAGAAGAAACCAGAGAGCCCGGAGAAAACCCACACAGGCACGGGGAGAACATGGAAACTCCACATAGGTGGGTCCGGGAGCAAAACCTGAGACCTCAGAACTGTGAGGCCAATGCTTTCCAGCTGACCCACCGTGCCGCTGGAGATAATACAGTCCTATATAAATTGCGAAAAGTGTCCCACCCGAATCACATCCAGATTGATATAAAAACTGAGTGAAAGAATTTGAAGAAGAAAGTCAATTAAAATGTTTTACATCAAATGACATGTAATCTTTCCACTTGCTCCTTCCTTTCTACCTGTGACGTACGGTAATTGTCTTTTCTTTTTTTGGTTTTGAGTGACACAGCAGAGCTCTTTTATATCTGCTGAATCCAGCCGTTGCAGCTCTAGACACGTACACATTCTCGCACACTTTGTGAGACATTAAAACAATGTCACCAGGAAAGCGTTTCCTGCCTGGCTCTTTCTTTTGTGTATTCTATATGATCACGGCTGTATTAAAAGAAAGTCCACAGGCGCAGCCGCTCAGGCACGCTCATTCCCTTCATTCGCCACCAGAAAATTACATTTCTGCCTCTGTTGTTCCCTGTGATGTTCCTGCCCTAGATAAGTCACCTCTGTCCCATGGTGCATGCAGATAAACACACTCGAATGAAGCAATATAAACAGCACAATAGTACTGTAGTGCCCGAAGTATGACTCTTTTTTTTTTTTTTCTTGCCAACTTCTAGAATCTGATATTTCTACTGATATTTATTCTTACAGGTTGTTGTCTTCACTAAAAAAGATTATTCCTCCCCCCCCATTGTTGTGTTCTTGTCAGGGTTCTAATCCATGCGGGAAATGGATTAGAATCAGGAACGCAATCCCAACGTAATATCAGAACATGGTCTGCTATCCCTGCTATAAATGTATGCTTTTATTTGTGAGTAAATGTGACAAACACACAGGAAAAGAGTGGCAAGTGCGATTAAAAAGCTCCAAAAAGTCATAGGTTGAATGTTTTTAAGTGTTATGAAGCTGCTGTTAAAGGGAGGGTACGTAAGTAAGTGTCCAAATGTAACTTAAAATATTTTTTAATAAAATGGCATTACATTTCAGTGAATATGAGCTCCTAATAATGCAAATGTAATAAATTACTATTTTCAGGAAACATTGTGCATAATAATTTTGAACGGTGCTTTTTAAATATTTATGTTTTTATTTTTGCCCAGGTAAACTTGGTACCTGCTGACCCTAACCCTCGTTTGTCATCAATGTTGCAGAGGAAAACTTACATTCGCTGGTATCAGTGCGTTCAAGTCAGAGTAGAAATACAGATGTACAGTCCAACATAATAGCAAGTATACAGTACAAACTCAAGTCCTGTCTTTCAGATGCATGGAACATCATTAGCTGCAACTTTTACACAAATGGAAAACTCGTTGAGCGTAAAGAATAATAATTAAAAAAAAGAACACTTGGTGGGTACTTTTGAGCATTTTATTCGTTATCACAAAAGCGTTAAGCAGGCCTACCTGAAAGATGGTAAAGTGATTGTTTTGCGATTTGCTGGTGATCCGTTCATCACCATTCAGTAACACCCTCGAGTTTGTCCATATGTTCTCACTCTCACACCTTTGTTCAGGCACCTATAAAAAAATGTACTGGTTGAGGCTTGTGAAGGTTGACGTGGCAACCACTGATGCAGTGACACTGGCATTGAAAAGAAACTACAATAAAGGCAAAGAAGTATTCAAATGATCCCTCTCAGTCTTTAACAATGTCCCACATCAGGTACAGGAACCCAAATAGTAAGCATCCCAAAAGCAGTCATCCCATAATTGCTGCTGTTTAAACAATGTCTGTTTTTTCTTGTTTCCCCCCCCCCCCCCCCCCATGAATGGTCCTTCTCCAAAGTAGAGCATTTCTGCTGACTGACATTCCTGTTCTCAGACAGACTACATTCCTAGCCTCAAGCTGTACACGTGTCTGAAACCACGGAGATATAGATGCAAATAGACAAATGCTTGTGTCCATCCGAAAGATATGTAACACAGACACACACACACACACACCAAGCTGATTGAGCAGTCTGTAACACCAGATGGCTCTGAACCCTGCAGATGTTTGTGTTGTTGTTGTCGATGACGAATAAAGATGGCTTGTTTGCCATAATTGAATCTTATGACTGGTGTGTATTTCATGATACACCACACATAAACACATGTACAAGGAATGTGGTTTAAGGCTTTGTCCCACACCAACATACCAGTTCATTATTCACTTGTGGTCCATCAATGGACAGCTGGGCTAGACTAGTGTCCCACTGGTAGTGTAATTGCATACATATGTGGGTTTGTGTGTCTGTGTTCGCCTTCTGTTTAAACTGCCGTTTTAGTGAGGTATTTCACAACACTGTCCTGAAGAAGCACAGTAAATAATAATACATTAATATAATCATGTCATGAGATGGAATTATCCCTGCAATTGGATGGCAACCAGTTTAGGATGTACCCTGCCTCCTGCCCGATGAAAGCTGCAATTGGCTCCAACACTCCCACAACCCTTGTGAGGATAAGCAGATCATAAAATGGATGGCTGTAGATGGTATCAGGCATCCATCCTTATTCAAGGTTGGGTCGCGGGAGCAGTAGTTTTACACGGGACACCCAGACTTCCCTATCCTCAGCCACTTCATCCAACTATTCTGGGGAGATCCCGAAGCGTTCCCAGGCCATCCGAGAGACATCGCTAGAGCGTGTCCTGCATCACCCCCAGGGTCTCAATCAGATGCCCCCAGCCACCTCATTTGGTTCTTCTCAATGTGGAAGTGCAGCAGTTACACTCTGAGCCCCTCACGAATAACCGCGCTTTTCATCCTATCTCTAAGGGAGAGCCCAGACACCCCTGTTGAGGAAACTCATTTCGGCTGCTTATATCCGGGATAGCGTTCTCTCAGTCATGACCCACAGCTTGTGACCATAGGTAATTGAGAGCTTCACCATTCCACTTAGCTCCTTCTTTACCACAACGGACGAGATAAAAAGTCCCCATCACTGCAGCTGCTGCACCGATCCGCCTGTTCATTACACGTTCCATTCCTCCCTCATTCATGAAGATGACCCCAAGATATGTGAACTCCTCTACTTGGGGCAAGATCTCATCCCTGACCTGGAGAGCAGCCTTTTCCAACTGAGGACCATGGTCTCAGATTTGGAGGTGCTCATTCTCATCCCAATCGCTTTACAGTCACCTGTGAATCACTCCAGTAAGTGTAGGTGATCATGGCTTGATGAACCACATCAACAGAACCACATCATCTGCAAAAAGCAGAGGTGCATTACTGAGGTCACCAAACTGGGCCCCCTTTATGCGGAATGCCGCTCAGATTCTGAATGGGGGTGCCGTTCTTCACAATCACGCCCTTGCAGGTCTCACTGTCATTGCCCATGTTAGCATTGAAGTGAACCAGCAGAACGAGGGAGTCCCCTGCGTTCTCTAACGCCTCCAAAAAGGGTGGGTACTGTGAACTATTGTTTGGTGCATATTCACAAACAATAATCAGGACCCGTCCTGCAACCCGAAAACAGAGGAAGGCTGCTACTCTCTTGTCCACCGGGGTGAACCCCAAGATACAGGCGCCAAGCCGCGGGATAATAAGTATACCCAAACCTACTGTGCTCCTTTTACCGTGGGTAAAGAGTCCAACCCCTCTCAAGAGGACCGGTACCAGAGCACAAGCAGTGTGTGGAGGCCAGCCCGACTATATCTACACTGCCAGAGAGGTGACTCTCCACATCCCAATAACAAACGTCTGTAGCCAGGGATCGGAATGCCAAGGGCTCTGCTTTCAGGCATCGCCCAACTCACACTGTACCCATGTTGTTGGTTTTTCTGTCTACATGTGTTGATGCACCCTTTGTGCTCAAATATGTTAATTAAAGGGTCAGAACAGACAGTGCTGTCAGCCTGTCTTTGCTTTTTGAATTGTGTTACCATTAATCTAGTGGAAGGCAAAGTTTTGTGGTTATTTTACAGGAAATACGATCCTCTTTGTTTGATGTTTAGATTGACTGTGGCAGTAAAAAGCTTGAAGAATGTTCACCAACTACTGCATTTTGTGTAGTGATTTCACTTTTCTGCCACCATACAGCACTTGTCTCTCAATTTTTTGCATTTTGCTTGCTAGTCAAAAGCAAAAAATTGTGTTAACAATAACTTTTATAGCAAACAACATCTCGGGACCGACCATATAGCTGCAACTGGACTTCTTACATTTTTTGAGCGACTTTTAAAAGGCTTGTAAGTAGGCTGTAAGTTCAAGGAAAGCAAAAAAAATGTCTTCAAAAACATTTGCATGATTGAAAAACTAGCTTCATTCTGACTGTTGATACTAACATTACCTCTGGTGTCTGTGTCTGCTGCAACATGTTTTGCATTTAGGTAGTGGCATAGGCTTGAAGTGCTTCAGTGAGAAGCAAAGTCATTGTTGCCCAATTTGAACAAAGCCATGTTGTTCTCCATTCTTCCAACGCGACCAAAAAGTTTCCATCCTGTGGGCCAGGCAACGCAACTTGCTTTTTCCATCATGTTGTGTAGCCTCGAGCTAGACCTTCATACAGTGTGCGCCTGATGAGTGACTCTCTACTAGTTTGTAGAACAACCTGATGTCAGGTATGGGAAGTTGAGATACAGTACATACATGCATACCTCCACTTTGGCAACTCCTCAGGACAGTGTTATTGTACTGAAAATAAAACAGAAGCTCAGAACATTTTGAAAGATGTACTGTAGAAAATGTTAAAAATAGCAATCAATTAATTGAGGTTTATTTTCCTCGTAGTCATCAAGGAAATTTAGTCAAATGTCCATCAAAGATGATATAAAAGTATTAAATTGTGGCTTAACTGGAAATGCAAACATATGTTAGCATTTATTAAAATGGATCATCCCAGTAGGGTCACTGTCATGTAATCTGATGTAGTCCATTATTTCACATTTTTTTTTATTTTTAATCCACATATTGATAGTTAGGTCAAAATAATCCAAGTTTTAATAATCCACTTTTCAACCTGCACGATCCATGAGAGTGATTTGGTCCACTATACTT
The DNA here is from genome assembly GCF_019802595.1 of Syngnathoides biaculeatus. NCBI lineage: Eukaryota > Metazoa > Chordata > Actinopteri > Syngnathiformes > Syngnathidae > Syngnathoides > Syngnathoides biaculeatus. Next base: position 10,472,437 of record NC_084653.1, on the reverse strand, counting down.
TAATATCAGTGCAGGGTAATCTGGTTTAGACTTGTTTAGTTCCCATAGAGGGGAAGTGAATGTGTCCCAGCACGACACTGAATGTGTCTCTCTCTGGCTGAATGAGGTTATGATTGACCTCCACTGTGGGCAGATGGAGGAAGATGGTGTGTGTGTGTGTGTGTGTGTGTGTGTGTGTGTGTGTGTGTGTGGTGTGTGTGTGTGTGTGTGTGTGTGTCACTGGTCCTGCGTGTGTCACACAGCACCAGATTCCCTCCCCTCTTTTATGGCTTTGGCAAGTCAAATCCTCCACTGCCCCCAGCACACACTGTATATACTATACTGTCTGGACACAGTCTCCCTCATATTCTGTAATTGGCACTCATAAAGAATATATATGTAAAGACTCTTAAATACCGAGTGTGTGTGTTTGTGTCTGTGTGTGTCTGAGATAGCAACAGGAAATATGGCCTTGTTGATTGAGTGAACCTCAGACTGACTGACGGAGCCTCAATTATGGCAGCAACCACCTCCCTGTGCTTTATTTTTGGCAGTGTGTGTGCATGCAGAAGTTGAAGTTGAAGCTGTCATAGATTGCATTTCAATGTGTTTGTTCAGGAAGGTTGCGGTCATTACTGAGACAAAAACAAAAACTGTGAGAAAGGGGTGGTTTTTTTTTTCATTTGGTTTGTTTAAACCTGAATTATTTAATGGTGTTGAATCACAGTGGCTACCTTTTGGGAGCTCTTTGGAGCACCACACAAGATCCTGCCGAGGAAGTGTTCTCTTTCCAGTCAAATTGATTCTAGGGAGGCTAATTTGTGGTGGGAAACTGTGCCAAACCCACAGTCGCCGAGCTACAAGGCATCCTCTGCATGTACATTTCATGGCTGTAGTGTATATGGGTTGGATGAAAATGTTATTTATTTGGGAAATAAATTCAGCTTGAACACTTGCATTCCATTCATGCTTTAGCATTTGTCTCGTGAAAGGGAACCACGTCCCTTTTTTTGAAGTTATTAGATGCAGGAAAAAGGAACAACAAAGCGTTTATTAATGAGTCTAAAAAATCTCAAGTTTGCTAGACGTTATTTATAAGAATTCTTGATGTATAGAGCCGGTACTCAATAAACTTAGACACACAGCATGACAAGGGACATGAGCGGGAAGGAAGAATTGTTACGTCGAAGTCACCCCCCATGGTTTGACTGCGTAATTCTCCAGCAGCTTCTCCATTTCTTCTATCATTGGCGTTTGCTTTGTAATGCCAGTCACTCCTTTGGCAACACCAGCTGCCCTTTAACACATTTATATTCATTAGGATGGTCGAAATAGTCGACATAGCCACATTATACTAGATGGCAAGAGCCGTACCAAACACGCAGACCATTTTTGTACCGAGCGATTATCTGCTTTCTTAAATTCATTGCATTTCGCACGACTTTCCTTTTTCCTTTCCTGATAGTGCCACCGCTGTCTTTCTTTGTGCCCATGGCAAGGAAAATTCTGTTTTCTTATTTTTTTCGTTAACAAACATTTGCAAATATGTGTGCTCACACTATGACTGTCTGCTTGATTCCAAGTGGGCAGTGGGTAATCTCGGCACAACCTCGGCTGGGTTCGCTATCACTCGGCTTGAGTCGGCTAACCAGTCAGCATGGGTTCAGCTTTACTCGGGTGTTCGTACTCCGAGAACTAGGTCTAACCCCAAAGTATTTTTTATGCTGCTTTTTTTAGGTCAAAGTCCGATTTGTACAATCCCTGAGTCATTCGAACTCTGAGAAACCCGTGCAGGCACGGGGAGAACATGCAAAGTCCACACAGGCGGGCCGGGATTTGAACCCGGGTCCTCAGAACTGTGAGGCCAATGCTCTACAGCTGCCGCAACGTGCCGCCAAAAACAGAAAACAGTATTGCTTCTCAATCAAATCCAAATTCTCCCACTCCAGCCTCATTCCCAGTTTTTCTTCTTGCCATTGACACATTGATCAGATTAAGCGTACATTTTGTTGGCTCACTCCGTGAAAAGTGTGATGACTCCTCCACTGATATGGCCCAGCGCAAGCTCAGTTTGTGCACATCATCACAGTGACGAATGAAGCCAAAGACCGAAGCGGGCTTCTCTCGCTATGGCCTCACAGCTGCCATTCAGATGTCCTGCGGTGATGATGTCAACAAGCAGCTGCGGCCTAGTGATGAAATTGATAACCCCCGACATCCCACTCCATTCAGCGCAAAAACACCCACTGACACCAGTCCATGATCTGTTACTTTCTCTCATTGTAAAAATTCCACTGGAACTGGAAGGATTTTTTTTCTTTATGTTCCACTGAGAGATCATTATCGCAGTGTATTAACACAGAATAATGCCTGCATAAATACAAGAATCTTAAAGTGTGTTATGTTTAATGTTTATTTTCTGACTTTTATTTTCTGTGATGTAACTGAAGCGGTGGATGCGTTACTCATGTGCATTGAGGAGGGTTCCCAGTTTAGAAATCACTGCTATAAAATGTTTACTGTGAGCTGACAACATGAGGCCATTTTAACAATGGTCTCTCACAGTTGGCCTTCCTCTTGCCAATGCCTTTAAGCAGTAGCAGATAAATGGAATTGGGTCATGGCTGCCCAGAAATGCACAAACACCCATGCATCTATCCAGTGGAACGTACTTTATACAACGTCAACAGTTTTCGTGACCATTATTGTCGAGTTATCAATGTTGAAGTTTTTTGTTGTTGTTGTTGTACATGCTCAATATCTTCTGTAATGAAATAATTGTGGAAATTTGTATCAGAATAATAAAACTAGAATTTCATAGACAGTATTGTCCTGACACACGAGTCACCCAACTTCTGAGTTTTTCGAGATATGTATGAGGTGTTGTTTGGCTTATGATTTATTTATTTTTATTTTTTAGTACTGTTTTGGTTTGGCTTACGAGCAAAAATTTTAGATTTAAATGCTGTATGGTAACAGTGAACACAACTTAACTCACTCAAAAAGCAGTAGTTTGGCAAATAGTGAACAATTCTTCTTCTTTCTCTTCTTTTATTGACACTCCTAGTTCAGGTTTGCTGTCATACTTAACATGAATAGAATAACACATTGTGTATTTAAAACAGTGGGCACCCTTGATGACTGGTTTGAGCGTTTACCTCACAGTTCTGAGGACCAGGACTGTAATCACAGCCCCGCCTTTGTGGAGTTTGCATGATCCCCCATGCCTGCGTGGATTTTCTCTGGGCACTCCGGTTTCTTCCCACATCCCAAAAAAAAACATTGGAGACTCTAAATTGCCCCAAGGTGTGATTGTGAGTGCGACTCTTGTCTGTCTGTATGTGCCGTGTGATTGGCTGGCAACCAGTTGGGGTATACTCCCGCCTCCTGGACAGGATAGATGGAATAGGCTTCAGCACCTCCGTGACCCTCATGAGGATAAGCGGCTCAGAAAATTGACGAACGGATGGATTTAAAATAACAACATTGCTTTGCATTAATGAAGACATTTTTGCTAAGTCTTGAAATAGACAATTGAATTTCTGTTTCAGCATTACAATAACCTTTTAAGGAGCGGATATTTCAATACAAATGGGGAAGCAACACATGTACGACTCACAGGCACATATACTATGTACCCTTTGTGAAAAATTACCAATACAGTATTCTTGTAGTTTACTGAGTCAATTGTGAAACTCTTCTCCGTGTGTGTCTCTGTATTATACCATCCCCAGGTGGCAAGGTAAGCACACCTGATGGAGCAGTTCAATTTCTATTGAATTAAAACAAAGAATATGACAAAAGTGTTGAGTTATTTACATCAATTTAATTATGTTATTACTCTGAGTTTTCATAAAATACTATATTGTAGAGAGCTTTATTTATGTTAAAATTGTGGAAACTGGATTTTTTTAACATTTCTATTAAAAACATAGAAATGCGTCAATTCCTGCATTTGGCATATTGTGTTATTCATTTTAGGTAAAGTCTTGTTATGCAGTCCTAATATATGCACAGAATTTAACAAAAAATAAAAACAACCAAGAAACGATGGAATGGAGTAGATTTTTTTAAATTTCTACTTGAGAAAAAAAAGCTTTCATTTTACTTTTTGTTTGTTTGGGTTTATTTATTTATTTTTTGTCTATTATCCAGATAGAGCTCACTTTTCATTAAGAGAATAAGAAGAAAGGAAGCCTCCTGTGCTCAAGAACAATTTGGCTGTCAATTTTCAACTGGGCTCTGTTTGAAGAATGTGTTATAGTCATCTGTGTACTTTGCTTTTGTTGAAGATAAAACACAAAAAAAACATATTCCATCCATGTCTTCTTCTAACCCCGTACAAATTGTGCTGTAAACATGTCCTTACATTCACCTGAGGTTCCAAAGTGATCTGCAAGATGAATTACAATGAACTTTGAGGATGCTGTACACTACTTATAATTTTGGAGGCAGTCAGGAATGTGGAAAAGCAGCGTTGGACCATTAATTCATATCCCTTTGTTAAAGCTTACAAGAGTGAGCGGCAGTAATCTTGCCTTTGTACGGGTGCATTGAACAAATGTTCAATGCATCTAAGGTCTGTTGGGATTTTCCAGTATAAAAGTGAAGGCGACTGTAATATGTCCCCTTAAAAATGTAAAGAAGTAAAAAGAACATTTTTTTTCTTTAAAAGGCAAGCTGGCAATAAAATCCAGAGTACAGTTTACACTGTTTTTGCATCTAATTAAGTGGGACAATCGAAATCTCCAAGTAATAGTCTTTTAATTTGGTTTAATCGTTTTCATTGGCAAATTAGAAGAATGCTTTTCTCCACACAGCAGGAGAAAACATTTAAATAATGTGGAAAAAAGAAGTTGAAGAACAATGCAAAAGTTGTGTTTGCTTTGTTGTAAAGAATTAAGCATTCCAAACCAAGTGATCTGTATCATATTATGTCATTATTTGCGTCCTTCCTTAAGTGGAGGAACGGAAGTCTGTTAATCAATCAACTATTTCTGAGCACAGTAATTGAAGAGAAGACAAAACTTAGCTTTTATGTCCATTCGCAAGCTCTCAAAATACTTTAGTTGTAAAAATACTCATTCATTCATTCTTTATTTTCCAAGCCGCTTATCCTCACAAGTGTCGCGGGAGTGCTGGAGCCTATCCCGCCTAACTTTGGGCAGGAGGCAGGCTACACCCTGAACCAGTTGCCAGCCGATCACTGGTAAAAAGACCCATAATGTTTTATTCTTGAAGGAAAATAATTTGCAATCAAAGATTGCCTGGGCGGCACGGCAGCTTAGCTGGTAAAGCGTTGGCCTCACAGTTCTGAGGACCCGGGTTTGATCCCAGCCCCGCCTGTGTGGAGTTTGCATGTTCTCCCCATGCCTACGTGGGTTTTCTCTGGGCACTCCGGTTTCCTCCCACATCCCAAAAACATGCAACATTAATTGGACACTCTAAATTGCCACTCGGTGTGATTGTGAGTGTGGCTGTTTGTCTCTATGTGCCCTGTGATTGGCAGGCAATCAGTTAAGGGTGTACCCCGCCTCCTGCCCGTTGACAACTGGGATAGGCTCCAACTCTCGTGAGGATAAGCGGCAAAGAAAATGGATGGATGGATGGATGGATGGATGGATGATTGACTAAAGTGTGGAGCCCCAAGACTTTCAAAAATTGAGTTTCCTCACAGGAGACGCTTTGCCAGACCCTCACATATCTTCAAAGGGTGAAAACAATGTTCTGTTGGCATGAACTCGCCTTTAAAGAACATTCAGTTCTTCCATTCAAAAACCATTACTGTGCAAATACTCCTGGACATGACTATCAGCCACAGTGAAAACACAGGCAAGATTTTCTAAATCCCTGAAAGCAGTTTGATCTGAATGTTGAATCCCTTATTAGGTTCTTTGATTTGTTGTGATTTGTACCAACTGTGGTTAAAAAAATAAAGTTAGTTCTCAATGAAGTTCATGCTGTAGCTCAGGGGTCACCTGACCACTTAGAGCTCCCACGAGGCATGTTCTAAAAGCACAGGTCACAAATTATTACCATTATTTGTGCTTAAATTTTGTATCTGACTTGCTTACGGAAACATTTTTTATCATGTTGTACAATGTAAAGCATTTGTATATTATAAGGAGTTTTGTTATTTTGGATGTTTGCTGTGAGCAGGTCACGTAGTAGACATGGTGCTCACGAAGTAGCCCTCAACCTCAAAAAGAGGTTGGTGACCTCTGGTATAGCTGGACTGGCTTCAGTTCTGAAGAGTGGAGCCCACATTAGCAGATGAAGGTGAAAGAGGCCTTCATGCAGACGACTGGCTCTCTCTAATTCTCCGTTAGTGAGGTGTTAATTGACCCAGTGTGGCTGGCCGCTTACATCTGTCCTGATTCCAGTCCTGCAATCTGAGGAAGACCAGGTGATGGCCTCATCACTTGGTTTTAGGTTCAGTCCCTACCTTCTTCCACCCAAGACCGTCAAGTGTTTCCAGTGAAGAAGGTTTATTGTTTATGTTCCGTCATCGTCTCCGTGCTGCCGACGTCCCGCTACCCCTCCCATCATGCCACTTCCCCCACCCGCAGTGCAGCGTGTCAGCGTGTGTCTGTGTAAAAGGAAGGATCAGTTCTGAATAAGATGTTTGCCAAAATAAAGGTTTAATCTTCTTTCAAGGAGAATTATAGACTATGCACACACATGCATGCATACGCACACTCACACACACACAGTTAATCTGCTCCGCATCACCACCAAATCCAACTATTTTGGGACAAACAAATCCACGATTCACTGGTAGAATTTCAACGTCACTGGACAAAATACAATAAACATCCCCATCCTGCTGTATAATTCGCAAAGATAAAGTAAAGTAGGTTCGGCTCTTGGCTCAGATTCTTGAGTTTCCATTATTTGGCCCACCTGTATTTCTTGAGTGCAAATAAAAATGGTTTGTCAGGTATGACAAAGGTGGTCATATGCCTCTGCATTTATATAAGCGATTACAGTTTGAACACATTGATTCCTCATCTTTATTTTCACCATGACCATGACGAAAGTGATAAAGAGCATCCGTTAAAGGCTGTTTACAAACATCTCATCATTGTAAAAATCCGCCCTTAAGGCAGCGCGCAGCATGAAATGAAGCAATGCATAGCATGCAAAAAAATGTAAACAAGAAAGTAAACCTCTTGTTTCTTTTCTGTCACCTTTCACTGCTGCACAGCAATACTCCAACCCCATCCGCAGTTCTTGAAAACTCAAATAAAGTAAATATTTGATGATGGACATATATAATTCAAATCCCTATGTGATGAATAATGCACCATCTGGTGGGATTTGATGAATATTTGCTTTGTTACTGATCGTTCCCTCTCCAATCTCCAGACACTGAGACCTTCCTCATGTATGCAGAGTTGACGCTAAGATAACCAGACTGAACCGTGTGTTTGAACACGGAGTGACAGCTTTACTTAAGACTTATTCTAGCTGTCATTTGTACGCTAATTATCAACTCTTTATATTAGGCACATCTATATGAACATTTGAATGAAATCATTTTGGTTGGTATTCACTGTGAACCAACTGTCTTGTTTTGAGGACACACTCGAGTGATTAACTGCAGAGGTGAATTTGCAAGTGCCCTTTGCATGGTACCATCATGTTTAAAACACACTCCTCCCAGCACCAACTAAAATATTAACACCACTTAGCCATAGCACAGTTTTGCTTCAGGTGACAAACCGATTAATGGCCTTCAGGCTTGACTTATTTGCCACACAGCTTCTCCGCATCACGTCCTCCTTCCACCCCACAACAACCTTTCGCAATTAATGAACATGATTAACAAAAAGACTTCAAAGGCAACAGCAGACAAAACATCCTGGGAAAAGTGTCAAGGAGCATTTGAGACGTTTGAGTGAGCTGAACAGCTGAGGATACGTGAGCGCGCTCAACCTCACGCGTGTAACGTACGGCGTGTTAATGGTTGGGGGTCGGGGAGGGTTACGGACTGGGCGAGATGAGTCAGGAGAATTATGTGATGGATGCGCAAGTATGGCTTCACGTCAAAGTATTTCAAAGGCCGAGTGCATGTGAGCAATTGTATCCTATGCATTACTGTGAAGGTTTTTTCAGTTAATACTGCCAGCGTGTGTAGGTTTGTGTGTGTGCGTCTACACAGCGGAGTCATGGCCCACCCACCTAATGTGCCACCTGATCCTGTCCACCCCAGGCCCCATAAGTCATTACGTGCGGCTACCCAATCCTTGCCTGTCTCATGCCTTTTCTCTGGGGTACCATATAGACGCACAGTGGGCCAGAGAAATGTGGATGCTCGTACCTGTGCAAATTTTGTTGAAAATTGGTGTAAATTATTAGTATTTGCTTGCTTTTGTTTCGCGTCAATAACATTGAGTCACAGTGAGGGCACACACATTCAATTTGATCAATATATGTTTGCGTATGTGTACTGCTGTCACTGCATATTTAAGGTCTTATGTCTTGTTATCTTTATTTACTCAGCACCCTTAATGGTTCTCTTGTGTCGATACAGTGGCAAAGGAGCACGTTTTAGTCCTTGAGTCATGGATTGTTTGTCAATTTATTATTGCCTTTTTGGAAAGGGAATCAGTAAATTTGTAAAAATGATTTTATGACTTACTCACTTTCTTATTGGGCAACATCCTCAAAGCTCGACATAAAAGGAGGGATTTGGAGTTTTAAAACGTTTTAAAAATGAGCCGACATTTGTCATGGCTGCAATGTTGGTAGCATGACTTACTTGTAGTTGTGTTACAATGACACCAAGTGTTCTGTTTTTTTTTTTTTTTTTAGGGAAGTACCTTGAATTAAAAGTGAAAAAGATGAAACATTTACATATCAAACAGAAATTTTATTACTGTAATTTCCCGAAAATAATGTGCAAATTTTTCCAAAAATATTTTCAAAAAGTTAATAGAGCGCATATATTTAAGTATGGATGAAAAAAATACAATCATATTGTATAGTTGTATACAGGTACATAGAGTGATAAAATAAAAAAGGTATAGATTTACATTTTGAAAAGAGCAAGAGGAAGACCAAAGAAAAGGTTGATGGATGTTGTGAGGGAGGACATGAGGACAGTGGGTGTTAGAGAGGAGGATGCACCAGATAGGCTTAGATGGAAAAAGATGACACGCTGTGGTGACCCCTAACGGGACAAGCCGAAAGAAAAAGAAGAAGATTCGATGTCTCATGTAACACATGTAATTTATATTTATTACGGTAATGTGCGCCCACAACCTGAACTCCATGACCTCCTCTGGGAGCTTGCATTTTTCGATCATTAGCGTGCATGTTTGTTGCTACTCCACCAAAGATCAGAAACGACTCCCCGTGAGTTTGTTTTAACTTAAACCAAGACAAAAAAATGTCCAGCTGTTTTTAAAAGAAATGTGTCATCAGTCGTGCTGATGACGCCTCCAACCAGGAAGTAACGCTGCAGTCCAAAACAACAATAGCTTGCCTTAATGGCTTCAGGCGGGTATAAAAACAACGTGAGCTCAAACTACATAATACGAGCGTCTAGGGCACATTAAAAAAAACGGCAGAGCGCACACAATTGAAATGGTTGTTTTTTTTTTTTTTTAATGTGCCCATTAACCTCGTTTCTACGCAGTTTGAGCTCACGTTATTTTGATAGCCACCTGACGCCATAGGAAAGCTATGGCGTCAGATGGGCGAGAGGTTGCGCTGCGGAACCAAAACTCTTGGGATTAAAAAAAATGTTTCCCCACAAACGCCATGGATGGCTCAGAGGATGACACGCTGTGGGAGCAAATTAGGATCACTGTTTGTGAATTCAGGAGGCACTAGAACTGAACCAAGTCACCAAAGGTAGCTACGATGAATATTTTTCAGATTGGAGATGAGCCAGATGTTGCTTTTGAAGTCTTGGCCAAGGATGTGTAATGTAGAGGATAAACTGCACTATGCACAAACATTTTATGCACAAATATTTAATCCAAAAAATGTTGAAGTCAAACAGTGTTAAATATTTATTTAAGACTGTAATGTGTCTTATCAACAGTATTAATAAAATGTTGTGCCATCTCTGAGCATTTATTTTAGTTGGTTATGGTATTCTGCTCTCAAGAGGCCCTGTAGCTCAGTGGTTAGAGCGCTGGTTTGATAAACCAGGGGTTGTGGGTTTGTATCCCACTGGGGCCTCCACTCCCTGAGAAGGGTTGCGTCAGGAAGGGCATCCGGTGTAAAAATTGTGCGGCCCCGAAAGGGACAAGCCGAAAGAAACTTACTTTATGGTATTCTGCTCTGACAATTACAGGGACCAGGACAAGCATGTTCTGTGGCCTGTCCCGAGATTATATTACGGCTACATCAGCACATGCACAATGATTATTATTAACGATCGTTGTACAGACGTTTTTTTTTTTAAAACAATCCAAGTACAAACCTAACAAAATATAAATACAGATAATTCCCTATATTTTGACCATATGGGTAGCAGCAAATTGGTGGTGCGCATTGTACATTGGTAGAACGGTTTTCCTGATTTTTTTTTTTAGGTCAACTTTGGGGGTGTGCATTATACTTCAGGACGCATTATACTCGAGAAATTATGGTAATTCCTTTTTGCTTCTGATTACTGCTTGTTGGCCCTGTACCTCTGAAAGGCAGTGTTGCCCTTTATTTTAGCACAGAATCTGTTCTATTTTTCAATTTCTTTTGTTCATGTGTGGCTATTCCACGATTATTTCACAAAGTTCCTGAACCCCATGGAAAGGGCCCATTGTGAGGCTACGGCTCTCAGCCTGCAATTTCAAGGCAAATGATATGAAATTTGGGACATTTCTTTCTCTGGTTGTTTTTCCTTGGGTGCAGTGGCTTCTAAAACTCAAATTTCATGTACAAGATGGCACCAGAGAGGAATCTTTTTTCCTCCCCATGTATTATTTTATTAATGTTCTACTGTCATGTTTATACTGTCACTTTAACCGATATGACCAATAGTCTTCTTATAAATTGCAAACTACCACTTCACCAGTGTACAAGTATGTGTAGGGGAAAATGCATTTCTGTGAGTTTAGCTGAGTTTTTGAGAATTTCAGCCTGTGTGAGTTTGGTGAAGAACATCACCATATCGTTGTGAGATTGTGAACCAGGCCTAGTCGTCACTAGTGCTTTCTTCTATTTTCAGTTCCAGGGTGGTCAGTGCTAATGTTTGTAGTTATGTTTATCAAGGAATTAGGTGTTCACACAGAAAACAGAACATTGTCGGAGGGGTGTCATCTGTGTGCCTAAGAGCTCATTAGATACTTGGTTCCTGGATTTGTTTCTGAGACACAAGCAAATAACCCACTTTGTCAGTTGTTCTTTAAATAGAAGAAATTGTAGTTGAAAATTAATTCATTTGGTGGTGTCGTGTGTCTGAAGGCTCATTAGGATCATTTGTTTTATTCCACTTGTTAAGGGTCGACATCATAATTTGCAACCTTTGCATGCAAAGTGGTATGTACGTCCTGTCACAATCTATTTTCTGCTAATGCGCCATTAACAAATAAGATAAAAGATGGTTGATATCCCAGTCCCCATTGTTTTCTGTCTACTCATTACTTCTTTGGCTTTTTGATCAGGATAGCTCAGCAGTCAAATTTCATTTCAGCATTCTCAGTATTTCTTTCCCGTCAGAGGCAAATCGTCTAGATAACCGAGCATGTTCCCAATTGCTACGTCTTGTCATTCCACATTTTACTATTCATTGTCATTTCCCCTACAGCTCCTGGCTGCCTTGAGAAATGCTGAAGATGAACAAACAAACACGCCCGCACTATAGACTTGAGAATAAAATGAAGGTGGTGTCACCGATTGGATAGTGACACTAAAACCCTTGAATGTGCACACATACTAAAACAAAACATTTCTCCTGAAAGCCTTACTCAGGATGAAGCCTGACTTAGTTTTAACAACGCGGACATGATTAATTTCTCTTGGTCATCTTGATTGCTGACCTGTTTATATGCCATTACAGAAGCGTTCAGGTGTAAAAATTGACCATCAGAATATCACCATGAGGAAAATGCCTGCAAAACAATTTCAAATAAGGCCTTCGAACTGCATGATCACTGATTGAATTTTGCTCAACAAATATTTTCTTTATTAGCCCTGGTGCACCTTCAGTCTAGGGTAACTCCGGCAACCCCTGGCTCCACCCTGTATCAGTCTAGATGTGAGTGTGAATGTTTGACTTTCTGTGTGCCGTGCAAGTGATCCAAGGTGTAGTGGCCCTGAACGGGACAAGCAATATAGAAATGGATTGCAGGATGTATTTGAATGATATGCTATGAGTTTTGGTCTTCACAGACTACTGAAGCAGTACCATTTTGATCTCTGAATCTGAGTCGGAAGATTCCAGCAAAAAGGACTGAAGAGCTGCTCAAGGGATGTTGGGATGTTCTACCCATTGATCCTGCCTCTGTTTTTCTAGTTGTTCATTTTTTCATTCATCCTTGCTTTGTCACTCAGCATCAAATAAAAAGGGTTTCCATGCAGTCATAAAAGAATCTGCTCGTCACTGTACTGACTAACCACCAGCTCCATCAGCATATCAATACTGATCAAATCCCACTCTATGTTAAGGTTATGGTGAATGGACCAATCTTTTTTTTTTTTTTTTTTGCTAAATAATTCATAAGCCCTCGCAAAGGTCAGGACTTTTTTTGTTTTTTTTAGGTATCTTTGCAGATCAAACACGGTTGGGTGGTTGTGATGGAGCTTGGTAATAGTCTGGGAGTTGACTGGTCCATGATTTATATGATCAATGACCTGAAACAGCGTGTAGGGTCTCACCTCACCTTCTCTGTACATGAAATAGATATGAAGCACTACAAGGCGCTATAGGTATGTGGGCATGTCTGTGTCAGAGGGGTAAGTCGTCTCAAATATCACACGCGTGTACTTGGTATAACACAAATGGGTGCTGACTTCATCATTAAATCCATATGATACTGTCACTCTCTCACACATACACCCATTAGCCTAATACAAACAGCAAGTCATTAGCATTTCTAACCCCCCCCAAAAAAATTCCTTTTTGAATTCGACTTTCATCACATTTGCATCAACCCCTAAAAAACACTTGTCATTCAACCTCTAACAGCAATGGAGAATTTAGACCCCCCACGCACACACACACACACATGCACACACACATCATAAAAAATGTAACGTCATGTTATACTCTTCTATATTTTATCAGGTTCTTAAGTCAGATATCATTTTTAAGTATGTTTTTTGGAGGTTTCCAGGAATATTTGTACATTTGGATACAAACCAGGTGGCCCAGTGATGAAACAGGTTAGGGTGTTAGCCTCATATTTCTGAGGACCAGGGTCCAAATCCCTGCCCCGCCTATGTGGAGCTTGCGTGTTCTCCCCGTGCCTATGTGGGTTTTCGCCGAACACTCGGTTTCCTTCCACACCCCAAAAACATGCATTCATTGGAGACTCTAAATTGCCTGAAGTGTGATTGTGAGTGTGAATGTTGTCTGTCTCCATGTGCCCTGCGATTGGCTGGCAACCAGTTCGGGGTGTACCCCACCTCCTGCCCGAAGATAACTGGGATAGGTTCCAACATTCCTGCAACACTTGTGAGGATAAGCAGCTCAGAAAATGGATGAATGGATGAATATAAATTAAAATAAACTAAAGATCACTAATCACCCATGACTTAACCGTCCATTATTATACCCAACTTCCCTCAGAAGACAAATAATGCCTTCTCATTTACACTGTAGTTAACAATCCAGCAGTTTGAAGCCCAATTTTGTGACTTTTTCTACAAAGAACAAACGATCGCCTTTACAGTTTTATGAGTGAGTAGCTGTATGAAGCTGAATAAATGTGAATCTTTTTTAACTATATACCACCACCTGACTGTAACCCTCAGCACTGTTGGTACTGGTACCAGCTTTTTTTGCAGTAACTTAGCTTTTGGGCGTTAATAGTTCTCGCTTCATAGCCCCACTGGAGACTTAAAAGATCACCTTCATACCATTTCCTGGTCATTTGCTGTTAATGTTGTTTTTTGTTTGTTTGTTTTTGTTTCGCACCTGATATTTGTGCGCGTTTGAAAATAAGAACTGATTTATCTTATTGATGTATGCTACTGTGGCATGTGTATGTAAAATGGCAAATGAGAACCGTAAATTTGAATTTGAGTGACAGTTTGCCTAAATGAGCTGTTTCAGGCTGAGTCTGGGTGAAATTTTGCTGTACCTTAAAATATGCTAAGAGATGTTTTTTTTGATATCTTTCTCAGCAAAATAATTACCTCCAGATAAAGTCTTCCCGTCAGCTACATTAACTACCAGATTTTCTTAGCTGTTCAAATGGGTGCAAATTAATTTGCAAGCGCAAGGAGACCATGCTGCGCATTCTTTCAATTAATCCTATATGCTGTGCATGAGAGGTCAATCATTATAAGATGCTTATAGTGGACTTGTGGGAACAATGCAGAATCAAACGATAATATACATAATGTTCGAAGCTTGATTGACAATAAATAATACATTAATACTCATATACATATATATATACAATGAAGGCAGCATGGTGGTACAGCTGTTCAAATCCCTGCCCCGCCTATGTGGAGTTTGCATGTTCTCCACTGTGCCTGCGTGGGTTTTCTCCAGGCACTCCAGTTTCCTCCCACTTCCTGAAAACATGCAATAATTGAACACTCTAAATTGGCCCTAGGTAAGATTGTGAGTGCAATTTTTTTTTTTTGTGCCCTGTGATTGGGTGGAAACCAGTTCAGGGTTTACTCTGCCTCCTGCCCAATGACAGCTGGGATAGGCTCCAGCCCTCCCGCGACCCTCATGAGGATAAGCAGCTCAGAAAATGGATGGATATATAATGCACAATTATCATTAACTTGCAACAAATGTAACTATTATTCGTGCCCATTCCTATTACAAGTTAACAGACATTTTGTGCTTGAATTTCAAGGTGTCAGGTATACGGAAACATGCAGCCATCCATCCATCCACCCATACATACATACATACATACATTTACTACCGCTTCTACCGTCAGGTCGTGGGAACGGTAGCTTTAGAAGGAATACCCAGACTTCCCTTTCCCCAACCACTTCATCCAGCTCTTCTGGGGGGATCCTAGGGCATTCCCAGGACAGCTGAGTGACGTAGTCTGTCCAAGGTATTCTGAGTCATTCCCGGGGTCTCCTTCCAGTGAGACGTGCACAGATTACCTCACCAGGGGGGGCATCCGGGATTCATCCGAATTAGATGCCCCAGCCACCTCATCTGTCTCATTTCACTGTGGATGTGCACCAGGTCTACTCTGACCTCCTCCCAGTTGACCGAGCTTCCCACCCTATTTCAAAGGGAGATCTTGGACACCCTGCGGAGAAAACTCATTTGAGTTGCTTGTATCTGGCATCTTGTTCTTTCGGTCACGACCCACAGCTGGTAACAATAGATGAGGGTAGGAACATAGATCGACCAGTAAATTGAGAGTGTTGCCTTTTAGCTTAGCTCCTTCTTGACTGCAATGGACTGATACAAAGTCCACATCGCTGCAGATGCTGCACCGAACCACCTGTCTATCTCCTGTTGCATTCTTCCCTCACTCATGATTCTTGACCTCCTCTACTTGGGGCATGATTTCAACTCAGACCTCGGGAAGGCTCTTCACCCTTTTCCGACTGAGGACCATGGTCTCAGATTTGCAGGTGCCGCTTCAAACTAGGCTGTGAACCGCTCCATTAAGAGTTGGAGATCACGGCTTGATGAAGCCAACAGAACTACATCCTCTGCAAAAAGCAAACATGCAATAGTGAGGCCACCAAACCGGACCCCCTCTATGTCTCAGCTGCACCTAGAAATTCTGTTCATAAAAGTTATGAACAGAATCGGTGACAAAGGGCAGCCTTGGCGGAGTCCAACTCTCACCGGAAATGAGTCCGATTTACTGCCGTCAATGTGGACCAAACTCTGGTTCACATTGACACTGGTCATACAGGGACCAAACAACCCGTATCATGTGGTTTGGTACCCCAAGCTGGTATTATCGTCTGTGTATTATTCTTCCAAATGATTTATGGCAAAAGATTTGCTGAAAACAACTTTGAATTTGACTAATGTCACATAATTTGTCTCTTAATAATCTCAAGGAAAATGTTATGCCTCCAAAGATTAAAGCGTAAATAGGGATTCACAAGTGTCAGAAGAAAGACTGTGCGAGGGAAATGGCACCTATCTTCGTCATATAAATACTGAATACATGCCAGTAATGACTGCCAAACTAAACAGGGTAAGACACATTTACGCAGTATGTAAATCTCACCCTCAGAATGCTGTTACCTATGCATTATATTGAATTCCGGAAAAATGCAGTAGACATGAAAGAAAATGTCAACAATTTTTTTGTATTAAACTAGTAAATATATAAAGGTAAAAAAACGAATGCTTCTGGATACCAGGTAGAAATAACTCAGGTTGGGGTGTGGATGAGCAAGTAGGCAAACGTAAACCGCTTTGGCCGGGACAAGGTCGCCAATAGAAAAAGCAAGGAAGTGAGGACGCAGAGGACCCAAGAGCAGGAAAAAAGGTACGTTAGGCAGGAATCTCAAAAAATATTTAATTGTAAAATCAGCACATAAAACAGTCCAACATCCAACTAAAGTAACAAAGAAAACCTTAAATAAACCTAAAATAGAAACAAGGCTGTGTAGAGAGACAATACCAAGGTCATGGACAGACATGACGTCAAAAAGCAGTGGACCAACAAGAACTGAAATAAACCAGGGAATTTAATAACAAGGAAAACCTGGACAAGACAAGAGTGGCTGGAGGGAGCTGATTGGTCAACACAAGCGAGGAGGGCAAACACCAACACGTGGACACCGCTAACATAATGAGCAATACAGGAAACACCAAACAAGTCTAACCATACTAAAACTGAAAACACGAAGACTGGCTACCTCAGGAAATAATGAAAATATTTCCTTTGCTGTTTTTGAAATAGAAAACTATTGTAGTGTGAGATGACATCATTTCTATTTTGAAAGAATGTAGAAATAGTTTTTTGGGGGTTGTACAAAAGTCAGTCTTTCAAACTTGGTGTGCATAGCCAAAGAAAAGCTTGCTTTATTGGGCGATATTTTTATCCTCGAGGCTGTTGACTTTGTTAGTGCCGTATGCAATATTGCAGCTCACAGCATGAATGCTCACATTGATCTGTTATGCTCTTCCTCGTTCTTAACGAAAGATACCTTTCATGGAAATAATGGGACACCAGGCTGCTGCACTTAAAACAGAAACTATGGCATTAAGCTGCAATTTTGCAGCTACAAATCTCGACTCTTGTGAGAAAACTTCCTAAAAAAAAAAAAAAAAAACACGATGAAGGTGTGTGAAGGATGTGTTGAACTGAATCTGAAGTGATATTGAAGCAAACCAAAATATGTCCAACTTGAATGCATGTAATGCAAAGCAAGGCTCTTTTGAGATTCAAGGTCGGTTGTTTTTTTTTTTTGTTCATTGTGTTAATATATTATATTTTCGTTTTCAGTAAGATTGTCTTAATCTAATGCATCTACATGATACATTTCCAGCTATTGTCTTCTTTTAAACTTATACTGTGGTTGTCGTAAACTCCTAAGACAATTAAATTACAACAAATATTTACCAGCAAGCTGCTGGGGGGAATTTTTTTCCCTGGTGTGACCTTTTGTTTTGTTTTAGTTTTTTTAGAATGAAACCATTAGCATTTTGCTCCATCCAATCAGGCCTGTAAGTCTCAGCCTCATTACTTTTTGGTTGTTTATTGGTATTTATGGAGAGGTTTGGTTTATTAGTTTTATTTCCCTTTGTCTTCAGCATGTACAAGGTTGATAAATTAAATAAGGAGAATGACTCTTTGCATTCACATCTGCAAATTAAAACTAGTAACTAGTAATCCAGGGTACAATGCTGAAATATGAAAATAAGGTGGTAATATGGTTTGTGAACTGCTTTTTATTCAGTGCTGACCTCACTTTTTTTCCTGGTAAAATGATTTGAATTGCCAATGACGAATAAAGAAAAGAGGAAAAAATGTGAAAACCCTGCAGCAAAACCATGTGACTGTTGATGTGATAAGGGAAACATGCCATTGGGTGGGTTGGGGGTGACGGGGTGTGAGGGATCATGCAGTGAGAAGGTGTTGGAGAGGAGATGCCAAGTGTAAACGGTAGCCTTCAATCAAAGTCATCACACCATGCTGCCTGCTGGTTGCTTGTTGCCATCCGCTCCCATCCAATCACCTTTCCCGCCAATGCTCCATGTATACACTATGTGTGTACGCTATATTAAGGACTGACATCATGCTTGAAGAGCCTCCTTTTGCAGTAAATTGTCAACAAGGGAGCCCTCCGGGGGGGAAGATTCACCAGTTCCTCTTGACATCAGTCTTCCCACAAGTGTGTTCATGTTTTTGATGTGCGTGTAAGAGGAGAACAAGATAGATGATGTGCTAGATGTTCCCTTCGTGTCCTCGCTGCGGTGTCAGACTCTATCGTAACATCTTTCATTAGCGTCCACAATGGTTGAGGGCTGTGCAAAGCTCCCAGGAGGGGTCTGGGGTTGAGATTTTTCTTGATGCCAGCCAGATGACCTTAGATTAAAATGGAGGTACTCTAGATGGCTGCTTGATTAATTATAGAAAATGAGCTGGCCGTTGATAGTATAGTGGTCCATTAAAATTGAAATTCATTTAGCTGGTGTGTGCTGAATTCATGCCCAATGACATATATAAAAGGCAGATAGGGGTATCTACATCCTGTATTTCAAGAATTATGTGACCTTATGCTTATTTTTTGTTACCATAATATCTGCAAAAGACATATTTATGTTTGACTTTAATACATTAATAAATAATTATTTTCCATGTTATTACTTTTAATTCTTCTCCAGAGTGTGTAAAAATATATGTATGCTGTATCTCAAGAATCATCAACGATACAGACATGCTCGGTGGCGAGATATCCACAATACTCAACTTTATATTCACTGTCGGTATATTTATGGGGTGTAAAATCAATGCCTTTCAACTTATGAAGATAAAAGGTTTAGGATTTGACCTCAGAGCCATGAGGGTGATGTGGCAACCCGTTCCCCCACCGTGTTGCCTCAATAGAAACAATGATTTGTTGATACTATTCCTTATTGCACTGATTCTTTCTCAATATAAGCTAAATTATTCTAGAAGAGGGAACATACTTCGTATTTCATGTAAGTTCTCCGCTAAAATCAGAGAAATTTGCAATTATTTAAATGGGGCAAAACGTTAGTAGGTTGGAGTAGCCCTTAGCTCCAAGGGACCTGGCCACCATTCGACGTTGTCCTGTTGGTAATCAGTCTCTGGTTTAAATTCTTATGAGGACATGCTTAAACCATCTCTGACATATTGTCAGATTATTAGATAAGTGCAAACTCAATTTGAATGGATTGGCATTTAACAATCTATTATTTGTCACTCTGCCCCATCTAATGTTGTTTGGAAAAATGCCACAGACAAAGATTTTTTATAACACTTTGGAAATGCTTGAAGTAAGTAAGTAAGTTAGTAATATATGTAGCATTATGATTCAGTTATATTATTTTGTAACATTAGGTTGAATGGGATTAGAAGATCATTCTCTTATATAGCACTCACAATTATCTTGTCACTGTATCAATAAACAGCAGCTCCATTAGCAGCCATATGTGTCCTTGCCATACTATGTTTGCTTTGGGTCGTAAGATGTTCCTTTCCTTCTCCATCTTTTTTTTCTTTCTGTCCTTCTGCCACAAATTGACCGGTGTAATCTATTCAAAGAACCTGTTTCCCAAGCAGTATAAGATTTTTTTTTTCTAGCAAAGCCTTATGTGTCTTTTCTGAAGTTAAATGTTACCAGTGCTTTTGCGTATTTTCTTTAAACCCCCTGTTTAAATTAAAAAAGAAAGCAGAAAGTTTTGATTTTGTTTGAACTGGAGTAGGGCTGAGGAAGAAAATTGATTAATTTAGCTAATTTGACATAAAAAAATAGCTCAACATGAAGTTTTTGTCTCGAAGTGGTGCCAGGACAAAAAAAAAAAGAAATGTCGCCTGAACCCATGTTTCACATGAGCATTTATTGCAGACACAGAGTTGGGCCAATGATAAATTTTGCCAACAACAACAAGGGAGACTCATTAAGCGATTTTCAAGATATTAAATGTGTAACGTACATATAAAATGATAAGTATGAGTGAGCTGAGCGTATTTTTAAAACGCTACAGTAAAATTAGTAAGAGTGGGGGATGATTAATTTTTGATTATTTTACCAATAATTAATGTGAAAATTGAATAAAAAAAGATTCAATAGTGGCAGCCTTAGACTGGAGAAAATCCTTTTCTAGGGAATTAACAAGTTAACGTGAAGTATTTGTTGTTTCACCGAGAAAATTATTCTGGGATCATCTCTTTTTCCATTCTTTCCACTTCTCCAAATCCAGTGAGGGTAAAATACATTTCATTGTCATGAGCTGCTTATCATGTTCAGGGTTGGAAGGTGTCTGGCTTTGTGTCATGGCTGAAATATGTTCCAGGAGACATCCTCTGAATGACTGAAATCCTTTTTTTTCCCTCCCTCAAATCTTGCATACTTTATTAACGCCAAACCGTGAGTGAATATCAGCGGGCTCTTGCGACCATGAGCGTATCCTTTAAGCTCTTTAGTTGTCTGTTACTGTGACTGACACATTAAGTACTCATAACAACCGCCGACACGCCTCAGCGACCATCTGTCACTCAACGCCGCAGTAACAGGCTTCTCGAGGAGACGGACCAAGTAGAAAGGACGCTTCGGTGGCAACCCGTTATGCTTAGAAACGTCACCTGCCCCCTGCATATGTCTCTTCCGTCCATGCAAATATTTCTGTTGTCCTTTTTTTAATACAAAGATATGGCTTTTGAGCTCCAATCCAAAACTCCTCCATTGTCATCACAAGTGAGTAGCCGATTTTCTTCACAAGTATGATCACAACGAAATCCGTCAGTTGAGTCACAGTGGGACACAGCAGAAAAAGAGCAGCTTTATAATGAAAACCCAGAGGAAGGGAGCAAAGGAGATGAGACTTGGCATCCTCCTCTTCTGGTGAGGTTTTGACCCTGCGGGTAGACGGGTCTCATTTTAGATGGAGTAGAAATGAATGAATTAACTTTTGGTAAATTGAAAATAGGAACAGTCAAGTCACATACACATCTGAAGACACACACTGATGGAAAAACACAAAGGAAGTAGAAACATTTTTCTTTAAATTATATAGAATTATAAACAGGTAAGAATGCAACAACAGAAAATAATAACTAGAATTAAGGAAACAAGCAGAGATTCTAAGAGTAGACAGTCTATGCGCAAAACGATGCAAATGTTTCCTTAGCTGTTCCAGTGGCGCTCCATCCTCACTTGCCATCATGTGAGTTAGCGGGAGTTAAAACACACTTAAACTCATTAAAAGACACAGTTGAAACATTTTTTAAAGGCATTGTTAACATGTTTCACTCATTCAGCTTCCATTCTAGTTCGCCTCACAAGGGTCGTGGGTGTGCTGGAGCCTTTCCCAGCTATCTTTGAGGGGAATAGCGGGGTTGTTAACATATTTGAGCAGATGAAAACAAATATAAAATAGAGAGAAAATATGATACATTTCTGTAATGTGTGTACCTTTAAGAGGCGGGCATGGTGGCATGGCATGAGATGAAGGCAAGCGTGTAAGTGACTGGGCGAGACCTGTGATTGGCAGCAGCATCTGCGTGAGTGCGTTCACTTTGTTTTATTGGTCTCCCAGCATTAAGTAAACACTGTAATTTAAAAGTGCATTGGTGACCGTGGCTCTCTCCTTCCCCACATTTAAGGGCGTTACAGAAAGTAAGTATAGTGTTAAAATGGCCCTGAAAAAACAAGAAAAAACAGAGTTTAGGGTGGGAGCAAACAATAAACTGTGATGTAGCCGGAGAACGTTGTATGCATTGTTGTGTACTTGAAAACCTCATCTTGATTCTTTGATGGCCCTGATGGCCAAATCCGGATCGCATTTCATCTGTTGGGAACCACAGGTGACTGCTGATTTGTATATGACTAACTGATTAAATGTACAGATTATCAAGTGTGTGTTTCTTGCCTTTTAATATCAACTACCATACAACGCGTTTAAATCATGTGGAAAATAAAGGGTGTTTCCACCTTGCTTTTGGAAAACTGAATGGTGGAAAGATGTAATCCTTGAGATAGCCATCAGGTCTCATGTCCATCCATCTATTTTCTTTGCCGCTTGTCCTCACAAGGGTCATGGGGAATGCTGGAGCCTATCCCAGCTATCAACGGGCACGAGGCAGAGTACACCCTGAATTGGTTACCAGCCAATCGCAGGGCACAGAGAGACAAACAGCCACACTCACAATCACACCTACGGGCAATTTAGAGGGTCCAAATATTGTTGTGTGTTTTGGGGATGTGGGAGGAAACCGGAGTGCCCGGAGAAAACCCACGCAGGCACGGGGAAGACATGCATACGCTACACAGGGAGAGCTGGGATTGAACCTGAGAACTGTGAGGCCAACGCTTTCCAACTGAGCTCCCGTGCTGCCTCTCATGTCACATTTTCTGTTAATATTTATTTCAGTTAAAAAGTCACAGAATGTTTTTAATAATGCAACAGGCTGCCAATACGATAAAGCAATTATATATTTGATTATCTTTTTGGGGTAATTAGCTTTTTGATGCATGTCTTGACTGCGTGAATTGTTTGCATTGTAATGTTGTGGAGCGAAAGTTGCACAATTTAGTGTCTTTGATGATCATAACAAGATACATTTAGATTACCAAAGGGGTCTTTTCTTTTCAGTGATGTTGATTATTGCCATCCCCATCCTGATTCTCTCAATCTCGCCTGCCTTCATTCACATTCTTTAGCTTCAGTGCTTCTTCTCAATCAGCTATAGGACCACCATCCGCTCTATCGCTCCACTGTTGCTCCAACTCAACAGCTTGCATTTCTAACAAGCTCAGTTTCAGTCTCCATCTGTTTATATGTTTTTTCCCCGACACTCTCAAGTCACATGAAAATCATTCGGATGAATATTAATTAAAACCTTCAGACTTGTATCTCACTCCAGTGTCCACTCTGGATGTTCTTCTTCTCAAAAATTCAGTAACAGTAAGCATCTATGTGCTGGTGTTGTTCTTACCCTTTAAATAATGGATATTGGAACACAAAGAGTGCAGCAACACATGTAAACAGATACCATAATCATACTTACAGACATATACTCTTTATGTGCCACAAAGAACAGCTAATATTCCTGTTGTTCTGACCTGATCCACCAATGCAATATATCTCTATCTCTATCATATACTGGCACCAGGTGGTGGAACTGGGCACACCAGAAACAACCAGCATATTTGAAGTCTTCTTAATTCTATTTAATTGACAATGCTTATGCTTTTTTTCCTCCTTTGTCGAGTTCGCACAGACACCCCAATAACAAGGTGAGAATGAACAGGCAACACGTGATTTACATTGAGACAAATAGCTCATTTGTGTGTCCCCAGATCTTACAAAAATTGGGCCTTTTTAAAATCTTATTTCTTTATAGAAACTTTTGAACTGCTGACATCAGAGACTTTTTGCTCATCTAAATTTGTACATGTTTATACTACAATAGATACTACAAGAACCATTAGATATCCATACATATGGCAACTTCACGTCTCAAAGAGAATACAGTATTTGCAGATTAGTATTTTTGTGCATGATTATTTTTATTAAGTGAGTTGTAAAATTCAGGTTGAATTCTGTAAATCTAACTTAACAGTTAACAGTTATCTTAACAGTTCTGAGGACCGGGGTTCCGATTTGGGCCCGCCTCTGTGGAGTTTGCATGTTCTCCCTGTGCCTGCGTGTGTTTTCTCCAGGTATTCTGGTTTCCTCACAAATCCCCAAAACATGCATGATAGGTTACTCGAAGACTCGTAGGTGTGAATGTGATTGTGAGTGGTTGTTTATGTTTTCCTTGTGATTGACTCCTGCTGCGTGACAATACCTGGGATAGGCGCCAGCACTTCCATGACCATTGTGAGGATAAGCGGAAAATGGATGGATAGTCTTTCAATATTCTGCTACAATTAATATTAAAATCTAACAGGTTCCATCCAACCATTCATCCAATTTCTATACTGCTTTTCCTGATCAGAGAAAAAAAGTAGCCTATCCTAGCTGACTTTGGACATCAAACAGATCATTCCATAAGTCTGAATTTAACCTGCACTGGAAAAAAATATTGCACCATTAATGACCCCAATGATTTTTCTTTTATTTAAAAAAGAGATGAAAGGCAATGAGTAAGCTAAGACGTCTTGACGGTTTGAGTTGAGTGGAGGGGTGGATTTTAAAAAAAAGGCAGTAAAGGGCTGAAATTGTAGTCGTAGTAGTAGTAGTAGCTGCTGGCTATAATTGTGCATGTTGCAGCGTGTCTTAGGTTTTTACATCACTAGAGTTTTTTTTTTTTTTTGACTTGCTGCTAGTGCGTCCGTGTATCGCCATTTAAACAGAGGTGCATGTTATATCTTGAATTATAGATGGAAAGTCAATCAATAGTGCACTGAATGGGGGCCAAACTGCCCGCACGTGCTTATGGGTCATTCCATGGATGTGGTGAAATGTTACAAGCAATTATTAACTCCAAAATACATTAAATCAAATCATCAAATCAAATACTAACGCACAACAGTGTCGTCATTAATCATGTATCAATAAGTAGATATAATGTTTTAAGAATTTTCCACCTACAATTATTTTGCACTGAATCCTCTCAAATGCATTTTTATGTCCATCAGAGTCAAATGTGTGTCATGGTCCTGCCAGTCCAGCCTGGTTGTGCGGGTTCCCGCACGGCCGTTCTGATTGGGAGGCGCACACCTGCGCCTCATGCTGGCTGATTGGCCCCAGTGTATATAGGACCATGGGGACGACTGGTCCGGCGCCAGATCGTTGCAACTCATGCCCCATTCCTGCACTCCCATATCTCTGATCGACAACCCGTGTGTACCAACCTCTGCCTGTTCTCCGACCGACCCCGTAAGGCTGACTCCCTTGATACTCCTGCCTGCTTTGATCGATCTCCTGTGTACCGACTCCTGACTGCCCGCTGACCTGCTCTCTACGCCCGACGTCCTGACTACCGCTGCTGCACCTGACTGCCTGCCTGATCCCTGACCTTGGAATAATAAACGTTTTTCCCGATTTACCTCAGCGTCTCCCGACTCCTGCATTTGGGTCCTACCTTCGTATTGATGGGTCGTGACAATGTGACATTTTAGCAGTCATTAACGGAATTAGGGACAGTGGGAAAAATCTGTGCAAATTTTGGCAATATCTGGTCAAAGGTTGCACCTACCACTCAACAGAAGTTAACAACAATCTGTGGCAAGATTTCAAACAATGATCATTTTACAATGGCTATTTGGAATTGATGCAATAATCTCCAAAAATAATCATCGAAGGATCAATTGCTTGAGAAGGGTTTTAGAAAATTTTTTACTTACATTATTAAAGGTCTAGTGTTATCCCTATAAACATTCTAAAATAGATATTGAAATGAAAAATACATATAAGACTATTCACTTCAATGTCTATACGGAAAAATAAATGTGAACGAAGAGCGCGTCATCCATGTACAAAGTTGCGGAAGTGTCATTTGAACACGCCCCTTCTGACACGGAAGCTCTTTTCGAAGAAGAGAACATAACACAACCGGATGAAGTTACCGGGGCAATATTACCCTATTGTTTCGAGCCATATTTAGATGACATGCGATCACAGCCAAACCACCTCCCCGCACTTTCCACCTCGGCGCAGCGGTGATAAGCGCCCACTTCCAGAGCGGACATGAGCCACCAGGCGACGAGCCACCCTGGTCGACAAGGCCGGCAGCGATCCACAAGGCCTGCGGAGGACGTCCTTCAGCGGCTGCTGCACAGAAGCTTTCTGATGCACACATCAAAATATTTAGCATCACTGATTTCATCCACAACTATTGTTTTTTTTGTTCGATGCTGTATACACACCTACCTGTTATTTGGAACCCACGAAGCTATCATCCATTGCACCCGTGCAATCCATTTTTGACAACAAACTGGGTCTCTTGCAAACTTATGAAGGGTAAATCCATCCTCTCGAGTGTTCAAGCAAAGTCCAGCAATGCAATGAGCGGCATTTTGGCTAACACGAAGGAACAACGAGCTACCTTCCTGGAGGTAAAACTAATAGAAACGAACGAGTCCACTTGAGAGCGGTCCTGCCTTGTCACTTCCTGCTTCTTCTCGAAAACAAATCCTTCGAGAGGATTTTCATGGCGGGAGTTACAAAAAGCTGTATACGTCAAAATCATGTTTTGTGGTAAAAAAAAAAAAAAAAAATGCATGGTTTAATGTTGGCTGCCGTTTTTTCTTTAATAACATACTAAAAATCATGTATTTCATGACAGTGACCCTTTAAGTGTCGGTCCTATTTTCGTTCGGACGACGTGGACAAAATGTCAACAACGGTCGACAATTATTATACAGCAGGCGTGCCCAGACTTTTTTTTACCCCAAGATCTACTTTTCAAGCAGCCAGCCTCTCGTGAGCTACTGACGACGAGGAGCCTCCTATATTTAATATACAGAATTAGCTTTTTGTGCACTGTATTATCTGAGATTTCATCCTCAACCAGGTTTTGCAAAGGTGGAATTTTACAATTACACACAATCTCATCCTGCGCTTTCTACAATGGCTTTGGACCAGACCTATCCCACTCAGAAAAGAGAAAATCTCGTCCAGTTTAACCACATTTTCTTCGATTATTCACATACTCCGATAGCAATTGCATCTTAAAACAACATTTGTTCTTTAACTTTCTCCATTAATATCGAAAGTAAACATAAGCAGCATCTCATGCTCGTCTTTGCTCTGCATCATCCAAACTGTCTTGCTTACTAAAACAGTGGTGGTGGACGGTGTCATTATAAAACACATTGATGGGCTGCGTAAGTACTGTCACATTTGTAATTATGAGTGTAGAGTGGGGGTGGGGGTGTAAGGCGCATTGTGCATCCCTGCTATACAGCAACATTTGAGGTTTTTGTGAACATGGAGGGGCCAGTAGAAAATGTGAATTGTTTTAAGAAAATAATGAAAATGTTGATGTTGTGGGCGGACTACAGATAGTTACTGGCGCTTGTCACATGACTTGGGCACTGGCATAGACCGCTGGTGTCAAAATTACGCACAGGTCGGTCTAAATAACATTATTATGGTTTACTAACACTAAGTTCTGTCGAGACATTGCGTTAATTGCGTACAAACAAATAAATAAACATATTTGGTCAAATGATTGAATTGGAAGTTAAAAATGGCAAGTGACGGAACATGTCAATTTTCAAGCTTCAAGTTGAGGCTCTAACTGTGAAGGCTCTCATACCAAGTAAGGAAACTGATAGAGAAAAATTATTAAATTTTGATATACCCTGAATTCATTCACTTATACCTGTGAATATTCAGGCCCTTCATTTCCCATGTTGTATTTTTACTCAATGTTACACACATCTATAGTTGCCCTGAGTAAATGCTTTACTCGATACAGCACTGTGCTGTGCATTAACAAATTAGACATAAATTGGTTTGTGAACTTACTCCAACCTTAGTATTTATGCGAAAAATTCCCAAGGTCTTCCTTACAATACATACAATAAAAGGATTTCCATGTTCATATCTAGAGTGAGTGTGACCAGAAACCACTTGTCAAATAATGGTAAAATAAAGTAAACTGTCTATGTTTTTATCCTTTGAACACCTGCATGTTCACTGGTATCTGTCAAATAAATTTTCATTAACATTTTTCAACAAAATGATTGAAGTTGTTTCATTTTTCTTATGTCACAAATTGTGTACCACTTCAGTGGAATGACCCTTACAGTATAACTGCGGTGTACATTATTGTATTTTTGTGACCCTGCTGACAACATTATTTACTTTTACATTGAATGTTTTAATATTGGCCATTAATAACTTGTGTAAATATGATTTTATGTCACGTATTCACTGTATTTTAACCTGGCTTCTTTCTATTCACCACATGTATATGATTTTAATGCACAAGCTGTGAGTTGCACTTGTGTATCTGCTCCAATAAAAAAGCACAGCAGACTGGAAAAAGATTTACTATATTATTACTACACACGCACATTCTGAAGACACACACGTGCACACACGCAGTTACACATGGGAAAAAGTTGCAGAGGCCCGTTGCCCCCTCCAAGGACAGATGAGCAAGAGGTAAAAAGCAGAGTCATCACAGTTAAACGTGAATGTGTGTGTGTGTGTGTGTGTGTGTGTGTGGTGTGTGTGTGTGTGTGTGTGTGTGTGTGTGCAAGCGTGCAAGGAGAGGTCGGTAGACGGTCTGCAGGGACACAAAATGGTTTGGTTTTATAAAAATGGATGAGGATGTGAGTAGAGTAGAACATCCTGTCCCAAAGACCATCCTCCTCCTCCACACACACACACGCACACACAAGCGCTCCGGACCGCCACAGCACGGGAATGTTAGTGTTGTTGTTGGCGAGCGCAATGGCTGACAGATGAGTGAATCCAGGCAAGAAGATGCCTTCCAAACAACTATACGCTTTAGCCCCTTTTAATTCCTTATTTCTGTGAACAGTTGAAGCCCGGTGACGTTTCTTATCCACGCTATGCAAATGTTTCCTTTGAAGTGAAACCTTCCTAAATGGAGTCTCAACAGTGAGTGAGACACATAAATTTTGACATCAAGCATTCAATTTAATTTGAAACTTTGGCAGGATGCAAACTCCAGAGCCCCTCCTATGTATTTTTAAAACAGTTGAGGGCACTCAATTTAATAATTTGAAATTTAAGTATGGAACCCCAGATTTGTCTTTTTTAATCAAGTTTTTAAAATTATAGATATGATATGTCACATTTTCATGAACCTCCTGTGCTTGCGTGGATGTTCTGAGTATTTTCGCATCTTCTCATGTTAAGTTCTTGGAAGACTCTGAAATCCGTAGGTGTGAATGGGAATGCGGGTAGTTTTTCGTCTTTTACCTTTATGGGATTGGCTGGCGGGCCAGAAAGTTTACGACATCATCATTTAGATAAGCTGCAGCTCAACTGTGACTCAATTGTGAACTAGTGCTGCAGAAAATCCATAAATGCAATATTATGATCTTCAACTGCAGGGAATTTGATGATTCAAAGCAATGGACTAAAAAAGAAAATGCAAGCTGGGGCTCACTCGTCTTATTCTCAAATCATAGGTTCTTGAATTTTGTGTGTGAATTTTGCATTTGGCTTTTGGAAAGATACAGTACTGTATAATAAAAAAATGCTGCTCACTTTGTGGTTCATTAGTTGAGATTTTTTGACTTTGTTTAGTATAATAATTTGAAGCTCTTCACCCAGTGGTTTCTCACTTGCAGTAGCCATTCAGAGGCTTTTTTTGTTTCATACGCATGCACAAAAAGATTATCTCAGAAAAAAAAAGGTTTGAGCCCTGCAACTTACGTGACATCAATTTTTTTTTGTCCTTCGCTTATCATAGCTTATGGTTTGGACTTATAATTCACCTTGGTGACTTTGCTGAGGCAGCCAACCAGAATTATTGTTTCCACTGAGTAAAATTCTGTATAGCATGATAAAAATGTCAGAGAAAAATGGACTGGGGTATTGGCTGAGGGGAACACGGTGTCCCATTCATTTACTTGTGTAAAATTCACCCTTGATTGGCCATGATTGCCTTCGCTGCGGCAAATCAATGTAACACGTGTGTTAATGTGGTCTCGCAAATCCCCTCCCTTAACCACCTCTTCTTTTTGCATCTAAAATTACATGAGGTTCTATGTAATGGGACCTGGAGAGTAACTGCACAGTTGGTCCAGTGATTGCCCTGGCAGTGGTACCAAAAAAATTCCAAAGAATGTTGAACCAAAGTAGCAGGTTGTGGATTTTGTACCTGGCCCTTCAGGTGCGACTTAACTAACATAGACCAACTCTTTGTCTCAGCCCTATCATGTCAATATCATTAGAAACCTTCAATACAATACAGCAATGTAATATAATAGCACAACTTCACCGTGCATATCATCTGGAGTGGGTCAGATTACATTTTAATTTGATACGATGACAAAAACATAAAAAAGGTGATAAAATACATCAATAGTGTGTGCTGAAATTGTTTAGGAAAACAGGAAAGGTCTTGTAAGCCTTCTGTTCACTTCAAGGTGTAGTTGAGAGGACCTGTATTTTATATGTCTATCATAGAAACGTAGCTAAAATTTCATTAAAAATTCTCAACACAACAGAAATGAAATAAATTAGCATCAGTCAGTCTCAAGATTTTGTTAGAAATGCCGCTTGGATTCGGCAAGTTCCGTAACTCCCCAGAATGTGACGTCACATCAAGACAACATTTAGCCAGAGAGTCAGAAAGCTGGCAAAGATGGTGAGCAAGTGTGTTGTATACGGCTGTTCTGCGTCAAACGCTGACAGGGTGACCTTACATGAATGGCTGAAAGATGAACAGATGGGCAAGATATGAACCAGGTTTGTGAAGACAAAGCGGGCGCATTGTACTTTCTTACTTAAAAGTGGACAGTAATATGTTCCAAGCATTTCACAGAGGACTGCTTTGAAAACCCGCTTTGAAACACTTGGCTTAGTCAGTACAATGCAGATACAGATATATATGTCAGCTAATATCCGTATCCATGTGATGTTTAGGAGGTGACGAAACTTGGACACGGTATAAAGTTTGTGTACTGTTGATGCTGAGGTCTTCCTGAAATTTGACTATGGTAGTGTGTGCTCTCAAGTGTTATGTACATTATTTAAAATACGGGCTAAATGAACGATACCAAAGGTTTCAATTTTTGTTTTACGCCAAATCAGTCACTAGTACAACAAAAACAGCAGACAACTCACTGTTGTGTGCAAGCAGCATCAGACATTTAAACGTGTTTGAATTGGATTATTTCATCAACAAGGTGTACGTAGATGTTTTGAGGCACCTACCAGTCTGTGTTTTGGGTGCAAAGTTCCACGTCAACTTTGTCAGGTCTCGCCAAATCCTGCCCTTGTGTTGCATTCGTCAACTCAGGTTCGAACAGATACGGTTTAATTACACCTGCATAGGATGTTTTTCGAACATGGGAAGAATTTGAAAATTCCTCCTCTTCAGTTCCTGCCTCTTCCACAGCATTCCATAAAAACTTCTTCATCACTGCTGTCTATCTCCTCGAGATCCCACTCGCAGCGTATGCTTGTCTGTGTAGGAAGCCACTGTGTTTACTGGGGCTTCAACAGAGCCTCAGTTTCAAACAGACATCGGAGGCATTCGGATTTCAAAGAAAATGTGCACTTGGCACAATTTTTTTTTATTTGCATATACATCACCACCACAATGGTTTTGAAATGCAACTGTCAAGTTGTAGACTGGGCTTTAATTTAAGAAGTTCCATATTTATTCATAATTTACCCTTCAAGAATGAGTGTTAAAGTGCAGTATCTCTTATTAGATCCCAGTTACAGGAGAGAGGGAATACTGCAGCATCTTTACACCTCTGTGTCCAGAAGCACAAAAAAGGAAGCAGTTTCCAGGAACTGTTCGCCTTCATCGTAAACAACTCGTGCGCAACGTCCCAATCCACAAAGGTCTTCCTGGCATCTTACTCTTCATGTCAATACCACAACCGCTTGTGTCTCCTCATATTTGAGTCGTATTTGTGTCAGCCGCTGTACACTTGGAGATGAACAGAGGAGCAAATGGAGGATGGGCTCAGTGGGTCAAGAGGCTGTGAAGTGCTGCCTCTCAGCAAATGTTCTCTTATTGGTCTCGGTGGCAGCGTGCCCACCAAACAATAAAGCCACAATCTCCCTTTCGCACGGCATGAATTTTCTCCCATTGATTTCCACTCCTTTCTACTCCCCATTTATAAATAAATGATTACCTCATTCATCATATCCTCGTAAATGGATGAACCCAAAGCTTACCGTGAGGTTGTTGTTGTTAATCATTGTTGTTTAATTGTTCGGCTCCGTTGTATACACTAATTGGGTGTTTCACATGGAAGCCACGGAAAAGAAAGAGCGTGCTGCTTTGAATCGCAGCCGTTCAAACAATTCACCATTTGAAAGCCAAAGTCAATGATTCGTGGATGTCCAAGTATCAAAACAATTTCATTGAAAAAAAATTGTTTGGAACAACATACTAAGATTTTAAATATTAAACTTAAGAGCAGCTCGGTAGTGTTTTGAATGGGTTTTCTTGGGTGCGCCACCTTCCTCCCGCATGACAAAAACATGGACATTTGCGGTCACTCTAAACTGTATTAAATTGTTCATTGTGTGCATGTAAGTGTGACAGGTACCATGTGATAGGCTTGGTGACCAGCCCAGGGTGTACTTCGCCTGTCGCCAAAGTAACCTAAGATAGACTCCAACTTAATTATAGAATGAAAATGACAGAATATTGATGGATTGATCACAATCATGTCTGGGAAACAACGACAATTGAACCTCCTAATCCTTTCATTGATTCTGGCTACTAGAGATAATTGCAGGAAAAGGTCTGCATACTCTCCTGGAAAATTGACCGAGCACAGTGTCCTAGAGTGCACGGTATTGTTCCGGAACATGAAAACCACTTTTGTACACAAACTGAGTATAGCTGTTATTTAATGCTTTTAATTAGCTCAGTGTGATTGTGAGTCGTACAGACTCTAATCCTTTTTAATAAATGCTCCAGAGCAGGGGTGTCCACCCCTTGGGGAGGTGAAAAAAAAATAAATGAGGAAAAATAGAAGTAGTAGTGGTCATGAGTTTATTTTATTATTTTTGTTTAAAATAACAATAATATTATTTTAAACAAAAATAATAAAATTCAGAGCAGCTTTAGTGTCTGCTGCCTTACCACCCACTCAACATGTGGTCAGATGAAACATAAAACATGACATAAAACCCACACAGAACACCCATGTCATAAGATACAGTATTTCCTCTGCCAGCATTTTTGAACCTAAGCAGACTCCTTGTGTTTCTTTGGTCTTTCTTCTTATGAATGGCCTCATCCTCTGGCGCAGAGGCTTCATGCAGCCTAGACTTTTCAGATCTTGGAATGAGATCCCAACAGTGGATTTCTTAACCACGTAAGAAGAGTTAATAGTGTGAAAAATATTGCAGTGGGGTAACGACTCTCTCGGTCCCTATATCTGTCTGAAAAGTCTTTATGCCCTAACATTTAGACTGAGGAGACCCAGGCTGTGGTGGCTCAACTCTGTAAATCACCAACATGTACTGATGCACTCCACAGCACATGCTCCCATCATGACCAGAGGATCCTTATAATCTCTTTTATTCGAGCCCCTAGGAATCGCTCTTCACATCACATCTGCAACCATGCCAAAGTCATGCTTTTTATATCAGGTGCCCTCCAATCTGCTTCTTTTGGTCCATTTTAAATATTTTCCTTTGCTATGTTTGATTTCTGCATCAGTAACATTAGATGAGGTTTGACTACAAGCTTTGTGAGATTTCTTTAAAAATACATACATACATACATGGTTTGATATAAGTGGACCAACAAGTGCAAAAAGTACAGGGTGCAATGTAAATCAAGACAGACTCGCACTGAAAGATCGGAACAGATGGAAGCCTCAGCATTGGTCAATGTGTTTGCATATATTTTCACACACACACATAACCACCCACGCACGCACACGCACACACACACACACACACACATCCTGTCTGTCCATTACAGAAGTCCACAAACACTAATTACTGCACCACAGGAGTAAATGGATTTTTTTTCACAGAGAGAATGCCTGTGTACTGGAGGCTGAGGTAGAATATTCGGACCAGTGGGATTTTTTCATTTACATCATGTATATACTGTGGGGGTGATATATATATATATATATATATATATATATATATATATATATATATATATATATACACACACACACACACACACACACGCACACACGAGTTTGCTGTGGTTGTTGTTAATCATTGTTTAATTGTTC
The DNA here is from genome assembly GCF_019802595.1 of Syngnathoides biaculeatus. Taxonomy (NCBI): domain Eukaryota; kingdom Metazoa; phylum Chordata; class Actinopteri; order Syngnathiformes; family Syngnathidae; genus Syngnathoides; species Syngnathoides biaculeatus. The sequence goes on along the minus strand of NC_084653.1, from coordinate 10,438,312 downwards.
GGCTGTGTTGCATACACTAATTGGATGTTTCACATGGAAGCCACAGAAAAGAGAGAGCGTGTTGCTTTGGATGTATGTATGTATATATATATAAAACCCACGCACGCACAGGGAGAACATGCAAACTCCACACAGGCAGGGCCAGGATTTGAACCGGTTCTCAGAATTGTGAGGCAGACGCTCTTACCAGTCGTCCACAAAATATTCATTAAAACCAAATAAATAATAAAGAAACACACTCAAGTGCTGAGCAGCCAGAGACAATTGCTCCGGGAAAAATAGCATTTTAAAATGGCAAAAGGATATTTGTTTGTCATTCTTCTAAACAGGTTCAAACAGGTTTGAAATGGCGTCTGCCACAGAACTTGCTCAGGATCTGGATGATCACATGCAAACACATGTTGATGATGTTTAAGAATGAGAAAACAGATCCTAAAACGACTGTCCCAGTTGTGTGCCTTGTTCAGTGACAAAAGTATTGCTCTGTTGCCAATATTACTGCTGGTCTGTGTGCGTCTTGGCCTTTTTGGGGCAGTGTGGTGCACATATTCAGATTATTCTTCATCAGATAGATGACCAGAAGAAGAATTTGAACTGCATTAAATATAACTCAGCAACAGTAGGAATCATATATGCCTGTGAGCATTCTTATATTATCTGCCCGTGTATGATCCTGCAGTGTTTGTATGTCAATGTTCATTATTTGGATTTAATTAAGTAATCTACCACAATTTTGGCGATTATCCTGTTGGGCTGTCAATAGGATTTATCACTGAGTTTTAGCATTAAAATGGTGACGTTTCTAAAACTGTGTTGAATTAAAATATACAGTGTTCCCCCATTATTCGCAGGGGTGTAAAGTGCGTAATCCCCGCGAATAACGATAATCTGCAAATAATTTGATGCAGTATTAAAATATCTATATATGATATGTGGTGGCAGGGTGGAGCAGCTGTAGAGCATTGTTCTCACAGTTCTGAGGACTTGGGATCATATTCAAGCCCCACATGTGTGGAGTTTGCATGTTCTCCCCTTGCCTGCATGGGTTTTCTCCAGGTACTCCTGCATTCCAAAACATGCAACATTAATTGGACATTCTAAATTGCCCGTAGGTGTGATTGGGAGTTTGACTGTTGTCTGTCTCCCTGTGCCCTGCGATTGGCTGGCAACCAGTTCAGGGTGAACCTCGCCTCCTGCCCGTTGACAGCTGGGTTAGGCTCCAGCACTCACACGACCCTTGTGAGGATAAGCGGCTCAGAAAATGGATGGGTGAATCAATATTGTACAACGATGACACTCTTGAGGAGAAGCAGAATGAAAAATGAATGAATGAACGAATATTGTACCTCCATTTTGCAACAGCTGTAATGGATGATAGCAGAAGTCGTGACTGTATTTTCACCGCTGTTGTCTTTTTTTCCCCTAACATTGCATCACCACTGATCTCAGGGAGTCTGCTGGGAAAGCCTCTGGCTGTTTGCTTCTAAGTGACATCGGAAGAGAATCAGTCTGTATGACATCTCAATTCTCTGTGTGACAATTATTGCTTTCAGATATTGTAGTTATCTTTCAAGCATAACATTCGTACATTGGCTCATTGCTGCCCACTTGGATCGCCTCTACCATGAAGCCCATTTCATGTCGAATTAGGACTGTACCAATACCACTTTTTTTTGGACCAACTACAAGTTTTTACATTTGAATACTCGCTGATACAAAGTACTGAATCTCGATCATGCCTGTACTAGAGAGGAAAAGAGGTACAGAAAATGGAATGGATATTTTATTAACAGTCTTTCACTGACATAAATGTAGTCTGTAATAGTTAGAAAATAAAAAATATGATCTGGACAAGTGAAGTGAAACTTTATCACATTATGGTTGACTTCTTTTTACTTGATGTGGGCCCGTCAGCATGGCTCCTCCAGCCGCAGCTTCATAAGAGGAGCGCTGCCGGTTCAGCCAGAGTCAAGTAGCTCCGAGTAGAGTTTGAGAAACTCGATGCTTGACAGACGTCCCACCGCCGCACCCCCACTGCAAAATGGATGATGAACTCTGCGTGGGTGTTGACCAAGGCAGCCGCCCTGCAGATGGCGGTGAGGGGTCGTCCACTTGGCACTGAGTTTGTTGAGCTCTACTTTGCGTCACCCAACTGACTCCAGGTTGGCTTGTGTTGTCACCTGGGTTTACCTTAAAGAATTTTCACAAAAGTGACAACACGGCTCCTACTCCACTCGCCCGGAAAGTATACAGTATGTCAAGCTAGTGAAGTGGTATTGGAGCTTTTTTGCAAGTCCAAGTACAAGTACAGTTGTACACTGTCTGGTATTTGTTTATCCCTGTTTAATGTCACCAATATAGTTATATGAATTAGATTAACTGCTTTGGAATTCTTTTTTATATGTTTTGATGGAATGAAGCATACAATTTTGGCTCTTTTGCAAGTATAACAACTCTTGAAAATTCAAACAGAGCAATGGAATCAAAGCAACATTAGCAAAATTCAGTTGAAAGTAATTTGTTCCAGTCTTCACACAAAGGAGCACTTGCGCCTCCTTTAATGGAAAAACGTAATGAAACAACAGTTCACTGGAAATTGGAACCTCAGGGTTTGTTAGGTGTTATTTGGAATATTTTCTACTCTGACACTAATGCAAGGCAGTATTCCTTTCTTCTCCTAAGAAGGCACGTTATGCTGTTCTGTTCTAGTGTTTCGTAAGATAAATGGCGTGCAATAACATTTGTCCATGGAAAGCAACAAGTTAAGAGCACAATTTTTTAAATATCCTTGATTATAAACTAGGGGTGAGCATTTGAATTTCGTACTTGATTCAATTATAGGTTTTTAAGTATACTGCATATTTTTCAAGATGATAGTAATGGTTCTCTGTGAATGTTCTGAACTCCTGTGCTATTGAGTCGATATTCAGTATTTCATTTTTCAAGGACCAGCGGTCCCTAAACTTTTGCACACCTCGATTTGGTTTTAAGCAAGGACATAATTTGAGGCAGTGGCATAGAAATAAAAAAAAAAGGAATTATTGAACTCACCATGATGAGGAATGTAAAGAATTATAATTAGTGGTAGCTCTGTGCTTGGTTCTCTTTTACGAGCTGGTCCAATATTGGGGTAGTCTTTTTTTTTTTTAAATCTTAAAAGAAAAGAACTCCAATGCCTTGTATTTTTGTAGCAGGCGCTTGAACCCACGTGCAGAGGCAGTGTTCATGGCTTCATAACCCTAACTCAAAAGACTGTCACAAAATATTATGCAAAGCGGGATTCCGTTGGCGTCAACTAACATTGAATCTTAAGTAGGACTGCTCATATTGTCTCTTAAATGCAACATTCCTTTTCTTGTAAGGTCCAACCTTTTGTTTGGTTCATTATTTGGCATGTTTTTTTTTTATTAAACTTTTCAACGTTTCCTGTACATTTTCACTTAGATTTTCCTCTATCATCTTTTTAAAAGAAAATTTCTTTCGGCCTTTGATGAGGTAATAATCTTGGCAGTTGTCTTGGGCCACTAATTCGATGACACTGACTCAACGGCACATTTGCTGGTCGCAGCTAAGTAGTCCACACCACTTCAGATCAAGCGTTACAACAATCAACTCCACACATTAGACTGTATTCTTCAGTTAATCGAGCATGAAGCTCATACCGATTTTAAACAGCTGTTGAGAAGATGACTGGACAACTAAGAATAAGAATGTCTTACAATCTGTTTCAGAATATCCCAGCGCTGCCTTGTGGGAAAGCTCTCTACTCATACGAGGGCAAGGAGCCAGGTGATCTACAGTTCTCCAAGGGTGACATCATCATCCTGCGACGTAAGGTGGATGACAACTGGTACCATGGAGAGTTGAACGGTTGCCACGGGTTCTTGCCCGCAAGTTACATCCAGTTGTTGCGCCCCCTGAGCCAGACTCCGCCACAGGGCAAAGCGCTGTACGACTTTGAGGTCAAAAACAAAGACCAAGATAAAGACTGCCTGGCGTTCAGCAAGGTGACGCACATGAACACACTTGGGCACATTCATAAACTGTAAAGTTTGCTGTGTATGGGATCTCTCTGGTGTCTGCAAATAGGAATGGTGCTGTCTTACTTTTCATTAGGGAAACAGGAGGCTGATAATGTAGTGAATTTGGATCCTGACTTTTTAAGAGGTTTATTTGTGTTCAAAAGTAGAGTGGACTCTTCTTTTAGCTTTATTTGTTATGCAAGCTTGCAACTTCATATGGTATATGGTCAACCTAGTGTACTTTGGTATTCAGCAAAATATGACTAAGCACTTCCTCCTGGTTCAGTTCAATGCTGAAGGAGACTGGATCAACACAACAGTTGGAACTTTCAACTGATACAGTGTTTTTTTTTTAAACACAATTTTATTTTAATTTTATTTGATCTTACAGAGCCAGCCAAAGATACAATATTTGATGTTGAGACTTTTTGTGTCAGAAATATCATATGTTTGAATAGATAAATGATGTACATGTACAGTATTTAAATTTTCGCGTAGGCACCAGCTAAAAACAAAACTGTTCTAACAGTCACAAAATCAAACCTTAGTTGGTTGTTATGGCCTCATCACACCATGACGTTCTGGTCAGCGTTCTATAGCGTTTTAGGAAACGTTGGTAGTCGCCCATAGTTGCTGATTAGCTCCAGAAGAGCATTGTTTGAACGCTAGTGAATGTCAATGATCGCTGGGAATTGGCGGAGAACGCCGGTCCAGAAAAAAAGTTTTGAACATGCACAAAAGTTCTCACCGAGACCAGCGTTCATGAACGGTTAATTTGAAACGCTGCAGATCGTTCGAGAATGTCCGTGGAACGTTTTACTAAGGTTCGCCGAGCGTTGCACGCGTTTGGCTATTGTTAGTCAGTCGTAACTCTAGCTTTACTTGGTTGTTACGTAATCGTTTGCTTTGCAGTGAAGGACTCACTGGTCACCTGTCAACGACCACTGAACAATCCCGTAGCGCACACAGCGTGTAACTAAAGTGAAACGAACGTCGTTTGGCATCAATTGAGCGTCATTCGAGCGTTTCCCGAACTTCCATGCATATGGGCATATAAACCGATGCTTTGCACACGGTAATGGTTTTTAGGGGTATCTTATGTGGTCGCTGTTACACACTTTTTGTGCGTTAGACACGCTTTTCGTGCGTTAGACACACGTTAAGTCATGCATTAGACACGCGTTAATCACACGCCAGATCTGTCATCCGCGTTTGAGAACGCTGAAAAATAGAACGATTGAAATGTTCAGAGGACGTTGACCAGAACGTCATGGTGTGATGGAGCCTTTAGCTTAGTGTTTATAGGTCACATGACGTTCCTCATAGAATACCCTATGTTCCCTAAAGTACCCTAACCCTTGTATGGGCTATCAAATCAATGTTATCCATTGAAATAAATGGGAATGGCGTTAATCTGCTTCAGCCCCCTAAAAAAGTAAAACTATTTTTGGGGTAATGTGTTTTTGTAAATTCTGAACATGAAAATGTGATAAAAGAGAATAAAAAGGTTTAAAGAAGTCTGCATGCACACATACACAGACAAGTGTACGGTGTACCTTTAAGGGGTCATGCCCTAGTCAGCGACATCACAAGCTTTGATCCCAGTTCCAATTGGTCAACCTTTGCAGTCATGTCAGCTCCAATGCTCCTTGCAATTTTTTTCAATTAATCTTTGGTGCAGGCAGCGTGGAATCGATTCCCGCTCTGTAATGTTGTCACTATCTGCCCAGCGACTGGCTGGCGACCAGTTCGGGTGTAGTCTGCCTTCGCCTGAAGTTAGCTGGAATGGGACAGGCTCCAGCTCTCTCCCCGGATGAATGCTGAGGGGTTGCGTCAGGAAGGGCATCCGGCTTAAAATCTGTGCCAAACAAATATGAGCGTTCATCTGAGATGACACGCTGTGGCAACACCTAACGGAATATGTCAAAATAAATACATACATTTTGTGTTTGACAGTCGTCCCATTCAAAGAACGTCTGAAAGTACATCGTTACTAGGGCTGTCTTTTTTTAAACATGGCTAAAGTGGCTCATAAATCAAATTTTGTGTTGTAACACAAACAAGTGATGTCTCAAAACTCGAGAATCTTGTAAGTTGGGCTATTCATGAGTCAAGGTACTAAAATACTAGGAACACTTTAATCCGTACGAATCCCCAAAGAAATCTTTCAAGAAAAGTGACGTGAATAATCAAGGCCGCGTTTCAGCTGGGATTCCATCTGTCGTGTTCTCTTCCTGACAATGATCTCGGCGGTGGGTCAGTTCTTCTGAAGTACACATTAAAGAAACACGAGACGGCTTCTTCAACAAGACACTTTCGTCCCGAATTACAGAGAGCTTTGTTCGGGCCACTTTGATACTCACCGATACTGCGTGTCTCATCTCTTTTGGATATAAGGACATTGTCATCTGCGTGATCAAAACAAAGTTGGTAATTAACATTGTGGGTTTGAACTGAGATAACAGCTTGCCTCTTACAGACGCATGATTCTAGAACTTCAGAATACCTTGAGAATGCTAAAAGAAAATGATCGTCCCAGTAGACTGCCGTAGTTTTACAGTTGGCATTCTGAAACTAATCCAAATTTCTACTGAATAAATAAATTGGCCTTTTTTTTTTTTTTTAAGAACGCGTTGCACTGAATGACTGCAGCTTTGGCCATCATTGAGCAACTCAGAGAGTGAATCTCACAACAGCTGAACCATAACAAATTCGTTTGGAATAGTACCAATACCAGTGTGTGCATGCAGGACTGGTGTTCAAATCACACCGGAAACCATCGGAAAATCACAAAATAGTTGAGGGAACAGCTGTTTTTTATCCGGCACATCTACGACTTTGTGTATGAACTCTTAACTCGTCCAACTTTAGAATGTTCTACTTTGATTCCATGTTGTCACTCAAACTGAAATCTCTAGGGAGGAAATATAATTACCAAAAGCTTTCCATTGAATATGAGAAAAGAAATTCCAAGACCTTCAAGGCTTTTTTTTTTCATTACACTTCCCACCAAAGTTTCCTCTTACAAATGAATTAAAATCTGATTTCACCAAATTATACTCTCTAGGTTCCTCTGAAAAGCTTGAGAGGAAACGATGTGAGCAAAATGAGAGAGCACCCTCCCCGACAAGCATGTTCCCAGGCTCGGTTTGATGTAAACAGTCATTTCTACACTGTGTTCTGTTTTGTCCCTCAAAGCTTATCATTTTGTTACTGCTATTACACGGGCTTGTTTGTAAAAAGGCTTCTGACCTCACCATTTTGAAAGAGGGATTACATTATACTGCACATCTCACAGCAGGTGCCGGCAAGTTGTCATTAAAGGAATATTTTTATTTTTTTTTGACTGGACTTTTACTGAACACTCTTGTAACAGCATCTTCATGGCGACACATTATTAAAATGATTTTAAGAATAAGTGTATCAACACGTAGATGATAAAAGATGACACTGTGCTGTATATGCACTCCCCTGCCGTGTGCCAAATGTGTTGTCATGCAAAACCAGTGTGTGTGTGATTGTTTTCTCAGTGGGAAAGGTAATTACTCACTATGACTAATACAAAGTCATTTAGCAGAATTATATTATCACCGCCGGCCCTAATGGTCTCGCCGAGACCCTTATATTCACACGACAGGAGAAAAACACACAAGAGAGCATGTGTTGATCTGTAGTGAAAGGAGAGATCATGCCCTCAACTCATCTTCTTCCGTGTTTTACGGGATATTCCCGAGACAGTTTTATCAGAGGTGGATAATACAGTCGACAGATAAGCAGGAGTAAATAGACGGCGCACTATTGGACTGTTGAAAATGTACACCAACCTCCCTGGCTCGGTATTGTTATTTGTCACATGCATTCAAGCACTGAGTAGCTTGGACTTGCACCAAGTCGACAAAAAGTGCTCCGTCTGGTATGGTCATGGTTGAGTAACATTCCTTCATGCGCACCCCAAAATACAGCTTTGTCTTCGGGCGGTTAGCCTCATGTTTCCAAAAATATCATTTTCAACCAAACTCAAAGTGTACCATGAGCTAGCTATACACGGCTGCAGTCTATAGCATGTGCTCAAAAAAGAACAGTCATGTAAAACAAGCATGTACTTATTCGACAGAGCGAATATGAGGTGGATTTCACTGCTCATTGTCAGATGATCTAGAAACTATATAGTCAGAGACAGCACCATTGTTCTTTTGCTATAAATGTGATTTTATCGTGGGTATTTTTTTACCATTACATATAATCTTTCCAACAGTGCTAGTGCTTTTATGAATTATGTACACAGTGGTGCCTTGAGATAAGAATTTAATTCACTCTGGAAATGCGATTAATTCCAGCCTGCCAAAAAATTAACAAAAAACAAAAAAAATTATACTGTATAATATTATACTTTATAAAGCCATAATGACATAGTAGATTAGACCGTAAGGAATTTTCACTTTTTTTTCCCCCCACATTGTTTTGCTTCAGTTTAATGGACCCCTTGCGGCCCCTTCTGGTGTGCAGGCCTTGGCCACATGGGGGCATTTTAATAAAGAAATTCATAAATATGTCTCAGGTCCTTATTCAAATACAGTATTATTAGTACTTCTTTGCAGAAGATGAAAAAAAAGTATATGTCCTATAAGTACTTTTATGTCATCTGGTCTACACGTGTCGCTCCACTGTTTGTGTTCCAAAATCGATCACTTAAAGGGCAAATGCTATTCATTAGCCCATCTACAGTGTTTCCCATTATGTGTGCATTAAGCCAGCAGACTTAGGGAGATTTATGTTGTTTTTTTAAGTACACAATGTCCAATTTTCTTTTTTTATGATTAGTTTGAGAGTAAATTTAAAGTGGACATGGCAACGGACAGCTTGATGCCTCTTTTTAAAACATTAATCATTATTTGCCAAAAAGAGGCCCCATAGCTCAGTGGCTAGAGCGTTGGTTTGGTAAACCAGGGGTTGTGAATTCATTTCTTACTGGGGCCTCCACTCCCCAAGAGGGGTTGCATCAGGAAGGGCATCTGGCATAAAAACTGTGCCAAACAAATATGAGCGTTCATCTGAGATGACACGCTGTGGCGACCCCGAAAGGGACAAGACGAAAGAAAGACAGACAGAAAGTAATACGTCATTATTTCCCAAAGTCCTGCTTGTTCTGTTGTGTGTTGAATTCACAGCACTTGCTATTTTGAGTTTTTGCTCACAAGTCAAATCTCAAGTTCGGCTGAACCACAGCTCGTATCGCAAAAAACATCTTTGTCTTGTTTCTTGAGGCACTCATCTTTTAAAACTGTAAAGTACACGTTTTGATCCCATTTCTATGATGCTTTGTTTTAAAAGAGCTGTAGTTTGACATGTGTGTGATTTGAATGCAAATGTAAATTCAAGTCACACTAAAATATTTGAAATTATTTAACTGTACTTCACTGTAGAGTGAAATGATGTTGACTTTGCCTTTTTGCGTTTTGTGCACGTGTGTGTGTTTCCGTCACTTCTCTTAGGATGAAGTCCTGACAGTAATCAGGAGGGTGGATGAAAACTGGGCAGAAGGCATGCTGGGAGACAAGATTGGTATCTTCCCAATTCTCTACGTGGAGGTAAACTGGGAGACATCACATGACAGCAAACATGAATCTTGTATTGGATCACATTACATATATACAGTAGGTATACTACATGTATGAGCGTATAATGGTATTCTTTAGAAAAAAAAATCAAGTAAGTAATGCATCAGTACTTCAAACTTAATAGTATATAGGCTTGTTTGTCTCGGGAAAACCGGGTCCCAGTGTAAATATTACTGGCACGGCCCACACATAGTCAAGAGTCAGATATCCATCAATCCAAGGGGTTTCCTTTTAAATGGAGATTCATCAATAATTTAGACCTCTCCATCACTCTGAAACAGTGAGTGGGGGCATGAAGACATGTCGAGGGCATGTGTGTGTGTGTGTGTGCGTGTATGTGTGGCAGCAGTGAACACCAACCAGACTAATGAATAGGACCCATCTGGACTTCAGCTGCTGTTTGTGTGGACCAAACAGAATAATCAGATGCATTTACAAATCATTTGACAGCATGGTCAATATCGTCCAGATGTAAAGATGATTACATTTTAGAACCATTAGTACCAGAAAGGGTGATATGATGGGTTAGAAGAAAGGATGTCTAGACAACGAAAGCATTATCTGTCATCAGATGACGGAGGAAAAAAAAATACTTTATCCTATTAGGCAACCTAAATAGGTCAATGCCATTTTGTATTTCCTACCTGAGATTACTTTTTAGGTGTCTAACTCTCTTGGGGAATTGGAATTTGTTGACTAGTAATCGTATTAAATGATATGGGACTTGTAAATGTGGAGGGGTTTCTAAAAGACTGGAGGATATTGGAGGCATGACAGAAGATAATGGTTAGTATTTTGTGCAGCAGGCTATAAGCACTCCTCTGTTTTGGACTTTTTGTATGCAGGGGTTTGCTAGCACCAGCTTGAGAGGAGGAGATGAAAAAAACTTGCTTCAGGGTGTGAGGACTGAAACGATTTAACCTTGCCGTTTTCCGCCTCTATAAGAGTAGAAGCTGTGGGTGGCGGTAAGAAGGTGTCACTGGTTCATTTTCCTTTATAGTATTTGCTGCGCGCTCTGGGCCTGCTCATAATCAGGACAGATTCGGCTAATGCAGAGCACAAATGAACATAAAAGAAAAGAAATGTCTGCCAATCACCAGGCCAGAATTCATGTGTTTGTCTATCTGTATCATCCATCCATTCATTTTCTGACCCGCTTATCCTCACGAAGGTCGGGGGAGTGCTGAAGCCAATTCTACATTGATAAATTGTTCTTTTTTTATGAATAAAAAAATAGAATCCAAGGTTGTTTTTTTAAATGCATGGAAATGTATGGCCCATCCTGCATTCTTTTTTCTCCCACATTATTCTAATTTTAGTTTATATACAATATATATCTATATATGGTGGTACGGTGGATCAGCTGGAAAACATTGGCCTCACAGTTCTGACGTATTGGGTTCAATCCCAGACCCGCCTGTGTAGAGTTTGCATGTTCTCCCTGTGCCTGCGTGAGGGTTTTCTCCGGCCACTCTGGTTTCCTCCCACATAACAAAAATATGCAACATTAGTTGGACACTCTAAATTGCCCCTCGGTGTGATTGTGAGTGTGCTTGTTTGTCTAAATGTACCCTGCTATTGGCTGGCAACCAATTCAGGGTGCCTCCTGCCTGATGATAGCTGAGATAGACTCCAGCACTCCCATGACACTCATGAGCATGAGTGGCTAAGAAAATGGATGGATGGATGGATGATGGATGGATGGATGGATGGATGGATGGATGGATGGATGGATGATGGATGGATGGATAGATGGATGGATGGCTAACCCCCATCTAAAAACCTTTATCGTGGATGGTTCTTTAGAGTAAATGTTGGTGGGGGAAAACAAACAGAAACACACAATAGTTTATTTTTATTTGTTACTTGTTGAACAAAGCGTATCTTCTACTTAACTTACAAGGCAGAAAATGCACATTTTTCTTCTCATTCTGTGTAGACGATAAGAATATGTACCTGTGAGAATTATTATCTGTCTACATTCGTTGCAGTTTGTGTTTAGATATCCGTTTTAAGTCGGGTCACAAGTAGGTGCCACTGTTTTTAGTTTTGGAAAGCATAACAAAAAAGTTCTCTTCAAGGATTAAATTCAGTAAATGTTTGATGCTAAGATTATTGGAGGGAGGAGTGAATGTCTCATTTTTTTGGAATCAAGAGATGTACAGTACACACACACACACACACACACACACACAAAGTGTTTGTGTATAGAGGACGTATGTGCTTTTCTGTGAACGCATCAGCCTATTCTCATTGCAGATATGAGGTCATTGGTTTGACCTATGGTATGATTTACCATCTGGGTGAAATTGAAAAAGGACTTATCTCAATGCGTCATAGTTAACATTGGCTTTTTGTTCAGCCAAGTAAAGAATTGTTTCAGGCATATCTCCTTTCCCGCTCTCTTTCCGCCACGTGCACCTTTATCGCCTTTACTGCAGTGATGACATTGCCAGGCAAGTGTGTTTCTGCATAAAGTCAGTAAAAATGACCTGACTGACTTGAAGTTCGCAGAGCGCCACTGTTCTTTGTGTCGCTGACCTTCTACGTCTGGAGAGTTTGTGTATGTCCTCTAGTCCATCCCATGAGAATTCTTGCTTCAATCCATCATGCTCATTAGCATATGATTTGGCTTGATTAGCATATTTATTAATATGGAAATCGAGGCTATATAGGTTGTTCTTTAACACAGATCCTCTTTTTCTTTCTGTCCATCTCTCTTGAAATAACTCCACTCTTCCCTCCAGGTAGTGTTTGTAAAGTCTCGAGTGAGGCCGAGCAAAGATAATTGAAGTTTGTAAGAAGCAAAAGCTGATGTTGTCTCTTACTGTTTCAGGTGATGTACTGCTGCTCCTCAGTGTGTCCTTGTGTTTAGTTAGTCTCCTGGAAATTAATTCAAGTCGATAGAATGTCCTCTAAAGCGATGCAGGTGCTTAACAAGAACCTATTTTACTTGTGAAGTCTTCATTAAATAAATTGAGTACTCCTAATGCATACGCACCTGCTTGTAATTTGAATGTTTGCTTGAACAGGCGGCACGCTGGTGCAGCTGTAGAACGTTGGCCTCACCGTTTTGAGGACTAGGGTTCAAATCCTTCCGCCCTCTGTGTGGAATTTTCTCCCCGTGCCTGTGTGGAATTTCTCCGGGGACTCTGGTTTCTTCCCAACAACATCCATTAATTGGAAACTCTAAATTGCTCCTAGGTGTGATTGTGAGTGCAGTTGTTTGTCCTTATGGCCCCTTCGATTGGCTGGCAACCAGTTCAGGGTGTATCCCGCCTAGTGCCTGATGACAGCTGGTAGGGCACCAGCACTCCCGCGACCCTTGGGAGGATAAGCGGCTAAGAAAATGAATGGATGGAAGCTTGAACAGTTTACAATGCTTTAACAAGGGGGGGAAGTACGTTTATACTGCAGCACCTCTCTGCATCTTGTTATTATCCCCCTAACTCCATCCTCAACTACCCCAGTCTTCTCCAATTGGTGAGTTCAAGGAAGTGGTTCATCCTTAAGGAAGATAAAGCAGTCTGCAATGTACATGAAAGAACACTTAAAAATATATATATATACATATAGGATGAGTTCAGCCAGATTAATATTTTCAGTACAGCCTGTTGCTGAATATGCTGTTTGTTTGAGTTGGGTTTCTGAAAGAGGTGTTTACTTCTGCTGTTGAATATTTTAAGATAAAACTTTGGAAGCAACCCACTAAGCCGTCTTATTGCAAACACTGCAAAGAACTGTAAAACAAAGTACAGTTGAACCGGGGTCAAAACAATGCAAGTGTGCCAAACTTGTCTAAAATCAACCAGTGTTAATTGTTGTGTTCAGACTTTTTTGCTTAACACCCCCTGCTGAATGCATTCCTCATTTTGAAAAATGTTGTCAGTTCTTCTTTGTGTTGAAAAAAAAAAAAGCAATTAAAAGCCAAACCCTAAACACACCCATTCATCGTTTGGTGCTTGCTGAGATTGTTCAGAATATGTTAATTCACACATGGAATCACACATGAAGCTGCCTCCACAGAAAAAGGTTTAGTGCAATTATTGAATTGTCCATCTTCAGAGTTTCCACTGTAATTAATGGCTGCTCAAAGGTTCTACTGTCATATGGCCGTACTCTTCCATCTGCGCAAGAGGAAAAAGGTGCAGTTTTCTCCGTTGTCTGGCGGCGCAGATTCTCCCATTGCCTTAAGTCTGTCATTTGCACACCTTCATGCCAGATATGCACTCCGGGTGGGTGAAGCAACCGTAAAATGTGGGCATTCCCAGTCAAGTCTGGCCTTGTCTGCATTCTACGGTCAATTTAAGAACTTTTTATTCTTATTTCCCTGACTTACATAAAGTTATCAAATTCATTTAAACTGCCACTGTCACAGTTGTCTTTTTTTTTCACTCCTTATATGCTATGACAATGATGACAATCATCACCTTGCTTGAATGTAGCATTAACAAGATAATAGATAATAATAATAATAATAACGCACTGTAGAGCAGGATCTCTCCCACCATGTGTGGCTCTACAGAGAGACTGGAAAAAAAATATGGAATTTAGAATAGATGAGTGGAGAAATGGAGTAGTAATTTAAACTCTGCCCCTAAGCTTCCAACCATTGTACCTTTCTACCGGCTCTCTTAGATGCACAATACATTAACCTTTGTCCTTATCAGCATGTCAACCAACTCCTGGGCTTTTCCTATCATAGTCCCAACATTCAAAGACCCTACAGTCAGTTGTCGGTTCTGTGCATTCCTATTTTTCTTCTTTCAAAGAATCCGCTTTCCTGCTCTTTTTTGTCTTCGACTCACAGTAGCTGAAATTCCACTGACGTCCTGCAGTTTAACAGTACCGGGGGTAGACATTGTTAACACGTGCCACAGCCAATCCAGTATGAGATTCTTTAAATTAATGCTCATATTTGTTTAGTTTGGTTAGTATTAAGCTATAGGCCCATCCTGACCCATCCCTCTGCATTCATCTGGGCTTGGGACCATCCTGCAGATTGCATTGGTTTGCACCCCCATGGAGCTACATTATTGGATTTATTTCATACAGAATTATTAAAATTGTCTGAGTAGCCGGAGCGGCCCACACATCCTGGCAACTACCAGTCCACTACAGAAAGTGTTTTAAAGATTAAAATGTAGTTTTTCTTTTTCACTGATTTGAATGACATTCACAAGTCAGAGATGAAATGTACAACATGAGACAAGTGATCTTGAACCGTCACATCAGAGAAAACGTGACATGCATGGTCTGCTCATGGCAAAATTCAGATGAAGAAGTGTGAGCTTTGAAGAAAGAAGACTTGATGAGGCTTACAGTTTTTTATGATGCCTGACCCTATGACAGTGACATCATCTGCCTAAACTAACATGAAGCCCAGTAACTGACGAGTGCTTTGTCCACGTCATTTGTATTGAACTTGTTCTCGATATCGCTGGAGAATGCTTTGGCTTCTTCAGCTGGCCGGCATTCACATCCACGTTGATAAACAACTGTCCAATCTGGCAACATGGATTGCTCACATTTGCCACTTGTGCATGTGAGAATGAATTCATTGTGTATCAGAGCTCAAATGACCAACACAAATTAAGAACTGAGAGATGGCCTCAGTCTAAGTGCTGGCAGGCACTTTGATATCTCTGCCCAGAACATCCATCCATCCACCCATTTTCTGAGCTGCTTATCCTCACAAGGGTCGCGGGAGTGCTGGAGACAATCCCAGCTGTCATTGGGTAGGAGGAAGGCTACACTCTGAACTGGTTGCCAGCCAATCGCATTGCACATGGACACAGACAACAGTGGCACTCACAATCACACCCAGGGGCAATTTAGCGTCTCTAGTTGATGCATGTTTTTGGGACGTGGGAGGATACTAAAGTACCCGGAGAAAATTCACATAGGCACGGGGAGAACATGCAAATGCCACACAGGTGGGCCGGGATTTGAACCCTGGTCGTCAGAACTGTGAGGCCAACGGTCTACAGGTGCACCACTGTGTCACTCTGCCCAGAACAATATATGTATATTGTAACTGAATTAGAAATATGCCACTCGACCACTGCATAAGAGCTCATGTCAGTACATTATTTGTCCACCACAAATTCCATAATTGTATATATATATATATATATATATATATATATATATATATATATATAAAACCCTTCTACCTTTGTACATATTATCAGAATCAGAATCAGCTTTATTGGCCAAGTGTGTAAAAACACAAGGAATTTTTCTCCGCACTCGGTGCTGCCCTGATACGACATTCAAAACAAAGAACAAGGAACAAGCAACAAGAACAAAGAACAAGAGACATTTCTGTTTGTAGTAGCTATTTATTATAAGTCGTGCAAAATGTAAAATCTTCATTTAGAACAGGTAAAGACAAGTGTGTTAACATCCCACATTGTGTTAAGCTTGTACAGAGTGCCTTTACCCGTTCGCGTTTTTCGTTATAGACCAGTGCAATGTCAGGATGGAGTTGATGTTCGTCCCCCACTTCAGGTCCTTTGAGACTGTAAATCCAAGAACTTGAAGGTCTCGACAGTTGACACAAGACAGTTGGACAGTGTCAGGGGCAACTGTGGTGAAGGATGCCTCCTGAAATCCACAGTCATCTCCACAGTCTTTAGAGTGTTCAACACCAGGTTGTGTTGACCACACCAAACCTCCAGTCTCACCACTTCCTGTCAATACGCAGAGCCGTCTTTGATGAGGCCGGTGACTGTGGTGTCATCTGCAAACTTCAGGAGTTTGACAGTCGGATGCCACGAGATGCAGTTGTTTGTGTGGAGTGAGAAGAGGTGAAGGGAGAGGACACCACCTTGGGGTGCCTTGGTGCTGATAGTGTCTGTGGATGAGGTGGATCCCCCATCAGGAAGTTCTAGATCCACCGGGAGATGACAGGGGAGACGCTGAGCTGGAGAAGTTTGGAGGAGAGGAGTTCAGGGATAATTGTGTTAAACGCAGAGTTGAAGTCCACGAACAGTATTCTCTCATAGGTATCCTCGCTGTCAAGATGTTCAAGGATGAAGTGCAGACATCATCCGGCATCATCCGCAGACCTGTTCGCTCGGTAGGCAAACTGCAGTGGGTCAAGTTGGGGACCTGTGACGCTACTAAGGTTGTCAGTATGAGGCGGTCAAAGAACTTCATGACCACAGATGTCAAGCCAACAGGCCTGCAGGTTGGTACGTCATACAATTGTAGAGACCTGTTGAAGATCTTTGTGAAGACAGGAGCAAGTTGGTCTAAAGGCAGGATGGGGACACAAGATCTGGGCCCGGCGCTTTGGTGATCTTTTGTTGTTTGAAGATCTGTCGGACATAATTCTGTTTTTTTTTGTTTTTGTTTGTTTTTTGGGCCCCTTGTCAGGACACTCTACATATGCTTAATTTAAAAAAAGTTTCACATTATTTGGTGGCACTAAACTCACCAGCATTTAAATGGTCATGTCTAATTAGGGCCTTTCCCAATCCAAAAATATCAAAAATGAAATGCCGAATATTTTGGACTTTATAGAAATTAAGCATTAGCCTTTGTATAGATGCTCACAGTAGAGAAAAATCTCAACTTTGTTTAATGCTGAATATTTTGGACTTTATAGAAATTAAGCGTTAGCCTCTGTATAGATGCTCACTGTTGAGAAAAGTCTTAACTTTGCTGAATGCAGAAAAACTGCAACCAATTATCACAAAAATTGATGTCCCATTCCCCATATGAAAACATCAAAATAAAATCCCCAATATTTTGTATTTTATGGCTTTTATACGTCCTGATTCTTGGGTGAGCTGTAAAAATTTACCACCCGCCCATCACAGCATTTTTGTGCCCCAATCTCCAGAGCAAAGTGCAGAAAGGCATGGCTGCATGTGTTTTGTGTGGAAGAACTTGATCTATGACCTCAACCCCACTCAACAGCTTTCAGATGAACTAGTACAGAGAGCCAAGTCCAATATCAGTGACCTGTAACGTCCCAAATGTTTTTCTGCACCACTGGTAAATAAATTCTCCCAGACACACCCCAGCTCGTAGAAAGTCTTTGTAGGAGAGAGTTATAACCAGGCGTTCGTTACATGGATGTAATTACGTGATGCTTTTGCCTTAGTGTTTCTGCAAAGCTTTGCTCACTGAATTTGAGGACCATGTTGTCATGACTCTATAAAAACATGCGGTTACTTTATTTTAAATTAAAGGGTTTTGTCTTTGATAACTGTGTATCTTTTTTCCTGGAAGGGATTCAAGAAAGTGGCACAATATTGTAAAACATTACGGATAAAGTATTGATTATATGTTTAACATTATCTGTAATTCTGACCTATTTTTAAGTACAGTTGTTTGCACCATTCAAATGAATCCTAGTAACTTTTAACACATTCTAGAGCAATTTGCTGAATATATGACCAGGATTTAATTAATTTGGAACTTGACTGTATACTAGAAAGAAATCTCGTGATGATGCAGACTTCGCTAACCTTTTTTTAAACTGAGAGTTTCAATGCACAGCTACCAGTTTAATAGACACTTTTGAAATTATAAATATTCTCCAGTTGTTTTGGAGTAAATAATCTCTTTATCGCCATTGTCCCCATGTTGTCTCCCCAAACGTTGCTCAACAGCAACGCTTCTCAAACTTTTTAGACCAACTGTCATTTAGTATGAGCTATTTATTAAATCAAATCAAATAAATCAAATTTATTGTCATTATATGCTGTGCATACAACAAAATGATGGGTGCTTCTCCACAAGGTGGAATAAAATAGAAGAAAAATTAAAGAACATCTTACAATACTTAGCATTCCAAGTACCACAATCTCAACCAACATTGAAATACAGTAGCATAGTAGGGCAAAGCGTTGATAAAACCCAAGTCAGTGGTTTTAATCACCCAAAATACATTGAATATATTTTACAGATAATGTCAGACACTAACACTAACAACTGTAGAGTTGCAGCAATATTTAATAATTATTTTGTGTACTACCAGAGGGGGCCCCGCCTACCATATATGGACAGTCACTGTTCTTGGTGTTCTTTGAACTATCTATATATTTTTTTAAATACTGTCATTTTGTAATTTACATCAATGTAAGTGTGATTTTTAAAAAGAATAGCTACAAAAGTTTATATGCAGCTAACGGGGAAGTAGAAGTTTTTTTTGTTAGAATAGAAACGCACAAAAAAATAGACACATCTCACTGGTGAGCTATTTTTAGAACAGGCCTGCAAGCTGCTAATGAGGCGTGTGGGGGTTCCTGGTGCCCTTGGGCACCATGTTGGTGACCCCTACCATAATTGAATGAAATGCTACACTAGAATCGTCAGTCTCACACAGCATACGTTTTGGTTTTTTTTTTTAACTAAAGTTTAAAACCTGCTGTTTCTCACTTCGAAAGTTCACCATTCAAATCTAAACTGCAGCCTCCCTCTGTGTGGTCTACCTGTGCTTGCAAGGATTTTCGACGGGTACTCAAGCTTCCTCCCACATTCCAGAAACAAATATGTTGGGTTCATTTAAGACTTTACCTGTACATTGTCCTGGGGTGCGAATGGTCACATTTTTATGTGCCTTGCTATTGGCTGGCAACAGGTCGTGGGTGTACCCCATCTCTTGCCAACAGTTAGATGCAATCAGCTCCAGCTCACCCATGACCTTATAAGAACACAGATGGAATCTTAAGAAACCCCTGAATGCAAGTTGACATTGAAGCTGAAACTAAGGTGATGAAATCTTTGGGCATACTCACACTCGGACGTTTGAACCTTGCCAGATGATGCCATGCCTGTGGCTCACAATACTCTCTTCACATGACAGCGTGTCATACAGGCGATGTCTTTCAAATGCTACAAAGTACTCACACCAACAAAATAAAAGAGTTTCAATGTCAATTAGGCTCAAGCACAACAGTTTAGGTACACACTCAAACACCAAAACCAAATATTTGTGGCCATGTCCTTCTCCCCTTCTCTTTCCCCCTCAGTTAAACGAAACGGCAAAGCAGCTGATGGAAATCGACAAGCCAACGACAACAACCAGCATGCCGGGTCCGAGCTCAGAGCCGTCTCCGTTGGCTCCATGCTCTCTCGGTCCCTCCCCCAGCACCTCGCCTTCCAATGGAAACGGCTCGGGACATCGGCGAGGCGAAGGGAAGAAAAATGCGAAAAAGAGGCACTCGTTCTCTGCTCTGTCAGTCACCCAGAGAGCGGCCCAGCTCAACAACAGACACAGTATGGAGATCTCCCACCCAGTCCTCATCAGCTCCTCTGACCCCAGGGCTGCAGCGCGCATTCAGGTTGACACACACAGTTAATGAATGGCAATCAGTCGGGACACAAGTTTATTGTACCTTCTGCCATCTAATAGAGAAACATTGTGGTGAGGCGTTGTAGAACAAATACTAATGTTAATAACGTTAAATGTTAATGTTAATAATATTGGCATTACATGGCCACCAACTTCACCGTACATACACCATTGTATCTATTTGGGGGGGGGGGGTAGTAAATGGTAATGTTAATAAGAAAAAACAACTCACAATGGCCAACTTATAAGAGTTCGTCTAGAAAGCTTTCATTGAAATGGATGCAAAATTTTGTATTTCTGGAGGATTTTTTGGCACGGTGGATCAGCTGGTAAAGCATTGGCCTCACAGTTCTGAGGACCCATGTTCGATCCCGGCCTCACCTGTGTGGCCTTTGCATGTTCTCCCCATGCCTGCGTGGGTTTTCTCCGGGCTCTCCGGTTTCCTCCCACATCCCAAAAACAGGCAACATTAATTGGACAAATTAATTGCCCCTAGTTGTGATTGTGAGTGTGGCTGTTTGTCTCTATTTGCCCTGCGATTAGCTGGCAACCTGTTCAGGGTGTCCCCCCGCCTCCTGCCCGTTGACAGCTGGGATAGGCTCCAGCACTCCCCGTGACCCTCTTGAGGATAAGTGGCAAAGAAAATGGATGGATGGATTTTTTTGGGCTAAAAACTGTGATGTCCATTGTCAATGTTTTGGCCTTTCCATTTATTTGAGTCATGTGGTGTTATCATCTTGTTTTATTTGCTAACGAAATAGTAAATGGCAAGAGGGCTGCTATCATGCATTCTGCACAGTGATGCAATTTCCATATTTACACATAGGTCTGGGAAGAGATATACTACCTGGAAAATAATACAGCCTTTTAACACCATTGATATATTTCGCAATTACAGACTGTGACAGTTCCATTTGAATAAAATATTTGGTACTTTTTTTTAATAGCTGTAGGCTCGAGTTACTTACAGTTTGCCTCTGGTCGCTTCCATACTTCTATTCAATATGTTTTTGTCTCCTCTGCACGCATTTTAAGGTGGAAAGATGTAGATTCATACAAACAGAATACAGGTGTCCCATTTTTGTTCACTACCTTCTACATGTTTTTAGGACACATCGTCTCCAGGTCCCTGTCCCTCTTCGGCAGGGGTACTGGTGCCCCCAAAAGTGGCATCCATAACCTCAGAACTGCTGGCCCATGCAAAGGTGCAGCTGCCTCTCAACATGTGAGTAAACATCAGACAGTTCTCGCTCCTGTAACCTGAATTTTATATTGCTCCTGTGTTTCCGTTTCTTTCCCAACACTGGATATGCCTGACTTCTAAGGTTCATTTTAGATGCCATTTTCTTGCAAGCGTTAAAAAAAACATTTCCTCCATTGTGCGTAGAGATATTGGCCATATTCCACTATTTCTACTAGTAACAGGTACTCCTCCACCACTGATACTGAAAAAGCCTTTAAAAACAACTTTAAAAGACGGGCTGTGAAAGACAAAAAATACAATAACCACTATGACCTTGGCTGTAAAAAGCACTGTTTAAAAATAAAGTGTACGGCTATGAATCAAAGGCATAAAAAAATGCATTTTCTTTTTTAAGCATTCATTCATTCATACATGATCCATTTTTTTAATACATTAGGTTAGTTCCTTGTAAGCATTTTCATTTCACTGGGCATATCGGGTTGGACAATGGTCTGCCGACGCCAGGCACGTAGACATCTGGGAAAAAGTAGCCAGGAGATCTGTTCTATATGGAAATTGAACACTAACTGCTCAGTGACAGCCTCGACTGTTCGACAGTCAGTCATGGGGCAAGTATGGACAAACAACCATGATTCAAACTCACATTCATGCCATCACTGAGTGGGAACTGCACCCACACTGTCTTCACAGAATCCAAATGAGTGAACCACTACACTATCAGTCGCCTGTGTCTGTTGAAAAATCACTAATTTGGGCAAGATTTAAGATTTTTATGGATCTGTACAGTCATACTCCACATTTTTTTCGCTATTCAGAGAATACCTTTTTTGGTTTGTTGAGAATCAAGACATTTAAGCAGTCTCCGCTTTTTGAAGCATAAAGGAGCATGGAGTACTACAATAATAAATTAAAATCCACTTATAGTAGTCATAGTCTTTACATTGTTTTATTGTGTTTTGTTATGCATTGATGAAATACAATTCCCTTTTTGATTAAAGACAATTTTTGTGTTTTTTGTGGGTAGAAAAAAAACACCTAATCAAGATGGATGCTTAATTTAACATGAATGGTTTACAGAACGGATTGATGTTTTAATGTCCCCAAACCAATTGTATGCAGTCTTGGGGATTTTTGGAGCGATTCCGGTTCAGACTGCAGTTCATTTGTCCGATTCCAAACAATTATCGATTGTGATTCTTTTAGGGGCCTGGGTCAAAAAAGACATTGAGATGCTTTTAAAATAGGCCCAGTGACGCCACTGTTCTGTGCGGTAGAAAAGGAATTCATGTTTGCGCATTCATTCCCTTGCTCCAAAACTAATTTCTCCTTTAAGGGGACAAATAAAAATAAATCTTGAACCTTGATTATTATCCATTTAAAAAAAAAAAAGCTGAATTTTTGATAAGTGCAACTGTAACTTATGATCTGACAAATGTTTGGAAATAGCCCACCTGAAAGGAGCGATGAGGTGGATGGTCAGAGGCATTTGGAGCTTCAAGTCCCGGATCCGACTGTGTTGCTGGATGATGAGGAGAAACTCGGTGAGCAGGCGAGGTCGTTCAGGTCCAAGGTAGTTCTGGTCGGCCAGGATGGAGAAGAGATCACTAGCCGTGTCCACAGAGTCTGAGCGTGACGCTCGTAGTAGTTCAGTACAAAGAAAGACCAAAGCTCTAGCATCATCTTTCCTCAGGTCATTTCCTGCCGTTAGAAGATGCCTCTGGAAATCCATCTTCATCCAAACTTCAAACCGATAACATTTAGTGTTATAGCAACAATTCATTATCAATAAGGTGCTTTTCTGGGGCAACAAGATAGCGGGTAAGTGCAAGCGTGGGACAGGAGGAAAGCTCAAGTAATGAAGGTGCCTGCGAGTGTGCACCAAATGATTGATACCTTTTAACTCACGCCTTTTGCCTCTTAATTGTTGGTTGGTTATTTTTCTGCGAGTGAGGTGGTTTCTTGCAAATCAGATTGCAGACAGGCACAAGATGTCATCAGAGATGGCAGATTTCTTCACAGATCATAGTTATGACGTAACACTGTCAAGTCATATTGACTGTTTTTACAAATATGACAAAAAGGGCTTTTGTTTTTAACACCAAACGTTCCCAGTGTCAACGTGAGTTTGCTGGAAAATAAATGTGCTACAATTTAAGAGTTTACCACACTAGGTGTGATGTCGGTCCCACGCATCAGCATCGGCAACTTCTGTAACAGCAAGTTTCGATCACTTCATGAGATGTGGCAAGCTTAACTGTAACGTTAATGTTTCCCCAAAATGTGAAACAAGACATCACACTGCATTTTAGTCCCGCACGTCTGGGGCATGCAAGCCTTAAGTGGGTTTGTATTGCTGATGAGGTTTGGACGTTTCAATCTTGACCTGACAACTATTCCTGTTGCCATGGGGAGACAGAATAGGATCCCCACATCTGTTACCATGGCAACCAGGCTCAAGCACATAGAGCTGGTTTACTCTAGTCTCGTTGTTTGCCATCACCTTCAACAACAACAACAGAAGAAGCTCATTTGTTTGTTTCATTGACATATTCCATTCATGACCCCACTTCAACACCCATTCAAAAAGGTGCTACTGTCAATACACACTGTACTACTCCTAGTAGTAAGAGTTTGTCACCGTTCCCAAGTAAAACAAAAGTCTCTTCTCTGCTCTTTTTCAGCCTTTTGGATTAAGTCTCATCTGTTCATCATCTTTATTAAGTTTTTTGGGGGAATGATACTTGGTGTAAAATGTTTGAGAACTACTGGCGTAAAAGTTGGTTTAAATAATGTATTTTTTGTTGAATATGTCTTCATGAATATTCAAATCATTCCATAAATAAAAAACAATCAAGTTCCGTGTAATGGAGTACCCATTACATTCCGTACCGAGCACAATTTAATTCCCCATGAATCACACATTGAATTAAACAGTTGAAGGATTTCATCATGACTATGTTTACCTTTATAACAAAAGTTGTGTTTTTATTAACATGATTATTTTACAGTGGGTTTTGATCATGGTCATATTTTGTGTTAATTTCCTCTAGTATAAAGGAGAGTAACTGTAGTTTGCAAGTTTCCAGTTCGGTAGAGCAATTACCTTATAGTCGTGCTTCTCTCCACGTCTATTAGAATGCATAAGAAAAATTTCAATGTGCAGTTGAACTCATTGTGGTAATCTACAACCATGTGTTTCTAATTTAATGTGTTCATGTATATCATTTTGCCTTTGTCATATGTCTTGGTGGGGTAAGCATGACAATAACCGGCACTGATGTGTAGTTGCTGCTTATCTTATTTGATTTGATTAGATTTTTGTCAATTCTTTTCTAACACCTGTGTTTCTCAGCTACCTTGCGCTTTACGCCTACAAGCCCCAGAAAGCGGACGAGCTTGAACTTAGGAAAGGCGAGATGTACCGGGTGACAGAGAAGTGTCAAGACGGATGGTTCAAAGGCACCTCATTGAGGACGGCAGCATCTGGCGTCTTCCCGGGAAACTACGTCACCCCCGTGTCCAGGTCAGTGTTATGACCCAGGAAGGATGAAGGCCTATTACATACAGTGGGGCAAAAAAGTATTTAGTCATGAATGAATGAATGCCATGTATTGTCGCTATACCACTGTACAATGAAATAGGGCTGCAGCCACCAGCTGTGCAAGTTTTCCCACTTTAGAAAATAAGAGAGGCCTGTAAATTTCATCATAGGTATACCTTGGCTATAAGAGACACAGTGAGAAAAAAAAATCCAGAAAATCATATTGGTCAGGCAATATTTATGGGCCTCACAGCCCTGTAACTTCTTCTTTAAGAAGCCCCTTTGTCCTCCACTCATTACCTGTTTGAAGTTGTTATCAGTGTAAAATTCACCTGTCCACAACTTCAAACAGTCACATTCTTAACTCCACTATAGCCAAGATCAAAGACCTGTCAAAGGACACTATAAACAAAATTGTATACCTGCACCAGGATGGGAAGACTGAATCTGCAATAAGTAGGCAGCTTGCTGTGAAGAAATCAACTGTGGGAGCATATATTAGAAAATTGAAGGCTTGCAAGTCGACAGATAATCTCCCTCGACCTGGGGTGCCGCACAAGATCTCTGTCTGTGTGGTCAAAACGATCACAAGAACAGTGAGCAAAAATCCCAGAACCGCACCTGGGGCACCTAGTGAATGATAGATTGGGAGAATGGGTTATGGTCAGATGAAAACCAAAATAGAACGTTTTGGTAAAAACTCAACTTGTGTTTGGGGGAGAAAGACTGCTGAGTTGCATCCAAAGAACACCATACCTACTGTGAAGCATGGGGGTGGAAACATCATGCTTTGGGGGTGTTGTTCTGCAAAGGGGCAGGATAACTCCTCCGTGTAAAGAAAAAAAATCATGTATTGTGACATTTTGAGTGAAAACCTTCCATCAGCAAGCACGTTGAAGATGAAATGTGGCTGAATCTTTCAGCATGACAATGGTCCCAAAACCCCCTCCGGGCAATGAAGGAGTGGCTTCATAAGGAGCACTTTAAGGTCCTGGAGTGGCCTACCAGTCTCCAGATCTTAACCCCTTAGAAAATTTTCGGAGGGAGTTGAAGTTTGTTACAAAGCGCCAGCCCTAAAACATTACTGATCTAGAGGAATGGGACAAAACACCAGCAGCAGTGTGTCAAAAATCACAAGATTTGCAGACTTGCAGAAACATTTGAGCTCTGTCATCACCAACAAATGGTAAATAAAGTATTGAGCAGAACTTTGTTATTGACTAAATACTTTCCACCCTAATTTTCTACTAAATTCTTTAAAAATCAGACAATGATTTTTTGGATTTTTTCTCACGTTGTCTCTCCTAGGTGAGGTATATCTGCGATGAAAATTACAGGCTGACAACTTGCACAATTGGTAGCTGACTACATACTTTTTTTCCTCACTGTAGTCATCCTCACATTTAATGGGCATGTTTTATTCAGATGGTCACAGTGGAAACAGCTACATCCATTTTTAATATGCCCCTGGCGCATCTGTTACATTTCATTTCTCATGCTGCTGATATTGCAAGTGCGAATTATAAATACTGTGTTGCTGATAATGGTTGAGACCCTTATCCTTGATGGATCACTCTTTAGTATTCAGAGTAAAAAAAAAAAAACATTAAAACCCATGTTGTCCCTATAAAAGCATCCATGCCTTTGCAAAGGAAACAAATTGGACATTTCAAATATGACTGCCACTAGTCACTGATGGTGCACACACCCCACCTTCGATGCAGAGTCCAAAGCAAACTTGGTGAGGCAGCATTTAACTATTATGCTGCAAAAAAAATGAATAAGTTGCCAACAAAGGTGACGTCAGCCCCGAGTATTTGTTTTCAAATCCAGATTAAAAACTTTCATTTTTTTCCTCATGCATTTTAGAATTCTTCCACTTTTCAATGACATTTTTGCACTAAAAGCTCTTTTAATTGCACTCTTTATTTTCATATGTATTTATTTTTGTATTTAAATGCTTTTAATCATGTATAGCGCATTGAATTATCCTGTGTATGAAATGCACGATACAAATACCTTTGGTATGCTTTGCTTTTGCCTGAAATTAGCTGTGATAGGCTCTGCCACTCCCGAGACCTTTGGGATAATAACCCGCTTGAAAAATAGATGGATGGATGGAATTTGATGCTATCAAAATTTTTAAACAATGGCCTGTCAATACAATAGGAGTTGACTGAATCGAATGCCCTGCACACCCAGGCCACTATAACGACAGCCAAAGCATTGATTGTATTTTCACTTATTGAGAGTGTCATACTCCTGGCTTTCAGCCCGGGCTGGGCGTGGCCAGCCAATCAGTAGACACACACCTGTGCCTAATGAAGGTTGATGACCCTCAGTACATATAGGACCTGGGGGATGACTTGTCCTCCGCCAGATCGTTGCCTTTGATGCCTCGTTCCCGCACTCTCGTTTGCCTGACTTCTGCCTTCTGTTTACCGACCCACACCTTTCCCCATACCACCCTCGTAAGCCTGCCGTTACTATTACCTCTGCTTGTTTGGACTGTCTGCCTGATCCCTGACCTTGGAACGAACAAAGGTTTCCTCTGTACTGCCCGCTTGTCTCTGGAGTCGTGCATTTGGGTCCACCCTCAAGCCCCGTTCGTGACAGAGAGAGTACTTCATCACCAAGTCATCAAATTGTACTTTTCAATGACTGAGCAGATCAATGTACGTGACACAGGCAGCAGACACATAAGGAAAGAGGATTACCTCCCCCGACATTCCACAACTTCATCAAAGTATTAACAGTATATCTTAATGGAAGCTAATGCTCATAACACCATGAACAATACTGCTGGTCTGCTTAAGCGAAGGTACATGTACACAAGTGATCAGGACAAAATTTACAGTTGTTCCTACTGATGTGCTTGGTTGGATGACTATTTGGGAAGACATACAAGCCATAAAAAATACAGTCCTTATAGGTAGCTGAATGTTTGTTCTGGTAACAGCAGGGCTTAACTTTTTATCGCACAAAAATTAGGGTTTACACAATCTGAATTTTTGGGGCCGATCAGTGTGTTTAAAAAAAAAACGAAAACTGATCACCAATCTGATCACAAGATGGACCAATGAGTCTATATAAATGACCTGTTCATTTACTCTATACACTTGTGTACTTAATTGTTCAAAAAAATATAGATTTACAATAAATAATCTATTTCTGTTCACCCAGTTATGCCAGTGAGGCATAGTTACAGACGAAACAAAGTAATGGTCTTCTATTAGATGGTAGTTAGTACATTCAGCAATTAATGGCTCTACATTTTGTGACATTTTTTTTTTTTTTGTTGGTGTGCCATGAGATTTTTCAATTATAAAATATGTTCCTTGGCTCCATGAAGATTGGAATTCACTGCTTTGGTCAGATAATCTGTTCAACACAACGGCAGGATGTTTACACATAACCACGAGCGGTAGCACTAGCTTGCTAGGCTACATAACATTTTATTGACGGCTTGCAAGCCGTATCACATTAAAAGTCTGTGAAAATGCCTCAAGCAAGCTTTAAACGAAGTCCTCTCTTGTCCTGTGCACGCTGACCACCGGCACATGTTTTTTTTCCCCCTCCATTTTCTTTTTTATAATTCAGTCGGTGCAAGCCACTCGTTTTGTCATTCCCACGGTAACGAGTGTATTCTCTCATTTTTTAATTGACAAGAGAAAGTCCAATAATTGTAAAAAACGTGATGCAGTGGTATCGGAATACAAGATTTTATCTCAGTAGTCTGACATAGTACAATTGTAAAAGAGCAAATTTGTCTTGTACATTACGTTTCATCTTGTTTCACCTTGTCCCTCCCATAACGCAACATTTTTTCTTCACTAACTTTATGGGCCGTCAGATATTTACAGTACTATGTCAAAACTATATTAATGCTACTTCTGTATTTAAAAAATAAACTGGCTTTTGTATTCAGATACATTATGCCCGACGGTGACATGGAGTGAATATTTTTCTCCGGGCCGCTCAATGACATCATTGATCGGATCGCTGAATTATGACATCAATACTGATCAGCAAAAAGCAAAAATGTCAATTATCAGCCGATCCGATCAGGCTGATCAAATCGGTGTCTGATATGTCTAATAAGAATGTTGAAATGTTAACGTAATTTTGCCACTTATTAAAAGTTTTACGATGGGAAGGTATTATTTGTGTCATTTGTTAAACTAGATTCTAAATCTGGACAAATTTGAGTTTGACCATGTTCCTAGAATGTGTTGCGCTTTATCTGAAGGCATCCACGGTATTCTCTCCTCCATTCTGGTGCTACCACATAGTGAGAGTACATCATTACCATCGGAATCATCATCATGATCATAAAATTCTTATTACTGCTGCTGTTAGCTTTCAAACCCAACTACCCGACGCGGTTAAAACCGCATGAGATTCAAAGGCTAGTGTGCTGAGGTCATAGTTGTATATTTGTTCACTTTATAGCCATCATCATTCCTTTGAGGAGGACCATATTTCAAGGGGCTGCTCGGCTAATCTGCATTCTGGCCCACGATGCAGTGAACGGCTATGAACGAGGGAGAAACAAAAGCTGAGCAGCGTTGGAATAATAGGAACACAAACAAGCAGGAGTAAGATAATGAAGACTCTGGGACGGGCAGAAAGAAAATGAGGCATGAAGGAGTGAGGAAGATGATGAAAACAAATGAGGTTGGTGGGAGGGGGAGCAAACAAAAAGGGGAAAAGAGGAAAAGAAATGCCAGAATGATGAGACTGAGGAAGGATGCGATGCAAATGAAGAAAAAAATGTTGCAAAGGACTAAAAACACTCTCCACTGCACGCAATATGTACATAGCAATAATTAGTGGAGTGGAGGGTACAATCAAACGAGACAATTTGTTATATTTGTACAAGAGCACTCTTTTTTTAGCTTCCGTCCTCCATACTTATGAAGCTGCAAGGATACTTATTATGATGAGGAGGGGCTGACACACACCCACACACAACCCACACAATATACACCAGGGGACATTTAATTGTCTGACTGTACTGTGTGAGAGATTAACCACAAGTTCACCTCCAAACTGAATTATAGCGGCATTTCCGTGCTAAGTATTTATGTCACAACTTTGTTTTTACTATTGAATTTATGTTGGCCTGTTAAGTTTGATACATTGTTTGTTTCTTCTGCGATTGGCTGGCAATCAGTTCAGGGTGTACCCCGCCTCCTCCCCGAAGATAGCTGGGATAGGCTCAGGCACTCCCTGACCCCTTGTGAGGATAAGCGGCTCATAAAATGGATGGGTGGATGGATGTTTGTATGCTCTATGCTCCCCTGTTAACCTGAGTATATTTATTTCACTATTTCAAATTCAGTGCCAAAGTGAAGGTCTTTTTGTAGTTTTTTTCTTCCTATTCTATTAAATATGCTGTTGTTCAATATATATATATATATATATATATATATATATATATATATATATATTTTCTTGTATCTGTGTGTGATCCGTGTGGCCTATTTCTTCTACTACTTACTCTGTGGTATCTTAAGAGTGTTTTTTTTTACCGCTGTCTGGTCGGAAAATGGTCAGGATGAACAATTGTTAAAGCCCAAGTGTCATCCCTATAAACATTCTAAAATAGATATTGTAATGAAAAATACATATAACATTATTCATTTCAATGTCTATACGAACAAATAAATGTAAGCGGAGAGCGCGTCATCCATGTGTAAAGTTGCAGAAGTGTCATTCTACGATATCCAAGTGGTCGCCATATTGGCTGCATCCTCTGTAAGTGACGTCACCGGGACATTGGCCAATGAAAACACGCTAACCCTAACTATGGGAGACAAACGCACCCCTTCTGACATGGAAGCTCTTTTCGAAAAGGAGAACACCACACAACCGAGTGAAGTTACCAGGTCAGTATTACACTATTGTTTCGAGCCCTCGGAGCACTATTACACTATTATTTCGAGCCATATTCAGATGATATGCGATCACGGCCAAACCGCATCCCCGTGCGATCCACTTCTGCGGCGGAGATGAGCCATCACAGCTCATTGCAGCCGACCGGTGTGGCTTATGACGGAGCTAAGCAGTGCAGCTTTAGGGGGTTGTTCATAGATGCCGCAGGACGCGACGAACAACACAGTCGAACCGGGTTTCATGCAAATTTATGAAGGGTAAATCTATTCTCCCGAGTGTTCAAGCAATGTCCAGCAATGCAATGAGCCGGCATTTTGGCTAACACGAAGGAACAACAAGCTACCTTAAAAAAACTAATAGAAACAAACGAGTCCACTTGGGCCCGCCGCTGTCCTTTACGTCACTTTCTGCTTCTTCTCAAAAACAAATCCCTCGAGAGGATTTTCATGGCAGGAGTTACAAAAAGCTGTATATGTCAAAATCATGTTTTGTGGTGAAGAAAACGCATGCGCCCATATTGGCTGACGTTTTTTTATTAATAACATACTAAAAATCATCCATTTTATGACACTAGCCCTTTAACATTATACCTCAAAATTTATAATGGAAAATGTTTGCCTGGGCAGCACAATGAACAACTGGTGTGTGTCTGGTGGAGTCTTGGCCTGAGAGTTCTGAGGACCGGGGTTCAAATCCTGGCCCCACCTATGTGTAGTTTGCATGCTCTCCCCGTGCCTGTGTGGGTTTTCTCCGGGCACTCCGGTTTCCTCCCACATCCCAAAAATATGCAACATTAATTGGATACTCTAAATTGCCCCGAGGTGTGATTGCTGATTGTGAATGCGAATGTTGTCTGTCTCCATGTGCCCTGCGATTGGCTGGCAACCAGTTCAGGGTATACCCCGCTTCCCGCCGTTGACAGCTGGGATAGGTTCCAGCACTCCCCGTGACACTCGTGAGGATAAGCAGCAAAGAAAATGGATGGATGGAGGGATGAATGCAAACTGATCGAAAAACAAATATTTACCACTGTGGTGACGCACAATAGAGAAACACTGAAAGTGAAAGGGCGTTGTTGGCATCAAAGGGAGTGATTGGCTGTTTGATGTAAAAGGACTCAGTTTGGATGTGGAGAGTAAACTGACATGACTGGTTCTGGTCTCCTCGTCCTGTTTTTTACTGCATCTCCACACCATGAACTTTAATCCATCCCTCACGTAGCCTTCAAAATGTTGCAAAAGCTTGTTTTGATCAAAGATTATGTAATACCACACATTTGAAAAATCCATCCAGACCATGCCTTGCGGATCCATACATGACTTTGCAACATCAGCTTAGTGTCACCCTAGTGAACGATATTTTGAGGGAGCTCTTTCAGCTGTCCCACTTGCACATGCATCAATGAAACGACAGTTGCCGCCGCTCCTGCCGGCGTATTGACATAACATTGTGTTCTGCCACTCCATCTCGGTGCAGTTTAGGGCAATATTCCGGAAGGGAAACGACTGTGCACACGGGGCCTAAGCGAAGTCTAGTCCTTTCTGCAAGTGTCCTCTTTTTAGACACTTTAAAACTCAAATTGATTCGTACACAAGATCAAGCACACATGAGGCTGTAATTCTCCTGTTATATGACTGGTATTCAGTGGGCAGCAATAAGAGAGTGGATGGTGCAGTTCAGCTGACTGGGCCGCCATTCATTTTCTGCAGACAGAAACACAAGCGACTTGCTACGTCATTTTTAGCCAAAAGCCAATTTTAAAAAGTGGTTTTGTTTTGGTTTACATGACAGTGGCAATATGAAATGGTAAAAAAGATGAAGTTTTTTTTTTTTAAATCTTGCCATTATTGTTAAAATTGAAGGCATCACAACCAAATAACAAAGCTGGATCTCAGTGCAGTTTCAACCAATAATGCTGCACTACAGGGAACATTCTTTTGTATTTACTACTGCAAGATGCATAACTCCGCATACAGCAGAGGCCAAGGTGATATATCTTCAATTGAGCGCCGTGACGACAGACTGTTTATATCAGTGTAGTGTTTATTAACAAAGTGACTTTGGTGATTACTGTCTCTGTTTCGCTGGTCTATGTGAAGTGATTTGCCCCCTCCTAAAAAAAAACGTTAAACCCTGCCTGTTCACTGTTATTCGGAAGAAAATGTCATCAGCTACTTGACTTTTTTTTTACTCACATATTTAGTTTTGTTTTTTTTTTTTAACACTGTAACCCTAAGATGCTATATGATACATACAGGTACTTGCCTACATCCTCGTGCTTCCGGTTCATTGTTTTCAAAATCAAATAATCTGTAAGTCATTAATTTTAAATATGATTTAAATTGTTTGCTGTTTTTAATAAAGATGTGTTATTATTAAAACATACAGTAATGAGATCATTACATACAATTAGAATATAAAGAATGAATCATTTTGGCCATATTTTTGCTACACTTTGACAGATATTGTGCTGCTTCTTTTGTTGTGTGCACCTTGACCTCCTTGGGAGCAGCATAGTACAGCTGCACTTTTTGTGGATAATGATGAAATATTTGTTCCTCAAAGCGTTAAAGCTATATAACTGTAGATTCTATTTTTTAACCCCTTTATGGCATTTCCCATTATGTGTTAATATTAAGTGGTTGCGTTAAATACACAACGTGTTAATCCTCTTTTTTTAATTTCTAGTTTGCCAGTAAACTTCAACTGGGAGTCATGTCACGGCTCAACTCTTAAAAAAACTCAAGTCGGGTCACTCGCATAAGAAGCCACCACTGTATTTTTATTTTTTTAGCCACTGTATTAGCACAGCCAGTTGTAATATTTTTAGGACTAGGCATCACTTACTCACATCCCCTATCCTCCCTGAATAACGGGGGTTGACAGGAACCTCCCTACAGTCCCAATGCTCCCGATCTTGTAGTGCGGATCAAATGTCTTTTCAAATATGGACCATGCAATAACAAGTGACTCTCTTCTTTCTGTTTAAAAGGGCTACTTTTGGAGTCGGTGCTACGAGGGGCTCATGTTTGTCCAGTCCAGGAAATGGAGGCGGTGGTTGCGGTCAGGTCGGCAGTAAAATCTTAGACCCCTCCTCTCCAGGGTCACCGGGGCCCTCTTCGTCGCGTCCCTCAACGCCGTTGGTCAACTGCGTCAGTCCCGCCTCGTCGCCACAGAGTGCTGCCGCGCAGCTGAAGAACTGCCTGCGCTCCAGTCAGCATTCAGTCAACCAGACACGCACCTCAATGCAGCTGGGTAAGCACAACTAAAGGCATTTTCAATCAATACTCATTTAAAACCTTGGTGCATACACGTTCAAACGGGAGCAAACACCAGATTTATACGACTTTCAGAGGTTTTACAGTCAAGTTCCAAAGTAAAACGATGCATTCCAATTGAATTTGCGCATCACAGGTTGGAGTGAGGAGAATTTTCTTTGCTTTTATGAAAGCAACCAAAACTACCATCAGTGTCATGAAAGAGTACAATTACCACAATCTGCACCCTGCTGTGCATCTTAAGATGTTTCTGCTGGAGTGGCACATCTGCCTGCTGAGCGTCATGTAATCAGCACACGCTTCAAAGTAATCAGTTAGCACTTGATTACAAACACATTTGTCGTCACCTTTGCACTGTTGTGCTGGCCCACATCGAGACTGGCTACAAAATGTTTTGACAGATACACAAATGAATGCTGAACGTCTGCGGCACTGTGAGAAATCATTGCAGCAACAGGATGACTTTGTATTGTTAGACAACATGATCGGTTTTATTTCTTAATTCTGGGACAATAATAACATTACAGTGGAATAGCTAAGGTTAAACAATTAATTCCAGGACACTTAGCAACTGGTGCTTAGGTTTAACATTTTTTTTTCATTTAATTGATTGTGTGATGTGACGAGCCTCGAATTTCTTCCCAGAGAATATTTCGCTTTCCTCATGTTATGATTGTGGATTTAGCAATAATGTATACTACTTAATAGCAAGTGGGTGCTGTTGCCACATTGTGTTTTATTTCGGATACGATGGTGGCCATCACAATATCACTATCCAATGTGCTGGCCAAATTTTGTCGTTG
The DNA here is from genome assembly GCF_019802595.1 of Syngnathoides biaculeatus. NCBI lineage: Eukaryota > Metazoa > Chordata > Actinopteri > Syngnathiformes > Syngnathidae > Syngnathoides > Syngnathoides biaculeatus. Next base: position 10,403,636 of record NC_084653.1, on the reverse strand, counting down.
TTTTTGTTGTTTTTTTTTTTGCTCCCTGTCATCCAAATCATAACAATCCACAGTTGGACTGAATTCTTTGTTTGTTAAAGTTTTTGTTGTTCTTGTTGTTGTTTTTTTTTCAAAATTGGAAAAAGATAGATAGATAGATAGATAGATAGATAGATAGATAGATAGATAGATAGATAGATAGATATAGATAGATAGATAGATAGATAGATAGATAGATAGATAGATAGATAGATAGATAGATAGATAGATAGATAGATAGATAGATAGATAGATAGATAGATAGATAGATAGATAGATAGATAGATAGATAGAAATGATGAAAATGATCTTCATGTGCTTAAAGGTTGTTTTGTCCTGCAGTAACACAGTACTGTAGGAATAAAATGGACTCATGCTGGAAAGTCTAAAAATGTTGAGTATACTGTACCGTAACACGTATTCGTCAAAAAGACAAGTCTTTCGCTTAATGTTTGCTCCACTAATGTATCAGTCTGTACAATGTTGTTATGTTTCAATTGACATCTGCGTTGTCAAATAGAATTACATTTCAATGTTGGAGACGGACTGGAGACATTTTTACAGTATTAGCGAGAATTGAAAAAGCCTTCTCCGTCTGCTTCCGAATCTCCAGTCACCGCAGGCAGTCTCTGATATATTCAAGTGATGGGTTAATATAATCACAGGTCAGTCTTGAACCACGCCACCCTTGCTTCGTGGGTCCAGACAGTGTTAACAGCCTACTGGACCTGAGGCCATGTTCATGCACAAAGCCTGGAAAAGCAATGGGATGACACTAGAAAATTGAAAAAAGTAAGAAAATATGAGGAATGTACATAAGGGAGTCAAATTAATGAAAGATTTGTCTACCTGCTAAAAATACATCAACGGAGAAGACGCATTTGCGACAGATGCCAAATCTTGTGAAAACCTGGAGGAAAAGGCTCGGCAGAGCTGAACAAAGGCAACCCAAAAACTGCTCTAAAATAGAAACATTGCTGCTATGTTGGCGCTGTAGGGCAGAGTTGGCAGCAAGTAAATGAACCTTGGCAGGTCTGCTTGGCATGTGAGGATGATGTGGAGCAGGTGTAGGAGTGTTGTGTGAAAACAGACACACACACAGCACTGCTTAACACTGAAAGACTGGGCCGCACAAAAAAGAAACGCACTGCGAAGTGACATCACTTTGTTTTGTGTTCCATGTACGCGTAATGACAGAGCCTCTTGCCTCTTTCGCTTTTAACGTCGGTCTCCAGTTGTGTCATTTCCTTACACACTCACGCATCTGGACTACATTACACAGCAGCAAGGCACTGTGAGAACTGCAGCATTGTACAGCAGGTGCCTCAAAACTATCCACACATATGTTGGTTTTTGGTTTTAACCTTTGCTACCTAATGTCCACATACTGATGGAAGCTGATCAGTGCGAATTACGTTTTTAAGACAGCTACTTAGTGCATGGGAAGTTTCAAGATTAAGAAATAATCCACCACCCAGAAAAAAAAGTTAGAGATATTAGCCTTTGGAGTGAAATATCAGGCGGAACCTAAAATGCACAAGATCCTTCACGGGTGAACTTAATATGAACTTCTCTGAAAATTTGAATGCACAATAGCAGTTTTTCAAGTTGTTTCAATGTTGTGTGTCCACTTATATGCCTTTCTGTGACTCTTCCAGTCTCCCTGTTGCAACTTTCTGAGGATACTCTGTGACATGCTATTTCAAACCTTGCAATAATAGCGAGGTACTGCTGGTCCATTGCTGAGAGTGGTCTTGATTCTCCGGATGTCAAAATGTGAACAGCAAGCGGCTGAGGACTGTCGAAATACCAAATCAAATTGAGCCAAAAAATGTATCGGTTGATGAATGGATCGTAAATGTTGACCTTTGGTTCATCAGCAAGTTGGCAAACGTAGTGAAGCTTGGAACTGTTGGAAATGTGCATTCAAAAGTTTCACATTTACAGTGAAGGTTAAAGTGTAGTTCAGACTCATCATGAAATTTCCCCCAAAAGCCAAATAGGAGTGTATTTGGCTGCTCAGTTTCTATCAATTCAAATTCCCTCAGATTCATCCAAGTGGTGAAAAATAATAAATCGCCATAATGTATTGACATTCTTGCTGTGAGGTTATGGTGCAAACAACTTTGCCACCCTGGTTTTATGATGCATGTTATCTCTAATCAAGAGTATCGTGTCTATAAAGAAGTGGTATACGGAGATAAATGTTCCCTTCCAGAATTAATGAGGACTAATGGCTACCTGCTGTCAGTGAAAGGTCCTCTCTCGGTTATATTAATGCAGAAACTATATTTGTGTCTATTTTAGTCCATAGTTCTCCTGGTGGAAGCCCAGAGCGCCCTGCGGTGGCGATATCTTCCCTGCGCTCGCAAAGCTCCTCACCTTCACGTTGCTCCGGCCAATCCGGTCGCCCGCTCTCCATGACGTCTCCCGGACCCAGTTTGGGGCCCTCGCCTCTGTCGTCTCCCGCCTCGCGGCCCCACCTGCCCCTGTCGTCTCCTTTATCCTGCCTCACGCCTCCCAACGTCTCAGCGGTGCTGTTTAACGGGGAACCGCCCATCCCCCTGCAGCCGCCCTCACCGGGTCCTTCTCACTCACCAGCGCAGTGCAACCTCGCCCCCAAAACAGAGAAGGTAGGTGTCTAATGTTCAAAAATGATTGAACTTGCAAGGGGAAGTTATTGTATGACGTGTTATGGACGGGCAGCACAACAGTCGAGTGCCCAACACGACTGCCTTGCAGTTCAGGGTTCGACTCTCGGCTGCGGTCTTTTTCTGTGGAGTTTAAATGTTCTCACCTTGCTCAACTGTGTTTTCATGTGGTACTCTGGCTTCCTCCCACATTCCAGTAACATGATTGACAGGTTCACTGTTGACTCTCAATGGTCCGTCGATGAATACATCAGTCTCTTCCCCAAAGTCAGCTCTGATAGGCTCCAACTCATCTGTAAACTTAATGAGGACGAGCACAAGAGAAATGGATGGATGAGACAAAGACAAAGTACCTCAACCCGTGCAAAGGCAGCCCGTTACCCTGTATTTTTCCAGCACTCTAATCTCCAAAACAACCTGCCAAATTTAATATGAAAAGGCTATTGGTTGTTAAGGAGAGCCATTTGAAAATGTAATAGTTTCTCAATTGGCCCACACTCTAGCCCTCCAGCAAAAGCAGTGAAACGTATCAGAGCTAATTATTTCTGCTTTAACAGCTGCAAAGCATTACAATTGTCTGAAGTGACGCTGCCGCGTGTCCGCGCACATGCGTGTTCATGTGCATGTGCGTGTGTGTGTGTGTGGTGTGTGTGTGTGTGCGTGTGTGTGTCGCTATGCATGCTGTATGCATGCGTTCTACCTGCCCCAGTAAGTTTCCTGCACCTTGTGGCACTCATATTGAACTCTGGAACACATTCCCGTCTGGCCGCCTCATCTGCTACATGGAAGCCAGGAGTGTCAAATCGGGACATGCTCACGCTGAATGATGGCAGAAAAAAAGCTCTGCATCTGTCTAAGCTCCATTTGTTTTCACTGCTGGCTCCACCGTGTTGGACAGCTAATCTAACTACGTGGCTAGCTGACAAACAGCTCTGTGATGGTGGAACAGCAGGCTTGTTTATATCATCCCACTCTAAGATGGCTCTTGTTTTTTCATGAGGCCTGGATCGTAATGAATCCTCTTCTCCTGACATAGCTACAGATTTGATTTGTATTCTATTTTCGTGTCGGTCCAATTTGCTTGGATGTCTCTTGTGTGTTAGGGATGCTTAAAGGCATGGTTGGATGAGCGTCACTTCTTGTTAGTGTAATTGTCAGGTGTCCCAATAGTTTGCCGATAAAGTATACGGTAACCTTCTGTATGTACGGACCACAACCCTATGACAAACCAATCATTTGAACGAGCCCATAGATCCGAGTGCCCAATTCCGATTTAATATTCGTACCTTGATACTTATGTCCCTTTCAAGTTACACCTCCCTAATTGCTTGAGTTTGCACTGACTGGATTGTACATAAATAACTCTTGACACCACTCAGTGACAATGTGAACATGAATAAATGTAGAATATGGAGCAGATATTTAGTTGTCTATGCTTTTGATGTTGTTCAAATTTATAGGGGGTGTTTTTCACAGTGTTTATTTGGTTTATTTGGGTAGGCGTGGGTACATTATATGTCACCAATTGCTGGTGTATTTTAATGTTGTTAAGCGCTCTGACATGGTCAACCGTCCATTCTTCAAATGCCAGGCTTTTGTGATTCATTCTTTTGTCTTTTCAAGAAGGAAGGCAAAAAATAAACGACTCACATAATGTGCTTGCAATAGTGTGTGCACCCTCTTATAAACTGGGATGTAACTGTGTTTAAGATCAACCAGCTGTATCATAACACATTTTCCTGCACGTGTTGGGGAGAATTTGTTAAGGTCTGATGAAAGATTGAACTTTCTGACCATAGTTCCAAGAGCTATGTTTGGTGCAAACACAACACTGATCATCTCCAAAAGAATACCAAACCCACAGTAGTGCATGGTGATGGGTGGGACCATCATGTTTTGTTTTGTGCTCTTCAAATGGAACTTAGGTCTTCGTCAAGTTAAACGGAATTATGAACAATTCACTTCATAATCCTTTGTCATCATTGTTAGCATAAAACCTAAAAGTTTCTGCCAGAAAGCCAGAAGATGTCAAGAAAAGCCCACTAGAACAGCTGAAATCTATTTGTGTATAATAAAAGGCATTGGAATTGGTGGCAAGTGTGTGCTGACTCCCGTTTATGGATTAGAATGTGATTCAGTAGCTGTCCAGTGTTTATAGTGTGCTTCGTCTCTTTCTTAAAATAGCTAATAAACTCAGTCTTGGTCTTGTTTCATCAGTCAGGAAGACATTTCCATAGAAATGCTGGCCTTTTATTATTAATGCAACCCTTCACAGTCGACTGTCTGTGGATCAGTCTGTCGGTTGCTGGTCGAGAATCAAATTGTTCAGCACCCCTCGCGCTCTGGGTAACTTTAGTCCACAACAGTTGGATTAATTGTCACCTCCTGTCCTAAATATGATCATATGATCATCCGTGCTGAGTCTCATCGTCACACTTGATACCTTTTGTTGCTCTGAGCGGCCAAGCTGCTGATGACGCAGCGCTCTCTGTCTGTTCCACTCTAACGGAATCTACGGGAAATGATGAAGCACATCCGATAACGTGTGGCAGACAGCTAGAAACACACACACAAAAATAAAAACACACATGTTGAAAATTTGGGAGCCAGAACAAAGGATGCTTGTCAGATGGAGCTTCAGTGAGTCCTAAAATAAAATCTGTTTCATTTTATTATAATCCATGAGCAAGAATAATAAGGGTTTTTGGCCCCAATTATGATCACAGGTAGCTCATGCAAGTAAAGTTTCTTTTTATTTTCTAAATGTCAATACAAAAATTGTAAATTGTCTTCACTTTTACATATTTATTGTGAGGAAATGATTTTCATCTGATTTCAAAACTGTGTAGCCATCAATTTTTGACGTTTAGAATGAGGCAATTCAATATTTATATGGCTTTACAATGAAAAGGGCCTCTGAGGGAAATCAGAACTTGCATCCTCCACAGTTAAAGAAACATTCATGACTACGAGAAGTTAGCGCATGCCATTTGATCTTTCAGCGTCTGTACTCGTCTTTGTGACCCTTCAAAAACTTTAAAAGTGTGTTGAGCACGGGTGAGCAAATGATACAGTAATTCGGTTAATGGGTGGGCAGCAGCCAGAATTTCGAGTAGCCCTTCTCGCAAGCATGCGGTCGCTCTCCTTTCTACTTCTCTTTGTATTGTGACCTTATCAATGGATGAATCAAACTCTCTCAACCGTGAGACTGAACATGCAACTGCAAAATTAGATTGTGCATTCACATAATGCTCCAAGAGGCTTCCTGTTTAGTTGACATCAGAATGAAGCAGGTTTATACTGCCACTGTGTGATTCATAGAACGCCAGCAGCCTTGTGACACACGCCAAGGCACTGGAAATACAGCATAGTCAGGTCATTAAAAGGTCCTCACAAGCACTGACTTGGGTATAGAAAGGGCTGGTCATCAAGGTTTGGCATTAACACCCACCAACCTGCCAAATGCCGGTGAATTTTAACAATTCCTCCCATCTAACTTTTCCCTGTCTTGCCCCCATCAGAAGGAGAGGAAAGCAGGAGGTTTGTTGAAGCTCCTGTCAGGGGCAGCGGCCAAGAAGAAACCTCGCTCACCGCCCACCTCCCCGGCCACCCATGATCCCTCCTTGGCTGGCCAAGGCGCAATGGCCACCGATCTGAGCCACCACCACCACCACCACCACGCCCGCTCCGGATCGTGTCCCATGGTCTCGCAGGGCCGGGCTGGCTCGTGTCCGGTCGAGATCGACATGGCGGGGGCCGTGGGGCTGGAGCCTCTGCACAGAAAGTCTGGATCCTTGGATACAAACTTTCCCATGTCGCCCCCGCCAACGCGAGCCAGCAGTGTTCTCATGGTGCTCCGACCTGAACCCAAACCCCTGTCCAGGGAAAGGTGTGGGCTCTCACTGAAAATCAGCAGAAATGTACTGTTAGTATATAGCAAATGCCACAATTCCACTAAGTAGATCAATTTAGCTTCAACTCACCTGAGACTCATCCTCAAATTTGTAGTATCTGGACTCCTTCTATCCACTTTTTTTTACTTTTTACCGCAATAGATTTGCGTTGAATTTTTACAATGAAACATTTCCATCCATCCATTTTGTGAGCTGCTTATCCTCACAAGTGTCACGGGGACAAGGAAATATTTATGTTAGTTAAATTTTATTAAACCTTTTTGAGCAACTTTATTTCATTTATGAATGATTATTTACTGGCGGCACGGTGGATCAGCTGGTAAAGCATTGATCTCACAGTTCTGAGGAGCCGGGTTAAATTTTGGACCCGCCTGTGTGGAGTTTGCATGTTCTCCCAGTACCTGCGTGGGTTTCCTCTGCGTACTCCGGTTTGCTCCCACATCCCAAAAACATGCAACATTAATTGGACACTCTAAATTGCCCCTAGGTGTGGTTGTGAGCACGTCTGTTTGTCTCCATGTGCCTTGCGATTGGCTGGCAACAACTTCAGGATGCACCCCGCTTCCTGCCCGTTGACAACTTGGATAGGCTCCAGCACTGCCCGCGACCTTTGTGAGGATAAGTGGCAAAGAAAATGGATGGATGGATGGATGGATGGATGGATGGATGGATGGATGGATGGATGGATGGATGGATGGATGGATGGATGGATTATTTACTGTAAGTACAGTGGTCCCCAATTTACAATCCACATCTTGGCTTACAAGTGCCGGATGGGGGCAGCAGCACGTGTATTCAAAATAGTCAGACAAATTTTCCTTGCGAATTTCTGCTTGCATAATAGTGGTACACAATGCAAAATGCTACAGACAGGCTAATGAATAGCAGTGATAATCGCAACATTATATTCTTGGAAGCGGTGGGTATTTGAGTACAAACTGTGAAGCAATACATGTAGTCAGAGAATGTATCAATACTCATGGGTAGGCAGTAAAAATAGAAGATAAACATAGCAATACTGCACTTAACTGAGTTTTGAAACTCTTCTCCAGTAGGCCTCTTTCTGTATTGTACTGCATTCCCATTCATTTAATAGGGAAAGACGATCTGGCGGTGTTTTGAGTAACAAGCATGGTCATGGAATGGATTAAACTGATTTAAGGCACCACTAGAGAATTTCTTTGCTATATTTAAGTGTAGTTTTAATGTTGAAGCTGGACATAATGTTACAGTGGCTTACAATGATATTAAATGGAGGTTTTGGAAATAAAACAACTCATATTTTTGATGGTTGATGTTATAAATCAGTATGCGTGTACCCCGCTTCATTTTAAAATGGCAGCACTTGCAGTTACTAACTTGAGTCTCCCCATCACGTGTTGGGCAGGTACCGAGTGGTGGTGCCCTACCCGCCCCAGAGTGAGGCGGAGATCGAGCTCCGCGAGGGGGACGTGGTGTTCGTCCACAAGAAGCGAGACGACGGCTGGTACAAAGGCACCCTGCAGAGGACGGGACAGACCGGCTTGTTTCCTGGCAGCTTCGTGGAGAGCTTTTGAAAAGATGCGCAAAATCCCTTGGCTTGATATTGGGGTTTCCAATCTGCCTTAAGGAGCTGTTCACCTTGGAACAAAAAAAAAAGTTGGGATTTTGAAATTTTAAGCGTCAGTGACGAGATTCTTCCCGTGGACTTTTTACAAATCAAAGGAAAAGACGGTAGCACAAAACATCTTCAGAAATCTATCTCCATCCAGCACACTCTCACCAGGATTACCGGACTTTTCCATCCTCGTCCCGGGAACGCCACATCAGAGGGGGCCCCTCCCTGCAACTACTGAAGGCGCGCATACACACACACACACGCACACACAAAGAGCACATAAAAAGCTTCCCAGGTGTCATCCACCAGCACGAAAAGCATCGGCTCGGCTTCAAACTGCGACCTCAGAACTCCTCTCTGGTGAAAAACCAGGATCATTGTGTTTGTGGCAATAAGCACATCTTACGTTTTTAAACTCAATATGTGTTGATGACAAATGCGTGTAGCGTTGTTTTCCTTTCTCTATCGGTTTTGTTTTGTTTTGTTTTTATAAATGTTCAGATTGATATTTGTGTTGTCCTAAACTGTGATCTGTCACTGGATTTGTTCGTATTTAAAAAAAAAAAAAACAAAACAAAGGTGCGACGAGTAATTTGATCATTGAGTTTTATATTTATTGAATCGGAAATAGTTTTATTCTTCTATTTAATGTTTCCCCCATGCACATGGTGGCTTTACGTGAGGAAGAAAAATGGCTTGCTGAATGTAAAAAAGAAAAAACAAAGTTATACAAACTTTTGGGATGATTAATTTGTATTGTTAACGTTGTTTTCGTGTTTGTGTAATGGAAGCAGAGCTGGGATTGCACTTGGTGATATTTCAAACAGCCTAAACGTTATCTTTGCGTTCCATGTGATCTGACCATTGTCTACCGATACGTAAAAACTATTTTTCCTTTAACCCCGTTTTTTTTTTTTTTTTTTTTTTTTAAATAACTCAAATTGTACAGTTTAGAGGACAGGGCAACGTTGTGAAGAAAATTATAGTCGTATAGCTGAGGTGGAGATGCAATGATTCCGAAGGTGGAAACGGAACCTTTTCATTCTACAACTGCCAAATCTTTGAAAGCAACTCTGACCCTGTTGTTATTTTTGTACGAGGCTTCAGTAAGTGTACAGTCTGCTTTATGAATTTCTATGTCCTGAAAGGCAGTCCAAGCCAGAGCCAGTTTACATCTGTCACACTATCTACCTTTTACTCATTTTCGGAGAGCAAGGCCAAACTCGAGGGTTTGACTCTGTGTGTGTGTGTGTGTGTGTTGTGTGTGTGTGTGGTGTGTGTGTGTGTGTGTGTGTGTTGTGGTGTGTGTGTGTGGTGTGTGTGTGCGTGTGTTTGGGTTGAGGTTGTGTGCACGGTGACTTGGGAAGGGCTTAAAAGAAATATGGAATGTGCATGAATATCCTCAGAGGAATGTGTGTGTAAAGTCTGAGTGAAGCAGATTTTTAATTGTGGGTGTCAAGCTCATTGATTGGCTCAGCATGCATTCTTTTTTTTTAATTAAAAACTTTATTCACTAAGACCTACAGTCCTACATGAAGCTATTTCGATGGATTTAAGAAATTAAATATCACCCTGAAAGAAAAAAAAATATGCTGACAATATAAAAGATGGAAACATATTGGACAGGTAAAAACTACATGTTGTCAATTGAAAGTGAAAAATAGAAGTAATCAAGTAGCAGTTGAATTTAAAGCACAAGTAAAGGCTAAGGAATTCACAATTCTTAAAATGTAAATTGTTTGCAACAACAAATTAAAAAAAAAAAAAGTTTGGATGAGATCATGGAAGAGGAGCTGTTGGTGAATGTACATTGCCACCTACTGGCCTGGCATGTCCACTGCAACGTTTTGCAGGATCGCTGAGAACAGAGACAGACTCATCTGTTCAAAAAATAATAAATATTTCTTTACCCTGGAGCCAAACGTTTGGGTTTTTGATTACAAGTATTTCAAAGGTTTCCAGACTTTCAACTATTTAACTTGGATCTGACTGGATAAGGACTGTTGTGAAGTGAGTTAAGTTAGTTAGGTTGCCAGCTAGCTCTCATATCTTTAATTTTGGCCCACAAGTGGAACCAAAAAAAATATATATTTTTTAAATCATCTAATTTCAAAACCTAATGTCGGGTAACTCATAGTGCTGGTTTGAAAAATTATGACAAGTAAGGTTGTGGTGTTTCACTACAGCCACTGAAGGCTGGTTTGGATGATCACTGCATTGCTTTTTAACCCCACCCCCAATGCAAGTTGACAATAACAGCAATGAAAAAAAATACTTTCTTTGTATCCCCACGCTGTCACATGGGAAATCAGTTGTGTAATTATTGCAAAATCCTGCTAAAAATGGCAATCAAACCTTAGCTTTTTGCCTTGCTTGGTGGTGGTAATATTAAAAGATGTTTCTCAGAATTTATATATGAGTCCTACTGCATCACATACTCGATGAATTTGAAGACATTAACGAGCAAATTCCCAGGGTGTCTTCTTTCAGAGAACTTTTCAGCACATTTCTTCAAAGAAAATTGGAAAACGGGAATATTTCGATAATCATAGCACAAACCGAATGAAATGTTTTTTTTACTCTTCCTCGATTGTGAAAAAAAAAGTGCAGAGACCCGTCAAGTTGGAAAAACTTTAGCTCATAGTGACGGACGGCAGAGAGAGAGGCCCCAGTGCATTGTGGGAAACTCTGCAAAGTAGGTTCAGGTCAAAGTTGAAGAGCAGCAAAGATGGGTAATTATTCAAAACAATGTATTTTGCTTTCCACTTGGAAGAAAAGCAGAGCACAAAGAACAATCTGAAATTGTGATAAACAAGCATCAACAAACTCTTTGCAAGTCAAAAGTCATTTTATTTCTCTCTGATATGGTGAAAATGTTTCTTTATTGGGTACGAATGTGTGTGAGTGTCTGTTCCGGGGGAGGCCTCTTCTATGTAGCTCTACACATGGAAAGAAAAAAAAAAAGTATCGCAGATGGACACTGATCAGGACTGAGTCAGGCCTCTTTTGTGTACAGCAAGCCGTAAAATAAAAAGCAAAATGTCTAATTCTATATTGTGCAGAATATTTACAGGCCTTTGGTGCCACTGAAGTCATGCTCGGTGCTGGCCGAACTCAGCGTCCTCTACCATGTGATCATGATGCATCGTCTTGTACTGATGAGCCGTGGTTGACTTGTTTTTATTCCATGTCAAGTGCATTTTTCGCAATAAATGCCTTTGATTTAAAAGATATTTACTGTTTTTTCTTTCTTTTTTTTACTTATATGTGTGAAGCTTCTACCTTCATGATGATAATGGTGCATAGGTTTCGTTGACCTTTTGTCAAATTGTGTTTTTAGTTGTAGTTTTGCATGAGGTAGAACTGAACAGAAATCACATCGAGAGTTCTTTTTAATCGTGTGTCATGTAGTTACAAAACGGGGTTGGGTTTCAAAATTGGTTTAAGGCTTTCGAAGTAGTTTGGAACCTGCCGCTGTACCTAATGATGTGTCCGCTGAGCCAGCAGTAAAAGAGCAGGTAACGGATGTTTAATAAAGATAAAAGCTTCGTCTTTAGCCCCCCATCTCCTTCTCCTTTGGCCTCCTCCATTAACTTCCAGGCCCATTTCCAAGCCTCATTAGCATTTAGAGTGAGGAGCAAAAAGCGTGCGTGGATGACTCCCAAGTTCTCTCACAGAAAGTTAGTCTTCTTGAAGCTGTGCATGGGAAAGTGCGCCACGGCTGCTCCCTCGCAGCAAACAGCTTTACCACACGCTGGGAGGTGAAGGTGCCTCCGTCCTTTTCTTGCTCACCAGGCCCTGTCCACAAGGTGCTGCGGCCTCCTACAGGTAATCCATCCTCATTCTCACACTTGACGCCGTACTTGTCTGCTCTGCCAGATTGTGTGTGCAAGGTGAGACACTGCAGGGGGGCCCAAGTCTTCCTCTGCACCTTTTCTCTTTCAAAAGTGTAGCAGTCTTAACAGGTCTTATACGGCAAAGCTGAGACAACTTTGTCTTTTCCTTCAACTGGAAGTTTCTTTTCAAACGAGAATTGCATCACGCTGTCAGTCACGCTCATGTGACGATATTGAAACCCATCTTTAAAAAAAAAAAAGAAAACAACATATACATATATAGCTTGTCCTTGAGCCCAAGCAAGTGGCACATATACAGTAGCTGATAGTTGGTGCTCAAGCACCTGCTCATTTGCCAACATTACTTTAAATAAAGAACAAATTAAAATGTACATTAGTACTCGCTGGTTACTGTCAGAGCCCATGCTGCCAACTATGAAAATATGAAATTTCAAAATCATTTACCACTAGCTGTTTTTAAGGCAGAGCTCGCAGTATGGCCAGCCACCTTGAAGCTTTTTTTACTTACAGAATTTTAAAAGTTTTCAACACTCAGAGGATGTTTTGTTCCATCAGAAGGGAAAAAAATAACTCTTCTCTTTCACCAGGAAAAGAAAGCAAATTTTTACTTTTTGTTCAGTAGTAGTAAGCACACAACAAAAGCATGACAGAGGGAGGGCTTTCCCTGGCAAAATTTCTAACTTTGGTGAGCTATACTTCTAAAAAATAAATAAGTACAAATAAATGAACATTTATGCATGGCTCAATTAAGTTCATCTGTGGCTTCTTTTAGTTTGTTGAAATCCAACCTTGAGTTCTGCTTGTGCTAATGTACTGCAATTCCCCACAATTACTCTGGGGAAAAAAAGTGTTTAAAAATAAGATACAAACCTCCTGAGTAACACTGTTTATTTCATAAATACGAGTGTAGTACAAATATAAAGTTTCCCTCCATCAAGCATCAGTGTGTTTCACTGCGTGTACAAGCACAAAGTGTTTGGTTTGGTTTTTTTTTTTCCTACAGTAAGCTGGACACACATAAGGCACGTGTAACATGTGGAACACAAGAGTAAGTGTATAAAGTGTCATGATTAGAAAGCAGCACCACTGACTTGTGTTTAAATGCTACAAGGTGAGAGTCTTGAGACTTTTCTTCTCCAGAACCCGAGTGCATCAGAGTAGAGTACTGCTCCCTCTCATCCTGCGTCTCCCCCTCCCACATTTTTTCCCCCCATGAGTCAGCGCTCCTGTGCACACTTAAACAAGTGTCAGCAGAAACAAGGAGAGCAAGTAAAACACAACAGTATCGGCTATGTATGTAAATATGCTGTAACCCTTTCAAAGTCGAGTAAACACAACTTAGTTAAAAGTCTAAACTTGCTGAGTTGATGCTTGTAGCTTTCTGAAACCGTTGAAAGGTTTATATCGTTATTAAAATATTAGTTGAAAGATTGATCCACAACATTTTTTAAGGATGGCTGACAATGATCAAAGATGTCTATTGAAAGTCGTAAAAATACTGCTTTGTTGTGTAGCAGCAACTTTGCATGTGACTGGATTAGAAGATCAAAGACAAGTGTACCACTAAAACCATTATAGGTCCATTATGAACGCCAAATATATGCAATCATGAGCTTCTAAAATCACAGGGTTCTTAAAAACAACAAAGGAGGGTATCATGGAGAATATAATACAAGAATACATAAACAAAAGGAAGTGTAAAACCCAAACATTAGATTTAAAAAAAAACAAAGTGTACACATGAAAAGTATTGTCGTAACTTTGGCACATAAAACACACTAATGAGTTGCTGGTGGTGATGAAGATAAAGGCAGGGGCTTCAGGTGAGTGTTTTGAGACTGGCCACAAAGATTTGGGAATGGCATCGCCAGTCAGACTGGACTTTCAGTCCTGATTTCTTCACATGAAGCCAGAACTGATTTGGGAAAAAGAAAGAGATGCAGCAAAGTAGTAGTGAGAATCAGTCACAAATGAGATCAAATGGAAGGATTTTACTCCCTTATCATCAAATACAGTAAAGTCATGATTCTCGAGCATAGTACGGCAGAAGTGCAACTGTTGGTACAAAGGCCACACACCCTCTCGTACTATGCGAAAGAAGAAATGACTTAAAAAGGATTTACACAATCACAATTTTTGGGGCTGATCAAAAAAAAATATAATTCAATCGCAAGATGGACCAACTATTTAAATGATTTGTTCATTTACTGTGCTTACACTTGACAGTATACTAAGTACCTTCAATCATATGCTCTAGAATTTTAGACAAAATATGAAACAATAACCTCGAGGGAGCGCGTAAAGATTGGCTATTGACTTCAGTTTAACGTTCAGTCAGGTCAAACCAAAACACACTGATCACATGATCAGGATTTTTGGGGGCAATCACTGACCAGCAAGCTTAAAAAAATAATAACTGATCACCAATTAAATCACAAGATGGACCAATTTGTCTATTTCAATGACCCATTACTTGAGCTGCTTATCCACAAAAGGGTTGGGGGAGTGGTGGAACCAAACCCAGCTTTCCTCGGGCAGGTACACCGTGAACTGGTTGCCGGCCAATCACAGGGCATATAGAAACAAACAACCAGTCGCACTCACAATCTCACCTAGGGGCAATTTAGAGTCTCCACTTAATCATATATATATATATATATATATATATATATATATATATATATATATATAAATAATACAGTATATTTAGAGAGCGCAAGTGTAATTAATGGAGATCACAAAAATATTGTAGAAATGTTACAAAATAAAGAGTAATTACTGTAATAATGCCACAAAAAAAAAAAATCTATGAAACGGTGGGAACAGGATTGGTGAAAGGCAATAGTCGGATTTACTATAAAGTATTCAAAGCAAGTAGAAGAGAGTATATCAAAGTCATCCCTTACTTCTTGCGGTCTTTGTCCTTCTTGCCGTTGGCGGTGAGGCTTTGGGCCTGCAGCAGCTGAGCGGCAGCCCGTCTTTTGCCGAAGGAGCTCTGGTCTTCCTCCAGGAGTCGCCTCTTCTCCTCCAGAGCCGACTTCTCCTCAGCGTGGAGGCGCTTCAGCTGCTCAAAGCGGCTCTGCAACTGAAAAGTGGAAAAGGAGGGCAACTGGTAAAAATAAAAAAGTAGCAAAAGCAAAAGCAAATGCAAAATAAATTTTGTTTTTTATGTTGCCTCCCCACTTTCTGGGATTTACTTCACTTCTCCTGGGGTGGTGGTAGGGGGTGTTGAGTTTCCTCCTGGATATTTTTTGCTCCTATCTGAACACAGAGTGCACAGCACTTTGCCGGGAATTTCCACTTTTTGTATGTATTCGGTTAGACATGTTGATACCGTTTTCGGTCCTATCTGCACGGTTATAATTTTTCAAGCCGTGCCCCTCTAAAACAGTTTTTGATTCCAGCATCCTTGTCAATTGCCCTCGCTCGATCTTCATCCTTTTTTTCTAACACTTTTGCCATCGTAAAACTTTGAACACACCGTCGCTCAGTTCGCGCTATCTAAGTCCCATGCGCCATTACTTGGCTAACTAACAAGTTACACTGCGCTTTCTGAGAACCGAGAACAAATGTACATGGCAATGGTGAAACTCGATTAACCACTAACACGATTGGATCGTTATACTGTGTCACTCTGTTGTCCAATCGAGTAATCTGCCGTAAACAAGTTTCAATGTTTATGTCGCAAAATGGTAATATTTACACTACCGAGCAAGTTAGAACGGGATATGATAGTCGTGCTTGTGCTAGCACTAAGCTGAACTTGCAGCTCAGAGCCCACCACCGAGAGGCAGGCGCACGATACCCTACCCCTACCCCACCCTGAAATTCTCAACGGATTTGCGCTTATCTCGAGAATGGTCATTTTGGTCTGAAAAAGTCGGAAATCCGCCGATCGGCGAAAAATTCTAATCCCTGCAACATCAACTTCGATCTACTGCCACAAAAATAATTTTGCTTAATGACATATCACAATAACCTTTCGACAATATACACACAAATCAATCAAGCCATTTCTGACCTCTCGCTCTGCATCCTTTAGTTCCGCCTCCTTCTCCTTGACCCTCTGCACAAACATTTGCCGCATCTCATCTTCTCTCCTCTGCAGCTCCACCAGAAACTCGTGACGTTTGGATTCATAGGTCTGCTGCAGACTGCGCACGAACACACACGGACATTCGTACGCTCTATGTGTTTTTGGGGAACATCCAGATTCAGCTGTAATCGGGGGTTCACCTGACAGGCTTGCACTCGGGGTCCGTGTCCTTGAAGCCCATCTCCTCTAACTTGCAACGTCTGTACAACTCGTAGTGGCGAGTGTGCGTCTGCTCCCTTAAGTCCTCCATGTTGACGCAGATCAGCATCTCCCTCAGCTTCACGAAGTCGCAGTGGCTCTCGTTTTCCACTGCAGTAATAGGGAGACACTGGTATTATTATGGGATGGCAGGGAAAGAAGCATGGAGGTAGTGGTATATCACATGGTCCACATATAAAGGTTTAGCGTTCTCAGTTGACGACAGAGGTCCGTTTCTCCAGTGACAATGTGACACAAATTTGTACTCAGTCAGAATGACGAACGCAGCAATAAAGTCAATAATCAATGTAGCCACTCTAATGTAACCACATTTCATCTTTCAGTTATTCTAAAATGGATTAAATTACACACAACACGGCATTATATGAACATGAAAAAAAATTGATGAAATCAAATTCAATTAAGAAAAAAAATGTAAAAATAGACAATACCTTTTTTTTCAGCAAAGAGTAAAATCCTATGAGTATGACTACCCTCCCCCTAAAAAAGGTTAGAAATTGGCTTTCGATGCCACAGTATAGTGGAAAAAGCACTACTTTTGTCTAAATCAAGCACAACACAGGTGTAAAATACATGTTGATAACAGGAGTATTTTTGCAGGACTAAATTCAATGCCCACTGTTCATAAGCTCGACTGCCGTAAATCGAGGACACCGTGTGCACATTGCTGACTCCATCTGATGGACATCTACAAACCCACCTTGGACGACGCCCCAGGGATACTGACGAGCCTTCACCATCTTGTTACCCACGGCCACTTCTTCTGCACTGCCCACCACAGCAAACGGCAGGTGGCCCTGAAACACAGACAAAAAACGAGACTCACACTGCAGAGCTCATGTGGAGGTGATTAATGGGGGGCAAAGCGCAATTACGTTCATGGCCGTGTTGACCTTGGAGACGGTCTCGTCGTCCAGGGGGAACTGGTAGATCTGGACACCGTTGCTCACCAGTTCGCTCATGATCTTAATCTTGAACTTGTGCAGTTCACTCTTACTGATTGTGTCTGCTTTGGCAATGACGGGGATGATGTTCACCTGTCCGATAACATAAAGTACAAAGTTCATTACCAAAGCATTAAAGACCTACTTTAGTTAACTAAAGATTTGTAAAATTTAAATGAGGATCAAAAAGATAGTGTTTCCCATCTTATTAACAATTTACCACTTTAATGTTAATCACATTTTCTTATTTTAAGGAGACCCTAGCAAGCAAGCAAGTTTCTTTCGGCTTGACCCTATTCTCTGTTATTTGCTGAAAAACACTATTTTGGTGCTCTTTCTGAAATACCACAAGATGGCACCAAAGTCCTCCCTAACATAGTAGTCGTGTCCATCTTGTGGCATCTTGGTGCCCAAAAACTTTTTTTTAAGTGACGGGGGCAAATCCCATTTTGCCAAAGCCGAGTCTACGAAAAATAATCGTGGGACTTTTGGCACATTCTTGTGGGATGCTTAGGGAATTATTTTGAATCATTTTTTCAGCGCAACCTCAGTTTAACAAACCCCAATTTAACAGACTTCTGATATAATGGACAGAAAACAGTGCGCAGTTGAAACTCAAAATCAATTTAACACACCTGTGAGGTAAGTTTAAATCAACAAAATCTTTTCAAATGTTTTCAAGCTGCTTTACATTTATTTACAATACTCAATCCTTCTTTATTTCACATTTGAAGACGTTCTCTGCTCAAGCAAAATCCCTGTAAATCTTAAGATTATTTTTGTGGTGAAAGGACATCCAAGATATTGCTATTACAGGAGCCAAACCCTTTTGCAGGATCATTATTGTGCAATTAGGTTACTGGAACCGTTGTGTAAATTTAGTTATCAATGATTTTTCAAGACTGGAAGAAGATCCTGCTTGGAGAGTTAGGATACCTTTGACGGGTCCAGGAAACTTTGAGAAACTTTAAGCCTGTTGTTTCTTCTCTTGAGTGTGCAATGCGAGTAGATCTTTTGCATGACTTCGTTTGTAAGGCTGCCAAATATTCCACTAAAGAGGCAGACTCAATAACACAGCCAAGTGTCATCAATAGTCCAAGCAACACAGTGTGTACTGATGTTATTTGTGGCTCAGCAGCCCACTCTGCTGTCCGAACCACCCCACATTCCTGTCTGTCTGCATGTGTGTCATTTTGTCAAGCAGAGGAATATTTTTTTTTCCTGCTCAACCTTCTGGTCAGAAACATAAAACAAACAGAAGTGATAGCAGACCACAAAACAACACAATCTGCGTGGCTGACGCTCTCTACACCAACAAATGCCTTTCTCCGGCTGTCTGTACAGTGACACAAAAGGACAACTTGTCTGTGTGTGGTGTGACATTCCTACGCTTTTATCTTGTGTGTGACTCTTTTCACACGCAAATCCAGAGCTCCTGGAACTTCCCGGCAGTGATACACAAGAGAGCATGGGAAAGGTTGTGACCACCGCTACAGTCTTGGGGTGGGAATTTCTCGCCAACTCACAATACAATTACGATTCAAAGGGATACGATTCGATGACCCGTGTAGTTTCAATCCGCTTGATCTTGCGCTACAAATGAATGCTTCACTAAGGAACAAATTTTGTAGAGTTGTTTTTAACAGATTTTTGAGTCCGGAATCCAAAACAGATCTTAGTTTTTCTCTATCACATCAAGTTTTTGAATAAAGTGAGAAACCTTTCGACTTTAAATGAGCATTTTTGCCTGGACTAATTCGATGCGCACTGTTCATAATCTGTGACCCTGTGTGCACATTAGTGACTTGAACTGATGGACATCCACAAACGCACCATTGAATGATTGCCTCCCCAGCGGGACTGACAAGCCTATTATACTCATATAAATAAAATGAGTATACCCAAAATGTGAACACGATAGTTGTTGCTTAATGGCGGAACTTGTTTACCAAGCAGAGTAATATAGTAGGTTGCCATCAAAACATCTTGTTATACTAAGAATTTCTCAAATAATGCATGGAAAGAAAGTTGACATTGATTTGCTGCATATGATAACATACATCAGCCCAGTCAGAGCACTGACTATTTTAAATCATCCAAATGCCATGTATAACTCAAGTGTCTATTTGTTCGCGCAGCACCACTTGTTTGCGGCCTGCTAATTGCAGATATCTGAAAGTTATTAGCATCCAACCAATAATCATACCTTGCTGTCCAGTTTCTTCATGGTGACCAGGTCTAGGGACTTGAGGGAGTGGCCTGAGGGGGAGATGAAATAGAGACAGGCGTGTACCCTGGAGTCGTGGTAGTTGAAAAGGGAGCGCTTAATTTTGAGCTCTTCCTGTAGATAACTCTCGAACTGCCTGTCAATGTAGTCCACCACCGGCTGATAGCTACAAAACAGAAAGATGGTTGACAGTGGTGCTGAGCGGCCGGAAATCGCACGCTGGATCCCTGCCAATTTCTGACCTCTCCTGTTTGTTCATTTGGTCTCCGAATCCCACTGTGTTGACCACGGTGAGGCGTAGTCGCACGTTGCTCTCCTGCAGGTCATAGGTTTGAGCCCGCAGCTTCACCTCAGGCTCAAAGTGGGACGATTCAAAGTTTTCAAAGTTGGTGTTGAACAGAGTGTCCATCAGGGTGGACTTGCCGATACCAGTTTCACCTAAAGGAAGAGATGAAGACCAATTACCAGAACCTTAATGACTGCATCAGCGACAAATGTCTCGTTTATTCAAATGAAATTAGCTATAATGTACTTAAAGGTCAAGTGTCATGAAATGGATGATCTTTAGTATGTTATTAAAGAAAAAACGGTCGCCGGTATGGGCCCATGTGTTTTTTCACCACAAAACATGATTTGGATGTATATGGCTTTTTGTAACTCCCGCCATGAAAATCCTCTCG
Source organism: Syngnathoides biaculeatus (assembly GCF_019802595.1). Lineage (NCBI taxonomy): Eukaryota > Metazoa > Chordata > Actinopteri > Syngnathiformes > Syngnathidae > Syngnathoides > Syngnathoides biaculeatus. Next base: position 10,383,433 of record NC_084653.1, on the reverse strand, counting down.
AGGGATTTGTTTTCGAGAAGAAGCAGGAAGTGACGTACGAGCCAGGAGCGTTTGTCTCCATTAGTTTTACCTGTGGGAAGGTAGCTCGTTGTTCCTTCATGTTAGCCAAACTGCCGGCTTGTTGCATTGCTGGATATTGCTTGAACACTCTGGAGGATGGATTTACCCTTCATAAGTTTCCAAGAGACCCGGTTCGTCGTGAAAAATGGATGTCACAGGTGCAAATGACGAGAGCTTCAAGTGTCCCAAATGACAGGTAGGTGTGTATACAGCTACTAAAAAAAATAGTTTGGGGGGACCAAGAGCTTCCGTGTCAGAAGGGGCGTGTTTGTCTCCCACAGTAGAGGCCACAATGTGTTTTCAATGGCGAATGTCCGGGGTGACGTCATGGAGAGGAGATGCAGCAAATATGCCGACCACTTGGATGTCGAATGACACTTCTGCAACTTTGCGCATGGATGACACGCTCTCCGCTCATATTTATTTTTTCGTATAGACATTGAAGTGAATAATGTTATATGCATTTTTCATTATAAGATCTAGTTTAGAATGTTTATATGGATGACACTTGACCTTTAAAGGGGCTTTTATTTGTTCAATTATACACTTTACAGTACCAGGAATCTATTGGGACTTGTATTTGTGTAATACTTATTTCATAATAATAATAGCAGTGCTACTGTGTTTAATCATGGTATTTTTCACAAAGATACATTGTTAAAAAAAATAGAAAAAGATATATACATTATTACTGCTTTCTTTTTCCAAGAATTGTAATTCTAACGCAATGTTAAAATACTTTTGTTTTAGAATGCAAGGTGTTACACACTGTCCCATTCTCTTTCAGCCCCAATGCAAACTTTTGCTTTACATACTCATTTCTCTTCATAGTCATCTAGTAAAAATTTTCTTATAAAACGGCTAATGAAGGCTGAAACAATAGATGCACTGCCTTACATTCTACCATAAAATGTTTTTAGAAAAAAAATAAAACTCCAATTACAGTGCATACACACTGACAATGTTATAATTCAAGTGCCACTGTCATGAAATGCATGATTTTTAGTATGTTATTAATGGGAAAAAAAGGCAGCCGGAATGGACCCATCAGTTTTTTGTTTTTTTTTCCACCACACATGATTTGATGTATATAGCTTTTTGTCACTCGCGCCATTAAAAGCCTCTTGAGGGAGTTGTTTTCGAGAAGCCGGAAGTGACGTTAACACCAGGAGCACACACATGCGATTTCATGTGTTTATACCAGTTGTACCTGCTGGAAGGTAGCTCTTTGTTCCTCCGTGTTAGCCAAAATGCCGCCTCGTTGTATTGCTGGATATTGTTCGAACACTCAGGAGGATGGAGTCATTCTTCATACTTTTTAAAAAGACCCGGTTCATCATGAAAAATGGATTGCAGGGGTCCAAAGGACAAGAGCTTTGTGGGTTCCAAATGACAGGTAAGTGTGTATACAACTACTAAACAAAAAAAATAAAATAGCTGGGGGGGCGTAATCCTCTCAGAATGTAACAAAAGATCTGCCAATGTTAAGTCAGAGGTGCTAAGTGTGTCGATGTACCCATCTACGCCGAGCACGGCTTTGGCCAAGGGGCACCGCTTCGGCCGGAGTGGCTCATACAGACTGTGTGGGAGTCTGTTGTTAGTTAGAAGTGATCCGCATATCATCTAAATATGGCTCAAAACGAAACGGTAAGGTAATATCGCCCTGGTTACTTCACTCGATTGTGTCCGCAGCAGACGGCTTCGGCCGGGCTGGCTTATACCAGGGTTCATACCCTTCCAGAGAATCAAAATTCCATGAATTTTCCATGACTTTCCAAGTAGTAAATACAGAATTCCATGACTAATATTGGATTGACTGATTGTGGTAGACAGCAATATTTCAGCTATATGATCATGTGTTTTCACTTAAATAAGTGCCAAAGCTTATCAAGGTAGTAGGCGTATCATAATGACTGTGAAATGTTTAATAAAAATATGAACTATAATTACATGTTGATTATATCTTTTCATCTAAGGTTGTTATGTTGCCTATATTTAAAATACAGAATTAGCTATTTATGCACTCTATTGTCTGTGCTTTCATCTTCGATCAGGCTGGGCCAAGGTGGAATTTTAACATACACCATCTCATCCTGTACTTTCTACTTTGGCTTCAGACCAGACCTCTTTTACTCAAAATAGAGAAAATCTCATCCAGTTGCACCACTTTTTCTTCTATTATTCACATAACCAGACATTCATTAAAGCAACAGAGCAAAAGCACTTTTTTTTTTACTTTTACCATTATTATCGAGCGTAAACACAAGCAGCATGTCTAATTCTTTGCTCTACGCTGCCCTGACTGTGTGGGTGGACGGTGTTTGTAATTATGAGTGTACCCCTTGAAGAGCCAGAGGTGGGCGTTGTCAGGTAAACTATCTTGACTGTGCTTCCGTGTTGGAAAAAAAAAAAAAAAAACGAGTCAGTCTGTGGTTCACCGCGCTGGATTGGTTTTCATGTGCGTTGAGAATGTCTATGTATTTCTACTCGGAACAAATTTTACGCACGTGATTTTTCGTGCTCGACTGTGCCAATTTGTGAGTGCGATCGCGCCAGTCAAGTCAAAGTGACTGAAAATTCCATGACATTTCCTGACCCATGCCAAATACTTTTTTTATTTACCGGACTTTCCAAGACCTGGAAAACGTTTTTTTCCACGATATTCCAGAAATTCCCTGACCCATACGAACCCTGTTGTACATACTGTCTGGGAGTCTGTTGTGAGTTAGAAGTGATCCGCATATCAACTAAATATGGCTCGAAACGATAGGGTAATATTGTCCCGGTCACTTCACTCGATTGTGAGATGTTCTCTTCTTTTAAAAGAGCTTCCGTGTCCCATAGTAGGTGGAACAGTGTGTTTTTTTTTCAATGGTGAATGTCACGTTGTGACGTAACGAACAGTAGATGCAGGCAATATGGCTACCACTTGGATGTCGAATGAGACTTCCGCAACTTCGCGCATGGATGACACATACTCCGCTCATATTTATTTTTTCGTATGGACATTGAAGTGAATGTTATATGTATTTATATCTATTTTAGAATGACCTTTAAACATAACAAAAGTCCATTTTTTAACACCACTACTGTTTACTCTGATTGTGACCTTATTTGGGTTAAATGCCTTAAAAAATATTACATTTGTCTTACTCCCAATATATCCTTAAGTAGGATGATACTGAAACATTGCTGTCCATGTAGACATATTTTTCATATTTACAGTATGAATGTCGCGTAACATACCAATGCAGAGGATGTTGAAGCAAAACCCCTGATCGGTAGATTTGTTTACCAACTGGTCTGGAAGGCTGTCAAAGCCCACGTGGCCTGCCAGGGAGAGAGGCCGGACTCCCTTATCCTGAATAACACAGTACAAACGGACAAAACATAAAACATCATACAAGTTTTCAAAACGTGTTAAAGTGATCAATTGCAAACATCCAATAAACTGAAAATTTAAGATACACACTCCAGAAGTGGAAAAAAATGCACATCATCAAAGGCCTCAGTGCCACTGTGCTGCATTATATGATAATTTGGACAAGCGATGTTAAAAGTAGTCTGCGGGACGGGATGAGACCCCCTGTCAAGCTGGTTCTGGGAAAAGAAAACATATTCACTACTATTTTTCAACACAAGTAACTATTGCTGCTGATTTTGTTCACTGGATGGAGCCACTGATAACCACTTGCCACATAAATGAGATTCTGAAATTGGCTGGAACTCAGGATCTCAAAACCTGATATCAATGCACTTGTGAAGAGTAAAAGAAGCAGTCACTCATATTTGAAAAATGTACGGATGTGGTCAGTCATGCCGGCAGATATAAAGTTACGGGTGTGGTCCACCAGACAAGCCTGCAAGTATAACGTTGCGGGTGTGTGTTCTGTTTGTAATTATGAGTGTACCCCTTTAAGAGCAGAGGGGGGCAGTGTCAGGTAAACTACAAAGTAGAAGTAGGCTGAGCAGCAGGTCATTGTTAAAAGACTGTGTGCTTCCATGTTAAAAAAAAAAAAAAAAAAAAAAAGAAGAAGAAGACAACATCAGGCTGTGATTCACTGTGCTGGATTAGTTTTCATGTGCGCTAAGTGTGTGCAACAAGTGCGCAGTGGCACAGCTTTGAGGGAACTTTAGTCAAGACTACACAAAATAAGCGATGTCTTTCAATATCTATGTATTTCTACTTGTAACAAATTTTTTCCGTTATTTTTGGTGCTGAACTGTGCAGATTTGAGAGTGTGATGGTGCATGGGCGCGTACACGCCCTTCAAATCACAGTGGAAGCAAAGTGGTCAGATCAAATTAAGCCTTCTTTATGTAAAATGCTGTCTCAAATTTCAAATACAGTTCAGTGAAAATAAATTCCTCCTGTAGAAATATTTTAACACTAGGAATATCATTAAATAATAGTCAACAGCTAAATACCCATCCATTTTCTTAGCCCCTTATCCTCACAAAGATTTCGGGAGTGCTGGAGCCTATCCCAGCTGTCAATGGGCAGGGGGCAAGGTATTATTAAATAAATGAAAATATTCACAAAAGTGTTAAAAGGCAGTCTTTTGTTAATACATTCCAGATTCTTCAAATGATTTGCAACAGGATAATAATCAATAAATGGGAGTATTTTCCAAATGTACTTGTAATTATTTGCAGCTAAATCATGGGAGGAGGGATTAGTAATTTATAGTTTATTAAAACATTAATATACAGTACTGGTCTGGCTCACTTGTGCTCAAACGGCTCCTGAACAAAAATGCGACATTGATTTGGAGCTATAGTTCCAGTTTGGGTGTAACTAACGCCATGTTAAAATACCAACGTGACTGCCAAACTTCACAGAAGTCAGATGGACGACGATGATTGCTTCTTTCTAGTGGCTAACGCCCCTCTGTCAAAGCACGTTTATGGGGCGATGAGCAAATCATTCTATTCGTTCCAATCTGGCGTGAATATGTACGATTACATGATTTACATACACACGTTTCGTTTTGTTGACAAACAAAGTGTTACTTCATTTACTGTAAAGGAGAAGTTATGCTAGTTGTACAGGTAGCTAAGTTCATTGTAGCCCCAGAGACAGACACTCCCTGCGCGACTGTGATTCTTATTAGATTGAAGTACAAAGAGAATTATACAAACCGGTTGCCGAGCAACATCGGAAGAAGCCATGTTTTTTCGATGCAATATACAATTTCCTCACGGAGAAGAGAAAAAAATATTGTAAAACTTCTTAAAAGTAGTTTTTCCCTTCCAAAAGAATCCTGCTGTATTGGAACGCCTCGCCAAGGATGGACAGGACCACGTTAGAAAAGATGGGCTTTAGCTCCCGTCTGCCTTCTGTGAATTTATTTAAAATGTAATTTAGTAGGAGTTATTAGTTATGTTTTAATGTATATAAAAGTATTAAAATTGTTACGTAAATAGAGATTTATTGTATAAATTTGGTAAATATGGTAATTTATCGAAGACAATTTTCACGAGTCCCCTTTCTGTTCAAATTGGTGCAGTCCCTTCCTGTGTTGCATTAGCAGCAATAAAAGTGTGGTAAATTTATAAATCATACAGTTTAACGACCTCGCGGTTCATTTTTGTGAATCACGTTTGAAATAATTTCTACTCAATTCACTCTCACTACTTTAAAAAATACGTGAAAGAAAACATGTCCTCCGTCCGGTGACGGCAGGCGCTGAAATTGTTTACAAAATCAGAAACTCTAATTCACGTGGAGCCATGTAATGTATCGCGATGACGACGAGGATGGCAGTGTGCGTCCTCTATCGGTCATCTTTTGAAACTGATCTACCAGCGATGGAATAAAGGGAGGCCCAGTGAGGATGCTGTCACCGGCTGTCTACAACCCCGAAATGACAACCAAACAATTTCCAAACGTTTTGGTGTCATGTAATTAATTTTCTTCGGGTGGATGATGACAATGATGGAGTCCCCGTGGTCGGTACAAGCCGTCCAGGAGTTCCTTATAGAGCGAGGAGGGAGGGTCCAACAGATGGAGCTGATTGATCACTTCATGGCGACCGGGGGTGGTGGAAGTGACGCGTCGAAGGACAAGGAGGCTCTGAGATGCGTCGTGGACACACTGGGTGTCGTGGAACTGGAAAGTGGCGTGAAATACGTACGTTTGAATGAGAACAGAGACAGCCGCGAGAACGTAACCGAGTGCAACGGGAACGTGCACCGAACACCAAACAGCAACCTATTCAGCATCAACGAACAGCAAACAGGTGAATGTTGATCTCGATGCATCCTCTTTACTTTGGTTTAATTAAAACCTGTCACTTGACCGTCTTGCATTCTTTTTTTTTTTCGGACCTGGAAAGCATTTGTTGATTAATGCATGTTCCGTGGCCAAATGTGATGTTGCTAGACAATGTCCAACATGCATGCTGCACAATGTGCAAATAGTTCACTCTCTCCAGCCTGTCTTGTAGTTGTCACCACTTGAAATAAGGCAAACATTGCATTACTGTTTCTGTTATTAAGATGCGCATGGTGTCTAAGAACAAATCAATAAAGGGAAACAATGAACAAAATGATTTTTTTTTTATTGATTTTTTTTTTTTTTTTTTTTTTTTTTTTTTTGCTTGCTCTTCTGCATGGGGTGTAAATGTAAGTAAGCTATGAGTTGTTTTTAAGAGGGGTCTAAAAGTAAATGTAAAGTTAAGCAAAACTCTGTTTGGAATATAGGATAATTTGTGAGTTAATTCAGCGGTGTCTTGACTTGTTCTACTGAGGGACTTCCACAGGGTATAATTTTGTTTAAAAAAAAAAAAAACATCTAGTGTATGTGAATATATGCTAAGAAGTTTAATCCGGGGGGGGGGCTCCTACTCCTTCAACGTTGTATGTGACAAAATAAATAGTTTTCAGTTTGATATCTTCTAACATTCAACTCAAATGTTTTATAGTGACATGACATAACTTTTCTTGTCACATATTTATATATTTCTTGGCCACAATTCTCCTTTGTGTTTCTCCCGTGCCCCTGTGTTTAGTTTTATTTTTAAAATATGATCAAGGGCAGCACAGTGACTGTAGCACATTGGCCTCACAGTTCTGAGTTTGGGAGCTTGAATCTGAGTTCCAGCGTTCCTGTGTGGAGTGTGCATTTTCTCCCCGTGTTTGTATGTTGTTGTTTATGACCTCTGAGTCCACTAGGTTCTTCTCACATTCTCAAAACTTGCACATTAGGTTTAATAACGGGACTATGTTGCCCTTAAATGTGAGTGATTGCTTGTGCTCTGTGATTGGCTGACAACAAGTCTAGGCTGTAACCCTGCTGCTTAAATAAAGACACCTGGGATAGGCTCAAGCTCTCCCGTGACCCTTTTGAAGATTCATGACAAAGAAAATGGATGGATGAATGAATATGGGCAAAAAAATTAACTGCAGAAAACAAATCCCCCTGGGTTGATCTGTGTTTTGGTTTAGTGACCTTGGTAGCATCATCCACAAGTTATGACATTAAAAAAAGCTAATTTTGTGGTCTCATAGGAGCTTCTTGCACTATGGACGGTGTTAATCAGTCCGACAGCCACGACCCACATGAAGCCCCCTCCCCGACCGACAAGCTCGCCACTACCCCCGCTAACGTCGAAGGCGCCACAGAGGTGAAGCTGAGGGAGAGAAGGCGTCGTGAGTCGGCCCCGGTGATTGCGGTGCCAGATCTGGACCATCCCGCCGGCTCCCAAAGCCAGCAGGTTCGAGGGGCCCGCAGGGTGTCAAAAGGGTCCCAACGGGCCTTGCTGTCCAGCTGCCTGTCTGAAGACAGCACCATAGAAGGCCTGGACCAAACACTTGATGTCAACACGCCAAAAGGGAGCCGCAGGAACTTCATTGAGCTGATGATGAATTGTTCTCCTCAGGTGAAGCTAGAATGTGGATTTGTTTCATGGGTGTAAAGTCACTGAGTTGGGAACAAATGCGATAGTCAGTTTTCCTACATCTCTCAATCAATTTCTTATTTTGGGTAAAACACAAAGCTGTGTAATTTGTTTAATTATATGTGATTGAGTGGCAACCAGTCAAGGATGTACTCCTGCTTTTTGCCCAAAGTCAGCTCGGCATAGACTCCAGCAACCTGTGACCTACATGAAGACAAGCACTGTAGAAAATGGGTGGATCAATAGATATTAACTGTGTCATTATGGCCATCTTGCTTATGTAACATTGACATTGGACAATCAGTCAACGGGAGTGGAAGTTAATGAAAATGACTCTTATTGTTTCCATCTCTTTAACCCTCTTTGTCTCCCCGTAGGTTCGGCGGTCTCTCATCAGTCGAGGTCCGCGCCTTCGAGACTCGATGAGGAGCGACGGCGACTCGGTGTCTCTCCTCTCCTCCTCGGCCACCGACGAGGACTGCGCCTCAGTGACGCTGGACCCGATGGAGCACGAGTGGATGCTGTGCGCCTCGGAGGGCCTGTGGGAGAGCCTGCAGCCCCTTTTGGCTGTGGAGGCCGGCCTGGTGGCCAAGAGAGACTTTATCACCGGCTTCACTTGCCTCCACTGGGCAGCCAAGCAGGGCAAGGCCGAGCTGCTCTCCCAGCTGATGATGTTTGCTAAGGACAACGCTGTGCCCGTGAACGTCAATGTGAGGTCCAGCGCTGGATACACACCTCTCCACCTGGCAGCCATGCATGGACACATTCAGGTTAGATGCAACTGATTTATACAGATGTGCAAGTGTCTAAAGGGTATTTCAACCTCCAACGGAAGATATCCCCTTGTACTTTTTCCTCTTTTGAGTTGGAGTCTATCGGAGCTGACTTCAGACAAGTCAATTGCAGGGCGCAGACATGCTAACCACTTCCCCACGCTGCTCCCCCATTGAAACCCACTCCTTGATCCCTGCCCCGAATGGTGAAAATCTGCAATTGAGCCACGCCACCCCGAAAATGATGTGAAACTCAACTCATTACACTATAGTTCTTTGACTCCTAGATGGCACAAGGGCGACACTTGCATTGGTTTGTGCTGAACAGAAAAATAGCAAATAGTTGAGTTTAGCAGCAAATTCGTTGTAACTAAGAGTAGATTTCAAAATCTAGAATCAAGCAAATTTGCAAATGGGGACCCACAAATATTCAGGGGTTCACTCTTTGCAAAGATATATTATTATTACTACTGCCCCATTCTTTTGAGTGCTTATGCTGCTGATTGCAGAAACTGCCGTTTGTCACAATTGGTTAAACCAATGTTTCCCGACCTATTATTAAGTCCAGGCACGTATTTTACATTACAAAAAAATCTCACAGCACCAACAGTACAAGTACTGTAATGATTAAATCTGGCTGTGTTTAATAGAACCCAAATATGTATTTGCAGGACACCACAGGATGTTCTTTTGTATGAATGGGACGGGATGAATATGCAGGTTTACTATACCTTCTCCCAACAAAAAGATGACAATTTAAATGCGCTGCCTGCCACTATATATCGATGGTCTAGATGATGATATCTTTGTAATGAATAAATTAATAGGTTCAAACAATTTTAGTGAAATTGGATCATTTCCAATGGCAGCCCTGGTAATGTCCGACAGTGCGTTTTTATCCCACAGCACCCTAGTTGGATCCATTGTTCAGCTTTTGGAAAAAATGTAAAAATATAAAAAGACAGAGAGGAAGCATTTTGAATGAATGTTTTGTTGTCCTTGTGAACGGTCAGGTGATGCGCGTGCTGCTGTCTGATTGGGAAGCGGACCCTGAGGTGAGGGATTACAGCGGTAGACGAGCCATTCAGTACCTGCCCGCACCGCTGCCTGCAGACCTGCAGGACCAATGCGCGGTCACCTCTCCGAGAGCCAAGTCCAAATCCCCGAACGTCATCGGCGATGGGGCACGTGGCTGGAGGTTTCCTAAAGTACTCCATGGAAATCTAAACCCGCTGCGTCTCCTTAGCTCGCCAGCCGGTGACTCAGAGGAGGCGCTCGGAAATGAGAGGACCAAGGGTGGCATGCTTAGGAAGTCGTCTCTGAGTAAGCTGAACGCCCGGCTGCATCGGGGGCGACATAGGGCACAGATTATACATAGCGCCTCCTTCAGGGACACGGGAGAAGTAGGGAGAGGCGATGAGCTGCCCAGCGGCACCCCGCAGCGAACACGGCCGCTCTCCAACCTGTTTGGATGAAGGTCCTCTTTATCTATCATGACTTTATATTTATTGATAGTGTTTTTACAACTTCAATTTATTATATATTGTACAGCCAAGCCTTTTTAAAGTTTTTAAGTAACACACTGCTCTTCCAAGAAATACTGTAGATTTTTGTTCCTGTTCTTCAGTTTTTCAATAATGGGCTAATTTATTTAGTTTTTTTATATACGCTATCAGATTAATTTATTTTAGACAGACAATGAATGAATGAATGCATCCTTGAATGTTTTTTTTTTGGATTTGTGGGATGGAGCAAAGGGAAGTTTTTCATTTCACACTGGTGGCATACTTCACTTTAATCAAAAATGGTGTTTATTGTTCATAATATATAGAGTGGGAGTTTTTCCCATTCAATTTTTTTTTTTCAAATTCTTCTGCTTTCATCTTTGGGTACAGCCGTTCTATTTGCACTCGTCACTTTCAAGACTGTAAGCACATAATTGAAGAACTTGTTCAAACTACAACCATGACAACTACTGTTTAAAATCTTACACAACATTTAATTTGTTCTCCTTTGCTTTTCTTTAAAATTAGATGACATGGGGTTGCACTGATGGGGTATGCTCTGGCCTATTCATATTATTTAAAGACACTAATCAGTTGCACAACCAGCCTGTTTTACATTTTTGTGGAGCCAATGCAATTTTTTTCTAACGCACCAAACTCTTAATACATTTGTTGTGCTTTTTCTGCTACCAAGTATGTATATTTTTCCAAGCATGATTGGAAATGACAGATTTTTCCACTTATCTCATGTCGTGCCTCATGAGGCCTGCTGAATAAATGTCATTTAATATGATATGGGGAGTTCAGGGACCTTTACAACCAGCGTAGCACATGCTAGTAAATATGCAATTAAACAAGCACAGTCTCATTCAACACACTAGAATGCGTTTCTTTACAAGTCGCTGTAACTTGTGCAGATTTGGTTATTAGGTGTTTGATAGAATTTAGAATTAGAATTAGAATATCCTATATGATTTGTTGAAGTCCTTGTCATGTACATGAGCCTTTCTTAAAATATGTTGATCTTTGCATTTATACTGCACTGGTCACCTCAATTCCCTCAGTTGTAATAATCATCTGGGCTCATGTTGTTGTATATTGTGTATGATGTGTGCATCTCTTTTCACCTGCATGAGTGTAGGAACACTGTTTACTTAATACTGTGAAGTTACCGTATGGGTAAAAACCTCCGTCATTGTTTCCGTCTTTTCCAAACTGAAATGTGAAATAAAGCAATATTTAATATCCTATCTCCTCATCTTTAATGATGAACTCAAGTCACTGATGAGTTAGCACACTCCCTGCTGACACCAGTCTGCCGTTGTCTGGTGAAGCTGAATAATTGATGAGCTGATGTCCAGCAATTGCGCAATACCCACAGCTGACTGTGTAACACTCCTCTCAATATTGTATAAGTTTCACTGCGCACCTGTTCACTGCATTTAATATTCTTGTGTCCTGTTCTCTAGGGCTTATAATATGCTAAGTCATTTGATATTGAGTCTAATTTTATTGTGGTTTCACATGGCACTGTAAGATAAATGCAGTAAGTCTTTAGATGTCTTTACCCCCACTCCCATCATAGAGACTAAAATAATTTGGGAGATCACTGTATTACTTCAGTCTTTCCCAGAGTTCATAGTTGCTTTAGGCTGCTTTTATCTGTTACATGAGCGCTTATTGGGTGACAGAGAGAGAAAGAGAGAGAGGGAGGACGTCTGACTGCAGCTACTGACCTACATACACAGCAATGAAAGTTATGCCTGTTATGTAAATTTCCCTGCGATCTTTTCAGGGAATTGGTGCCATTGGTGCGCTATTGGACTAATCCATTTTCAGTCTGTCTCCCATTAATTCCCCAAGAGCGGTATTCAGTGAGTCACACTGACAAAACCAAATATGAAACAAATTACAGAGAGACGGGGGATCTCTAACTGCATGCCTGCAGTTCTACACTACTGACAAACAAAATGAGCTATAAGAAAATACAATCCATCCATTGTTTATTTTTCTATGCATTTTCAGTACGAAGCTCTCCAGCTGTCTGGGTGAAAGACTGACAACACCCGAGAATCATTGCCAGTCAATCACGGGGTTCGTAGAGATGTACAAAAATTCCCACCGTCACTGAGCACAAAAGTGAGGTGAATGTACCTATACACAATTATTATTACTACTGTACTACTGCTACTACTACCACCACTATTTCTACTACTACTACTAATATATTTTTAGAATGCGTTTAGTGTGTATTTTTAAAGTCAATTTTAAAAATAATGTGTAACATTTCCGAGTTGCCACGTCGTGTCGCTGTTCTAGAGAACCACGAGGGGTTTGCGAGTGCTCCTTGGTCCACTTCCGAGGTCGAAGTTGACATCATGCGGATGTGGGTTTGCTTGTATTCATTCGCTGCTGCGGGTTATTCGGCTTCCATCAGACTGGTTTTATTGTGATTCACTGCGGGGTTGCCAGATGTGTGACAGTTGGAATTTTTCGTTTTAAGAGTAGTTTTCAGAACTTCGTTCAAACTACACCGGCGTTGTTTTTAGGTAAGTGCGAGTCAAGAAACTATTAATGCTAACCAGGTTAGCCTGTACCAAGCATTTCCTACATGCCTCGCATGGCAGCGTTAGCCTGCCTGGATACCTGTACTATCGGATTAAAATACGTCTCCTAATCCAAGGTAATATTGCTCGTCACATTAATGTTAATCAAATATTCTCAATTTGTTGTCAAAAGCGGTACCAAATTTACAGCAAGTCATTTTAACAAAGTCTTTGAAGTCAGTCAGAAGTTAAACAGGGTCTCCCTGTAACGAGAATGAGGAAAAAGTAAACGAGGTGTGCCAGAAAAGTATCTGTCCTGGTGTCACAAAAGATTTTAAACACAATCTTAAAACTAGGAGTTTCCCTCCTTATTGTGCGCCAGACTTTAGCTAAGATATTTCCACAGTGACGATCCTGCGTCGGGTTCTTGCAAGTCGTGTTGCAGTAAGTTACTACCGCCACTCATTCATAAATTAAAATGTAAACAAGATTTTTACTTTGCCAAAAATTAGCTTGAAAGTAAATTTTGTGGCTTGTTCACTACATAATTTAAACCCAAGCCTAAAAAAACACAACATACTGTACTTTATTTTGAATATTAATCTGTTTCATCCATTTAGTCAACAATAACAATTGTCTTCTAAACCCCAACCAGATTTCCATGCAGTTTGGTACAATGACCACCATCGTTCATGACACCACAGAGGCGGTGTGCCTCTCTGCTGAGTATAACATGTACTTGAAGCCCATTGCCAAAATGACGGTCAGTGTGACGCTCCCACAACTCAAGTTGCCGGGAAAGAGCATTTCCAACTGGGAGGTAATGGAGAGGGTCAAGGCCATGGTGGTACCTGATCAGTTTTCAGCCCTGCGGGTCTCTAAGAGCACCATGGACTTCATTCGTTTTGAGGGAGAAGTTGAGAACAAAATGGTTGTGAAGAGTCTGTTGAGCCGTCTGGATGGGAAGACCATCAAGCTCAGTGGGTTTACTGACGTATTGAAGGTAAGGCTTTTATTTTGAAATGCAGAGGTCACACAAGTCTCTTCCTTACTTTGGTCGTCCAAAGTAGTATGACAGACATTGTCTGTGAGTGTACTGTGTATATTTTAAGTTTCTTCGCCCTACATTGAGCAGATTAAATACATCTGTTTAAAAAAATATTTCATTTGACCTGCTGACATGTTTATGAAGTTCATGTAAATGTCCTGTTGCTTCTAGTGAAAAAATGATGTATCATTGTAGGCTGAAATTGATTCTTATGGGCAACACTTTGGAAGAGTGTTTAGCATGTCTCTTCGTGGTTCGAATCTCAGCTTGGGCCTTTCTGTGTGGAGTTTGCGTGTTATGCCTGTGCTTGTGTGGGTTTTTAGCTTTCTCCCACATTTAAAAAAATACACATTTTAAGTTACTTGAACACTCTAAATTGCCAATATGTTAGCTGGGATAAGAGCCAACTCAACACTACTTGATGGATTTGACCAGTGGTTAATGTCAGAGAACCTCATACAGGACTGATGTGGGTTTTTTTTCAGAGCTAAAAATAATATGAATACATTGTGAACTTTGCCAGAGGTTAACGTCAGACAAAATACAGGACTGAAAAGTGTTTTTCTTGAACTAAAAATAACGTGGCTACTGCTTGAATGTTGAAGGTTCGTGCAGTGGAGAACAAAATGGATTTCCCGACTAGGCACGATTGGGACTCTTTTTTTCGAGATGCCAAAGACATGAATGAGACTCTACCAGGCGAGCGGCCAGACACCATTCACCTGGAAGGGCTCCCTTGTCGCTGGTTTAGCCAGAAACAAAGCAGCTTCCCTGACCGTCCGTCGGAGGAGGTTCTCATTGCAGTCTTCCAGGCGTTTGGCCAGGTACAACATCGGTTTCAATACTGTGTGAATTTTTTTAGTTTGCCTGGAGTGAAACTGTGAAGGTGAGAAATACTTGTTTGGGGAATTCAGGGAGAATCCCTGTATCTTCAAAACCACTACTTTTTGGGAAGTTGAAAAAAAAAAGCTATTTTACTTGGGTTCTCAGTATTGTGTTGCTCATGCATGAGCTTTGTTCAATGAAGGAATTGCTCTGAGAATGTATGTAACAAGTTAGCAAGCTTATCAGACAACAAAGGCCAAACCGTAATTCCTAGAGTAATTCCATTAGTTGGTTTTAAAAAGACAGGACAACAACCTGAAAAGAATGAGCTGCAAAACAGGCCTCCAGCAAGTCATTACTACTAGTAACCCTGACATGGGGAAATGTCTTCTACCACTTAAAAACTCAAGAGTACAGAGACAGGATGGGGTTGAAACAAGTATTAATGTAACATCGAAACCACAAAGTGAAGTGGAAAAAAACTGTAAATGGCACTTTAACAGTACAAAGTTACATGTAAGAGAGTGGTGTGCAATACTGAAAGACGTGCATCAGTGTGGGAGATGAATTTCGCCTCAAGGGACACCTTCAGTGTAATAAAATGTCACCATTGTTGAACAGTTTGGTTTTCATTTGCTCAACCTTTGAAACTAAAAAAAAAAGATGATCAAACAATAATTTAGTTTCAAAGCTTTAAATTCATGTTACAACAGTCTGAAGAACATGTGTTCCTAAAATACATTGCTTCTTTCATTTATTAGCGCATTTACTGGTTAAAAGGTAGGCATGTCATGTTGTACTTTTTCCTTCTTAAGCCTTTACTGCTTTTTAAAAACTGTCTGTACTACCCCTGTGTATAATAACCTGGTGACATCCTCCATAATGATAATAAAGAAACACTTTTTGTTGTTTCAGGTGCGAAATGTGGACATCCCGATGCTGGATCCATACAGGGAGGAGATGCTAGACAAGAACTTCAACACTTTTAGTTTTGGGGGCCACCTAAATTTTGAGGCTTATGTCCAGTATCGCGAGTATTGCGGCTTCACCAAGGCCATGGACACGCTGCGTGGCATGAAGCTAATGCTGAAAGGAGATGATGGAAAGGCAGTTGCATGCAACATAAAGGTAAATTCAATCCCCTTAATTGTAAAAGCTTGTTTTTGTCTGCTACTTTGCTGATAGAAGCCGCACAAGCCAGCACGCTGCTCCGTTCGTTTCTGATCATGAACTGTTTGAACACCATGCACCTTTCAAACATAACATTCATTAAATAATTGAACACCACTTGTAATTTAGACCTCTTATTGTGAAAAGTGTGGGAGGCCACAAGTGTAAGACACAGTTGAGCTGATTTCAGCTGTCACTGGACTTCTTAGACCTTTTAATGTAATGAGAATCAAAGCCGCTCATGTTTTGTTGCTAGTGAGGATAATTAAAATAGTATTGGAGGGCTCTTGCACAAATCTGCACTTACATTAGAGATAAAAACAAGGTAGATTGTAGTGGATTCTTTTGTCCACTCATACAGTGGTCAAAGACAATGGATTATTGAATGCTTAGAGACCTCAGAATCAATTCGAAAATCATCCCATGGGAAAGAAATTAAATTACAAGATCAAATTGTCACCATCATAAAGCAGTTATGCACCACCAACATTTACATAACATGAATGAGTAACATGTTATCATTCTTGTCATATTTTCACATTGTGTAATAAAACATTGGAATAGTAAAAGTAAATAGCAATGAAACAAACTCAGCTTTAGGGGATAGTGCCAGATGTAGATGAAATTGCATGATTTGCATTTTGGGGACTGTTCCATGTTTTAGATTTTCATGAAAAGTCCCCCAAAGTTTCAGTTGAATTTGGAACGATTCATCATCAAGGGGATTCCACTTAAAAGGTTTTTCATTTTGATTCATCTTAAACACTTTTCAAAACCAACTCTCTAAGCCTCTCAATATGAAAAAAACATCACCAATAATATTGTTTTTGTCATGTGCTAATCAAAAAACTAATTATTTATCATTTTTGATATCATGATTTGATATGTGCGCTCTTCTCAGGTGACGTTTGACACCACCAAGCATCTCGGTGAGTCAGCTGTGAAGAAACGAAACCTGGAGAGGCTCAAGCTGCAGGAGTTGGAGAAGCAACGAGAGGAGCAGAAGAGGCGGGAGAAGGAAGAGGAGGAGCGACGTAAAGAGCAGGAGCGGTGCGACTCATTGTTTAAAAAATGAAAACATCAAAATTCAGCAGATATTGTCTAAGCCCAAACATACTCATTTGTAGGAAACAGAAAGAGCAAGAAGAGGAGGAGCGTGAGAGGAAGAAGGAGGAGAAGCAGCGGAAGCGTGAGCAGAAGCTGCAGGAGAGAGAGGAGAGGAGGAACATGAAGAGGGTGAGGAAGCAGCAGGAGGAGGAGCAGAAGAAGCTCCAGATGAAGATCGCCATGGAGGAAAGGAGGCTTCTTCTGGCTCAACGAAACCTGGAATCCATCCGGCTGATTGCTGAGCTGCTGGCCCGGGCAAAGGTACTGCTGGAGGAAAACATTTGCATGGGTGCACCTGACGTGACCTCGTGGCAATGCAGTTCCTTTGAATCGGTGTTAAATGAGCGGATTAGAGTGGGCCAAGAGCCACCGAGGACGGCAGGGAGTGTGAACTTCAGTTTTTGAACTGACAGACGAACAGTTGCGCAGACAACTGACAAACGTTCAGTGATGTTATCAATATGACGACTCAACTATCATTACCTTATTCTCCACTCCACTAAAATCAGTCAACCTCCATTTACCACTGTAATTCATAGGCATAGTTATTGTAATTCTGAGCTTTTGAGGTTACATCCAGCACGCAATGAACTAATTTGCCCAGTGGGGTTGAAATATATGGGGACGCAGCACACAAGGGCGTGTTAGGTAACTGCAATAATAACTGTTTTTATCTAAATATTTACCATAATAATGACTTTAGCAGTGCATTAGTCTAGGTTAGTGATAGATACAACACGTTCCCACTTGGCACACTTTGGACAATTCCTTACATAATTAATTATTAAGATCTCACCCAAGCCATCCCTGATGGATTGAACATAAGATTATTTTATTGTTCCCGAATCTAATATTGAAATTTGGTTTTCCTCTTCCCCTGAAGTCCGCCAGGCAGCAACAGCAGGAGAAGGAGCGCGCCGAGCGCGAGGAGCAGGAAAGGCAGGAGAAAGCTCGACAGGAGGAGGAACGCGCCCGACGCCAACATCTGGAGGCCTGCCGGCGCAAGCAGCAGGAAGAGCTCCTCAAGGTTGAGCTGGAGAAGGAACGAGCCCTCGACCTTCAACGCAGGGAGAAGGAGCTGAGACAGAAACTGCTGTCCAACATGTTGAAGAAGAGCAGCGAGAAACCCGAAATAGCTCCTGACACCCAGGAGCAGGTCAATGCTGGAGGGAGGGAGGCGGCCCCGGAACATGCAAGGGACAAAGTGACCTTGGTGGCCCTAGGCCAGGTGAACGGCATGAAGGCAGCAGAGGGCAAACAAAAATCGATATCCAAACCTTCTGAAATTTCAGGGAAAGTGAGAGAGACAAATGAGAAGAAAGGAGGTGATGGTCTGAAGAAGATTAAGGAGGAGAAAAGGAAAGAGGTGAGTAGCAGGCACAGCGAGGAACGTGACAGGAGCTCCAGGAGCCGGGGGAACAGGCGCCACTCTGGCAGCAGGAGAAGACGAAGGAGCGGTAGCCATCGTAGGACCTCAAGCCGTCACAGGAGGAGCGACAGTACGCACCGCAACAGGAGGCGCAGCCGCTGCCACTGGAGTAGAAGCACAAGCTCCAGCCGCGACAGAAGCAGGAGCAGTGGCGGGAGGAGCTACAGCAGGGGAAGGAGCCGCAGGCACAGTCGCCGTAGATACAGCAGAGGCAATTCCAGGAGCAGCAGCAGGAACGGGAGTCGCCACAATCGAGGATACAGGAGGCGCAGCTACAGTAGAGACAGGAGTCACTCCAGAAGATGAACACGCTCCTCTTTGCCATCACCCATTCAATTACCCCACTTATCATCTTCTTCACCCTGAGGTTCCTCAAATTTCAGCTTTTGGTTCCTTCGTGAAGTCAAACAAACTCGCTATTTCAAAGACACCAAAACACTTTGTGTATTGTTGTTAACACAAGCGTACATGGACAGTGTTAGAAATCAAATGCACACTCATTGGGATTGTCTTGGGTACATCAACTGTAATGTAGAATCAGTACAACAAATCCTCCAGACGAAAAAACAAAAGAAATGTTAAAATAGCTTTTTAAATATGACATAGGTTTGAGTACCTCCCAGTCCCCAGTTGCCTCCCCACTACCAGTCCCAAATCATGATTGGGGCGGGACAGAGTGATTTGTATCAAGTTCGTGGAGCTAATATAAAAATTGTGGTGACCCCTCGTGGGACATGATTTCAGGCTAATACACCAGTGGATTTGTGTTTTCCTATCATGATCATTAAACCACATTAGTGAGTTGAGTACTAACAAAGAGTTCATCTGCATTAGTACCTTGTATTTAACTATTATTAATACACTTGGAGCACCTACTGTGTTTAGAAATAGTCCGCAACAACAGCCCTGGACCACTTCAACTGCTACTGAAGGCTGGTGGGGGGATACAAACAATTTGGATGCTGCTCCTGTACAAATGTGAACTGACACTTGAAGACTTTTCTCAGCTGCCTCAAATATTTGTGATCGTACTTTTAAGTAGCCCAAGAAGAAAACTCAGGATTTGCAAACAGAGCAATCAATGACTCTTAAATGGTTTGTAATTGTATTTACCCCAAAGCATTTCTTTTTCTTTTGTTTTTCTTTTTTTCAACTTTTCTGAATGTCTGAAAGTTTTCTTGTGAATCAGAGACAACAGACTTGCTTTATGTGACTAATGAACGACTTCTGAGATTAAAGGCTCAGCACAAAGCGATTACATTCAGGAGCTGATTAAGCAAGTGGCACAGATTCCGCAACAGTAGGAACAGAAGAAATCTGGGCCTTGCCTTCACGCTAACATTGTAGCTCTCAATAAGGATGCGAGTGAGTCAAGACCGTGCTTTTAGCTGGCTTAAGAGTTTTTGGATTGTTCAAATCTACCGTTTGGTTTCCTGGGGCATATTCACCACAAGGCAGTAACAATAAAATTTCCAGGCTTTGTATGTTTATAGTGGTCGCCTGTGAATTTACTCATAACTTATTTTCAAATGAACTGAGAGAGTTATGCAAGTGCAAAAGTTCACAGGTTGATGTGAGTACGTTCTATTTCTTTTTGGAGAACCTGCCCACATACAGGAGTAGACAGAAGAAAATTGAGAATTGGAATCCCGGTTGCTAATAACTTGCAGTCTTCGGGGAAATGTAATATTCTGTCTAGAGATTTTTTTTTCCCATTCATCCAGATCATTTGATGCCACTGATGTTGGATGAAATGGACATGCGGACAATCTTTGCTGTAGTTTATCCCAAAGGTGTTAGATGAGCTTCATGATGAAATGAAATAATTAAGAGGCATGTCCCTACATTGTAGTCTGTCTGTAACCTGCAATTGGACAAGAAAGTGCAAGCCCTTTTCTGGTCATTTTGCAGACAAGCAAACCTTGAGAACGGCTCCAGTGTAAGTCTCCACTGGAGTGTGAACGATAGTGAACAAAGCTGCAGTGTTTTGTTTCACGGTCCAGTGGCGGGTGAGGCCCTGCTCTAATCTGGGTTATCAGCCTCTTATCAATTTAGCCCACTGCTAGATGGGCACTTTCTGTGGTGTAGTCTGGTTTGCTCTCCACTTCGCAGTCACCTTGCAGGGGATGCTTCTTTCACACCGAGAGGAACGCTGACTTTGTGGTCCATGGAAGGTCGGCATCAGATGGACTCAACTGAGGCTTTGTCTGCTGCTGGAGCATACCCCAGGAAAATACTGGACTATATGGAAGGCTTCTTAGTCTCCAAGGTAACATTCACACTTCCAGACATGAGTGATTCTCGGTGCATTGTACTAAGAAATAATAAAGCTAAACAATTCATCCAAAAGTCTGATTAACTCATATTTATTTGTTCAAAAATGAAAAATATTTTTGTTGGTGTGTCATTCTGGTGGAATTGAAACGTGTTGCTTTTCAATTTATCTGATTATTGTGGAAAACTATTTAAGAAAGCCAAACTCCAAAACCATCCATTATTGATACCCTAAACAGTGTAAAATAGATTCTTCCAGCTGACTCGGGAGCGAGAGGCTAACTACTGTAATTGCTGGTGGATCACAGGGCAATAGTGAAGTGAAGATTTTCTTTGGTATTAATACATTTGCCTTTGTAGGTTACGAATCCCAAATTTACCCTCTTGGCAAGGTACAATATTGCATACGAAACAAGGATAATCACTTTTTTTTCAAGGGTACTGGCCTTCTGAAAAGTATTGGCTGAATCGATAAAAATATTTAATAGTTTCACTGTTTGAATTGAACTGATGAAATAAGTGGATTTTCAAGTTTATTGAGATACACTTGTGTATAATATCAGCACATATAGAACCTTTGAAGGAATCAGTATTTTTTTGCCCAAACAATAAATGGAATAACCTATACAGTTAAACTTGTGACGATGGGCCATTTTAATAAGATCCCTCAGTGCAATAGAAACTTCAAAGTGATGTTTCCCACCTACTCCACTAAAGAATGACATGGTTGTGGCTTTTTCAATCTTCTTTTTCTTTGAGCCAGACTCTGTTCACGGCTTGTGAGCTTGGCGTGTTCGACGTGCTGTTGGGTGCAGGGCGCCCGTTGTCTGCCGAAGTTATCAGCCAGGCACTCGGTGCCAGCCTGGACGGCACCGAGAGGCTGCTGGCGGCCTGTGGAGGCCTTCAGCTGCTTGAGATGCACCAGCAAAACGGACAAGGTGAGTGGACCACGATGTACTGTCTGCGATATGCAATAAAGTACTAGACAACTGGGTTTTTGTCTCTGAATACTTGAATGTTACTGGATGTTACTCAATATGTCAGATCAATCGAGTTTATGGTCACGACATCAACAGATTATCAAAACTTCAGGGTTTATTTTTCTATACAAAACAAGACCTAAAAATGTTCGGCACAATATGGGTTTGTTAGCTGAGGTCGAACGTCAGTTGTAGACTGTGTTGTCAGTGTATGCTTCAGACCCGTCAAATTGGCTCAATATCTTTGCCGTTCCTTGATAACATGATATTTGACACTTATAGAACCGTGAGCCATGGTATGTTTGGAACACGGGCAAGCACTGGTCAGAAAATGCCAATTGAAACGTTGCCTGTCATAGTTAACTGGCAGATTACAGCCGAATAAAAGTGCAAGGGTTTAATTGCACTTTATGATGGAGCAAAGTCTTGGCTCAAAGATTCCAAGCATGTATTTATTTCTTGATTTAATTGACCATTAAATATGTACAAAATATCTTGGCAAATGGCTTTCTGATTCCTTCCTGCCTGTGGCGTGGTTAGTCCTTAATTTATACAGTTAAAGGCACAAACATTCATACCCTGACCTCCTTTTGTGTTAAATGAATTTTTGTTTATTGAATGGGTATTTCCTGACATGTTGGAGGGTTCATTGAATTTGGAAAATTGAAATTTGCTGAGGTTATATAAAACAATTTTGAGGGCATTTAGTAGTAATTGAGCAAAGTTAGAGCATCTTTTCGAGGATTTAAGACCCTCACTGCCACATTTGAATGAATTTAGTTCCTATCAAGATACCGGTGCCATAATCAGGCCCGACACTCGCAGCCTCTCATCTTGAAATGAGAAATGGTGTTTCGGCACCTGCAAGAACTCACCTGCAGCCGTCTTCTTCTGTCCATGTCAGTGTCTTACAGTAATACCGAGCATGCCAGCCGCTACCTGACCCGGTCTGGTCCTGCAACACTCTACGACTCTGTCCAGTACAGCTCCAGAACGGTGTACCTCTGCTGGCACTACCTGACTGACGCTGTCAGGTCAGTGAACAGAGTTATTAGACCTGAGTGCTTTCACGTTATATGACATATGAAAGGCCTGGGAGGTCATCTATCTGTCAGACAGTTCTAAGGTTGGGGGTTCCGATCCCTGTGCTTAACTGAATTTTCATTGGGTATTCAGTCTTCCGCATACATCCCAAAAAACATTTGTTAGATTTGTTGAAGACTCTAAAATTGTCCTTAGGTGTGAATATGAATGAGTTTATGTGTCCTGTGATTGATTGGTAACCAGTCCAGTTCATTGTCTCAATTGATAAAGACTCCAGCTCACCCTTGACCCTAATGAGGATTACGCAGTACAGAAAATGAATGGATGAGATATGACTGAAAAGTTATTTATTTAGCACTTTTTTGGGATATTGAAGAGTTTATAGTGGCCGAAAGGGTGAGAGCGCCAACCCTTTTTGTATGTTAAATCTTCTGTGTGCCCAAATTGATTTCAGCATCATTATCTGTGAGTAGGTGTGGCAGCCATAGTTCAAGTCTGAAACTGAAGAAAAAGAGTCATTAAAAATGATACCACAGAGATGAAACCACTCTAATTGAGCCTCAGAAATTACTCATCAAATATTTTCCGTGCAGCAGCATTATGTCTTTCAGGGTTGCTGTTAATAAGGAGTATTCAAATTTAATTTGAATTAATTGTCTTTGTGCCTGTGTGTGTGTGTGTGTGTGTGTGTGTGTGTGGTGTGTGTGTGTGTGTGTGTGTGTGTGTGTGTGTGTCTTTGGTGTCTCTCCTATGAAGAGAAGAATTGATTTACAACAGAGAGCACAGTGGATTAGGTTTGGATGCCTGCCTCACAGTCAAAATGTCCTAGGTTTGAATCTTTGTTCATGAGTTTTGTATGTTCTCTTGTCTGGGTTATCAGAACTTATTCCCGCATCCTAAAAACATCCTTGTTAGGTTCATGCAAGACTCTGAAGTTACGGCTTCCCTCATTGAGCCATTATTACTGAAACCATAAAATTCTCAAGTCTCATATTTACACGTGAAATTTATGAACTAGTTTTGCAAGTAGAAATCAAGGGTAATGGGTTTTCCAACCAATGTTTATTTGATAACACTAAAATGCTTATATTTCAATGTTATCTTTTATGATATATGAACATTTTTAATTTTGGTACAGATTTTAGTAGCAGAATCATGGAAGTTGACACGTGATTTGCCTTCAGGGGCCACATAAAATTATGTGGTAGGCCGGATCTTGCCCCTGGGTGTTGAGTTTGACACCTGTGCGAAGAGAGTTTTCTATGTGTTGAACTGGAAAAAAGTGCTGGTGCATTTTGGGTTGAAGTTTTTCCTATTATTTGGCTGACTATTAAACGGCTGACTTTAACCAGGATCCCTTGCTGTACTGTTGGCAAAGGTAGGACCCACACTTGCCGTGCAAATCCCCGGGCTCAGCTATCGAGTGCTTCCTTCAGTGGACATCTGGGTTCAAGGCTCGGCTATTTACAGTCGTAATTCATGACTACAAGAACGAACTGCAGCTACTCACGTGTCGAAACAATGCGCAGTAAGGCAACAAACAGAGGCAACAAAATGGGAGTTTGAATTTTTTTTAAGTAAGGGACACGTGGCAGCAGTTGCAACTCTTATCAGAATTGCAAGTAGTATGATATTTTACATTTCATTCTGATCAGAGTAAAAAAAAATCTGATTTGATGGTCACTTTTCCACAGCTACTCGAATCCTGATTCGAGTCGCCACCAATTTGTGAACTGCTGTAGAAATAAGTAACATCTTTAGCTCACTTATCTACGCCCTCACTAGGATATATGAAAATTCAAGCAGTTACTTACAAGTACTACTAAGATTTATAGTTTAAAAATAAGAACATTACGTATTTTCTATTTTGCAGGGAGGGGAGAAATCAACATGAGAAAGCCTTCGGTGTCAGCTCCAAAGAGTTGTTTCACGCTCTCTATAGGTAAGAGTCTTTTTTCTGGTTCGTCGGGGTGGGGTCATTTGTTGTCGCCTGACTTTGCATGAACTGGCATTCCAATGGTGGGAGCGCATTTGCGTGCTGTGCTTTTTCAGGTCTCTCTGTGAATTACATGAATAATGCAGAGATTAAAAAATTTGATTGATTTTGAGGAGTTTGCACACAAGAAAACAAGATTTGTGAGATGTTTTTTTTATATATTTGTACAATATTTTATCATTGCATTCAGTTTAGTGAGAATTAGTGCACTTTTCAGTATAATCCAATGCATCGAGCGTATTTGGATGCTGCTCATTGCTGCGCCTCGTTCATTGATTACAGTGTTGCTGTGTTGTAGTGGTTTCATAATGTCAGCATGCAGAGCGTCTGATTATCCATCTAAATGGTGCCATTTAAAAAGACAAACTCCATCTGAGAATATTCCAAATATGATACGTGCCGCAACAATGTGATCCGTCCTCGGAATGATGAATTTGTAATACACTCCTAATTGATGGAAAGCTAAATATCAACACCTGCTCACAATGGCGAAATGAGGAACCGCAGTTGTTTGTCCCCGCTGATTTCCCCCGGGAATACTGAGGGGAAATTAGTGCAGGAAACAGGCACGGAAGTCATTGAGGGCTTTCTTGGAGCAGCGGCAGAATGATTCAAAGCTTGGCTGCATGACTCAGACACTTGTTTACTCCTTGCCATTTAACCAGCCGCATAATGCACCTGAATAATTTACAGTCACGTCTGGAATATGGCTCAGATTCTAACACACACACAAAAAACCTTAAACAAACAAACAACAAAAAAATAAAGACTTTGGGACAAGGCTAGAAAGCATGTTTGGTGATTCAGAGCACGTACAAGATTGCATAATGAGAAAATTAAAGCAACATAAATGCCCTCCTCTATTTGCCTCACTTATCCACTTTGCTTAAAGTGAATGACATCTTTTCTAAAACGGTCAGATTATTTTATACCCCTCGCCAGAATTGATGTCATTTCAAGGGCAAATATGTAGATGTTCTGCATCTGGACCCCACACAGAAACTTAACGACACCAATTTGCTCAGTTTCATGTGAACAAAGAAATTGGCATAAAGTAATTAGCCGGTAGCAATTGGCAAGGTAGTTTGTCATTTTTGTTAACAAGAATGATTTTCAATAACTCATTTAGACTTTTTGCAGCCTTCCTTTATGTGGGCTGGGGTAGACTGGCAACATTAAAACATTGAGTCACTTTCAAAGTTCTTGCAGAGGTCAGTGTGTGTTTCGAAGTTCGTTTGTGTATCAAAACCCTTTCCTTCACTCAAGTCTGGACCCTTGCGAGTCTGCTGGAGTGGGACAGAACAGAAGAAGCTTTGATTTGTGTGCATGAGTGCACATTGTGTGCCCCGTGGCATCGTACAGTCCTGGGTTGATGAGGTGGAGAGTTCTCGGAACAGCAGCAGTCACCACAAGCTCTTCAATGTTGCAGCACCGTGTCTCTCCACAAAAACACACTTAATGTGTTGCCATTGGGTGCGACTTTCCTTCAAGCGGCTGTATGAGGGTGTACGGTGGAGCCTTTGCTGACAGCATGCAAAAAATAAGTCCTTAGCTCAAGGTAGAGACGGATCCATACGTAAGTGTTAGATGATTACAGTAAATAATACTGATGTGTATGTGTAGGTCTGACGAGGAGATGGTGAAGTTCATGCAGCTAATGAACTCCATATGGAACATCTGTGGCCAAGATGTTCTCACAGCCTTTGACCTTTCAGCTTTTAAGGTTATCTGTGACCTCGGAGGTAAGTGTGTGCGCGTTCTGTTTTTTTTTTTTTTTTTAATCACCTGAAAGTAATTTTCCGTGAGGTCATCGGTCCATAGAGGTCATCGGTCCATAGCCATTAACATTTCAAACTGTCAGTGTCATCATGTGTTAAGTGCGACAGCTGGCTGAGGGGCACATACATATTCATGTCGTCCCTTGTTGTCCCGTCACACTTCCACTAGGTACATGGATGGCCTTCATAACAGTTTACTATCCTGAGAGGATAATAATTAGTATTTTGGTAAATATCAAACACTTTAATCCCTCTCCCTAATGTCATCAAAACAGACCTCTCTCAAGGAAAATGGTCACTGATCAATACTTATTCCCCAAATCACAATTTATATCAGGTACACATCAATTACAATTGATTGAATTGTATTCAAATATGCTCACAGGACACCTTGTTAGGTACACCTCAAGGCTTAAAATGTGATCCAACATAAGATTTTAGATTAGATTTTTGTTCTTGTGGTATATTTTTCCCCCTGAAGTCATTGTTAAATGATTCGCTCTCAGACTGCATGGTTCCAAAGTAAGCATAAAGGTATTTAAATTTTTTTTACAAGCGGAATTCTTTGGGGGGAAAAAAGCGGTGTGTGGGTGTGTGTGTGTGCATGTGTTTGTGTCTGTGTGTGTGTCTATATATATATATATATATATATATATATATATATATATATATATATATATATATAAAATCATCATCCATTTTCTGAGCCGCTTATCCTCACGAGGGTCGTGGGAGTGCTGGGGCCAATCCCAGCTGTCATCGAGCAGGAGGCAGGGTACACCCTGAACTGGATTTCAGCCATTAGCAGCGCATATAGAGACAAACAACCATTCACAATCAAAATTTAATTTAGTCTTCAATTCGTGCTTATTTGTGGGATATGGAAGGAAACCTGAGTGTCCGGAGAAAACCCACACAGGCATGGGGAGAACATGCAAACTCTGCACAGGCGGGGCTGGGATTTGAACCCCACTCCCGAGAACTTTGAGGCTTATGCTCTAACCAGTCATGCCACATAAAAAAAATAATAATAATAATAAAAAAACTACTGCTGTATAGTGGTTTGCACTTCTCTGTCCCACTGTATTGTTTCACTATGTTTTTGTATGATTTTTTTTTCTCATTATACTTATTTAATCTGTTTTTTTTTTAGTGTTTGTACAATATTTTGTGTTATCCAATAACTCAGGTCTCTCTCTCCGAATATATTATGCGTTCAAATGTGTTTTTGTTTTAGAAAGACCTTTAAAGGGGAAATCCAGTGCTTTGCATGAACAATCATATCGAATACATACATACATATCGAATGGGTCATGTAATATGTACTTTATTTTGACAATGCGATGTTAAATCCTCTCCCATTTAATAGTGTGTTAAGAAGATTTTTATCGACAATTCCGAATTTTCAGAAGCACTGCCATTTTCGCGAGTCACATGACTTACGTGCCTGGATATGACGTCTAAGGTGCCGCACCAAAAGATCGATTGCATGGGACACCGTTATGCCCAGCGCTGATTTCTCGGCTTTATCCTCATCTGATGAAGAAATAGCAGTATCGGTTGATCGGGAAGACGGAGGAATACTTCCATACATATTTGAACCTGTGGCTGTAATTAATGTTCAATATTCAGATGGTTCTTTGGGCGGAATGATGCCAGGGTCTGACTACTTGGAGGCTTAAGGCGCGGGACGTAAGTGGGTAAACAAAGACCCCCACAGCTCCAGGCCGGCAGCTGTGGATGGTTCTTCGGACAGGAATGACGCGGAGTCTGACGAGCGAGCTCTGGCGGCAGGCTGCGAGCCGAGCTTTGGCGGCGGAGGCTGTTAGGCTGGATGCCGAAGCTCGGCTCGCTCGTCAGACTCCACATCATTCCTGTCCGTAGAACAATCCACGGCTACCAGCCCGGAGCTCCGGGGGCCTTTGTTTACGCACTTACGTCCCGCATGTACGCCTTCAAGTGGTCAGACTCCGGCGTCATTCTGCCCGAAGAACCATCTGAATATTCAACATTATTTACAGCCAAAGGTTCAAATCTGTATGGAAATATTCCTCCGTCTTCCCAATCAACCGATACTGCTATTTCTTCATCAGATGAGGATAAAGCCGAGAAATCAGCCCTGGGCACAGTGTAATCGAGCCTTTGGTGCGGCACCTTACCCATCACATCCGCGCACGTAAGTGACTCGCGAAAATGACGGAGCCCCTGAAAATTCGTAATTGCCGATAAAAATCTTCTCAAAACACTATTCAATGAGAGGGTATTTAACATCACATTGTCAAAACAGAGTACATATTACATGACCTATTGGATACATTGTTCATGCAAAGCACTGGATGTCCCCTTAAAAAAAAAACAAAAAAAAAAAACCTCCAAATACTATTAAAAAATGCCAGGGGTATATTTAAGTAGGGTTTCACTGATTTCACCTGGAGGGTGAATTACTGGCCTTTTACATTGTTCATGTGTTTCAGAATGTTCAGTGGTCGATACTTTTTTTTTTTTTTAACCCCACCTAGCCAAACAAGGAGTCCTATTTAAACTACTTGTGATACCCTAACTGGCCACACTAGGGAGCTGTGAAGTTACTGAAACCTGGATGCACACAGATGCGCACACACACACAGGACATCACATCCTTCCTGCGCTTTTCAGTGCAGCTCATTGTGTTCATATTTATGCGTGAGGGATGCATAATTAGGGTGTGTCTCCACAAAATGTGTGTGTATGGACCATAGGGGTGCGAAGGGCATGACAGCAGTGTCCCGTTAAGTCTTCGTCTCTCACCCAACATCTGTTATGTCTGCACACACCTGCTGCTCAGCTCCTCCGGCTGTCCGACTTTGTGCCAAGCAGCGGGGATGAATATTGAGTCCACTGTCGCAGCATACAAAATTGACTGAATGAATAATAATAATTCAAATAATGAACATGATATATAGCGATAATAAACTTTCAAGGGACCCAAGAACACTGATTTATTGTCAATTAACGGGTACTTACAGTCATTGTTATAGTAAAGGTGCCTCACATAACCCCACATTTATTTTAAGGAGATTCTTTGAAGCACTTTTCGATGGTAGGTTGTCTCTGGAAATGGTAATCATATTGAAATTGATTGCAAAGAAACTAATCTAACAACACCGTCTTCCAGATCTGCAGTATGCCATTCGAATTCGATTGTCATGCTTTTCACAAGGGAGCAAGTTGTTGTTTCCTAAATGCAACAGAACCTTCAAAGTAAAAGCCTCTTCAGGTTGTGCTGAATTCAGAATTTGAGCAAGATTTGGCCTCATGTTGTATAAAAGCTTAATTTGCTCTTCATTTGGCTTATCTCACAAACAAGTAGTGGCCTCAACAAGGGGTGTTCAGAGTCAAAGAGGAAGAATACAGTGATGCCTTGAGATACAAGTGATCCGACTTTGTTTTTCAAGATACAAGATCATTTTTTGGGGTTTGACTTGCAAGCACAAATTTGGCAGTGGACTCAACTCACTTCAAGACAGCAATTTGGCAAAATTGTGAACTATTCTTCTTGAGAAAAAGTTTCAAGTTGCTTAATGCCACTCTCAGTTGAGGTAGACTCTCAAACTAAACGAAGAATTACACATTGTGCATTCAAAACAAACTCACAGCTTTGCCTCACAACAACGGTCCGTTTACATTTATGCTAGCAAGCACAACCCTTTAATCGCTGTAACAATTTAAGCAACGGATATTTGAACAGAAACTGAGGAGCAACATAATCCTTATACTGCTTATCCTTTGTGAAAAAAAAAGACAAATGTTACTGCAGCTTACTGAGTCAGTTCTGAATCTCTTCTTCATGTACATCTGTCTGTATTGTACTGCATCCCAAATGCTTGCCCAAAGTGCACACAAGAAAAGGAGCAGCAAAGAATGTGGTGAAAACTGTTCAATTCTTTAAATTCTGTTTACAAATATCATTGGTTTATGTTTTTGTTTATTTTATTTGAGAGGCTGGAATGGATGAATGTATTACAATGTAATAATTTCAGCAGCAAAAGATGGTTTGAGATAGTAGTGTTTGGAGCATAGTCTAATGGGCAATTAAAACTCAAATCTGTGAGGCACCACTGGATTTACATCATGATCAATAAGACTCCAGAATCACAAAACATATCTGTACTGTTAAGGTGAATGGTTATTATCCCCCCCGTATTGGTTAGCTTCTATTTACACACGTGAGACAATTGCGAACGGAAGTGAAATGTGTATGTCTCACCTACGTGTTTTGTCGTCATCTGTTGTTCATACAGAATAGACAAATGCCTTTATTATGTTTACATCTTATTAAGAGTGTTCACTTATTTTTACACTTCCCTGACCGGTTCGAATGTTGACATGATTCTTACAAATGACCTTCACAGTTCGTTTACGTTAAAGCCTCGAACAAATCACACATAATTTTCAGTTTACAACCTTTTCCTATATTTTTCAAGCCATTATTTTGAAAGAGAAACTCCAAACATTTTAAAGCCAGATGGCAATTGCATATAAAGTGCACAGCATCAGTCACAAAACTCCCATAAAAGGAGGTCATTAACAGACGGACTCCTCCAGGTCAATTCGGGTCTCACATGTTGTCATGATGTGTTGGGCTTGGATTTACTCCCCTGCGCTTCTCTTTGATTTTCCACCTCTTCTGACCCTTATTTGATGTGTGCGTGCGTGTGTCTGTGTAGAGGTGTGCGTGTTTTTTGTGTGTATATGTGTGTGTCTGTGTCAAAAGACAGAATTGTGAGTTTATTGACAGAGATAATAACAGTTCATGTTGGAAAAGAAATAGATAGAATAGGGTACCTAAGGAGAAATAGGCCAAGGGTTGTACCATATAATAAAGGATGAAATGCAAAATAGTGTACACCAGCATGTGTAAACAAGCACAGACACACACACACGGTTGTCATTTTGTCAAAATGAGATCTTTTGATCCTGTTTTCCATCTCATTGCTTTTCTGTCCCTCCATCAAATCCATACACTCTTTTTCCTGTCCTGCTGCTTCACATTGAGGTTGATCTACAAAAATGTGACATTAATAGCCACATGCTGCCTTTATATGCCGTGCATGTGTGCAATTTCAGCACCTTTCATTTGGATGAGGCCCATCTGTTAACCCTCAGTGTCACAATATGTTGAGTTTCATGTGTACGTCTGTGAGAAAGGAATATAGCTTTAAGAACAACAATAGTGGGGTGTATGCTTGACACAACTGAAAACTCAGTTATTAAAATTTAACTGCATAACAATTATAATATTGCCCGCGATATATCATTTTGGTCCTTACAAAAATTGAGGGAAGTCTCAAATGGTCATGATCATAAAACATTTATCAACTGTATAGCCCAGTGGTTTGCAAATGTTTTACACCACCTACTGAAAATATATTATGGTGTAGGCCTCACCAAAAAAAAAAAGTTTTTCATATTTTTGTAAAAAACTGTAACATTATCTACAGTTGGAACATTACAAGTGTACATAGATAAAAGAAAATCTAAAACTGTACTTAGTGATTTATTTAAAATACATTGCACCAGATATTTACCTAATTAAAGATTTAAAAACAAACGGCTTGCAGTTTCAATGCATGTGTGTTGAATTTCAAAGTTAAATACAACTGAACAGCACTCGGGTAGTGATTCATTTACTACTAGAGGGAGCCCTCCTGCCACATTTGAGAATCAAACTACTTAGGCTCCCAGTCAGAGTCAAGTGGTTCAAATCTCGATTCTGGTCCTGTATTTATGAGTGGGTTTTCTACGGGTACGTCAACTTCCTCCCACATCCCCAAAACATCCACTTGAAGACTTTAAATTGTCCATTGGAGTGCCAGCTTGCCTACAGTCGCCTACAGCCCTAATGAGAACAAATGTAAAACCTCATGTTTTCTCGTGTTCTCACACATACACTGTAACAACTGTATTTAGCCGTTTTCCACGCACGGAATTAAAGACGGGGCTACGAATCTGCAGTCCTTTGCAAATTAGGATCCCTCAGTTTCTTCTCCAACAGAACATTCCCTGGCTTGTTTGCGTACGATGCATCTGTCTCTCTGTCACTCCAAATTCAGTTCAATTCGGTCTGCTTTATAGGCATGAATGTCAGCTGAACCGTGTCCCTAAGACTTCCGTACACAACTGAATACAAATCATGCAATAATAAATAATAATGGCGACATACCTGTGAGCATCTGTTGCGCTCCACTGACTTTATTTGTCCATTTGTGAGTGATTTCCTAGGATTTTAATTACACTAGTGTGTCTTCACTGTGCACTAACTCAAAGTAATTCTGCGTGTTCTCATTCCCTCCCAAGGCTGCAGTGGAGCATTAGCCAAGCAGTGCACGTCGGCCTACCCAGAGTGCACAGTGAGGATCTTTGACCTCCCGAAGGTGGTGCAGACATCCAGAGAACATTTTGTCAAGGAGGCTGACCACAGGATAAGCTTCATTGAAGGTAACTTCATTATAACGCTGGAAAAATACTTCTCGGTGAACGCGCACGGCACTATTTGCACTCGCACACTTCTTGCATTAATTTCCTATTCTTCAGTTCAATGCGGGATCCTTAATCATTTTCCAAACTGCGACGTGAAATTGTGTCGCTATCTCTTTGAAATTATGCACGTCTCGTGCTTTTGACTTCATTTCATTACATGAAACACTGTGGTATCAGCATTATTCACACGTTATAGAAATATCACAAAATGATTGGAATCCAGGGCAGCTTCTGTATGAATCTGGGTTTGAATCTTCTCTGCATTCTATTTAGGGGACTTCTTCAAAGACCCGCTGCTGGAGGCAGACCTCTACATCCTCGCCAGGATCCTCCACGATTGGAAAGACGAACGTTGTGTAGAACTGCTCAGCAGAGTCCACAGAGCCTGTAAACCAGGTTGGTAAATATCAACCAGTTTAATGCTGGAGATTTGTTTGCTGCTACCAAATTAAATGAAACAAGTGAGCAGAACTCTGCTAAGGCTTAAACATTTATCACCTCTTAAATCCATCAGAAAGCCTCTTGGTTCCTAGTAGTTAAAGCCATTTAGGAGTACATTTTTTATAGGATACCACGTAGGGAAAACAAATTACAATACTAATCTGATGAGATGTGTAGCAATGCAAATATCTGTTGTATGTGATTTTTCATCCATGAACATACATGTTAAAATGTGTTAAACAAAAGGAAATCCTCCTTTTTGTTGGTATTGTATGGTGCTAACAAAACTTAACAAAGAGCATCCTTACACGAATACAGTAGAGATAAAAATGTGCATCTTGCATGATTGATGTAATGTCACAAACTACCAAGGTCATCGTCCATTCTTGATTGGTCCTATAGGAGGCGCTGTGTTGCTGGTGGAGGCATTGCTCTACGAGGATGGCTCGGGCCCCCTCAGAGCGCAACTCTATTCCCTGAACATGCTGGTGCAGACGGAGGGTCGAGAGAGAACAGGGGCCCAGTACACC
Source organism: Syngnathoides biaculeatus (assembly GCF_019802595.1). Taxonomy (NCBI): domain Eukaryota; kingdom Metazoa; phylum Chordata; class Actinopteri; order Syngnathiformes; family Syngnathidae; genus Syngnathoides; species Syngnathoides biaculeatus. The sequence continues at coordinate 10,349,507 of NC_084653.1, read as the reverse complement.
GACCTGCTGGCTGCCGCCGGGTTCACCAACATCCAGTACCGTCTCACAGGCAAAATATATGATGCCGTTCTCGGCTTTAAAGAAGCATGAGCTTTGAACAACAATGAATCAGTGTTGGAAAAAAATAGTCATACCAGTAGAGTTTCAAATGCAAGAATATGCCATTAATGCATTCAGGGGGGGAAAAACAGCTTCTGCTCATAATCAATATGAAGTTGAATTATTCTGTTTAAAAATTGGTTTCAGACATTTAACATAATAAAATCCTGCTTCAAAAACACTTTTACTGTACTTAAGATCATTCCAAATTTGAGTTCAGAATGTATTTTACTCGTTCTCATTTATTAGTACAAAGTGGAGTTCAACCCATGGGATTGCAGGCCAATTAAAAATTCATTCTCATGGACCGCTGTTTGTTTAGAAAAAAAATGCATGTTTGCATGTTAAAATGAATACTAATCCTTTCCCACACATTTGAATAATTACAACAGGAAGTTCCTTTTTTTTTTCAATGATCTCACCTTTAATTGGTCTCAGAATGTGCAAACATGCAACATTTGATGAGAGGCAAATAATCAATCTCTCTGTGAGCAGACAAGAAGTCAAGTTTACACAATTGTGATGACCCAATGTGAACCTGGTCTAAATTTACCTCAGGGTTCGCACCCGGCCCTAAAAGTCCCTAAAAACCCCTACATTTTCGAAGATGCATTTAGGGGCTCCTAAAAGTCCTTAAAATCCGTGAAAACCGGTCAAGCCCCTAAAAAGGCCTTAAATTAAAAAGAATATCAAAGGGAGGACCTCTACTGCCAAAATTCTCCCTAAAAAATAAATTAATCTTTTATGTAAAAAAAAAAAAAATAGCGATTCGTCTGGCGTCCAAATCAGCCGGAAATTGTCAACGGAAGTCACCATGTTGACAACTAGTCGCCATCTTGTCGATATTCCATTGTTTATTTCCGTGAGTAGGCATTGCACTTCGTCTTCGTTACGACGTAGCGTAGTTCTTTTATCGGTCCAAATTGTATCACAGGGAAGTGCATTTTTCAAGAAGCTTGGGTTGAAAGTAAGGAGTTTGGGAGCTGGGTTCGTCGAGATCCAAAAGATCGGCACATGTTTTACTGCCATCTGTGCAAGCAGAGTTACCAGCTTGAAAAGATGGGCGTCAAAGCGCTGGAGTCGCACTGGAAAAACAGGAGACACGCTGATTTGGCGAAGACTCTCTCATCTTCCGTTGGTATGAATCTGTTTCTAAAATATCAACATAGTGAAGCATCAACTTCAGGCAGTGGTACTAGCAGGGCATGCGCACCTACAGTTGTCCAGTCATCGACTTCAACCAGCCGGAAGTCAGGCTTTATGAACGTAGTTCAATACACGAAGACGGACTCGTTAAAGGCAGAGATCGTGTGGACTTTAAAAGTGATCTGCAGCCATTACAGTTACAAATCTTGTGAAAATAATTCGACAGTGTTTGCAGTCATGTTCCCTGACAGTGACATTGCTAAAAAACTACCACTGTGGGGAAAGGAAGACTTCGTACCTGGCTACATTTGGCATCGCTGCCCACAGAAAAGAGGAATCTGAGGTTTATCACCGAGGCCAATGCACTCAGAGGCAGAGCAAAGGACAAGAGAGCCACTTTGGCACCTCTGCAGCAACAAATAGAGGAGGCACTGGGTAGGCTCAAGGAGCTAGAGTAGGGGTGCTGAAACAGATATCAGTCGAAGACATTTGTGTATATAGTTGCAATTGTAGTTAGAATCTGTTTTTCTGTATACTGTTATGTGAAGACGTTGACAATGGTCATATCAATGACAACTACCACAAGGGGCGACAGGTGATCACTGTCACAGGTACTGAGATACTGGAACATTTGATGAACCAAGAACGGTTGATGGCACCATTGTGTGAGTCTTTTTTCCTTACTCTTGATTTCCCACGATGACCCTAAATTTTTCGTGTCGGCCCTAAATTTTTCGTCTCAGCCCCTAAGAATGCCCCTAAAAAGCCCTTAAATTTCTTTGGTCAGACTGAGTATGAACCCTGTAACCTGTATTACTTCACAGTGATACTTTTGCTTACTTCAAGATTAATTTTGTATTCTGGTGTGTTGGAAATTTTTTCTTTGTCGTTGATTCCACATGATCGTGTGGGCCACGCCCTGCTTTTTCTGTGTCAGCCAATCAGCTCTTTCCCTGCCCTAGTGTCTTATACTCAGCTGTGTGTATTCTATGTTATTAAATTCAGTGTTTCGTTCACCTCTAAATGGCAACCTCCAAACTTCAAATGTGCTTGAGTGTTTTTTTTTTCCCCTTTCAATTAATATCATTTGTCCTTGCATTGCCGTTGGAGTCTTGAGATATATGAAATAATTACAATAACGCTACAGTCCCTCATACCCGCTTTAATTCACTCTCTCATTTGTTTCTCACATACGTTGACCATATACCAAGAGTACAAACCCTACATTATATTAATTTAGGTCAGCGCAGTGGATCAGCTATGTTGGCCTCACAGTTCTGAGGTCCAGGGTTTGATCCTGGCCCCATCTGTGTGGAGTTTGCATGTTCTCCCCTTGCCTGTGTGGGTTTTCTCCGGACACTCCGGTTTCCTCCCACATCCCAAAAACAAGCAACATTAATTGGACAGTCTAAATTGCCCCTAGGTGTAATTATGAGTGTGGGTGTTTATCTCTATGTGCCCTGTGATTGGCTGGCAACCAGTTCAGGGTGTACCCCGCCTCCTGCCCGTTGACAACTGGGATAGGCTCCAGCACGCCTGCAATCCTTGTGAGGATAAGCAGCTAAGAAAATGGATGGATGGATATTAATGTAGTTAATACTGTCGTTCACATTCTAAGTCTTATCTAGACCACTGGAATACAAATTAGTTTAAACAACATCCTGTGAAGAGCGAGCTAAATGGCCGTAATGATAAAACAAAGATGGCTGGAAGGAAGAGACGTACTCAGGCCTGACTGAATGGAAATTTGCTCAAAATTCAATTGGAACAATTGCAGTCTGAATTTCTTTCCCAATATGATGAACTCACTTATCTTATCATCTTATCTCTCAAGCCAAAATCTTCCCTGTGAAACGCTTGGCATTTTCAGATTATAGACAATGGCATTTTTCTTTTGTTTCAGACACACAACAGAACGGGCGGCTAATCAGACTATCAAAGATGCAACTTCAACATTGTGACATGAAGTCGGATCGCACTTGATTCAGAGATTTAATGTGATAGCCTAGGGAGGCTGGGGCTCTTGCTCTCTGGGGTTTTGACCATTTGACTCATAAACATCGACAGAAGAATCACAAATAAGTTATGAAAATAAATATTTCATTACAGTAACACTGAGTGCTATGGCTGTTGATGAAGTGTAGTCTCCTAACACTGCCTCTGTATGATTGAAGTATAATTCATTTCAAAGGATTGCTATCTGCATGTTAAAACCAACTGCAATAATCAACTTACTTTGGCTTCCTTCTTTCAAATTTAACTTGCTTACTGTGATATAATAACATATGTAGCACACATACTATGTTTTGGCAGTGGGAACCTTGAAACAGCTGCCAAATATAATATTGAGAGCAAGTCAAAGAAGATGATGGAGTTAGTGCTCCGGCTCAAGAAAGTACAGACAGTACCTCCAAATATGCCATAGCAATAGCGGCTCTTACTGACTGAACAGCGAATGCTAAAATAATTTTAAAAAAGAGCGAGATGGGATTGACGAATTACCATTTGCATAATGTATTTGTCGTACTTTTGAGAAATAGAACGGGTAAATGTGACAGCACAGCGCTCTGCAGGTTTAATTGGGGAGAGAGAAATACAGAACTTAATGTTCTTCATTCTCATTGTAGCGTATCATGCGTTGTTGTGACTTTTCTTGCATAGAATTGTACTGAAAATAAAAAGAACTTCCTTCAGTTCCTCCCTTCACCTTCCCCCCCCCCACCCACAGTTTGCAATCATGTTTGATTGAAAATAAACAAACTTCGGCAGACTTTATGACCATAGGCCAGGGAATAACGTCATATATATTTACATTTGCTCAATATTTCTGGGAGGGCTACCACAACCATTTTTGTTCTTAGCCATGAGACACAATGGACAATGATGTCAACAATATGTAAGAATCTATCAAGGGTTAGGGAAGTCCCAGACATTCCGTTTTGTGGTAAAGTGATATGACCATCCATCAATCAACTATCCCACTAATGTCTTCAGGCGTGAAAAGAAATTCAAATGTGAGCATCTTTGTCTTCAAGTGATTAGGATCAACCTTCAGAGTTGGGCGTTGAGAGGGATCCCTTCTTTTTATTCAGTCGACTGCAAATTTTGCCTCTCCTTCTCTTTCTCACGATAATTATGAATTAATCAGACCTCCAAGCGCTGCAAATGAGAATGATGTCAACTCCGTGAGGGCTGCTTTACAAAGAGTCACCCTAATGAGCGGGGATGAAGTTCTGAGGCTAGTGAAACTTTGACCTGTGTAGAGACTCCCTGATAGAACAAATTGACACTAATGGCTGCATATACATATGTCTCACGTTAAACTTGGATTTTTTTTTTTTTTTTTTTTTTTTGCTTTTGTTGAGCCTTTACAGAGATCTCATCTTGGCAGTCCTTTTAAATACGATCTTAAATTAATCCCATCTGAATTATTGAACTTAATTTAAAAACCTTATCATGTCTAAGCGTCCACCCACAATCAAACCCGATTAGACGCTGCAAGACCTTCCTAAAATAAGTTGCAAAGTTAACAGCCATGGCTTCTCAATGTTGAATTGGAAAAGAGGATCCAATTTATACATCCGACACCCTTAGTTGCAGGGCACATTACAGACAACCCATCACACCCAAGTTAGAGCAAGTTGTATACAGTGTGTGTATATGTAAGGAGAAATATAAAATACTGCATTGGTATGACTTGGTAGCAGCCAAGCCAAATTTAGTTGCGATACATCGTTGGCCTTTTTGATCAGCCATCACATCTGCGACGTTGCGAAGCCAAAAATAGTTGCCGGCAGTCCCAACTACTGATGAAAACAGAAAAAACGAAAAATTGCTGCTGAACTCAGCACACTGCGCAACAGTTCAGTTGCTTGGTGTGCGGCAGCCCTCTGATGTCACCGTGGTGAACGACAAATAAGGTGACGAAATTTTGCCAGACTTGAGTTGAGGACGGTGGCACGGCAGCAAAAGAACAATTAAAACTAACAAGGATAGAAAAATACCAGTATTGGTGGAGGTAATAACACAAGACAGAACGAAAGCACGAAATAAAAATAGGGAATGGTGACCGAGAAGGGGATGCATATACTGTCAGTGAATTGAGGCCGTCTAGACTTTTATTCTTCGTGAAGTGAAATCAGAGAAACGTACAATCCCGAAATAACTCTGATGGCTTGGGGTCAGCTGAAGCGGGCGACCTCTGATGCATTTTTAAGCAATCTCGCTTGTTTCTTGCTATCTGGGAGCAACCCAGCGACGAATTTGTAAATGTATTATTAAACCGCAAACCATCTTGTGTAACTGAACAGTGCTACATGATTATTTATCCTACATATACGTACCCTCCAGGGAGAAGATGGAAAGTTGAGAACAAGAAGTCTCCAGAGTATTATGACACACTAGGCTGACTTGGAGCAATGTGCGGAAGAGTGTGCATTTTGTGTGTGGAGGTACTGAAATTGCAGTCACCTGTCGGCGTTCACTTGTATGTGTGAGTACGTATGAGAGTGCAACACTCTTTGGGGACACACTGAATCTGTTCCGGAAGTCACGCATCCTCACACCCTCCAGCTCCATGATGCCACTTTAAGATAAAAACTTAGAGCCATTTCAGGGAACATTCGCGCGTGTGTGTGCGTGTGTGTGTGTGTGTGTGTGTGTGTGTGTGTAGTCACACTTATTAAAGTGCTCAGCTTTTTTTGTGTCATGTAAACTTAGTACATTTTCACTGAAAATTGTAAATTAGCTCCTGTCACTTAGCACAGCAGGCATCCTGTGCCATTGTTGGGTCTACTTACCTAAAAGTCTAAATGGTCCGATGCATGCTCAAGTTGGGTGCACTTCCTTTCCTCTTAAAGACCATCCCTTCCTGACACCACCCCGAATGACAATGCCATCCTTTTGTCCATTCCAAAAAGTCAATAATTCTGGGTCCAACAAATAGCACAAACAAAACACAGCCTCCTTGGCCGGAAGGCAGCTTCACAACCATTTCACAACTGAGTGGCATATTAATGCGGGGATTTCCACCTAGCGACTCGGTGTTGACTTGAACTGATGATGGCTGCTTGAATGAGACAACCACAGCAGACCGGTTAGGGTCAGATCAATGCCTTGAAAATGGAATCACATGGATAAATGAGGATAATCACATATTCCTTTCCTCTGACACATTTGGAAGAAGTGAGCCAAGGCCCGGCACCAGCCACGTACACTGACATTTTTGGAGGCGGGTGCTCTAGCCATAGAATGGAACCTATTGCCAAAATTATTCATGTAATTGTAAAAAAAAAAGTAGTATGTATTTAACTTGTAAATTTATTTTTCTTAACACTACACTGTCGATAATTAAAGTATTGTATTGCAAAAATTAGATGAACAGGTAGTTTGTATTTCTGTAGTTGACTGTAGCATTCCAAAAAACATCTGAAAATGCATCGGCAACTGTGGGTCCCCCCGTCCCCCCGCTCAACACGCACACACACTTCACTCGAGTGACATTAATCTAAAATATAAATTGACAGACTTCACTTTTTTCCATTTTTATGCAGACAACAAACTGTCCTTTTAATATCTTTCCTTCACTTGTCCCCTTCTAAAATCACAACTATATTTCAATGACACTGCACCTTCAAGAGCACCTGATTACTATATGACTTGATTTATTACGTCACGAGGCTCAATTTGTGCTCTGGAGCCACACCACATAAATCGCCAAAAGTCAACTTTAAGCTCAAAGCAACACGCTCAACATGAATTAGTTGCCACCTTATCTTCAAGATTGCTATGTAACTTGGGATCGTGCGGAGGTTGTTTGGGTAAAATGTTACACAGCAGCTCCTCGGTCACATTGACCCCTGGCCCGTAGCATTTTTCATTATTGTTTAAAAACTACTTGCAATTGTTGAATAGAAAGAATCCTCAACGGAGCACAGGAGGAACCGGTGTGGGGTGACAGCGAAGTGCTCAGCGTGTTTTTATTGGAAGTGTGCCTGACATGACCTTATACGCGCACACACACACCACAAAACTCAATAAAAGTGTCTCTTGGCTGTAAGTCGTGCTTTGTCACTTTCCGACACTTCCATAATTCATGGCCTTGTGACAGCAGTATTGAACTGAGAACAATGATGTCTGCCCTGTCGGCTGCACACATGCACAGATGCGCGTGCACACACACGTACATGGGGCCCACTTCTTGTTGGTTTTGAAGAGCTACAAATACTGAGAAACACAAAAGATGCTGCTGAAGACCTTTGGCAAGATTTGGTCATTATCCGCATGTGTGTGTTTGCATGTGTGTGTGCGTACATTTGCAGGATATACTTCTCTACTTAATAACTTTTTGCCCTTCCTCATCTCTGTCACTTGCAATCGATTTTGTTTTTGTATCTTTGTCCTGCCCCTTAGCATGCCTAAATGCAATCTCTCTCTCTTTCTCTCACACACACACATACGCACGCACACACACCAGGAGGGTGTAGCTGTCCGCCAGACATATTTCAGCCAAAATGTTGTCACGTCTCCTCTCACATGCGCCTGTCCCCCTCCCCCAAAAAGAAAGAAAGGAGCAAGTTTGACGTCACACACAACCGTTAGGCAAGCCATAAGCAATGAATCCAGCCAAGTGCTTCTCTTTATTAAAGTGATTTTTCACAGCGTTGATGCCGCTAACGAGTAGCTGTGGAAGGCACGTATGCACGCACACACCAGCCGCACTGAAGGTGACATCTAAATTGTGTTTACCAAGAAGCCCCCCAACATGGCCCCCGAACACGCAGCAGGCAAACGAAAACGCTCATGTTACTTGGCAGTTGTCTATGTGGTGACAGGACAGGCAGATAGTTTTCCAAGGCTTTTTGGTTAGAGTCACTATTTGTTAGGCCAAATGGTCTTTTTATACACGATTAATGTCAATGCAAATCATTTGGAAGAATACAGGACATGAATTCTGGTTTTGCGTCAGATCCCTACGGTGCAGTTCCCAAATAAAGTCACATTAAAATCACCTTCTAGAACTAACAATCTTGAATGCAAAGAGCTATAATGTGAGTCATATGATTCTTAGTTCAGAAAGTAAGGATAAAATATATATATATATATTTTTTTTTATAAAGCCGTATGTAACGTGGTTTCAACTGTACTGTATAGATTCTTTTTACCAAACAAAGGTTATCCTTGAAAATCTACTTTTCAATTATACTGACAAACGAATGTGTATTTAATCGTATTATGTATGCGTGTGTAAAATTGTATTTGCTTAAGATTACGTATTTCTCTGATAATCAAACCCTCGCCTGGGCCCAATGTTTGATCAAATTAATCAGACTCAGCCGATTCTGATTTTGATTCAAGTCCAATGTGATTTGTAGTCCTCATACTCAATCTTTGCTGCTTTACTGTTTTGTGAATGCACTAAATGTGTTTTTATTTTCATGTGGGGGGACATTTTCATTTAAAACAACACCGGATAGCGAGATGTGTTTTTTTTTTTTGTTGTTTTTTTTTTTTTTAAAACTGCATGAGTGGGGAAAATATGATAATAATAATAATAATAATGTATTTTTTTCTCTCCCCACGGCATCGAAGAGTTAGTAATTTAAATAAAACTTTTCATTTTTTCTGTTCTGACAATTTTTTATCGTCACTAATGGACGCTTGAAATCTCAGCCTGACCTGTGCATATAAATGTATCCAACATGGCTACCGGGCTCTTTATTTACACTGTATTCCACCTCCAATAGAAGAGCTATTTAACAGATTAAATTTAGATTTTTTTTAAATGTACGAATGTAATCTGTTTATTTGTGCAACATCTTACTGAGATTTAAGATGATCTATTATCCCTTTTTTTAAGGTTATCAAAATATTACCATCACTCGGGATGATGTCGTGGAGGTAGAAAATATCCATCCATATTTTTTAGCACTGCCTGTTCTCGTTCAAGTCACAGATGAGCTGAAGGCGACCGTGGCTGATATTGGACAAGAGCCATAATACTCGCTAGCTAATTACATGGGTAGCAAGCTACATTATATATATTGCAATAAAAATGATTCACTTCGCTGCTATAAATTGCTGCAGCAAAGTGAAGACATTTTCGACAGATGACATTCCAGTGGAATGACCGTTTGTAATCTTTTCATGAATATTTAATGTTTATTTTTATATAGTGGGAACTAATGTATTTTTGCGACCTTTGAATATAAATCCAATTTTCACAATATGGCTACAGGATGAAAGGAAAAGTTTATAAAACAGTGGTGAGGCCGGCCATGATGTACAGATTAGAGATGGTGGCATTGAAGAGAGAACAGGAAGCAGAACTGGAGGTAGCAGAAATGAAGATGCTGAGGTTCTCGCTTGGTGTGAACAGGTTGGATAGGATTAGAAATGAGCTTATTAGAGTGACAGCCAAAGTTGGATATTTTGGAGACAAGGTTCGAGAGTGCAGACTTCGATGGTTTGGACATGTCCAGAGGCAAAATAGTGAGTATTTTGCTAGAAGGGTGCTGAAGTTGGAGCTGCCAGCCAAAAGAGTGAGAGGAAGACCAAAGAAAAGGTTGATGGATGTTGTGAGGGAGGGCATGAGGACAGTGGGTGTTAGAGAGAAGGATGTACGAGATAGGCTTAGATGGAAAAAGATGACACACTGTGGCGACCCCTAACGGGACAAGCCAAGAGAAAAAGAAGAAAAGAAGACATAATATGACTTCAACAAAAAAAGTTCAGTCAGTGTCCTATTTGTTGTGAAAACAAATCTAATGGCAACTAACAAAAAGTCACAGCAATAGACGATATATTCCCCCATTAAAATAATTAGGACATGTCATTTGTAGATCTTCTTTGCCATTTACTGCATCTCACTTGCCGTGCTTTCCTGTATTCTGTAAATATTGCGGTTCCTGCCCCAGCACAGGCAATACCAGCATTGATCCAGCAGCCATGTAAGGAATGCACTTCAATTGTTTTGCTCATGAATGTCATAATTAGTTGAGGTTTGATCAACAGTGACATACTGTATATCACTTTTTGATAAATTGATTATGGCATGTTAATGAGGTTCACACTTTTGTGGTTTGGGTTGTTACCTGCATGTAAATCATCCATAATCTGTACCCAGTGACAAAGTAATAGTAATAGTTAATCTGTGACACAGCAGCTGCGTATTAGGTTTTGCATGTGGGGGTCAACTACAGCACCTTAATGGAGAGATGATTCATCTGTTGGAGGTTATTACTCACAGGAGCATCTGGCCTTTTTTAAAGATCACAGTTTATTTCAGCAAACCCGAGCAGGCGCATTAACATATTTCCCATGATTGTTTTCAATAGTTCAGAAATGTCAAGGTCACCCCACGGACTGTCCCGCAAGGAGTGGTGCAAAGCCCGCAAGCTGTTTGGGATGATCACAAGACAGTTTTGGTCAGTTAAGATAGGATATTGGTAAAGCATATTTGAAAAAATACAGCACTGCTTGAATCATGTTTTTTTTTTCTTCACAGCAGTCATTTTGTATTTCTAGCTTTGACTCAATGACAAAATAATTGTTAACGTCTCCTGTACATGTATTGTGAGTTGTCTGGTTTCCCTGGCGTCTTTCTGACCTGTCTCCCTCACTCTGCAGGACTCTGTGGCCAGCGACGGAGTTGCTCAAGACGCATAATAAATCTAATGAGTGCTTGGAGTTCCTTTTGTTGCCCTATTGGTGTATTGTCATCGTTAGTCGTTTGTGTCCTTTATTTCCATTTTCAGAAGGACAGAGAATGATGCGAGGAGAAACTGAGTTCAGACCATTCTCCATCTTCACGACCCCAGAACATCGATTAATTTATTAGACAGGCTCAAACTTAAACTTTAGACGGCCTCATCACATAGGAAATAGTGACTGCATGTGTTTATTTACACAGCTGAACGACATTTATTTTATGGGGGTGTCTTTTTCAATTGAGCTCTGTATGTGTACAAATGGTTGCGTAAGCATGCACCTGCCCAAACAGAGTAGCCAACACAGACAGGTGCAGGTTGTTTGGTGATGTTATGTGACAAGATTGTCTCTAAAGCGGTGAGCAATTCGCATGACATGTTTGAGGCAGGTTTATGTAAAGCTCCAAAGCCCGGTACACCTATCCCAGCTAACAGCCGGCGAAAGGTCATGTAAACCTTAAAGAAAAAAAACATTTAAATTCACACTGCCACAATGTGGAACCTTAAATATGGAAGTAAATTAGTGCCACCAGGATTTGAATTTGAAATGTAAAGTGAAATAGGATTTGAATTTGAAATGCCACAGAAAACAGGATTTGAATTTGAAATGTAAAGTGATCACATTTTCAATAGCTGCTACAATTCGCTGTCTGAAATTCAACTGGCTACAATTCGTTGTCTAAAATTCACTGTCTGTGCCACCAGGCAGGGTTACTTCAGGTCAGAACCGAACACACAGCCAATCCAGTTACGCTTTCTTAGTGTGTGACGTCACATGACTAAGAAAGTGTAACTGCGATTGGCTGGGTGTTCTGCCTGGTGGCACAGACAGTGAATTTTGGACATCGAATTGGAGCCAGTTGAATTTCAAACAGCGAATTAACTATTGAAAATATGATCACTTTATATTTCAAATCCTATTTCACTTTACATTTCAAATTCAAATCCTGGTGGCACTAATCTACTTCCATACTTAAACCAATTAAATGGGTTAAACCACTACACCCAAAAAGCTTTCTATGTAACTTGATGAGGAAAACAAAAGCAACAGAAAAACTGGTATTTGTGGAATATTTTATTATTATTATAGTGAACACTCATGTTTGCAGTCTGACTTTTGCAAATTTGCCTCCTCACTGATTTTTCAAATCTATCCTTCAAACTATGTTGAGGCAGGTGGAGGAGCTTCATTTAGAAAAAAATAGAGCTTTGTTGCCATCTTGAGGCGTCATTCATCCATCCATCCATTTTCTGAGGTACTTATCCTCACGAGGGTTGCAGGGAGTTCTGGAGCCTATCCCAGCTGTCAACGGGCAGGGGCTGGGGTACACCTTGAACTGGTTGCCAGCCAATTGCAGGGCACATAGAGACAAACAGCCGCTCTCACAATCACACCAAGGGCCAATTTAGAGTGTCCAATTAATGTTGTATGTTTTGGGGATGTGGGAGGAAATTGGAGTGCCCGGAGAACACCCATGCAGGCACGGGGAGAACATGCAAACTCCACACAGGTGCGTTCAGGATTGAACCCCGGTCCTCAAAACTGAGGTTAACGGTCTATAGCTGCGCCACCATGCCGCCTTGTTGGGGATAGTGTAATTATTAGCACTTATTCTATAAAGCAATACATACAAGAACATGGCTTCCTCCTCAGTCTGCTGACACACATTTCAGGCACTTCTGTAACCCTCCATATTTTTCCCAGTCTTCACCGTTCCTAGGTCTTATCATACGTGCATCTGTCTTCCCGCTGTTATCCGGGACAGCAGTTACGCTGAACTGCAACCCACCCCACCCACCCCACCCTCCTCCCACCTCTAACACAGAAATGACCTTCACCACAGTGCAACGCACCAGAATATGGAAAAAGGCAGAAAAACAGAGAGTGAGGGAGTGGTGTTAGTTGAAAAATTCTGAAGGGGTTGAGGGGCAACTTTAAATGGAATATGGGGGATTTGAGATATAGGGATGGAAGAAAGATGATGAAAGAAATTCTTTCCAGAATAAGAAAAATGGAATCACAGTAACAGAGCGTGTATAATTAAGAATAGGGGAAAAGGAGGTCAATAGGAAAAACAGCAGGCTGACTAAAATAAAATTAAAAAATCCTTAAAAATAAACGCTTCTGCAATTGTACAAAGACTAGACACCATCAACCAGAACGTCTCACCTTCCCCCTTCTGCTCAAGTTATATTACGTGATAAAACCAAGACAGTGTATTCTGCTTAGACAAATAATTGAGTGTGCCCTGCGGGAACGTTGTCTCGCGCGGCCAGAATGACAGGAGAAAGATTAAGTGAGTCCATCTGTGTTTGACCTTCTCTTTAACCTTGTTTAGCCCTCTCACACTGCACCATAGAGATTGGGAGGGGTGGGGCAGTCGGGGGGCGATGGGTAAAGCTCGTTCTCACAGTGCTGCAGGCTTCGCCGCCTAAAATCCCTCTTTTTCCCTCTCTGAGTCATCGCAAAGTCATAAATACTAAAGCGGGTAAGGAGAGATTATTTGAAAACTATCTTATACGGTGACTGGGAAAGCGTAACTGTCAGCTCTGGCAAAAAAAAAAAAAAAAAAAAATGAGCAAGCAAGATACAGAGAAGTACTGCCTTTCTCTCTGCTTTTAGCACACGCTTCACGCTGTATTATCTTCGGTTCTTTAGCATTTTAGAAATTAATATCGTTTATGAGTCATGCATCGAGGGCACTCTGGTGAGTTTGTCAGTACTTGGTAATAAACAGCAGAGTCACGGCGCGTCCCTGCTGCAACATCCTCTTCAGGGTTGCTTTCAAAACCGATATGCAACTTTTTTTGCGAGGGAATGCAGAGTTGAATGATGGGGAAAACCTGTGATTATTTAAAGTAGGGCGTCTTTCTAAATTTTGCCATTTATCGCGTACTGTAGTAAAATTACCTTGTACAATAAGATATTGGGAACAGCTCTCACCATGTCATATGTCATCAATGCAGATGATATACAGTTGATGCAGTTCTACTTTGATTTACAAGTTTCATTCATTTTTTTTTTTACCTTGGTCATAACTCATTTTACTAGTATAGTACTCGCTCATTGATTATGGAGGTAAGGTCCTGAACCCCCCATGCAACAGGTGAAATCTGCGGAGTAGCGATGAATTTTTTTTTTTTTTCATTATTCACCCATATATTAAAGCTGTATGAACCTCTCCACACTCTGTAACCTCTACTACCCATCCTAAAACACTTAAAATACACTTGAAACCCCACGATTTGGTGAATTATGAGCTCTATGAATATGAAAAAAAATCCACAGTGCATTAAATCCACAATAAATGAACCGCGATCAAATGAGGAAACAATGTAAAGCAAATCAATGTTCCACACTGAAATGCCATTGCAGCCTCCAAAATGCATTACAATGGTAAGTGTGTGTGTGTGTGTTTTGGGGGGCAGTGCAGTGCGTGCATTCAAACAGGGTTAGATGGGCATGAAATCTGTCTCCCCCACCACATAACCCCCAATGCAAGGTGTAGGGAATTATAAACAGCGCAAATCCTTCAGGCGTTTGCCTGGAAGCAGAAAAATGTCAAGAAAAGTCTACTAGAAGACCTGAAATTTTGTGGGGTTAATTAGAGGCACCTTGAACGGCAGCAGTTGCGCACTGACGTCTGTTTAACATGAGTTTGAATGTTTATTCTTAACACAGACACATCCCAGTTATAAAACGTATTATTTCAGTTGTTCATGTTCACTTTGTCTTTAGAAAACGGGAAAAAAAACATCCGAGTTGTACAGGTTATTGGTCACATTAATGCAAAAAAAAAAAAAAAGCTTCCCGTGATTTCCATTTAATATTACCAAAAACCTTGCATTTAAAAAGGGGTGCATAGACTTTTTATATTTACCCGACAAGAGGAACCTCCACAGTGGCGTGCCCTTGAAATAGTACAATTTGGAATTCTACCAAAATGTGAGAATCGCACAAAACTTTGTTCCCAACTGCCATCATGCATGATGTCACATTGGCGGCTAGCCAATCAGTAGTTACACTAGAACACTATTTTTTTTTTTTAAACTGTGGTAGTTACACAGTGGGAATTGATCTTATGTCATGATGCTTGCACAACGCTATCGAGCATGTGTTGTCCATGTTGCCGCACTTGCAAATACTGTACATGAGTCATTTGAATTCATTCGGTGAATTGACTTCATATATGCATGGAGACCTGATGACAAGATTATAACATGTAACACTCAACACATAACTGCTACTGGAAATCTTGTATCGAAAGTACTCAAACGTCGTTCACTTCAAAGCTGTCAAGATGTCCATTTAAAAGCACATTATAAACTACAGGTGGCACAGTGGCGAAGAAGAAGAATTAAATTTCATATTGATTATGGGCACGGTGGATCAGCTGGGAAGTGTTGGCCTCACAGTTCAATCCCAGCCCTCCCTCTGTGGAGTTTGCATGTTCTCCCCGTGCCTGTGTGGGTTTTCTCCGGGCACTCCGGTTTCCTCCCACATCTTAAAAACATGCAACATTAATTGGACACTCTAAATTGCCCCTAGGTGTGATTGTGTGTGCGACTGTTGTCTGTCTCAATGTTCCCTGCGATTTGCTGGCAACTAGTTCAGGAGGTACTCTGCCTCCTGCCCGTTGACAACTGGGATAGGCTCCAGCACTCCCCGTGACCCTTGTGAGAATAAGCGGCAAAGAAAATGGATGGATGGATGGATGGATGGATGGTAAATTTCACTACTTTTTATTCTGTTCTATTCTATTCTGTTCTATTCTATTGTGAAACATATTGTTCCTCAGTTGAAATTCAAATATTTTGATAATTAGGAATTTAATAATGGTAAACTTCCAGGAATTGAAGTGTATGTCATATTTTCTAAATTCAATACAAATAGCTAATGTTGTTGCATATCTAACAAGATCCTGCAGAGGAATGAAATAACATTGTCATCTTCATATTATCCCCCCGACCCCCACATGTTCCGTACCCATAGGAATAAAATTATATTCATTAAAAGGCTTCATTAAAAATTATGAAATAGGGGGAAAAAGCTATTTGATGTAAATTGTGTATCTTTAATGAGGATCAAATTTATGAACCTTCTTATCTCTTTTCTCTTTTTTTATTAACATTTTCTCTATCCTGCTTGGACTGCGGCTGTCTGTTTCATTTCGGGCACATGCTCATGCTTACAGTTTTTGAGGAGCACCCATTTATTTCAATTTAGAATTTGTCTCTCACTTGTTATTTCCACATGCTCTTGTCATTCACACCTTTTCTTCGACCAGTAAATACATTCTTGTCTCATTTTACCTTTCAACCTCTAAACTTTCTTCACTTTCTACTTAACTTCCTGTATGCAATAATAACTGCAGCTTAATGGCAAAGCGTTGAGTATGTAAATACTGTCCATCCACCATCCATCCATCCATTTTCTGAGCTGCTCATCCTCACAATGGTCACGCGAGTGCTGGAGCCTAACCCAGCTAACACCCGGAACTGGTTGGAGACCAATCGCAGGGCACATCAAAACAACCATTCACACTGACAATCCCACCTAAGAACAATTTAGAGTCTCCAATGAATGCACGTTTTTTGGATGTGGGAGGAAACCGGAGTGCCAAGAGAAAACCCACACAGGCACGGGGAGAACTTGCAACCTCCACACAGCCGGGCCGGGATTTGAAATCTGGTCTTCAGAAATGTGAGGCCAACACGCTAACTAGTTGTCCCAGTGTGCCCCCAAAACTGTACATATATTTAAATATTTTCAATGAATCTCAACACGGAAAGGAAACGAGTCAGGGTTAGAGATTCATATTAGTCATATCCCATGGGACTAGGTTTTAATTACTGCGCTAACATTGGTATTGGTGGTAAAAAGGAAGAAGGGCAGCAAAAAAGTCAAAGGTTTGATGTTGTTACCAGGCATGTGTACAGACATTTTTTGGGGACAGGTGCGGAAGCAAAATTTATATGTAAAAAAGACACCAATTATGTAGTATGATTTATTAAATTAGCATATCAACAATCAATAACACTTTCTAATCAAATCAGGAAACCTTAACTTTCAAATTCAATTAATATGGGGTAAAAATATTCTAACTTGAAAGTTATCAAAACTCTGTAACTTACTCGTTTCAGTGCCATCTCATGAAAGATTTTTATGACTTCACTCCGATAGAGCATGTGCCTGCTTGTTACACTGTTGTTTATTATTAAAGAACACACTAGTTCTGCTATAGCACATTGTTTTTGTAATACTTGTAATAATTTTTCCATGGCTCTCTGAATCAATTAACCTTGCTTAAATGAAGATCCCAGAGGATGAATTTCTATGCAGATAACAACTATCTCTGATTCCAATCTAGAAGTTCCAATGTTGCCTCTTGTATCCCCAAAATAGTCTGAAAAATCAATACGGCTCTTTTCAATCAAGACAAACTAAAAGCAAATATGTGATTTGATTTTTTTTTTACATTGCAAGTACAAAGAAATTAATCTTATCCTCAATTAAACTTGAAAATTGGTAAGAAAACGAACCCAAGAACCAAAATATACATTTACTTCGTTTCACATAATACCCAAATACACTGCCGTCATTCATCAAAGTCAACAAAAGACAAAATGGATGTGAATTTTACAGCCTTTGCCAAAAATTCCCCTCAAATGTGAAGGCGCCCATCATGTCCTCCAGCAGAAGAGCTGAAGAGATAAAAAGGCATGAGATAAAAACGTAACCTTGGACATAGGACATAGTCTCCCTCATCCTCCCCTTATGCACCTGCATTGTGTTTGATTCTGTTATTTACTTACCGACAAATCACAAGTGTGACCATGTCAGAGTACAGCAGTTCTCATTGTACACGCAGAAACAAAAAAATATACTTAAATTAAAAAAAAAAATGTTCTTTGCTTCTTTATCAAGTCCCAACTATGTGTGATGCGACGAAATGTGGCAAATCAATGTCACATCAAAGTCATCATTCATGAATCCCCGTCAGTGATTTACATAATAATGCGCACCCCACTGCTCATAAAGTGGGAGTCTGGCAGGGTGAGGGATGAGATGAAAAAAAAAAAGGGTTGGGCAGCGCAAATGTGACCAACCGAGTGTTGCATTCAGACAAGGTAGACGTGTTGCGGTGGTCCAATTTATTTCAATAAATGCTCAAGTGAGGCTGAACAAAGACAGAGTGCCAAAAAGGAAACCTTGCTGTCAGATTTGTACAAAATGGAAAATGGCTTTCTCTCAAATTCAAATTGACAGCACCCCAAACCCCAAAAGGTCACAAATCATAGATACTGACATCATTTCTGTGGTTGAGGTTTACATGTTCTGCCCAATTTCTCCAGGACTTCCTCCCATATTCCAAAATCATCCATGTGATGAAGAATTGGGTGGAATTGGCTGGTGACCAGTCCAGGGTGTGCTCCCCTTCCATTTGGATTTGTTCCAGGTCATCTGCGACCCAAATGAGGACAAATGTATGGACGGGTTTTCTATTGGGTGAAATGAAACAACAAAATGATTTACTGTATGTAATATCCGCAAAACTCATGGGACTCTTGATTGAAAACAAAGCCGACATTGTTGCTGCTATTTACGCATAAGGTTTGCTTCACTTCTTCCAGTGGATTCGATTTCAGAACTTCTTTATTTGGCTAACAAAAAGTGAACACTTGACTGGACCCGGGGGGGGGGACTTTCCCTCCACATTAATCACACCAACTGCAGCGAGCCCCATGTCCCATTAACACTAACTATTACAGCTCCCCCACAGAGCTTGGCCCCCATGATATTATCAGCGCATTCCCTATAGATGAGCGGCAGCTGGGCTATCTGACATTGATTCTGCAGCCAGAAAGTCATGCTAATGCAGCAGCGCAGTGCACATTACAGATAATCTCATCATGTGGAATGAAAAATTTCCTCACAGTTTTTAACATGTGCATTGAAGAAACTGCAAAGGTGACGTGTAATACAAATGGAGCCTGGTGTACGTTGCAGCCACGTTTTACGAGTACGAAACACAATCGATAGGTGTTCTGCGTGTCCGTCAACAAGTAACTACTGTAGCTATGGTTCCAGTTCATGTCACAATCAGGAGTCCATAGGTCAGCTCAATTCAGTGTTGATCAGACACATCTACGTTTACATAGTAAACATTGAACAGGTTTTAACATTTACTGTCGGTACTTAAATCGGTCTTAAAGGAAGACTCTCCCCAAATTTCATATGTACAATGAACCCTCCAATGTGAACTAATATTATTATTACGTATATTTTGGACATAATTGAAAATAAAAATTGAAAATAAAGAACATATTTGAAATCCAAGCAAGATCTGGATATGTGCCACCTTTCACAGTCCTGAAGTCGCTGGTGCTTAGCATTACAGACCATTCGTTCTAGCTAAACCAAGATGCAGACGTGTTGTGCAACAAAACTGAGAAAACGCACCCAAATTTCTCCTTCTTTAACCTCCCATGCTGTTAACCTGACAGGATACAGCTGTGGCTGTCACAGTTGAGGCTCGTTCATCAGCAGGGGAAATTTTCACGCATCTAATCATTGCTGGTTATTAGCTGCTGAGTTCTAGCCTCTCATGCTAATACTGTATAAGCACCAACATACGTTACGAGGGTGGCACAGCTGTGCAATCCCGGACTTCTGTTTGTGGAGTTTGCATGTTCTCCCCGTGTCTGCGTGTGTGTAAACTTGCCTCCTGTCTGTTGACAGCTGGGAAAGGCTCCAGCATTCCTGCGACTATCGTGCAGCTAAGAAAATGGATGGATGGATATATACATGTAAGCACAAAACACTTCCCGGTTACTATTTACGGCGATCCGCGCATGCAAACCCCCCTCTCATGTGCCTAAACAGCTATCATGATGATGCGGTGCAGTCCTACACAACTGTTAATAATCCATTCCATCCATTTTTTTACAGCACTAATAACGAGAGGCCATCCCATCAGATTGTAAAGAGGTTGGTTACAATCAAGACAGGTTGTCAGCTAATCTCAGGGCAGGTAGAGACAAAAAAAACAATTTACCCTCACATTCATACTTACGGACAGTTTAGTTCAGTTTCGGACTCTGCGAATGGAAAACCCCACGCAAGCTCCAGGAGGACATGCAAAACTACACACACACACACGCACACACACACACACACACGTGCACACAGGAAGGAGCTGTGATTGGAAATCCAAACATGCAAACTACTAACCGCCGCTAATTACAAGCACAAAAATGCTTTCTTGACGTCCAGCCAATTTCATTTCAACCGCAAACGTGTTGCTACTGTGTTTTAATCACATCATCGAGGAGTGAAGCACATGCGTGCTAAAATTAAAAGCACTCAGTCAAAGGTGTGTGCACTCAAGTGCCCTGAGAGCTCCTCATGTAGAGAACCATCTCATCGCCGCGGGGTCTCAACAAACACTCAAATCAACGCCAATTTGATTGTTTGCACTCTGATGGCTGCTCTGTTGAGGTTAAGGCGCCCTTGCTTCGCTTCTCGAACTACTTTGACATTTGAGAGCCTCTGATGTCACGTCAAGGGTCAGACACGTTTAAGTGAATGAGTTTCGGGGGTGGGACGCGTCTACAAACGACCTGAAAATTCGACTAGTCATCGGCTAGTTTACGCACGTCGCTGTAATTTTCAAGGCTCGAAAAGATAGTCATCGCACGTGCTGACTCACAGGTCTATCTGTTGCTGTGTCTTCGCTCTCGACATTTGAGTCATATATTCCACACTCGCCACTTTTCTGCACTGGTCTATTTGCTTGAAGCAATTGACTAATACGGTTGCATGCGCAACACCTCCCTAAAATCAGGTTTAATTGCGTAAATAATACACACACACACACACACAAAAATGCTGTCATTGCGTAAAATGGATGGAAACATTGCACACACAATTGCTAAACGTCGACATCAAAGACTGGTCTCACACTGACCACCCGACCAGCCAAAAAGCCTTCGGTACTTCACAAAAGTAAAGCAACTGAAGTTACGTTTTCTTCCCAAACTCTTTTTCAAAGGTAGACAGGAGTGATGCAAAAGTTAAAATGATGACCTAGGCACAAATGAATCTATACACATTTCCTTTGGTGGTTGATGCGCTTCCTTCTGCGCCGAAGCCTTACAGCTATGACTTTTTAACAAAACTGTTTAACTTAAATGTAACCTGTAATCTAACCTAACTAGTGACACTTATTGTTGTCTAACAAAACACAAAAAAGAAAAAAAAAAGATCTAGACTTTCCGCCATGAGGACACATAATGCTCCACAGCTAATGCAAAGTGAGGGAAGAGGAGGAGTTTTAGAACACTTCCCAGACAGTTCAAGTACTCAAATGTTGTGGGAAAAAAACTATAAAATTGACCATACTTTGACATATAGTGATTCTGCCCCACACTGACGATACGTGCCCTGCAATCGGCTGATGGCTGGTCCAGGGTGTGCCCTGCGATAAGCTCCGACTCACCTTGACCCTAATAAGGACATTAATAAAGGAATATTCTTTGTCACATCGTTATCATTATTACAATTATTCAGCACACCAATTCACATTTTTCTGAGGAGGAAATTCAAATATCTGTGTTCGGCCGTGTTTCATTGTAAGCAAGGTTGCTATGAAAAGGCTCAGCGATTGAAGGCATTTACAGATCACTTGTGCTGCTCTCCTGATGGTGTTCGTCCATTTGACAGCTGCATCAGGGATTGAGTCCAAAGGCCGACGATGACCAAAATGCAGCATGGTCGTCAGCCTCCTGGTCACTTTGAAGAAACACTGTACGGGGTGTCGATGACTTACTTCACAACGGATTGATTGATTTATTATCCAAGAAATTTCTCTTGGCCACATCTTCTCATGCACTCTGAAGCTCCCACTCTCCTCCCTTGTGCAGGTAATGGATGGATGATACTTGACTACTATGCTAATTTAGTGCGGATTTATTCTGATTTGTGATTAGGAGCTCACACTCACATGACTCATATCTTCTTTCCTCCTCAATGCCTCCATTTAGCACGACCTTCCCAATGCTCTGTCAAGCCAATACGCCTCATTAATGCGCTTTAGGGATGCTAACACGGAGAGCGAGAATCAGAAAAGCTCAAAAATACTGACAGGCACACGAGAAGATGAAATATGTGAAGACAAAAAGGGAAAAATAATGCAGCAAAACTGCTTCCTTGTTCAGACATGCACACACAGAGTAAGGGCAGAGAATTGTTGACTGAAAGGAATACTCAAGAAAAGTAAAATAAGACAAAAGAAAACAGAGTGGTGGAGGAGGAAGACATGGCAAAACACGCACGTACACAAACACGTGCACACACGCACACCTGCTACAGATGTCAGGAAAAATAAACACCAGGAAAGTTTACATTTGGGTGCTGCCTTAACTTGGAAAAGTCAATATAAAAAGTCGAAATTCTGTTCCAAAGCACTATGACGAGGTAAACAAATCTTAATCCTTGATTTCTTTTACAGATTGTATGACTTGCTATTTAGTGACATTGCTTTCATGGTACATGAGCTGCTTCGTTTTTTTTCTGTCTTGCGTCTCACCTCTCTGCAAAATCTGGGAGGAATCTGTTTGAAAGTTTTGGCTTGGCATTGCTAAACAACAAGCGCCATTGCAACAAAGATATTTCAGTCAAGTGAGACCTTTTAATATGCAGTTACAATTAGGAAGAAAAAAAATATATCTAAAAGGAGAAGTTGGCAAAATTCATGATGGGTAACCAAACTGTTACTCCACCTGTAGATTTCCTGGTTCGATTAGAATTGGTATTTCGACACTCGTCGCATCATGCTGCTGACATTTGGACATCGTGACGACACCAGACAATTGCTCAAAAGGATGGGACACTGGAAGAGTCACAGAAAGGTACAGACGTGGACTGCATTTAACATTTTTCTTGGATCAAACACCGGTTGTGAATTTTGCCTTTCAGCTCCTTGTTGCTGTTGAAGGAAGTTGAGCAAAGAGCACTGAAATATTGAACGGTTGGACATACAGTATAGAAGCTGTATTATGTTGCCAAATATTATGTTTCATCATTCAATTTATATATAAAGTAGTTAGTTTCCTTCACTTGTGAAATGAGTGGTAGCCTTGAGAAAACAATTTTACTTGGAATAAAGCCGATCAAGTACTGTGTGCGTGAGTGTGAATGTGTGTGTGCGTGAGGAGGACACATGAACATAAATGTGAGGTGCATATCAGATGATTAATCAGACTAAAGGTTTAAAATAAAGGCAAAGGTTTTATTCATGACTTTTATAATGAAAATATAAATGTTTTGAATAAAGAAATTATATAGGATTTGGCTGTCTGATAAGTACTTGAAAGTATTAGGTAGTGTTTCATGAACCTATAAACAGTGATACATTTCAAATAGAAAAACTTTATTGCCCACCTAGCTGTGAAAAATCTTTTTGTACAATTTTCTGTGATATTGTGAGATATTCATATGAACAACTAGTTGGCTACACATAGAGTATATATTTTTATTTTTAGTTTACTTATGGGCAGATGTTAAACAGACAGAATAGAGCTATCTGGAGAACTAAAAATAAGAGCTTTATAATCTATCAAGTCATAAACGCACACAGTTGTTTATTTGAGCATTTTCGCCTGGTTAAAGGCCATCAGTGTATTCATTTCAATGCCAAAGTGGTGTCAGACATTAAAAGCCAGAGACTTCAGTCTTGTAATACAAATCATAAATGCCAATTAATGCTGATCACATTAGATTTTGCATTTAATTTCCACACTACTGTTTGCGAGTGACTAATGTGTGAAACCAAACAGCAGCTTTGTATTTTTCATGATAGCGTCAACAGTCTCTTTTTTTTTTTTTTTAAACATTCAAATCAAATCCAGCCCGCTTCATTTCCAATTCCCCTGGTAATTTATCACATTTCTTTCTGTGCCTCAAGTGGATCAAGCAGCTCAGGGTCCTCCGGGTGCCTGACAGGTGGAACCACAAAAATAATTTGATTGGTTCCTTGTCCAAGGTCTCTCGAGTCGTCTCATCACTGCGGGATTCAGATCGTACTACCAAAGAGAAAAAAATAGCCATCTGTCATATTAACAGCTTGGTTATTATTCGGCACGGGGTGTAAATCATTAAAGCCCTCCATGCCAGTCATTTTGTGCGACGTTTCAGTCACACAATCAATGGAAGCTGCTGGGATCCCTTTCACGAGCCACCCTGGTTTATCTTTAAAGGTGAATTGTTTCTGCTCGGATCTGCGATAGTCTGGAGGTTTGAACCACAAAGGGCAGCTCGCATTGCTAAGCCGGCCTCAACATCATGACAAACCAAACCACACAGATTTGTATTTTTTTTGGTTACATGTTGAAATCTGGTTATACAGCCGGTGGTCCAACAAATGTGTGTACTGAAAGGGGATTTTATTGTTTTGTTATTACTTTGTTGCAAAAGTCCTTTTATTTTTTACAACAGTAATACAACTAGCTGGAGCAAATGTGATTTTGTGTAGAAGTCATACCAAGGATGAAGGTCAACCTTAATGATTACTGCTCTGCGTTGATTAATTTAGCTTGTGATTGATTGCACATCACTATTGATGGAATTGATGGAGAGGAGAAGTGACGAAAAATGACTGCAGCAAAGGCGAAGAGGGGCAATGGTGAGAAGTAACAAAGTTGTCGTAACATAGCTGTAATTATGTAGATTTTTCAGGCACCTGTACGTTACATTTCAGACTCTGTACTTTTTTACTTTATTTTAGTAAAATGATTAATTCTACTTTTACTGGTCTTTCTTTCACATGTATCTGTACGTCTCTGGAAGCAAAGTATGAGTACTTAGCTTCTTTACTAAGATTGCATTTGTATGGAAAAGAAAAATGTTTTAGGTTTAGGTCATCTTGTTTTCAAGAGATTTAAAGGAGATAGAAATGAAAAGTCAAATGTGTAATATTTTCCAAAGCGCTTATAGCTAAGTGGACAATAAGTTAATGCAAACCAAAAATGAAGTGTGCCACTTTCTTTTATGTGACAAAATGTTATTTCAAAGATTGCCAGTACAGTTAAATAATCTATGATGGGAACCCTGAGAGAGATTAATTCAAATTTCAAAATGGATTCCAACGAGACGGTCCTCTACGCTGCTATTGATGGGGCCACCAATGGAGGACAGCGATCATCGTCTTCTCTTTGCCATTTAGGCTAAACGTACGTTGGCCCAAATAGAGAATGAACTGACATTGATTGCCTCAAAGCGTGGGGCTGACGTCAAACAACCGATTTTCCAAAATGTCACATCAGTGCTCTAACGACGCCCGCAAGACACAGGGGGACGGTTTATAATGTTAGTGCTCATTTATTGCCTTTTGACTCACCAGTAGCTATTTAGAAATTGCTCTTAGTTCCAGGAAAGAAGGGAGGATGACTCAAACGGGCGGATTGCACAGGGAGCCCGGGAGCATCAGTGTCTTGACTTGAGGTGTTTGCAATCGAAGAAAGCAGTGCAACAAACAGCTCATGTCGAGACAGTAGTACATCAAATTTCAATTTACATGTCTTAATTTCTTCCAGTCCAAAAGTTTAGTGACAGGACAACGCTCGGATGACTTTGAAAGGAACAAACAAACGGACAAACAAACAGATGTCCCATGTGCTGCACATAACTGTATGCCCCTTGTACTTTACACTACGTAATGTGTATCATTCGCTCTTATTATGTACCATGCACCATACACCAAATACAATATGCCATGAATCATACTTTATATACTATGCAACATTCAGTGCTAAATTTACAGCAACTCTATACAGGTGCCATGTGCCTGTCATGCTCCTGGCATCCGTGGCCTGGGGATCCTGGTGCTTGGCATCCGGGTCGTCCTCCTGACCCGTCCACCTGGACGCCTCGCGTTTGGTGGCCTGGATGGCCACCAGACTGGGGTTGAGGGGGGGTGCCCGCCTCTGGACCCCCTTCCACCTACCCCTGGATTTGTTCATTTTTGTCTGTCTTTCTATCGTTTAGGCATGTTTGGGAGCCGTGGCTTGGGGTGGGGGGAGGGGGGGTACTGTCATGCTCCTGCCATCCTACCCAGGCTGGGCGTGGCCAGCAAATTAGTTGGCACACACCTACACCTTGTTTCGGCTGATTACGCCCGGTACTTATAGGACCTGGTGACGACTGGTCCTCTGCCAGATCGTTGAGGTTCTTGACCTGTTCCAGCACTACCGTATCCCTGATCGTCAACCCGTGTGTACCGACCTTCGCCTGTTCTCTGACCAACCCTGTAAGCCCGACTCCTTTGATACTCCTCCCTGCTTTGATCGTTCTCCCGTGTACCGACTCCTGCCTGCCTGCCTGCTGACCTGCTCTCTACGCCCGACGTCCCAACTACTGCTGCTATACCTGACTGCCTGCCCGAGCCCCGACCTTGGATTAATAAACGTTTTTCCCGATTTACATCTGCGTCTCCCGTGTAATCCTGCATTTGGGTCCTACCTTCGTTCCGATGGGTCGTGACAGTGTCAAACATTATATACTATGTTGTATGCAAAAAATACTGTATACTACTGGTCATATACAAGGTACATACTGTATACAAGGCTCAAAGTACCATAGACGAAATAGGATATACCTTTGACCCTAGACTATAAGTACAACATACCATGAATTAAATGCTACATACGGTACTATTGACCTCACACTATGTAAGTAAGTAAGTAAGTCATAAACACAAGGTTCTCTGAATCAGAATCTTTAGATTTTTGAATTATTCACTGCAGATGATATTGAAATTCTTAAATTCCTTGCTACTGTACACTGAGAAAATGTGTTCTTAAACTGTTGGGCTATTTGTTCGTGCAGTTGTTCTCAAAGTGGTGAACCTGCTATCAACTGATCAGGGAGGCTCATTTTTTTTTTTATACCATTTACTGACAACCACTAGATTCCCATTACAGTAACCTGTTCACCTGTGTATTATTATTTATTTAGTATTCCTCAACTTTCCCATTACTTTGTTGTTCCTGCTCCATTTTGGGGGGGGGGGTGATCTGCTTCAGACCTCAAATAAAAAAATAAGGGTATTTGCAATAAAACAATAACATTCATCAGTTTGAACACAGAATCTCTTATCTTTGTAGCAAAGCAAATAAAACAAATTTATTTATATAGCGCATTTCATACACAAGGTAACTCAATGTGCTTTACATGAAGAAACATTCAAATACGTAAATAACATTTGAAAAACTGACATTTGAAAAAATTAAAACAGGTGGCACGGTGGAGCAGCTGGAAAGCATTGGCCTCACAGTTCTGAGGTCCCGGGTTCAATCCCAGACCTGCCTGTGTGGAGTTTGCATGTTCTCCCTGTGCCTAAGTAGGTTTTCTCCGGGCACTCCGGTTTCCTCCCACAGCCCAAAAACATGCAACATTAATTGGACACTCTAAATCGCCCCTAGGTGTGATTGTGAGTGCGCCTGTTGTCTGTCTCTATGTGCCCTGCTATTGGCTGGCAACCAATTCACTGTGTACCCTGTCTGCTGCCCATTGACAGCTGGGATAGGCTCCAGCACTCACCGCGACCCTTGTGAGGAGAAGCAGCTAAGAAAATGGATGGATGGACAATTAAAACAGCTTTTAGTGCAAGAAATAGTTAAAAGTACTCGAAAACGCATGAAAAAAATGAAAAGTTTTTAATCTGGATTTAAAAAAACACACTTGGGGCTGATGTCACCTTTGTTGCCAATGTATTAAATTTTTTTTGCATCATAATAACCTCTCAATCTCAATTTCAATCAATCTCAGAGCTCTATTGGGTTTGTATTCCATAAGCATTTCTTTCATGTATTCAGGATCTAAACCATTTAGTGATAGCAGAACTTTAAAATCTATTCTGAAACTGACTGCAAGCCAGTGTCAAGACTTCGGAAATTGAGTTATATGTTCTGACCGCATTGTTGTGTTCAGAACCCAAGCTGCAGCTGTTTAATGCTCTTTTTGGAGAGCCCAGTCAGAAGACCATTAGAATAGTCAAGCCTACTTGAGATAAAAGCATCGATGTAGTTTGTAATGTTTTTAATTGAATGTAAGTTGAAAAGTATTTGTAAATCATTGTATTCTTCTGGAGTCTTCATTTACATTTCATACAACATCTCAACTGTTTTGGAATTGCGGTTTGTAAAATACACTATGTGCCACATGCCATGCTTCCACAGGCTATATTACATAGACCACATTCTATGCTATGACACAGCACTATCGCTTAGAATGCATTATTAGAAGTCTCATTTAATTTTCAATAATATCACTTCCTTTTTCTTCCACACAATATTGCTGTGCCGTTTGAGCTGTAATTAAAGTCTGGACTCCAGTGAAAATTTAATGTTCCCCCTCCCATCCAATTTGTTAATATAATCGTATTTATTTCGTTAAACCTGTGGAGAGGCAGGCAGCTTATGACATTTGGCAGCTTTCAAATTAATTCCCCTTGCCACCATCATTAGAGGGGCTATAACCTGTTGATCATGCATTTATGAATTTGTTTTACTGCTTTCTACTGAGGTTTAAAATGGCCTCAGAGCTGCGAGGGAGCAGGAAGTCCTGAAAGAGCTTGTCTAATTTTAAAATCTGAGTGATGGCTGCATTCACTTCATGTTTTCACAATTCCCTTCGATGTTGCGTTATTGACTGGACATCAGCATAGATAGATAGATAGATAGATAGATAGATAGATAGATAGATAGATAGATAGATAGATAGATAGATAGAGATAGATAGATAGATAGATAGATAGATAGATAGATAGATAGATAGATATAGATAGATAGATAGATAGATAGATAGATAGATAGATAGATAGATAGATAGACAAATAAATGAATGAAAATATTTGAGAAGATGCATTGGCAGGTGGGAAATCACCCGGAATTGTTAGCTTGCTGTCATTGAGTTTCAAGGACAGCAAAAGACACTGAAGGCAAAGTATTTTCCTCCCTGAAAATAAAAGAAAAAAAAAGGAAGAAGCGGGTATAAGTCTGCCACCTGAGAGCAGTGAGGAGAGAAGATTGTCATTCAGCAGGCGTTTGATGGCGTCAGGCACTTCTCCTCCACTGCAGATGTGACGCAAACGTTACACTCCTCTTTCTCACCTCTCCGCTGTGTCATCCTCCTCCTCTTCGTCCTCCTTGCCTCTTTTCCTCACTCCTTCGCTCTTGTCTTCCTTTTCTCGCCCGCAGATGTGGGTCTCTACCCACTCGTTCTGGCATTCTCTCTGTAGATCTCTGCCCTCCCACCTCTCTATTTTCCTTTCTCCCTGTCTCTCCATTCTCTCAGCAGAGATGAGTGGGTGGAGTGAAGCATTGTGCCCTGGAGATTGTTGTGCCATCCGCTTTTTAGATGGGCCTGTGTGTGCGCGTGTGTGTGAAAGCCCTCACACAACAAGAAAATCGAACTGTCCCTTTTTCGTGGGCTTAAATGAATTATCTGATTTACTGGGTCATTGCTGTCATCGCACAAACATATAAATCTTGCTTACAGAATAGCAAGCAATTTTGTATTCGCTCTCTTATTTGATTTTGTCTGCAGCCGTATGACTTTTTGGTTCCCTCTGATGTTTTCTTTTCCTTGTCTACACTCATTTCTCATTTCTTCATAGGAAGGAGAGAACAGTGTACAGCCCTCTTTCTCTCTCTTGCCTGTCTACATTTCCACAAATCTTCTCACTAATTCCTCCTCCTCCTCCTCCTCAGACATTTTTAGACAGTAAATCCCATCCTTTCCTATACAGTACCTAGCTGGAAGTGTATGGATGCGTGCGTGTGCAAGAGAGATATCAAGACATTCGCCTCACAGTCTTACTTTAATACAATAAGATTTCCTCAAAGTGAGGAGCACAAATACAGATTTTTAATATTAACCGAGTTTGAAAATGTGACCACCCAACAAAATTTCCAGTATGTATGTTCTTACTGCTCTGCTGCTCATGTGGCGTGTGTCCAGGTCCAACACACACTCCATACTCAAACACTGACAATCGTGCATCCCCTGAACCAGATGTCTGTTGTTGTACTGAAATTTACCAAAATCTATGAGAGGCACTATGTTGCCACAGGACAGCCCCTAAAATATAAAGAAGAAGCAGTTTGAAAAGAAGAAATAGAGCCAGTCAATCATTTTCTGACTGGAAAAAGTCTCAATTTGGCCAAATTTTCAATTTCTGCCAAAACCACTTTTTGTGGCTTACCTGGCTCAGGTTATAAATTATACATACGTGCCACAAAATTTGGTGCGCTTGCATAGCAGAATGAATTACATACAACCTTCACTATACCAAGTAATTTACTCCTGGATTTCTAGAAATATAATAACGATATTGCCATCGTTTGCGTGTGCAAGTTTTTTACCCACTCAGCTCAACAAAATTATAAGAATACAGCAAAGACTTGCCGTAATTTCCACTAACAATCTTAAATTGTTGGGCTACAAATTTCTTTCTCTCTCCCTATCTCTCCCTTTGTGGCATCCTAGAGCATTACAGAAAAAGGACAAAAAAAAACAACCAAACGCTGCATTTTTTTTCTCAGAAAGAAAAAAAACAAATAGGTGGATTGCTTAATAGTGATTGATTAATAGCGATTGGCTGGCAACCACTTCAGGGTGTACCTTGCCTCCTGCCCGTTGACATCTGGGATAGGCTCAAGCATTCCCCGCGTACCTCGTGAGAATAAGCGGTGAAGAAAGTGGATGGATGGATGGATTACATGACCTATTGGATACACTGTTCATGCAAAGCACTGGATTTCCCCTTTAAATGTAGAGCTATAACAAAACTTTGGCTTTTAAAAAGGATGTTTTGGAGGACTCACAATGGCTGAAAACATTTTTTGTTGTTGTCATGTTTAAATGTTTTTGAAAACAGGTTTGCGTATGTGTTGTGTTTTAGGGAACTGGAACACAGGTCCACAGTACAGTAGTGCCCCCTAAAAATTAAAAAACAAACCAACAAACAAAACGCCCTTGATACAAGTGTCGCTGTTTTTATCATGACTGGACACATGAAAGTCTCAAGAATAGATGCAGGAAATTGAACAGGAAGTCAGCCATTTTGATTTGAACCAGCCAGCCTGGGTATCCTACCTGGACATATAGAAAATGCTAAACTGAAAAGCTATTTTGCCACGACCTAAAGTCAATAGACTTGGCCTTAAAGTTTGAAAATCGTTTCAGTGATTTGGTAGGAAAAAAGTTTTAATTTACTGCAGCTGTAATTTATTGTAATTTTGTGTACTGGACTGGATTGCAACATGCTGACAGCTGTTTTTAATAGTTTTTCACATAGCCTAATAAGGTAACTAATTGAGCCTGATTAGAGTAAGTATTAAGCATTATTTGTCTGTTGTAACAATGTTTATTGAGAGCAAATTATTCCAGTTCATTGTCCACTTTGAAAGGGAATTTGTGGGATGTGCAGCAGCATGTAACAAATCTTCACTTCCTTTGCCAAACAGCTTAATCTGTTGCTGTTACTGTACTGGTTCTTTTTAGTGGGGCTTCTGTGAACCTGATGTGCTGACAGTCAAAATCCCCCTAATAAACTTCAGTTTCTTATCTTTCCAGCACATGGGAAACATAAGCTGTCTTCCACAGACTCGCAGAATATGGCACACCACTTACTGTCCAGACGCTCTAGAACAGACGAGGGTGCCAGGAAGCCTGCTGTGATTGCCGTGCACCATCAGGTGTGTTTGCATTGGTTGTTGAAACCTGAACTTGAAGAGGAATGTTTTATTGAGTCCAGATCCTGCCAATGAAACTTCAATTGTAGGGTCAGAGTAGGGCAAGGCAGAAGGTCGGCGCCAGTGGTATAGTAACTGTTGCACCAATTAAAGAGTGATACCTCTTGTTTGAGGCAACTTGTAATACTTTAATCAGACAATCCACCAAGGACGACCATAAAAGAATCACTTATTTGATATAATTCAAGTATTTGCTTATTAGACTGCAGGTGTAGCTATTGCTGTGTCCCCCCTGAGGGTGGTTTGCAGCATTCATCGTGGGTGCATTTCCAGAGAAAGGAAAAACACACGTGACACATTTTTGCTCGCCAAATAATTGGTTTTACACAACAGCAGGGATATGTTATTCAGGTCATGTTGTTATAAGGCCTGTTAGGCTGAAGGTGATTTTTCTTTGGGGGGCAGGGGGGGGGGGGCATTTTATCCATCAAGAATAGTGACAAGGTCCATGTATCATTTAGCCCTGAACTGTCAGGTCTTTCCCACAAACCACTGCTGTCTGAAAGATGAATGGCTGCCTTAATCTTGCACTTAGAAAATGCCAATACAAGGACCTGAAGGCACACTGAGATGCATGGGACAAGGGGTCCTCGTTTATTTGGTATCAGCATTCACCTTCCAAGGGTCTTTTATTGTACCCAACTCTCTAAGCTTCAACATAATTCAATATGAGATAAGACTAAAAAGTACAGGAAATTAGCATCATTCTCAAGAAGAATGTCCAAAATCAAACACAGTCTATTTATAGTACTGGTTGACTTACACGACTTTCTAATTTTAAAACCAATCCATCCTTTTTCTAAACTCTCTCTTCTGTTGCCCATAGCTAGAGGCTGTCGAGACACAGACCCATTCACACTCATATTTACACCATCACTGAGTGTAAAAGTGACCACAAAGTCAGAAGCCCAGAAGAAAAATGTAAAGTTTTTTTTCATTTCACCATGCTTAAATTGTTGCTTTATTATTAATTATTTTAAAACCTATAACCAAATATGCAACAATTGTATCCATCCATTCAGCCTATCCCAGCTATCACCAGGGAGGAGTAGAGGTAAACCTGCAGGTACACCCTCAACTGTTGGCCAGCCAATCGCGGCATGTGGGAGTAAACCAGAGTATCTGGAGAAAACCTACACAGGTATGGGGAGAATATACAAATTCCACACAGGCGGTATCGGGATTTGAACTTCGATACTTAGAACTGTGAGGCAAACACTCTAACCAGTTGTGCAGCGTGTGGCCGTGCAACAACTTTAGTAACATTTAAATGTCCCTGTGTTACAACTGTTTAGCATTGTAAAAATTTAACCGATTTCAAATTTACCAATGTCAGTCCTTATCCAAGCCGATCAGGGGTAAAGGCGCGTCACAGCTCAGGATAATCTTTTCAAGACATCCCACAAATCAGGCCTATTTTGGTTTGGATCGGAAGAGAGGAAAAATGCTAAAATAAAGCCTGATTATCATATGCGTGAACGCAGCTTAAGGTAGGAAGGATCTTTCAGCGAAAGGTCAGTTTGTGTATGCACGCTATGACTTTTCTGTCGTAGGAAATGTCTTTCTTTAGTCAGCCTGCATTTGGGTCTGCCTGCCTAATGCACAACATTTAAAAAATATCACGCACAAGTAGACTTTAAAACGATTTGTTTGGCCTGATCGGATCGGCAAAAAATGGCATTTTTTCCTCATTTGCTGATCACTTTTGATGTCATAATTCGCCAATCCAATCAGTGACATCATTGATCAACTCCGAGAAAGACATTTACTATGTGTCAGCGTCGTGGACAATATATCTGAATCCAAATACTAGTTTATTTTTATGTAGTAGTATTTATATAGTATTTTTTGTGTCTTTTAACATAGTACTGTAAATATGTGATGGCCATTAAAGTTATTAAAAATACAAAACAATGGGAGAGACTAGACAAGATACAAAAGATACAAAATCTTGTATTCCTATACGTATCCCGTTTTTTACAATCACCAGGCTTTATCTGTTTAACTGAAATGCGACCGGATACACGCGTTACCGAGGTGATGACAACTTGTGTGGATCGTGCAGACTGTATCGTAGGAAGAAAATGGGGGGTGGGGCGGAGAGGTGAGTGTGTTGGTGGTCACCGGTGCTCAGGACAGAAGAGTACTTTGCGTAAGACTTGCTTGATGTATGTTCACATACTTTTAATACAATACAGCTCGCAACCCAACAACAAAATGTTACATAGCCTAGTAAGCTAGTGCTAGCGCTAATGGTTGTGTGTAAATATGCTGCCAATCTCTTGAACACATGATCTAACCATAGCAGCAAATTCCAACCTTTATAATTGAAAAATCGCACGGCACACCAACAAACAAAAATGTCATCCATCCATCCATCCTTCCATTTTCGTAGCCCTTTATCCTCACAAGGGACATGGGAGTACTGGAGCCTATCCCAGCTGTCAACAGGCAGCAAGCAGTGTACACCCTGAACTAGTTGCCAGCCAATCGCAGGGCACAAGAATGTCATAAAGAGTATGTACATGAATTGCTGTATGTATTTATTGCCATCTAAAAGAAGACTGAAGTTCTGTATGTCGCTATGCCTCACTGGCATAAATAGATGATCAAAGATACATTATTTAATGTAAATGTATATTCTTTGAACAATTAAGTACACAAGTATCACTGAAAATCAACAGGTCATTTAAATAGACCCATTGCTCCATCTTGTGATCGGATCAGTGATCGGTTCGCGCTTTTTTTTTTTTGACTCGCTGATCGGTGATTGGCCCCCAAAATCCTAATCGTGTAAACCCTAATTACAAGATGAATGCATAAAGAGCAACATTTTTTACAATATCCTCTTCAATTTTGTCCTGAATAATATCTTTAACGATGTTAGTCACTAATAACATCAAGTGATGCTTTTATTAGCCAATTCCTCATTTGTGTTCAAGCAAAGGCGCCACTTACACAAGAACCCATTAAGTGTTTATAAAGCCTTGTGAATTACATTCAATTGTTATAAAAACTGTCCAGAGAATGTGATCATCAGTTACATGGACATGAATAGAGACAATCATTTTCGTCATTTCCAGTGGCTTTGTCTCGCTCCCCCTTTATTTCCTGCTTGAGTGACCTCTTATGACAGTGAATCAAGAGCACACGCACGCAGG
This sequence comes from Syngnathoides biaculeatus, assembly GCF_019802595.1. NCBI lineage: Eukaryota > Metazoa > Chordata > Actinopteri > Syngnathiformes > Syngnathidae > Syngnathoides > Syngnathoides biaculeatus. The sequence goes on along the minus strand of NC_084653.1, from coordinate 10,314,577 downwards.
ATGTGTCTTCAAATTGTTTCAAAAAACTAATGGCTGGAGTGTCTCATTCTAACGAGGTCACTTAGAATATCCCGGAATGTTAGCGACCTGTCATTTGAGAGCGGCAGTTGATGAGTCAGCAGGTACTTTTTTCTTTTTAGTGCATTCTTCTGTCAAACACTGCAAGAGCGGTTCATGTCTTCACTGTTGCCTAATCAGGTGTGTCACGAGCGTTATTCTTCAAGGAGAGCTGGCAGGCGCCCTTCTTGTCTTCTCATTCTCGCCAAAGGTAACGGCCAATGAAACACAGAAACGACTGATTTATGTGCTAAAGGTTTGCAAGAGTTCAAGGTTATTTTCATCTTCTGAGTGGTGAGAAGAGTAGAGAGGTTTGTTTTTTAAAATGGTATAACTCATGTAGGTAGTAACTGTGCTAACGGTTTCAGATATTGAACTCCCAAAAATAAATTGAATGTGAAATATGGTGAGTCCAGTTTGAGCTAATGGGTTTTTACAGTCCTTACTGGAATTCCCTTGCATGTGGTAGAGGAGCTCCACAGCCATCAGCAATTTATGTAACACCAAAATACAGTAGGCACACTCGTGCAGAAGCTGCTGTCAGCCACAGCTCAGACACGGACACTCGCACATAGGCTTGTCAATGTCAAATGCCACGCCAACAGGCTCCTCCTTTTAAAGACAAATCCAAAAACACAGACAACAATGAATACAGGGAGGAAATGCCCTCAAATTTGTTCTTGATTCTCAGTATGTGATGCACCTATCATGCCCAGTACATCCAATAAAAGCCTGCGGACACACCATTTTATTTCTCTGATTCCTATTTTGTGTACCTGACACTCTTATTTCCCAGTCTAGATTGTGATTGCTTATTGATTGAACCCCCACGTGGCAAAAATCTCAATCTCCATCCTTGATCATCATTTTTTTTCCTTTGAAACCTAAAACGCAAACACTTAAAGGCAAAATCCAGTGGTTTGCATGAACTGTGTATCCAATGGGTCATGTAATATGTACCCGATTTTGACAATGTGATGTTAAATCCTCTCTCATTTAATAGTGTTTTGAGAGGATTTTTATCGACAATTACGAATTTTCAGGGGCGCTGCCATTTTCGCAAGTCACATGACCTACGTGGGCGGATGTGTTCCAAACGCTCATGCTTACATGGGACACCATTTAGGCCCAGCACTGATTTCTTGGATTTATTCTCATCTGATGAAGAAATAGCAGTATCAGTTGATCAGGAAGACGGAGGAATACTTCCATACAGATTTGAACCTGTGGCTGTAATTAATGTTCAATATTCGGATGGTTCTTCAGGCAGAATGACGTGGAGTCTGACGACTCGGAGGCCCATGCGCGGGACATAAGCGCGTAAACAAAGGCCCCTAGAGCTCCGGGTTGGCAGCCGCAGATGGTTCTTTGGACAGGAATGACGGTGGTGCGCGGAGGCCTTTAGAATATCTACGGCGTCCAGGGCTAAAGGCCTCCGCCGCTGCCGAAGCTTGGCTAACGGGCTTCCCTAACTAACGCTAACGCCAGCTAACGCTGGAGCTCGCTCGTCAGACTCCGCATCATTTCTTTCCAAAGAACCATCTGCGGCTGCCGGCCCAGAGCTCCGGGGGCCTTTGTTTAAGCACTTATGTCCCATAGGCCTCCGTGTAGTCAGACTCTGCGTCATTCCGCCCGAAGAACTATCCAAATATTCAACATTAATTACAGCCACAGGTTCAAATCTGGATGGAAGTTTTCCTCCATCTTCCTGATCAACCGATAGTGCTATTTCTTCACCAGATGAGGATAAATCCGAGAAATCGCCGCTCAAATGAGCCTTTGTTGTGGCAAGGTACACGTCACCTCAGCACACGTAGGTCATGTAACTCGCAAAAATGGCAGCGTCCCTGAAAATTCGTAATCATCGATAAAAATCTTCTCAAAACACTATTAAATGTGGGAGGATTTAACACCAACAACAACATTGTCAAAATAGAGTACAAATTACATTACCTATTAGATACATTGTTCATGGAAAGCACTGGATTTCCCCTTTAAGTTTGTCCTACTGATGCTTACTAAGTTGAAATCTCACAGTGTTGGCACAGTATGCTTGCGTCTCACTTGCTCTCACACATGATGATGGTTCTTGCTCTCACACATGATGATGGTTCTGTTTATGCAACTTTATACGTATAATGTGGCCTTTAACATTTTTTTAAATTGTTGTGTGATTGTCTGTTACATTTCCCCAAGTTTTTTTTTTTTTTAATGTCCATATACTGTAACTGTGCTCAGAACTTCGTCACCGGTGATGAGCTGAAGCGCCTGCATGTGCTACTTAAAGATGATGAAGAGTTCACTCCAGTGCGCTTATAGCAAATGGAAGCCTGATGGTGTGTGATCTGGTGCTGAAGTTCAGACTGCGCCTCAGGCTCAGCGTCTCATGCCGCGTGTCATCAGACTGACAAGTTTCTCTCTTTCACACATTGTCAAGGACGGGAAGGGAGAGTGACACCATGATATGTTTATTAAGAGGCTTCAGAATATAGAAAAGGTAGCGGCTACTGCTGGAATGTCACAACCATCGACAAAAAAACAAAACAAAACATGGAGTCCCTTTTCGAGACGCACGCATGCGCGCAGCACACGCACTCAGCCTGAAGAGTTACAGCAATGCACGGGACAAGACAGTTTCACAGTTTTAACAAGTTCATTTCTACATGGAAAAGTCACAGTTACACAATTATGGGGGAGATTTACTTGTACAAGGCAACAAAAGGCAAGATCTCAACAACGAAATCATGTTAAAAAAGACACAATTTTTGCACTTTTGATAAAATCAACAGGGGCCCAGATGGGCTGAGTGTTGACATTGGATTTGAGGAGGAAAGCGTGCAAACATCATGTGCGTCGGATTGGACTCTCCACAACAAAGGAGAGAACACAATGAGATGCAAGAAGGACACTAAAATATATGCAGAGAAAGGATTCAGTTCATCTGGCTGCCCCTCATCTACAATTATATGTTTGATCTTCCTTTACATATACACATTTATGATTTACAGATCTTGAGCCAGGAACATTTAATATAAATGTAATTCCAGGTCAGTCAGAAGAAGTCTAAAAAGAGCTTCTCTGGTGCGTAGGCTTCAGCAACATTTTGAAATGATGATGGACGAGTAAATCACACACGGACATTATCACAGACAGTTAGTTTTACTTGAGCAGTTGCTGCCCTTTTTCATTCGGTCTTTGAAATTGAACACCTGACACGGTTTACCCTGTACGTGTCGGACACGTTCAAGAGGGTGCTACACGCTGTGTTACAAGAAGGTCATCGAGTATTGAAAACAGAAATAGAGCACACAACCGCCTTCATCTCATCTTTGGATTAAGAGCGGACTCAGTTGACAAAAAGAAGCGTTGCCGTCGTGTCTTTAAAACACCTGCTGGAGAATGATTTTTTTTTTTTTTAAATTAGATTTAGCTAACGCTACAACTTAGTATGCGTTTTGTGTATTGCTGTTCAGGAGCAAGCTTCAATGAAATGTGAGAGGATGATAGTTTACTGTATCTGCTCCAGTGGGACCGAGTATGGTTGTTTTATTTTGGGAGCATCTTACAATAGCAACCACACAATCAAACAAGTAAGCCCTCAAGTTACATACTTTGTTTCTTTCTGAAGCAAAACTGAGAAAATGAGGATGGAAAACAAAGATTAAAAAAAAATCCCTCACAAAGACAAATATGCCACTCGAAAAATAACGGAAAAGCCTAAAATTGGGATTGTTAAAAAACTACTTTTGTCACATGCTTGAACAGAGAAATTAGAATATCTGATTTTCAGGAAAAATAATGCCACTGTAATAAATCATCAACTCAGGAGAAATAAGTTGGAATATTGCGTGGGAAAAAAAGTCAGAAGGCTATAAGAATGACGCAAAACTACGAGACGTGGTATTTTCATTTTAAAAAACACTTACTCAAGAGAGTTTCCATCCATTCTTCCAGTAACAAATACGAAAACTGATGATGGCATTGATGTACCAAAAGAGTGACTATTTATATAACATAAATCTCGATTTAAATAAGTAACTTGCTAATCATCCTAACACAGGTAAGGTGAACCTGCAGTGGATAGGAAAAATCGGCGGGTAATTAACGCCTCTAAAGAGGTTTATAATTTCCTGTAGATGCTACAAGAATGCAGCAAAGCACTACATTTGGCTAAATGAAGATTTTCAACAGATTTCAATATAGTTCCTTTGCACCAAGATGCCACATGATGACAGATAATTAGTATCATCTACGTGAGGCTGCTCAACTCACTTCAACATACTTCAATGGCACCAAGATGCCAACAAACTACTCTCATCTAAGTGAAGTTCCTCAACCCACTTCAACATAGTTCCTTGGCACTAAGATGCCACAAGATGGCGGCATAGTAATACCATAGTTTCCGGACCATAAGCCGCTACTTTGTTTTTCCAGCCACTGTGAACGCTGCAGCCTATGTAACGTTGGGGCTAAAATAGAGATTGCTAGCAGTTATCAGTTCAATGTACAATGCAGCCCTATGGGGGCACAAACCAGTGCAATCTGTAGGCCGGTCCCAAGCCCGGATAAATGCAGAGGGTTGCGTCAGGAAGGGCATCCGGCGTAAAAACTGTGCCAAACAAATATGAGCGTTCATCTAAAGAATCCCATACCGGATCGGTCGTGGCCCGGGTTAACAACGCCCGCCCCCGGCACTGCTAACCTACAGGGCGTCGGTGGAAATTCAGCTACTGTGGGTCGAAGACAAAGAAGAGGAGGAAACCGGATCCAGCGTCAGAAGAAAAAGAGGAATGCACAGAGCCTACAACTGAGTGTAGGGACTTTGAATGTTGGGACTATGACAGGAAAAGCACAGGAGTTGGTTGACATGATGATTAGGAGAAAGGTTGATATTCTGTGCATCCAAGAGAGCAGGTGGAAAGGTAGTAAGGCTAGAAGTTTGGGAGCAGGGTTTAAATTATTCTACCACGGAGTAGATGGGAAGAGAAATGGAGTAGGGGTTATTTTAAAGGAAGAGCTGGCTAAGAATGTCTTGGAGGTAAAAAGAGTATCAGATCGAGTGATGAGACTAAAATTTGAAATTGAGGGTGTTATGTATAATGTGGTTAGCGGCTATGCACCACAGGTAGGATGTGACCTAGAGTTGAAAGAGAAATTCTGGAAGGAACTAGATGAAGTAGTTCTGAGCATCCCAGACAGCGAGAGAGTTGTGATTGGTGCAGATTGTAATGGACATATTGGTAAAGGAAACAGGGGCGATGAAGAAGTGATGGGTAAGTAAGGCATCCAGGAAAGGATCTTTGAAGGGCAGATGGTGGTGGACTTTGCAAAAAGGATGGAGATGGCTGTAGTGAACACTTATTTCCAGAAGAGGGAGGAACATATAGTGACCTACAAGAGCGGAGGTAGAACCACGCAGGTAGATTATATTTTGTGCAGACGATGTAATCTGAAGGAGGTTACTGACTGTAAAGTAGTGGTAGGGGAGAGTGTAGCTCGACAGCATAGGATGGTAGTATGGAGGATGATTCTGGTGGTGGGTAGGAAGATTAAGAAGACAAAGGTAGAGCAGAGAACCATGTGGTGGAAGCTGAGAAAGGAAGAATGTCGTGCGGCCTTCCGGAAAGAGGTGAGACAGGCTCTCGATGGACAACCGAAGCTCCCGGAAGACTGGACGACGACAGCCAAGGTGATCAGAGAGACAGGCAGGAGAGTACTTGGTGTGTCATCTGGTAGGAAAGGGGAGAAGGAGACTTGGTGGTGGAACCCCAAAATACAGGGAGTCATACAAGGAAAGAGATTAGCGAAGAAGAAGTGGGATACTGCGAGGACTGAGGAGAGGCGAAAGGAGTACATCGAGATGCGACGTAGGGCAAAGGTAGAGGTGGCAAAGGCTAAACAAGAGGCATATGAAGACATGTACACCAGGTTGGACACGAAAGAAGGAGAAAAGGATCTCTACAGGTTGGCCAGACAGAGGGATAGAGATGGGAAGGATGTACAGCAGGTAAGGGTGATTAAGGATAGAGATGGAAATGTGTTGACTGGTGCCGGTAGTGTACTAAATAGATGGAAAGAATACTTTGAGAAGTTGATGAATGAAGAAAATGAGAGAGAAGGAAGAGTTGAAGAGGCAAGAGTGAAGGACCAGGAAGTGGAAATGATTACTAAGGGGGAAGTCAGAAAGGCACTACAAAGGATGAAAAATGGAAAGGCAGTTGGTCCTGATGACATACCGGTAGAGGTATGGAAGCAATTTGGAGAGATGGCTGTGGAGTTTTTGACCAACTTATTCAACAGAATACTAGCGGGCGAAAAGATGCCTGAAGAATGGAGGAAAAGTGTTCTAGTTCCCATTTTTAAGAACAAAGGGGATGTTCAGAGGTGTGGGAACTATAGAGGAATAAAGTTGATGAGCCACACAATGAAGTTATGGGAAAGAGTAGTGGAGGCTAGACTCAGGACAGAAGTAAGTATCTGCGAGCAACAGTATGGTTTCATGCCTAGAAAGAGTACCACAGATGCATTATTTGCCTTGAGGATGCTCGTGGAAAAGTACAGAGAAGGTCAGAAGGAGCTACATTGTGTCTTTGTGGATCTAGAGAAAGCCTATGACAGAGTACCAAGAGAGGAACTGTGGTACTGCATGCGTAAGTCTGGTGTGGCAGAGAAGTATGTTAAAATAGTACAGGACATGTATGATGGCAGCAGAACAATGGTGAGGTGTGCCTTAGGTGTGACAGAGGAATTTAAGGTGGAGGTGGGACTGCATCAGGGATCAGCTCTGAGCCCCTTCCTGTTTGCAGTGGTAATGGATAGGCTGACAGATGAGGTTAGACTGGAATCCCCTTGGACCATGATGTTCGCAGATGATATTGTCATATGCAGTGAAAGCAGGGAGCACGCAGAGGAACAATTGGAAAGATGGAGACATGCACTGGAAAGGAGAGGAATGAAGATTAGCCGAAGTAAAACAGAATATATGTGCGTGAATGAGAAAAGTAGAGGGGGAAGAGTGAGGCTACAGGGAGAAGAGATAGCAAGGGTGGACGACTTCAAATACTTGGGGTCAACAATACAGAGCAATGGAGAGTGTGGTCAGGAAGTGAAGAAACGGGTCCAAGCAGGTTGGAACAGCTGGCGAAAGGTGTCTGGTGTGTTATGTGACAGAAGAGTGTCTGCTAGGATGAAGGGCAAAGTTTACAAAACAGTGGTGAGGCCGGCCATGATGTACGGATTAGAGACGGTGGCACTGAAGAAACAACAGGAAGCTGAACTGGAGGTGGCAGAAATGAAGATGTTGAGGTTCTCGCTCGGAGTGACCAGGTTGGATAGGATTAGAAATGAGCTCATTAGAGGGACAGCCAAAGCTGGATGTTTTGGAGACAAGATTCGAGAGAGCAGACTTCGATGGTTTGGACATGTTCAGAGGCGAGAGAGTGAGTATATTGGTAGAAGGATGCTGAGGATGGAGCTCCCAGGCAAAAGGGCGAGAGGAAGACCAAAGAGAAGGTTTATGGATGTGGTGAGGGAAGACATGAGGGCAGTTGGGGTTCGAGAGGAAGATGCAGGAGATAGGCTAAGATGGCAAAAGATGACACGCTGTGGCGACCCCTAACGGGACAAGCCGAAAGGAAAAGAAGAAGAAGAAGAAGATCAGTTCAATGTACAACTTCAACTTGTTTGAACGTAATAGTTAAAACATGACTGTTCCCTCTAATGCACTACGGTTTGGTCATGCCTCCTATGTTTATTAGAAGAAGAAGACGCTACCTCGAAAGGGTTGAGCAAGAAGACAAAGCTACCTTCAGTGTAGAAGAAGACGGGGCAGGTAACAGTAGGCATTTGGGAGAATTTTTTTCACTGGAATAAATTTTGAACAGTATAAGGGCCCATTTGACAGATTCTGTAAAAACAGCCATCAGGAGATTCAATTCAATTCCAACTGTGATTCCTGGCCGCAGAATATCAGTGCGAATCAAACATTAAAAGCGGCACTCAGAGGAGAGTGGCAAGCTTGGAAGATCATTGGCGAGAAAATATTTCACAAAAACTAGTTGCATTTGAAGATCATCTTTTTCTGAGGTCTGCCAGTGCATCGTAAACGTGTGGAACAATGTGAAAGAATATCACATCACCAACAGATTTTGAAAGGCTGGACTTCTACGTGAGGAGAACAGCAAGCAAGCACAACTCCAGCGGTAACTCAAGATGAAAATGACATTAAGAGTGACTGAGAATTAAATGGTGTGTGAAAGAGACTTTTTGAGGCTCTTCAACTCTTATAGTGAAGATGACAGTTTTAGTGGTTTTAGTGAACAGGAGAATGAATAAAAACAGTAACTGAATTGTTGGACCGTTTTACTGTCGTGGTTGGTTTGGAAACAAGGTATGTAAATAAAAAGTCAAAATGTCTTTCTGGATGAATGTCTAATTTTACAATGGAACAGGAAGTCTATATATCAGCGGGGTATAGTCCTTTGCGGCTTAATGTGTGGGGGGTAAAACGCTACACAGAGTGGGAGCAGTTAATAAACCGGTAGTCCAGAAAATATGGTGCTTTAATTGCTTTGGATTGAGGACAAAAAAAACGAAAAAAAACCCAGACTAGTTTTCCAGCTAATTATCTAAAATAAAAATACAATTAAAAAAATAAAATTCAATAATACTCTCATACTATATTCTAATGTCTGTCTAATGTTTAACTATTCATATTGTTTTATCATTGTTTTTCTTTCGGTTCTTGTTCACTCTTTATGTACAGGTATAGCACTTTGTATCAGTTTTTTTTAAATGCTGTATAAATTGAGTTGAGCTAAATAAATAAATAAATAAATGAATAAATGTAGGGATTTTTGAATGGCCAGCTGGGAATATGCGAGTGTTGACTGTTTAAATTTTATTCATTCATTCATTTTCTGAGCTGCTTATCCTCACGAGGGTCACGGGACTGGTGCAGTGTATTCCAACTATCAACGGGGAGGAGGTGGGGTCCACCCTTAATGGCCCGTCACACCATGACGTTCTGGTCAGCGTTCTATAGCGTTTGAGGAAACGTTGGTAGTCGCCCATGGTCACCGGGATAGCGCCAGAAGAGCGTTGTTTGAACGCTAGTGAACGTCAATGATCGCTGGGAATCGGCGGAGAACACCGGTCCGGAAAAAAAGTTTTGAACATGCAAAAAAGTTCTCAGCGAGACCAGCGTTCATCAACGTTTAATTTTAAAAGTTGCAGAACGTTCAAGAACGTTCGTGGAACGTTTTACTAATGTTCGCCGAGCGTTGCACGCGTTTGGCTATCGTTAGTCAGTCGTTACTGTAGCGTTACTTGGTTGTTACTTAATCGTTTGCTTTGCAGTAAACGACTCACTGGCGACCTGCGAACGACCACTGAACAATCCCCTAGCGCACACAGCGTGTAACTAAAGTCAAACGAACCTCCTTTGGTGTCCATTGAGCATCATTCGAGCGTTTCCCGAACGTCCATGCATATGGGTATATAACCGATGCTTTGCATTCTTGCTTGCAGCGCTAGTTGCTGAAGTCCGCACCCCACCGTTTTTTCGTCTAGGTGGCATGATGCTGACTGTTAAAACTCACGAGAACAACTGAAGTGAGTATGAAATTTCCAACGTTTTCTATCCCGTTCCACTGTAAAAATTACACGCCAGCAAAACGCTATTCTGTCGTTATTCACCCGTTTAGTCACATGCTCAACACGCTCGTCTAACGTTGACAAATCGCTCGTCGTGCCCCAGTGACACCTTAGCACACGCTAATGGTTTTTAGTGGTATCTTATTTGGTCGCAGTTACACGCTTCTCATGCGTTAGACACACGTTAAGTCATGCGTTAGACACACGTTAAACACACGCCAGATGTGTCATCCTCATTTGAGAACACTGAAAAATAGAACGATTGAAATGTTCAGAGAACGTTGACCAGAACATCATGGTGTGATGGAGCCTTAACTGATTGCCAGCCAATCGCAGGGCACATGGAGACAGACAACAGTCGCACACACAATCACACCTAGGGGCAATTTAGAGTGTCCGATTAATGCTGCATGTTTTTGGGATGTGAGAAGAAACCGGAGAGCCCGGAAAAAACCCACACAGGAACGGGGAGAACATGCAAACTCCACATAGGTGGGTCCAGGATCGAACCTGGGATCTCAGAACTGTGAGGCCAACGCGCTCACCAGCTGCTCCACTGTATCGCCCTGTATAAATTTATGCCGTTAAAATTCTCACTTTATTTTTGCCAAATTTAGATTTCATTCTCCCAGTTTCAAATAATATCAGACCTTAAACATTTGCATTCAGCCGGGCTATACCAAAATTGCAATATTCCTCTGGTGGAGTCATTTTTAAAAATTGATTTGGGTGCATGCTGAATGAAAGGTGAAATTCCTCTTCTTCTGCTTTCAAGCAGACCGTCTGAGGGTTTTGTTCCAAAACTGACTGACATTTGCAACCATTCACTTTGACTCAAGCCCCAGTTGTAGCTGAAGAAAATAAAAGCCCAAAGTGTGTTGGCACCACCACTACGCACCACCATGCGTCACTGTGCGGTGTAACTTGCTACTTTGATAAGTGTGCGCGCGCCACAATCCTCAAATTATGAGCGCAAAGCTGTGAAAACTGACATATCTGCAAAATAAAGAGGCAGAAAAAAATCAATAAGGATAACCCAATCAGCTAAGCACAGGCTCATGAAAGCCTAATTTAACGGATGACAAACTACATTGTCATTCAAACCCTCACATAAGTGACTGTCTTGCTTGAGCAGAGTGATGAAGTGAGGGTTCCTGCACCACGAGCACCCCCGGAAATACGATAAGTGTGTGGTATCAAAAGCTCTCCAAAAGCTAGCCCGCATTGGCTTTTTATCCCACTTTTTTGGAGGACCCACAAAGTCATCTACTTAGCCCAGTGAGATGCTGGTCTGAAAGCTGTCGCGAGTGGTGGGAGTGCCAGACAACATTACCGTGAATAATGGATACATGCTGCTGAGCACCGAAACCCTCTACGGCCTAGATTCTGAAGAAAGGAGGTCCGGTTCTTTAAATGTGACACAGTTTTGAACATTCACATTTTCTTCTTTGTGTATTGTGACATATTGAAAACAAAAGGATGGCTTCAAGTTGGTTTCACACCCATCCTTGTTCTGGTGTCTGCGTACTGTTTGGCGATTAGCTACAAATTGCTCATATTGAGTCACACAGAAGTGAGCATGCATACAGCAACGATCATTTTGGAGATAAAATGTCCCATCTTCACAGTCAAAATGTTAGATCACAGTGGCCAACAACAGTTGTGTTTGTTTGTTGTGTGCTTGTTGAGATAAATGAGCCTGCATGTTGTTCCTCCAATGTTTATGAATGATTGTGTGTGTGTGTGTGTGTTTGTGTGTGTGTGTGTGTGTGTGTGTGTGTGTGTGTGTGTGTGTGTGTGGTGTGTGTGTGTGTAGAAGCTTTGCTGATGGAGTTTGATTCTCACCACTGGGAAATCTGACTCCCACAATGCACTGGGAGCAACGCCAAATGAAGATGTGCAAGCAGCAAGGAACCTATCAAAGCTTGAAAATTGAACAACAAAAAGTGCTTTTCCATTTCCTTGCTGTTCATCCCGGCTGGGATCGGAAAGATCTCGCTATTGTTGTGCAAACCATCAGTATAAACCAGAGCCAAAACTCATTTCGGACTCATGTAGAAAGCACATTCTCGCAGATACTGACTCTGTAAAACGGATTAACACAGGTCACAAAGGAAAATGGGGACACCTGGCACTGCCATCCCCCCCCCCTTTTTTTTTTGTCTCTCCACAAATCCAGGTTGTTTTTCTGAAGTAAAACCAACACCTTTTCACTTTTTTTAAAAAAAAGAGGGATTATGGGGGATTTTTTTTTTTAAACTTACTTTATATACTTGGCAGCCATAAAAATGGCACCAGTCATGACGTTTTTTTCTTGGAATTCTAAGAGTTGGCGGATTTTTATTTTTTTAATACAGCTAATCATAAGACTAGAAGAGGACAGTGTGAAAGCTCAGAAGTGGCCATTTCAAGACGAAAAAGTGCTCCTAGGCAAGTGGGCCTCATTACGAGATGATCCAAGAATCACTGAGGTGTTACAACTCAGCGATGACATCACTTGGCACATCTGTAGCAACGGCGCTTTGGAGAAATCAGGAACGCATCCTAGGCTTCGACTGACACTTTTGAACGGTGTGCCAAAATCTACTTCCTAAATGCATGGCTTGTTTGTTTAGAATCGCATTGTTAAGATGCATAAGTGTTGGGAAAAGTTGATCAACCTCCTCATTTGAACAGAAAGGTGTCAAGGCTGGTGTCACGATGTGCCACTGTGAATTGATAACAAGCGATGACAATTGAAACACTTGAGCCAGACTTATGGCAGCAACATCGAATCTTGGTCTGAATCTAGAATGTGTGTATTGTTTGCAATCTCACAGTGGGGACAAGTGTTCCATTCACTGTCATTTTTCTTTGGTGGGACTGAAGAAAAAATGTCTTTCACCCCAAAACAGTCATTCAAAGTCCAGCCTAGTCTTGGCTTGAGAGATATTCAAAAGAAACCCCAAATAAAGAGAAAGAAGCTTATTGGGCCAATTAAATACGGTAAAATTTACTGTGGAACCAGAAACCTGAGGCTGGTTTTCCACAAGATCTTCTGAATCTGAGGGTCAAAGATCAGTAGTGTTGCGTCATCCCTGCGTCCGTTGGCCCAGTAGCCTCCTCCACACTCGCCTTCCAGTTCTGGTGACAGAGCAGCGTGCAAGACTGTGGCAGCACCTTCTGTAGGAGTCTGTGAACATAAAAAAAAAAAAAAAAAAAAAAAAATTATACAGTCGTACCTTGACATAATAGTTACATTTACATTTTTCGACACATTTAACACTATACCTACATTTTAATATCATTTCAGACAACATTGCCCCAAAAATAAAAGGCTTGCAGATGATAAAAAATAAGAAAAATGCACTGGAAATGTGGTGAAGACTCTTGGTAACTTCTACGAACAAACCAGGCTAAAGTTTGTTCCACCCCGACACAAAGATCGGAAACCATCCAGATGGATCAATTCAACATACTTCCTTGACGCCAATCACTACTTCCCAATTAGACTGCTTTGGTCCATTCTTGTGGCATTTTAGGGAGCTACAGAAAGAGCAAAATGATATGCAAATGATGTTTTTCTTTTCTTCTGCAACTAGCTGAGGATAGGTTCTATTGATAAAAAAACAACAGGTGAATTCATAAATAGAAGATCTCAGATAAGCAAGGGTCTACTATGTGCAATTTTTTAATGATCCCAATAGGTTTCCTACATGAGAATAATGAGAGACAAGTACAAATATGTTGTTTCCACAACACCAATAATGTTTTAACAGTACATTCACAATCATTTACATTCAATCCACATACAAATTAACACTGATTGGTTTTGAATGGAATTTTTAAAACAATTAACCATGATTTGAATTCTCAGCTCCTCTCTTGCTCATTTTGCAACATTAGAAACAGGTCACATGTGTCAGTTGGGGGTGCATAACACGCAAACACAATGACACTTAATTATTCATGCTTGAGTGAAAGTCAGTTTGTAACTGAAAAAGACTTACTGGAATGTGTTATTTCAAATTGAGCTTCCACTAAACCAGGGCATACCTTTCAGCCAGCCCGATGCCTTGTGCTAACTACAGTGTAAATATTATAATTTTTGCTCATACATATCAATCTCTGTTTAGTTGAATGATGTTGCATGTTAACACTGCAGCTGGGAGATAATTACTGCATTAAAAACTCCAGCTTCTTTGAATGCATCCTTATTATCATAAATCTTACTGTTTGAGACATAAGATGTTGTGACAGGCGAGAAAAACTGTTTGTGCATTGCAATGCTGGCGTGAACAGTGTATGTGTATGCGTATGCGTGTTAACAACTGGCATGCATGAGTGTGTGTGATTAATGTGTTTGTGTATGTGGGGCAGAACCATCCCAAAGGTTGTGCTCACAGGCAAGTCCCTGTGACAATTGCAGTTTGAGCTCAAACACGCACACAAGTCTCCTTACATTAAATCCCTAGAACAGTAACAGCAGCCTGTGGCCTACGCTTGAAGCTACGCAAGGATCGTTTTCAAATTTAACGCAAAGTGAGCGGGCTGCCTTGATTTTTATGAGCACTTTTTTTTTCCCCCTCTGACGGACTCACTTTGTGTATGTGTGCACATGTTCACATGTCTGAGTCATCTCCAGAAAAGAATAAATAAATACTGCCGATAGGCATATTGATTGTTTTTAACTCTGGTAGCATATTGAGAAATTGCACAATAAATAAACATCTGTTGAAGGAAAGTTAAATCTGTAGGCAGCAAGATTTCTTGAATTTATTATCATTATTTTAGAGACAAAGTGGAGTGTGGGATTGATTCTTGCTCAGTGATGGTGTTGATACGTGCCCTGCGACTGACTGGCAACGAGTTCAGTGTAGTTTCCCTTTTGCCTAATGTTAGCTACGATAGGCTAAATCACTCTCCTCTACCCCTTGTGAGGATTAGCGGCTTGGAAAATGAACATGGACAGATTTTTTTTCTGCAATTGGCTGGCACTGGTTCACGGTGTACCCTGCCTCCTGCCCAAAGATACCTGGGATAAGCTGTGGCTTTTGAGGACAAGTGGCTCACATAATGGATGATGGATGATTTTTAAAATGGATTTTTACAATATACTTATTGTAATAACCTTGCATGTCGGAAAGGGAAGCTGCAATCACCGATGCACTTCTCAGTGGTTTATTGAACACCGGGAGGGAGAACAGTGACAAAAAAAAGACAGAGCACACTCACTGCTGTCAGCCGCAGCTGTCGCCCAGACACTCACATGCAAATTTGTCATCACACAGCATCCACGTTTCTTAGGCACATGGATGTCTACATGGGTACTACAATTTATTTAGTATCTTGTGTACTGTACATTTTATGTTTCTGGTGTTTTTTTTTCGTTTGTTCACATTACATTTAAAATGTGTTAAGAATGTGTGTTATACTAAGCTGAAATATGTTTGAAGTTATATAAAAAAGGAATAGCAGATTTTCACCTGCAGCCCACCTTGAAAAGCAAGTGGGACACAAAACTGTGTATCAGGCGTAGGAGTGTCCAGAGGTGGCGGTACAGAGAGGTATCCAGCATACCAGGATCCACAGCGCATGAACTCACTGGAAAACCTCCTTGCTCCAGCTCCCAGTGGAGATGGGAGCTAAATAATAGCTGTGCCAGCTTACTGCGACAATAAGCTTCGTGGGCTGAATAGCACCGTCTGCGGAGGAAGAACACTGATAGACATTTACTCGTGTCGCCGCTTGCATATGACACGCTAGAGTGGGAAAAAATGCTAATTGTGTGAGGACCTACCTGCTATTCAAGTCATTCAATCGGATCTCGCTGTTGCGGTGCGCAGAGGAGGAGACGTTGACTATATGGGAGAAGATGCCAGATTTGCCGCTGAGCTTCAATGTGTCCAGGAGCAACCAGGTCAAAAAGAAGTGCCCCAGATAGTTCACACTGAAGTGCATCTCAAATCCATTCTCGGTACAACACTCACGAACTAGCATGACACCGGCTACACAAACAAACACACAAATGTGATCCACACTTGTAATGGTTAAATTCCCCTCAAGGGATGAACAAAAATACTTTTTTAAACTGTGATCATTAACAATGGATCATTAACAGTGCAGGGAATCGTGAACAATACATTAATAAAATGTCTGTTTCCTTCACCACAAATACAGTACACTTTGGCCTCTGTCTCACATTACATTTATACAGTGAAGAAAGTAAGTATTTGAATACCGTGCCATATTGCAAGTTCTCCCACTTCAAAATCATGGAGGGGTCTGAAATTGTCATCGTAGGTGCATGTCCACTGTGAGAGAGATCATCTAAAAAGAAAAATACAAAAATCACAATGTATGATTTTTTTTAACGATTTATTTGTGTGATACAGCTGCAAATAAATATTTGAACACTTGTCTATGAGCTTGAATTCTGATCCTCAAAGACCTGTTAGTCCGCCTTTAAAAGTCCACCTCCACTCCATGTATTATCCTGAATCAGATGCACCTGTGTGAGGTCGTTAGCTGCATAAAGACATCTGTCCACCCCATACAATCAGGAAGACTCAAACTTGTAACATGACCACAACCAAAGAATTGTCCAAAGACACCAAAGACAAAATTGTACAACTCCACATGGCTGGAAAGGTTTACGGAGAAATTGCCAAGCAGTTTTGTGAGAAATGGTCCTCTGTTGGAGCAACCATTAGAAAATGGAAGAAGCTCAATATGACGGTCAATCTCAATCGGAGTGGAGCCCATGCAAGATATCACCTCATGGGGTCTCAATGATCCTTAGAAAGGTGAGGAATCAGCCCACGACTACACGATAGAACGTGGTCAATGACCTGAAAAGACCTGGGACCAGCGTTTCCAAGGTCACTGTTGGTAATATATTGAGACGTCATGGTTTGAAATCATGCATGGCACAGAAGGTTCCCCTGCTTAAACCGGCACATGTTAAGTTTGCCAATGACCATTTGGATGATACAGACGAGTCATGGGAGATAAGTTTTGTGGTCAGATAAGACCAAAATGGAACTTTTTGGTCATAATTCCACTCACCGTGTTTGGAGGAAGACTAATAATGAGTTCCATCCCAACAACACCATCCCTACTGCGAAGCATGGGGGTGGTAGCATCATGCTTTGGGAGTGTTTTTCTGCACATGGGACAGCATGACTGCACTGTATTAAGCAGAGGAAGACCGCGGCCATGTATTGTGAGATTTTGGGGAACAACCTCTTTCCCTCAGTCAAGGCATTGAAGATGGGTCGTGGCTGGGTCTTTCAACATGACAATGACCTGAAGTACACAGCCAGGAAAACCAAGGAGTGGCTCCATAAGAAGCATGTCAAGGTTCTGGCATTGCCTGGCCAGTCTCCAGACCTAAACCCAATAGAAAATCTTTGGAGGGAGCTGAAACTCCGTATGTCTCAGCGACAGCCCAGAAACCTGTCTGATCGAGAGAAAATCTGTGTGGAGGAGTGGGCCAAAATCCCTCCTGCAGTGTGTGGAAACCTGGCGAACAACTACTGGAAACATTTGACCTCTGTAATTGCAAACAAAGGCTATTGTACCAAATATTAGCATAACCTCTTATTCAGGATAATACAGGTTGACTTTTAAAGGCGGACAAAACAGGTCTTTGAGGGTCAGAATTCTACCTGATAGACAGGTGTTCAAATACTTATTTGCAGCTGTATCACACAAATAAATCGTTAAAAAAAATCATACATTGTGATTTCTGGATTTTTCTTTTTAGATTATCTCTCTCACAGTGGACATGCACATATGACGAAAATGTCAGACCCCTCCATGATTTCTAATTGGGAGAACTTGCAATATAGCATTGTGTTCAACTACTTATTTTCTTCACTGTATATATTGCATACATATCAAAAGATGTACACTCACTGGTCATAATAGTCGGTAAATCTGCACATATTGAGGTGTCAAAAATGTGCATTAAGGTTTTTTTTTTTTTTCTGTTTAGCAGAATTATACATAAACTCCTGATCCAATTTTTACTTCATCAATCCCCATAGGTAATGTGTGGTTCAGACATAATTCAAGGAAAAATTCTTTCCTTTCCTGAGTGACATTGTAGTTACTTTTATGAAAGGAGATGTTTGAGCTGGATTGGAGATGTACCTATTAAAGTATCCCGGGAGTGTATATAATTACCAACACTCACCATTTTTGACCAAAATATTGAGTGGTAAGTCATACTCCTTAAAGCTCTGGACGAACTGACGGATAGACTGTAGAGACTCGAGGTCGTTTCTTGAATTCCACTAGAGAAAACACACACACACAAGCACATAAACGAGAGCCATTGCAAATGGATTATTTCGCTGAACCATTTCGTTGGTAAGACATCAAAGAGTTTTAATCAGCTCTTACAGCAGCCTCAGTGCCATCTCGTCCGACAATATAGGCACTGCTGTTACAGCTCAACTTTACATGGAAACCTAATAACTATGTGTTCCTGAGCGCTATCATGATGTGAAAAAAACTGTATATCAGGTTTGGAGCTGGCATATGGCATGGACTCATAAGAAGTGAACTAAAGTCCGTGTAAAAAAATACAAGGAGAGACTGTACTTTGGCAGTAAACACATATGAGAGGCCGGGACAAAGCTAAGCAGAGGTGGGTAGGAACGCGCTACATTTACTCAAGTAGTATTTTTGCTAAAACTCCACCTCTGAGTGCATTAAATACACTGTACTTTTGACTTTTACTTAAGTATTTATGTGAAGAAGGATTTATACTTCTACTCTGTTACAATGATCGCCACGCTGCTCACTAATTTATCCATTCATGTGTGTGCACATCTATTTTCTGAGCAACTTATCTTCACGAGGGTCATAGGAGCTCTGGAGCCAATCCCAGCTGTTATCGGATAGGTGGCAGAGTATATATATATATATATATATATATATATATATATATATATATATATATATATTCATCCCTTTTCTTAGCCACATATCCTCACAAGGGTTGCGGGGAGTGCTGTAGCTTATCCCAGCTGTCAATGGGCAGGAGACAGGATACACCCTGAATGGTCGCCAGGCAATCGCAGGGCACATTGAGACAAACAGCCGCATCCACAATCACACCTAGGTGCGATTTAGAGTGTCCAATTAATGTTGCATGTTTTTGGGATGTGGGAGGAAACCGGAGTGCCCGGAGAAAACCTACTTAGACACAGGGAGAACATGCAAACTCCACACAGGCGGGTCCGGGATTGAACCCGGGACCTCAGAACTGTGAGGCCAACGCTTTCCAGATGAGTCACCGTGTCGTCATATACATTGTATATATGAATGCCGAATGTCTGTTGAGAACGCATCCTGTCATTGACTAGTCTACATGTCAATCATTACACCCAACATCAGTGGGACCATGTGTAATATAATAGAATGAGTCAGGATTATTTTGATGTCTTCTGGAAGTTATGGTCAACTGCTTTCGCAACTGACTGAATCTGTGGCTGTAAAAAGAGAGTTTATTTCAATATTCAATGATGAAGGGAACCAAGGGGAACACCATCCAAGACCTAGATGCTTTCTTTATAGGCTCGTCGTTCTGGAGCTCATTTCCAGTCCCTTTCCTCAAAATGTTCATCTTTAAGTTCCTGAATGGAATTATTCATAAAATAGCAAAATCAGACCACCCAATGAGTATCATACTAGCAGGAGCTTTGATTTGACAAACTAAATGTTTGTTTTTGTTCCAAGGACACCCAAACTGGCATGAACACATTTTCAATAAAATTAACTTGTCCATCAATTAATGAAGAACTAAATAAAGCACAGTAATTCATCATTACTCATGGCCAGAGGAAAACCACCAACATGGCCTCACTGAGTCCCCACGTTCTAATCTTCAATTTCTCTCTTATATTAAACAGCTGCCTTACAATTGTTCAAATGATTATCTTGAAACTATAATACTTGATAATTTCGTGAAACAGCTGTTTATTCCTGCAAACAGTAATGAATGTGCCATATTTTGTGGCAATTTTGATGCTTGTGTGAACAACTCAAGGGTAGCCCATGGAAGCTTTCAGTGTAAGAGCTGCCTTACGACAGAGGACTCACTCCATCATTTGTGCACGGAGGCCTTTAGAGCTCAATGTCACCTCGACACTACCTAGACACATCTGCTACATTTTAAACAAGGTCTACAAATCATTCTGCATTGAAAACAGCACATTTTCCACATTATATATTACATCAGAATAATACAGACTGCAAACTAATATGATAAGGCAATGTGATAAAATGACATCCCAGACATTATCAAATTGAAAAGTCCAAGAATTTCTTGACAATTATAAATTGAAATCGGCAATCCAAGACAATCTGTGATGCTGCAGATGACTTCAGCAGTTATTTGTATTATGCTGATGTCTGCTAAAGATATGTTTCACAATGTGTGATTTGGTCTTGAAAATACATGCTACAAAATCACATGATGAATGAGATTTTTTTTGTTGTGGGGGGTTCAACAACAGAGAATGCATTCATTGATACTTTTAGTGAAGGAAGGGTTTTAAAAATGCCTGAAAAAATGTTTTGGCTGAAAAATTGAAAGGATGTTGTTAAATCTTTCTACTAGCTTAGAAAATGTCATCTTTTCATCTGAGAAATGCAATGGAGTTCACAGAATTAAAAAAAAGCCCCCCATGCGTACAGAAAACAAGTCAAGACAGTTGATGAACTTTTATTTCAAGTAAATAATACAGCTATGGGTTACTATTATTACCCAACACCTCACCAAACGAATAAAAGTGTCACTGAGTTCAATGGTATTTATTTTTAAAACACTGTAACACTTTAGGTTAGACTTGACTGATGGAGAGCAAACTTTAATAAATATCTTGTTTTTACAAGTTCAGGTGTTACACATTTGACACAGCCTGCCAGGAATGCCTGGACACATCCAGAGAAAACCTCCCTGAACAGCCGGTAATTAATCTGAAAGTTGGCTTCCACCAATGCCTTAATAGAGTTCAATTTATGGCTTTCATCTTCCTGCATCTGTCAAATGAATTCAGCATCCCTGCAAAAGTTTAAATAACAGTAACATCTAAGATCATTAAAGCTATGATGAATGCATGAATCCACCTGGCTTCAAAATCTATCTTCGACCCTGCTTGTGGCTGCAGTAAAAACGATTAGGCTGGATTATACACTACTTGAATCTGATATTAAAATGTGCTTCTGGTAAACACATCATATTTCTCCTCCTGCTTACTAGAAGGGGATTTTACTTTTAACGCATGCTTCAAGGCATATATTAATGACACGGATATGGTGACTAATAACATGTTTGTCTTTTACCAGAAAAAAATATAAAGATATAGTCACCTGTGATGGCCTTGACTGAACCCTGCTGTTCTTTCTAAATGAGGGTATAAATAAAAACAGGAGGAACAATGAACTGACCCTTCTAAGAGCACCTCTTATAAGAAGACCCAAACAAGGAAGTAAATGGGTTGACTAAGAGATGTCGGATAAACAACGCTGGGACTGTCAAGAATATTAGGTCTGGGCAGGATGCCAGTATTCACTCCTCCACTAGCTGTTATTATTCAACTGATGGTAGCAGACAGGGCAGGTGGCATGACGGTCAATGCCAGCTTGCAGTGTTAATGCAATGTCAGTCTCCTAATCAAGACTATGTACGTGTTAGTGTGATTCAATTGCGTTTATTTGGTCGCAAGGGCACCCTTCTTTTATATATACAAAACCACAAAAAAAAAAAAACACGACAACCTCCAAAGGCCATTTTATACTCCCACAGTCTCACAGTCGACAACGGCTGCATTGCATCACATGACCCACACATTGCGTCACACAGCATTCCTTCATAGCCTGCCACGTACACATCCAAAAAAGTTGCTGTGCGGGAAAAGCACTGATCTAAAAAAAAAGACCGGATGGCTCATTGGCCACCAAAACTGAAGTTGCCATCAGCCATCTTGATATTCCCAAAAGAACCATGCCGACCTGTGCAGCGACAGTTTTGTGGCTATGAGAAAACATTCCACAGTTAAGTTAGAAAGATTTACTTTGACAATGTTAAAGTTTATTTGTAAAGCGTTTTTTAATTTCTGATGAGCTTAATTCACTTGAACAAAGTTTTGATTACGGTTCTTGTTGTTCACTGTTCACTCTGCTTCACCTTGAAAGGCCAACGGTTTTTCGTGAGAAAGCGATGTAAATATTTTTCCAACCTTCATCAGTGTTTAAACAAGAAAACACATTTTCTGTGAAATTTTTGATGAATTTCAGAACTGAATGAATACAGAACGCTGCAAAATGAATTTGATTTTCAAATGCAAGGAAACAAGTTTGAATTTTCTGTCTGAAATAAGACATCGCAGAGACAACAAATGAACAATGCCTTTAGCGTGTATTTTCCCATTGCGAGTACTTATTTCCAAAAATATATCTAAGTGATTGACTTCAAATGTAATGCTTTTAAGACAAAACATGCTTAGTTTTTTGCTATGTTATGATGATCGTGCTTCACAGCGTATTTTGGGAAAAGTTAACATGTCACAGAAATTGGGCCCTAGGTAATATGCCCGTTATGTATCTTTCCTTTGCACTTAGCCTTTTTTGGCTTACCAAGTCGAATTAAAAATCCTTCATATTTCCAGAACTGAAGAAATGTCAAGATCATACGACCAGTTCTAATATTATATGCCAAACTTTGAGAAAACCCCCACCATAATCCAACCTGTAAACCATGTCCTCCACACGTTTTGGGAGCACCAAGATGGCGGCCAACTGGCTTCAACCAATCGACATACCGCTCGATGTCTATGCGCTATCCAGTCTTTTTTTTTTTTTTTTTTAAATCAATAGGGGAAAGCTGCGGACCAATCATTTGTCATGATTGGTCCATTTTAGTCACATACTGTGACGAGGTACTCCTCCTGGCTCCACATACCACCCACACTGCCGCCTTCTTTATCGATTTTGCAGCATAATTTAATGTATCATTTTGTCATTAAGGTCCATTTGTTCAAGCAGACACTCTTCTACGGTCGCTGCTGTTGTTGTTTTGTTCCTTGTTCCGAAAAGGAAAGTAAAAACAGCTACCAGAAATGTGCTGAAGAAACTCCGCCCTATGACATCCTAGCAAATACCAGCTGTAGCGACAGCTCTGACTGGGAGAAGAACTGCAGTACGTTTTAAAAATGGTGTGTGGGTTGCGTTTGAGTATAAAAGCAAACTCCGCGCGGGATAGCCACAGCAACATCAGCGTGGTCACTAAGTTTAAAAAGGCCTTAAAGTTGCACAGAAACTGTTCTGAAATCCTTGTTGACCTTCAAATAGTTTGAATTGAGAATTTACTAAATTAAGGAAATACCAATAACAGATTTTAGCTATTAAATGTTGAATATGTACGTTTTTAAATTGCTAGCAATATTAGCGTGAAAGCTAATTTCAGTCACCACCCCTGCCGGCAAAGCTTGTGTCCCTCCAGAAAGAGACTGGTTCAGTGCAGACTGCCCTCTTTTAAATGCTCCAGCTTGAAAGTGTCTGCAAAAATCACCAAAACCAAGTGCAACCTGTCTCCGCGCATATTTACGCTATCTGGTGTGATCCATTTATGCCGGTCAGAAAAAGTGTTAGCCCTAACCCTAACCATAGCTCAAAAATTACACGAGATGTTAATTCCATCCATCCATTAACTAAGTCGCTTATCCTCAACAGGGTCGCGGCAGTGCTGGAGACTATACCAGAAATCTGTGGGCAGGAGGCGTGTTACACCCTGAACTGGTTGCCAGCCAATCGATGTTAATGCCATTCTTCTAAATTTATTGTCGACTTAGACGTATTGAGCAGGCCAAACAAATCCGTATTAACATTAATCATATTTGTCGCATTGACCATCACTCATATTTAAAACTCTGAGGCCGAGGTAGCAAAAGAAGAAACAAACCTCACTTCAAGAATTAATCTCGTAGCTACTCAGCGAACTGAGGACTTGTCAGGCAAGAAGCATGATGGTTGCTAGGAATCGGGATATTTTGTGTGGGTAAGAAGCAGAATTATTTCCTATGCTAAGCGATATTATTTGTTACACAAACATGCACGCACACACACTCACACGCACACACACACACACACACACATGGACATGCGCTGGTTTTCTTACTTCATATTTTTAATCCAAGCTTTTGGTTTGAGGCGGATTGTGTAACTTTCAAGTGCAGCGTAACTAAAGTTATTGGACAGACAGAGTTGCCAGTGGCAAGCACATATAAATACCTTGTATCTGTGTCTAGCCTGTATCTCTGTGTGTCTGAATAATCAAAACTAAAATGGTTTATAGCTTGATTTCTTTTTTTTTTTTTTGCCTTTTCCCCTAGGGTCACGCCCAAGTGAACCAAAAGAGTCACAAGGTCAATAGACAAACCAATGTTAAATAGACGGTTTAATACTACTTCTACTCATTATAATGTAATACAAATAATATCTAACAATTCCTAATAATAACAATACCTAGTGAGGATGAGCAGTTCAGAAAATGGATGGATGGATAATAGTATCACCATTTTTACTCATAGTACAGCGTTGGCCTAGATGTTTAATTGGCAAGTACACTTGGCACTATTTGGACAGAAAATGTTTTCAAGTCCTTCATATTTTACTGAACATTTGTGAGGAACAAGCATATTAATTACACTATTTGACAAAAAAAACCTGCCCTCTACAAGTCCTGAAAAGTGCAGCCAAATCCTTTACTTTTATTGTAGAGTGAAAGGTTTGGGTAGATGAAATTTAAAGGTTCAATGAGAGTTGTGTGATGCCTTTCAATCCTTTCACAACAGTCTCTTCCTGTCGTCGTTGTTGTTGTTGGACTTCCTTTTGATCCTGCTAATGAGAATCTCCTGTCGTGTCCAGCGTAGAATATGTTTGCTACCTCTTCTCCAAACAATACCATAGACTGAGTAATAGACATTCAGGCTATGTATTGTTTTAATAATCAAAGTGATAGAACACGTTTGGGCAACTAAACACACCTGTCAGTCTTAGGTTCCAACTTTTACACAAAGGAAATAATGGATGGAAAATTAATTACTGGTAAAACAAAAGGTGCTATCTTCTAAGTTGAGGGTCTGATCGAGATTAAAAAAAAATACCTGGAAATAAAAGCTGAAATGTTGATCTCTTGTCTCTTTTTCATCTTTTGATGTCAAATCAAATGAGTCTACAGCAAAAATGAAAGAATTGCTCTCACTGTTCAATGCTCTTGGAGGGGAGTGTACTGGTATTTTTCTATCTTCTATTGTCATCTGCTCACAAATATTTAATTGGGCATATTTCATATGACCTTTGACTCGTGGAATCTTTTTTGTTTTGCCAAATAAAAGATGATACCATTTGAGATGTTTAAACACAAATATTTGAACACCCTACTAAATTGCAAGTTCTCCCACTTAGAAATCATGGAGGGGTCTGAAATTGTCATCGTAGGTGCATGTCCACTGTGAGAGAGATCATCTAAAAAGAAAAATACAAAAATCACAATGTATGATTTTTTTTAATGATTTATTTGTGTGACACAGTTCCAAATGAGTATTTGAACAGTTGTCTATCAGCTAGAATTCTGATCCTCAAAGACCTGTTAGTCCGCCTTTAAAAGTCCACCTCCACTCCATGTATTATCCTGAATCAGATGCACCTGTGTGAGGTCGTTAGATGCATAAAGACACCTGTCCACCCCATACAATCAGTAAGACTCAAACTTGTAACATGGCCAAGACAAAAGAGCTGTCCATAGACACCAGAGACAAAATTGTACAACTCCACACAGTTGGAAAGGGCTACGGAGAAATTGCCAAGCAGCTTGGTGAAAAAAGGTTAGTTTTGTGAGAAATGGTCCAAAGTTGGAGCAACCATTAGAAAATGGAAGAAGCTAAACATGATGGTCAAGCTCAATCGGAGTGGAGCCCTATGCAAGATATCGCCTCATGGGGTCTCAATGATCCTGAGAAAGATGAGGAATCAGGCCAGGACTACCCGAAAGAACTTGGTCAATGACCTGAAAAGAGCTGGGACCACCGTTTCCAAGGTGACTGTTGGTAATATATTAAGACGTCATGGTTTGAAATCAAACATGGCACGGAAGGTACCCCTGCTTAAACCAGCACATCTCAAGCAAGGCCCGTCTTAAGTTTGCCAATGACCATTTGAATGATACAGAAGATTCATGGGAAAAAGTTTTGTGGTCGGATGAGCCCAAAACCGAACTTTTTGGTCATAATTCCACTAACCGTGTTTGGAGGAAGATGAATGATGAGTTCCATCCCAAGAACACCATCCCTACTGTGAAGCATGGGTGTGGTAGCATCATGCTTTGGGGGTGTTTTTCTGCACATGAGGCAGGATGAGTTATTCACAGATTTCACCAAGAAACATCTCTAAATTGGAAAAGTATTATCAAAATTCCTCTCTCGCTCAGACCAATGTGCCTGGCTGGAAAACTGATAGCCAATCAGCGTTTGCCATCCCTGCAGTGCTTCCCGTTCTGACCCCCCATTGCTCGTGGATACATTTCACCGAACAGAGAACATCCACTATCTGGCATTTTGTGGCAGATTTTTGTGAAAAATAATTACAAACAAAACAAATCCATCACTTGACATGTTATAGAGGGGGTGAGGCACTAACGACGAACAGTCCCATTATGTGGATCGCGGAGATTTGATGCTTTTCTGAGGAGTTGGTTTCGATGTAGAGGTTATACAGCAAGTGTGGCCAGACTTTTTCCCCCCCAAATTGTACTTTTCAACCAGTCAGCCTCTCGCGAACGACCGGCGGCGGGGGGATGGGTGTTGCACGCGCAGATCGGCGTGAATAGTAACCAGGAAGTGTTGTTTGCTCAGAGCCAACAAAGCGAGTATAACAGCAAGTCGATGCTCCGTGCTATTACTACTCACACCATTGAGCAAACAAAAGAAAAATAACAACGTACAATGTTTAAGCATTTGAGCCAAAATGCACACAGGCAGATGTCGACATGGGGGGAGGAGTGTGGTGTTGAGGACAAACAATAAAAGTCCCATTATATGGACCGCGGCAATTTGATGCTTTTCTGAAGAGTTGGTTTCGATGTAGAGAATATACAGCAGGTGTGGCCAGACTTTTTTTTTCCTTCCCCAAGTTGTACTTTTCAAGCACTCAGCTTCTCGCGTTCGACCGGCGGCAGGGATGGCGGGAGGGAGTGGCAGGGGGGTTTGCATGCACGCATCCCGGTAAATGGTAACCGGGAAATGTTGTGTGCTTACACATATATGTCCATCCATCCATTTTCTTAGCTGCATGATAGTCACAGGAATGCTGGACCCTTATCCCAGCTCTCAACGGGCAGGATGCAAGTTTACACACGCGCAGACACGGGGAGAACATGCAATCTCCACACATGGAAGTCCGGGATTGAACAGCTGCGCCACCGTGCAGCCTCATAAAATATGCTGTTGCTTATACAGTACCAGCACGAGAGGCTATAACCAAGCAGCTAATAAGCAGTAAAAATTAGATGCGTGCAGATTTCCCCTGCTGGTGAATGAGCCTCAACTGTGACAGCCACAGCTTTATCCTGTCAGGTTAATCCCATGGGAGGTTAAAGAAGGATAAATTTGGGTGCGTTTTCTCAGTTTTGTTGCACAACACGTTGGCATCTTGGCTTAGCTAGAACGAATGGTCTGCAATGCTAAGCACCAGCGACTTCAGGGGCGGAGTCAAGGATGTTTCTTCCGCCTTTGGCTGTGAAAGCTGGCACAAATACAGATTTTGCTTGGATTTAAAAAATGTTCTTGATTTTAATTTTTTTTCAATTAATGTCCAAAATATATGTAATAATAATATGACTTCACATTGGAGGGTTTATTGTACATACGAAATTTGGGGAGAGTCTTCCTTTAAAGTCCATGTTTCTGAGCGACCTGTCTGATCGAGAGAAGATCTGTGTAAAGGAGTGGGCCAAAATCCCTCCTGCAGTGTGCAAACCTGGTGAACAACTACAGGAAACGTTTGACCTCTGTAAGTGCAAATAAAGGCTACTGTACCAAATATTAACATTTGTTTTCTCAGGTGGTCACATATATATTTGCAGCTGTATCACACAAATAAATCGTTAAAAAAAATCATACTTTGTGATTTCAGAATTTTTCTTTTTAGATTATCTCTCTTACAGTTGACATGCACCTACAATGAAAATTTCAGACCCCTCCATGATTTCTAAGTGGGAGAACTTGCAATATAGCAGGGTGTTCAAATACTTATTTTCTTCACTGTACATCATTACAACCAAATGTACAGGCTACGTCTTTCTGTCATTTTTGGGTTCTCATCTTAATCAAAATCAATTGCAATTACATTCACTAAGTTTGAAACATAATCACACCAATGACACACATATGAAAATGTTATCTTGTAAAGTTTTTCTAGAGCTGTCCAAGTATTCTGTTCTCAAAATCAGAATCATCTGTATTTGCGAAATGTGTCAAAAAACACACAAGGCATTTGTCTTTGGTAGTTCCAGCCACTCTAGTACGACAACCGACAGAGAATACTTTTGAGAAATGTACACTATTCCAAGCGATGTTCAAAGATACACTAACAGCAACATCGGTTCATTTATTTTCTACAAATTATGCTTGTGGCTGTCGTTGGGGTCTCGGGCAGGCTGGAGCTTTTCCCAGCTGATTTTAGGCGAGGGGCAGTGTGAACCTTGGACTGGTTGCCAGGCAATCAAACCGTAGGTAACACAGGACAACACAAATGTTTTTTTCAAATTTTCAAAGGCTCAAAGAATACTCACCACACTCACAGAAATCTGACATACATTTTGTAAAGTAACACTCACACTAGTACTATTTCACATATGCAAGTCTAAGCTAAATAAATGAGAGCGACAAACACAGAAGTAGCTGTACCCCTTTCAAGAGATGAAAGCACATACTTTTATCAGATTGATTTAATCAAGGCCAAAATATTTGGTGCAAATAACACGAGGCGTGCCAAAGAGAGTTTGGACAGAGATGTTAAGTGTGCCGCTACACATACTAATGAGAATCTATTACCGGTTCATTCAACCACAAATATACACACATTTTCATTCAGTGCACAAGCATCTGGCAGCAGTCACCACCTTGTCCCAAATGCCTCAGTGCCTGCCAATTACAAAAGAAGTGATCAATCCCGCCACAGCCTCGTTCGAGGAAATCGACTTCAATGATACTAGCTACACGCCTGCTGTCGCTGAGCTTGACAGTCACTGACACACAAGTAGGACTCCAGCCAACAGGGCTTCAGCTGCTCGGACTGCAGTGCCAGCTAAGGCAGGTTGCTCCCCAGCTGGGGGGGGGGATACTTGCAAATTTGTGTGTTGCCTGCTGATGGCTCAAACAAAAAAACGGAAAAAAATAACCACCATTCAATTTTTTTTAATTTCAGCAAAATTCTAAATAATCGATTGCTTTTAGAAGTATCTGAATGAGTCAACCTTAAAAATTAAAATACAGTATGTCATTAACAATAGAACATAAGGTCAACTACAGTATGATCAACATTTCATTTGTTTGTGTGGGGGAATATGGTTGGTTAGCTCATATGTGTCATGGTCTACGTTTTGGTTGGGATGGTTTTGTATCTTGCTTTCCATAAGTCATGTGCTCATTTTGTTAACTGTGTCCACCTCTTCTCGTTTACCCTCCTCCCTTGTGCTGACCAATCAGCTACCTCCAGCCACTCATGTCTTGTCCAGTTGTTCCTCATTGTTTTGGTCGGTCCATTGTTTGTTGATGTCCTGTTTATTCGTGCCTATGGTCTCTGTTTCTAGTACAGGTTCATTTATGAGTTTCTTTGTTAGATTATTTGGTTGTTGGACTTTTTTGTCTGCCATTTTTCAAATTCTGATCAAGTTTTTTAGATTCCTGGACTCCTGGCTTGCATCCCTGCTTCTCTACAGTCTTTGCCTTCCCTTCCTCGACGTCACTCGACCGACCACAACAGGACCCAGCGGGAAGAACGCTGCGTTGCCTGTCATGCTGGGAGTCTGCCTCCCAGTGCCCTCAGCCTGCCAACCAAAGCTACCCTCCTCAAATAAACCCTGACGTTCCGTCTCCTCTACCCTGTCTCTCTACCCAACCCCCAACCCCTACTCCCTCCGTAATTATTCTCTATGCCCTACCATTTTATTGCCATGTTTGTAATTCTAAGTTTTCTATTTGCGTGGGTTTTTGCTGGGTACTCCCCTTTCCTCCCATGTCCCAAAAACATGCATTAATTGGGCTCTCTAAATTGCCCCTAACTGTGATTGTGAGTGCGGCTGGTTGTCTCGATGTGCCCTGCGATTGGCTGGTGACCAGTTCAGGGTGTATCCTGCCTCCTGCCCGTTGACATCTGGGATAGGCTCCAGCACTCCCACGACTGTTGTGAGGATAAGCGGCTAAGAACATGGATGGATGGATGGATTTTTCTGATTGTGAAAATGACTCCCATTCAACGTGTTGGATTCAAACTCTGACACTGATAATTTTTTTTTTGTTCCATCCCTAGTTTTTCACATCTAGGTCAAATTTTGTCACATCTCACCTGCGAGTCCAAGCCCAAGTCCTTTCTCTCTGACCTTTACTTGGGCACCCATTTGGGCATCCATCCGGGACCTCCACATAGTGGTCAGTGGAGGCGCCCAAATAAAGGTCAAATTTTGTCCTTTTTATTCCCCCTGTTCTTAAGTCCCTAATGCTTTTTCCAGTCCCCTTACCGGTTTCCATTACTCAGTTATGTCCATCCAAACCAACCCCCCGAGTCACCTTGTTCCGTGCATCCCGCTTCCTCGTTCGCCTTCCCGACTCCCTGTGTACTCTCTCCCTCTCGTACCGACTCCTCCCAAAACCTTAAAGGCGGCAGGCTGAGGAAGTGACTTCAGGCTCCCCACTACCTCTGCCGGTAGGGGTCGACCTGCGGCCGCCACCTCTCCCTATTGCCCGGCTCCTGCTCTGCCATTGGATTTCTAATCATGGACGTCCGCCTGAATGGCCCCGTAAAGACCCTGGTGCTTGGTGTCCTCGCCAAACTCCTGAACGGCTCAGTCGAGGACCTCACTTTGGGAGGCCTGGACTGCCACCAGACTGAATCTGATTCCAGCATTAGGCTTTTGCTGCATTTATGGTCCTGCGCAGCATGTCCAGTTGCTGTCGATCAGTTTCATCCATTCCCCCGTTCTGCACATTCTATGTCCTTATTCTGCCTGACTGGGGACTGGGGAAGTCCGGTCGTTGAGTTAACAATGTATCGGATAGGACATGTGACATGTACTCTACCTTGAAAATCCAATATCATTTAATGGTGGTTTGAGAAGATTTTTATCGGCAATTATGAATTTTCATGGGTGCCGCCATTTTGGCCACTCATATGACCTAGGTGCGCGGATGTGACATATTACATGCGCAAACAAAGGCTCGCTTACATTGTGACACAATTATGGCCGGCGTTGATTTCTCTGATTTATCCTCATAAGATGAAGAAATAGCAGTATCGGTTATGTGTGTGTCTGTGTGTGTGTGTGCACACGCAGACGCGTGTACTCCTTTAAACGGCAAATATCTGTAGGAAGGGTCTCAACTGTTAGTTTCTATTCACAAACTCCCACACACATTCACCTTTAGCCTCGTTGTGGTCTTCGTGGATCTTCCTGATGGCTGTCAGACCCTGTTGTCTGTCCTTACAACCTGAGTAGAGGAAAGAGACAGATTAACACGTCAGATGAGCTCCTTTACAGTAGATGGTCATTATCACTATGGTAAATAGTTTTCATCACTGCACACAGCTCTGTCAATAAGAAGATAAGTATCCATCCATTTATTATCCAAGTAGCTCATCCTCACAAGGATCACAGGAAAGCCGGATTCTTTCCCAGGTAGCTTCGGGTGAAAGGCGGACTACACCTTGAACTGGTCACCAATCAGTCGCAAGGCAGATATCAACACCATCACTGGGCGAGAATCGATCCCACGCGGCCCGCACCAAAGTCAGGCGTGTGTACAATTGCACCATCAGTTACAGAAGGTACCGTAATTTCTCGAAAATAATGCTTGGGAATGTCAGTATGTTGTGTGATGAAAGCAAAAGACGTAACATCAATCTCCAAAGTACATTCAAACTGATACTAATGTGGGGTGAGGCTAATACTTCAAGTAATCTTTTATGAAAAGGAAAAAGGATATTTTAGACAAATCAAATCAGTCAAAGTGGACCTATTCAAAATACCACAATTTCTCAAAAATAATTTTTCCAATAATATTTTCAAAAAGTTAAGAGCACATTATATTTAGATATTGATGAAAAATAAAAAATACAATCATATTGCATAGTCACATACAGGTACATAGAGTGGTAAAAAAAAAAGGGTATACATATAAATTTCGAAATGATATTCATATTCATGATATATGAACCACGAACCTGAACTCTGACCTCCTCGAGGTCGGGGGGGGAAGCTTTGCATTTTACAATTGTTAGCACCAAACATCAGAAACAACTGCCTGTGAGTTTGTTTTAAATTAAACTAAGACAAAAAATCTGGACTACAAGGGGTAGTTGTGCAGCCGCTTTGAAATGAAATGTGTCATCACTCCGGCCGATGACACGACCAAACTGGAAGCAAAACATCGTGAGAAACTACAAACTACGATCATACGATCATTTAAAAAAAATAGCGCACACAATTGAAATGCTCGTGTTTTTAAAAGTGCCCATTATGATCATTTCTACGTAGTTTGAGCTCTCGTTTTGATAGCAACCTGATCCTATGAAGATTGTAGCCAAACAGGGGAAAGAGGCTGCACTGTTAGCATGGTTGACCTTCCCCTCAAAGCGCTGACAATAATGAGGAATAAAGGGAGAACCAAGACTCTTGGGATTAAAAAATGTTTCCTCACAAACGCCATGGATGGCACAGAGGATGACATGCTGTGGCAGGAAGATGAGATCACTGTTCATGTATGCAGGAGGCATCAGAACTGGACCAAGTAATGAATGATGAGTTTGACAGTGATGCATAAAGGTAGCTAAAATGGATATTTTTCAGATTGGAGATGAGTCAGATGTTTCTTTTGAAGTCTTGGCCAAGGATGTGTACTGCAGTGGGTAAACCTCACTATGCACAAATGTTTTATGCACAAATATGTAATGGAAAAAAGTGAAAAAGTTAAACATTGTAAAAAAGTTTATTTAAAACTGTAGTATGTGTTATCAACAGTATTAATAAAATGTTATGCCATCATTGATCATTTATTTTAGTTCATAGAGGGATTCTGCTCTGACAATTGCAGTGACCAGGACAAGCATGTCATGTGGCCTGTCCCGAGATATATACAGTATTACCGGTGCATCGGTACATGCACAAAGATTATTATTATTGATTGTTGTACAGACGATGTTTTGAAAAACAATACAAGTACAAAGAATAAAAGTACAAACCTAGCAAAATAAATATACAGATAATTCCTAATGTTTTGAGCATATGGATTGCAGCAAATTTGTGGTGCGCAGAACATTTTTCCAGATTTTTTTTTTTAGGTCAACTTTGGGGGTGCGCAATATACTTGAGGATACATTCTACTCGAAAAATTACAGTACGTACTTACTACTTTTATAAAACATTACAGATTCCATTTTTAACATCCACTAAAGCCCTGGTCACAGCCAAACTCTGCGCCAGTCATTTAAAAGAGATTGTCTGCATATAAACGAAGTATACTTCTTTAAAGGAGAAATGGGAATATCAAAGACACAGGGGACAAATTTTCAAAAGAAGCAGCACTTGAGATTATTTGTCTTTTAGTTTGTTTTTCACACTAATTGCCAGGTCATTTACAGGCCATTCATACTCATTCTGTTATATCAAAAATATCCAGGTTGCAAATTTTCAAAGCAGAATCACTTTATTAAGAGGATGACAAAAAACTGATGAATAACCAGCGTGGGAATTTACATTTACACTTCAACAGGGTATAGACACAAACACTCAGACGCACAAATCATGGATTATCCTGCAGGCCTTTTCAAGGACACAGCATCATTTAGCCTGATGTACTGTTGCTCAGGCAGGGCTCCTCAGGGTGGTGTCTTGCTAAAGTCACACACAGACCACATGGAAGATTCATTGATCTAGATTTGCTAATGGGCCAAATGTTAATGAGAATGCTGATTAAAACTCTTATTACCCCAAATTGGAAATAAAATTGAAAGGAGTTAGATATTTTCATAAACAATAACCCTCCAAAACTTCAAGAAAAAAACTTTGATAAAGAGATGTAATAAAAGTACTCACTTTTGTCAGATATAATTCTAAATAAATATTTCCATTGCTTTGAGAAAGGACATGGATCCTAAATGTTTGAACAGAATTATTGATATGGAAAAATAGGTTAAACGCTGACTCAACTAATTAATCCCCGGAAGTTTGGAAATTTAAAAACTGCACAGGGAAAATGACAACTAAACTCTAACTTACAGGGACTAAGAGTTTCCTCAAAAAGCGTGTTGAAGATTATATTTGTCAGAAAAGGAGGATTTACTGTGTGGTTGTTGAATTATACTGTACTGCATTGGTTTTGCCCAATAAATCCAATAGTGAGAGGATGTTGCACATCCCGACGTTGACGTTGTGTACTTCCTTTCTGAGCATAACGGAGGTCATCTGTCATTGCTTGCAAGGACTGATTACTGGGTGAAAATTGAGGCATATTTCCAAAGTAAATGTGGATGTTGAAGGGGAAAGCAAAACACTCACACAGCATCTTGAATGTTCTCTGCAAATCTCAATGAAGTCAAATGATAGTCAATTTGTGTTAGTGGGATTAGATTATTTGGGTATTTGTGAAAGGAAACTATGCAATGTGTATGGCAACTACCGGTATTCTGAGTTCATTATAGCATGGCACGGGAAAAGAGGATCATTCCTAAACGATAGTCATTACATTGTAGCACCAACAACATGTACTGTACCTATTAACTTGCATTCTCATTAAAAAACAATGAGATTCTTAATGAATGTTGAACAAAATCAATACTTTGGCCCTTAAGGATCTGAGACGTCTAAAAGCAATATATCCCAAAAACGATGAAAATTTCCAATTACATGGGTTCGGAGACGTTCAGGGAAATCATTAATTTCAAGGCTATCTTTCCAAGGACCCAAGAGGTGACATCAAGTGTGACATCCCATAGAATTATAAAGGGAATAGATTCATAATGTATAAAAATATTACACCCAACTCTGCACTGGCTGCTCTGTACAATTTAACAAACACCACAACACAGCAAGTCAACAATAATATCAGAGTATCAAAAAAAAAAAGTTAAATTCAGACATAGTGTAGAAAGATGCTACGGGCTCCAAAGTGGCCATCAGGTCCATATATTCTTTCATTTTGAGTTTCTGTAGCATGTATGACAAAGACCTCAATGTGAGCTTGTATAAGAAACAAGAAGAATGAACATGTGCTTCATTCATCATTTGAATATATTGAAACTGTATTAATTGTGTATAGGTAAGTTATCACTCAACACATGTACAGTGGTGACTTGAGATATCAGTCCTTTGCCTGATTTTTTTTTTTTTGCGCTTTGACTTGTGAGCGCAAACTTGAGATATGCGCGGTCTATGTGGCAGTGGACTATACTTAACTCCCTTCACATGCAGCAGTTTGGCAAATAAACAACTCATCAAAAACAAGCTTAAAGCTTTTTAATGCAATATAAAACAGAGAATTAAATGTGTATTTATAGCTATGTCTTAGGAAACTCCACTTAATGCTAACAATGAATGCATAACACCAATCTCATGCTAACAGTTAGCAGTGATAGTTGGACAGTTTTAGAAGCAATGGCTATTTGGACAAATATAGTGGTGAAACAAATGGCGACAGATGGTACAAGACTGGCAGGCATGTATTCTTTATCGTCTGTGAAAAATGTGCGCTATTACACCATCTTCCAGTCACTTGCACTAGCAGTAGAAGGTTTATTCTTTGCGTCTGCATGAGAGTATTTTACTGCCTCCTGGTGGTCAAGACAGGAGCAAAATGAATTAGACTGCAACTAATGATGCACAAACTGTTTAGTTTTTTTAAATCAAATTTTATTACATGTTTTTATTAAGGACACTATTACAGTGCCATTTGTTTTGAGGGGGCAGCTGGAACAGATTAATGACATTTCCATTCACTTCAATGGGGAAAGATGATTTGAGATAGTGTTTTGAGTTACAAGAGTGGACGTTGAAAAACGTCTATCTCTAGGTACCACTAGCCTTTAATCCTTCATCGTTGTTGTTTTTTTGTTTTGTTTTTTTGTTCATGTGCTCAATCTCACTTTCATCTCATCATTCTATTGATGGTGTTTCAGTCCTTTGATATTGATACAGTATATCATGCAGTTGTTAAAACAAAAAATGTTATCTTTCCAAACTCCCACCCCACTCGAAATGTGCATCCCTCTCTGAAAGGAGAGGCATCTACATCCACGTTGTCATGAACATTCTCACCTCATTGGAGGATAAAAGGATGGTGCTGAGGGAGCAGCTTCAATCTCTACTGGAATTTTTGAGACTACAACAGATGTTAGACTTCTTCAGGTATGGATTTTGTGTGTGTGTGTGTGTGTGTGTGTGGTGTGTGTGTGTGTGTGTGTGTGTGTGTGTGGTGTGTGTGTGTGTGTGTGTAATCATACCCGCAGATCAACTCTCATTTGTGTTCCCTTTCATCTTCAAGGATACTCTGACACTGACTTCAATAAACGCAGACTGAATGACTACTGCTAAACTGTTTGTTTCCTAGCTTGTGATTGGAATTGAGAATGTTGAGTTAACCTTGAAGTGGAGAGATATGAGGCGTCACAAATTTTTCAAGCCTTTGTCTGGAAAATTGGAGTTGGAAAGGTCCCGCATGATTCATCTCAATATTTTATGCATGGACTTAATACTTAATGCAGTCAAAAGGTAAACGTAGAATAAAAATGCAAAATTTTGATATAAAATGTACCAACATTGTTTGGGAAGCTAAAGACAAGAGGGAATGTTTTGCTTTAGCTCTTACTAAAATCTAACTATAATTTCTCAGTTGTTTTGAATGAATCCAGGAAGGACAACATATGTGGTCAGTACCTTTTTATGCTCTTTGAGGGTAAATGATGGCTCGTCGAAAGTAACCTGGGTTGCTAGCTAAACTATTAAATATGGATTAAAATCTCCTCGTTTAACCTATTCTAATTCTAACAGTGGGAAATAGTGTAGTACTGTACATTATTGTGAGGGGTTAAGGATGAAATCATTCAATGAATAAAAAATACTATAGCTGGCCTTCTTGCAAGGGCATTTGATATGTTATTGCATTTATAAACAGAGCATATTCTTCAGTATTCATTTTATTCACTTCATCTTGGTATTCTATACAAAAAGGTAAAGTCACTGCTCTTTGGGAATGTCACTATGTAATGAAAGCAAACGACGTAACATCAATCTCCTGAGTACATTCAAACTAATGCTAATGTGTGGTGAGGCTAATACTCCAAGTAATCTTTTATGAAAAGGAAAAAGGATATTTTAGACAAATCAAATCAGTCAAAGTGGACCTATTCAAAATAACGTAATTTCTCGAAAATAATTTTTCCAAAAATATTTTCAAAAAGTTTAGTTAAAGTTATCGCATTACATTTAGGTATGGATGAAAAATAGAAAATACAATCACATTGTATAGTCCTGTACAGGTACATAGAGTGGTAAAAAATTTATGCATATACATTTTGATATGATATTCGATGTCTTATGTTACACATTTATATTTATTACGGTAACGTGCACCCCCAACCGGAACTCTCTAACCTCTTCAGGGAGGTTGCATTTTCCGATCGTTAACGTAGCATGCTTGTTTCTACTGCACCAAAGATCAGAAAAGATTCCCCATGAGTTTGTTTTAACTTAAACTAAGACAGAAAATGTCGACTACAATGGCTAGTTGTGCAGCTGCTTTTAAAAGAAATGTGTCATCACTCGTGCCGATGATGGCGCCAACCCATAAGTAGCGCGGCAGTCCGAAACAACGATAGCTCAATGGCTTCAGGTGGGTATCAAAACAACGTGAGCTCAAACTACGTAGTACGAGCGTCATGGGCACGTACACATTTGAAATGCTCGCTTTTTTTTAATGTGCCAATTACAATCGTTTCACGTTGTTTTGATACCCACCTGACGCCGTAGTGAAAGATGCTACCGATTGGAGCCGAATGGAGGGTGAGAGGTTGCACTGCGTAATCCAAACTCTTGGGGTTAAAAAAATGTTTCCAAATAAATGCCATGGATGCCATAAAAGATGATGTGCAGTGGTAGCAAAATGGGATGTTCATGATGCAATGCAAGAGTTCTACAGCGATCCGCCAAAGGTGGCCACTATAGATTGTTTTCGGATTGTTTCTTTTGAAGGATCGGCCAATGATGTGTAATGTAGTGGAGAGACTGCACTATGCACAAACGTTTTATGCACAAACATTTAATGCAAAAAAATGTTTAAATAAAACAGTGTTAAATAGTTTATATTTTTAAGAATGTAATTTGTGTAATCAACAGTATTAATAAAATGTTGTGCCATCATTGAGCATTTATTTTACTTGGTTGAGAGATTCTCTTCTGACAATTACAGGGACCAGGACAAGCGTGTCCATGGCCTGTCCCGAAATTATATCACCGCTACATCAGCACATGCACAATGATTATTATTAATAATTGTTGTACGGACAGATTTTTGAAAAACAATACAAGTACAAACCTAACAAACTATAAATACAGATCATTTCTAATAATCTGAGCATATGGGTAGCAGCAAATTGGTGGTGGCATTGTACAATGGTAGAAGGGTTTTCCTGATTTTTGTTTAGGTCAATTTTGGGGGTGCGCATTAGACTTCAGGATGCATTATACTCAAGAAATTACGGTAAATGTTATGGAATGATTCAAATGTTTTGTTAAAACGTATGCAAAAATGATTACTATAAAAATGTCACTCCTTTCCAAACAAATCTGAGGAACAAAATGCATACTTTCCCAGTGTAATTAACTGAAACATGGAGCGCACCACTTTGAAGAAACTAGCAGAGGACAGAGCTAAATCTGATCGGGATACAGAAGGCCTTATTGTAATGAAGCGCCTTGCAACAAGTTAAGAGTAGCCTTTCAGCATGGTTTCAGAAAGAGAAGACATTGATATTTGCGAACAAATTTGACATGGCAACATCTCTGCATCACTCTTAGTCTTTTAAAAAAAAGACATTTGGCGTAAAATCCACTTTCTATAGCAGCTAACCCTCAAGAATATAAAATTACTTGGGCATCAGTCCTCAAAAATCAACAATTTTTTTTTTTTCTGGGGCCTATTTTCCACTTGTCTTTACTGTTGTTCTCATCTCTTCTGTTTTCCAAATCTAAAATTAATATAAAATGTGATGGAATGGCCACTTATCCTCACAAGGGTCACGGGAGTGTTAGAGCCTATACCAGCTATCTTCGGGCAGTAACGCCCTGAAATGGTTATCAGCCAATCGCAGGGCACACTGAAACAAAACAGCTATTCACACAATCACACCTGAGGGCAATTTGGAGTCTCCAATGAATGCCTGTTTTGGGGATGTATGAGGAAAACGGAGTGCCCGGAGAAAATCCCTGCAGGCAGGGGGAAAAAAAAGTTTCCAAAACCTTCCTGGACATACAAGAGCATGAGGAAAGACTATTCTGACTCACATTTCTAAATTATGGTTTATAAGCATCTACAGATGAAAGGGTTTATGAGTCAAGAAAATGAGTGAACCAGGACACTGCCACTGTCGACTTGTCATTTAAGCATACTTGAGTTTATTATTGCAACCTTTATCCCCCCAGCGCTTTAATTTATTGCTGTGTTAAATTCATAAATTTATCCTGTGCTTCGTTATGTTTATTGTCCTATTTAGAAAACACATGATCAGTGTTGGAAAAAAAGTACTTTGGAGATTATATAAGGATATAAGGATTACTATGATTAAAATTACAACTATTATGTTGTAAATTCA
This sequence comes from Syngnathoides biaculeatus, assembly GCF_019802595.1. Lineage (NCBI taxonomy): Eukaryota > Metazoa > Chordata > Actinopteri > Syngnathiformes > Syngnathidae > Syngnathoides > Syngnathoides biaculeatus. The sequence goes on along the minus strand of NC_084653.1, from coordinate 10,274,740 downwards.
GTAAATAGAGAGAATTTATGGAGTTGAGTGTAAAAAGATGGACACCAATATCTGAAACCGCTGTCAAATGTGTGTTTACTCGCTTATCTTCTCTGCTCATGCTCTTTGCATGGCGGCAACGTGGAATATGATACTGTACCTATGATAACATGTGCCCCCAGCTTGGCCATGGGGCGGGGGACCTCATAGCCGATTCCCCTGCCTCCTCCCGTCACTATGGCAACCTTGCCATCTTGTCGGGGCATCGCTGGGAGAGGCAGAAAAGGACAGACTGTTATCAGATATAATGTCACCAGATTAGGAAGATGTTTACATCATGTTAAGGACTATTTCAAAGCCATGTGAAGTGACAATGTCAATAAAGTAATCTTCAAGCTGTACTTTTTAAGAATAAAAGCTTATTTTTATTATATCTGGCAGGCCTACTACAAGAACAACTAAGACGGTACTAGTTTGTGTGAAAAGTATGAGAACTTCAGGACACCAGTATGTACCGTACAAAACTGTTTACATCGGTGTCGTATAAACGGAACCCCGTTGTAAGAGGAGGACTCCCTTTGCAATAACTATGCTCCGATTGGGTGGTAAATCACAGACTGGAAACCAATGGGCGTCTTGTGCTCCAGTTCAAACGAAACTGCATAATGAAAAAAGACCATTTAAACTTCACAGTCCGTCACAACCAAAACGTACGCGGCCACAGATCATGCATCTAACGGAATTATAACTAATATGCTTTTATCTCATATTCGGCATGAACAATATCTAGTAAAAAGCAAATTAGATAATTTAGCAAGGCCACTGGAAGTGTTTGTTGGATGCGAGAGGGAGCCGTTGAATACGAACCGGCAACAGAAAGTAAAACGGAACCAACCTGGCAATTTGAAACGTTTGCTGGACAGTTGAAGCACAAGAACCCTCAAGCCGAGCAGGTAAGGCTTGTTCGCCGAAACCACACGGGAGAGAACATTCTATCTAGCTTGTTTGTTTTGGTCTCGCCGAGCTGGCAGAGACGAGCAGCGAAGAGCCTGTGTGCTTGCGCGTGCCCGTGCCCGTGCGTGTGCGTGTGTGTGTGTGTGTGGTGTGTGTGTGTGTGTGTGTGGTGTGTGTGTGTGTGTGTGTGTGTGTGGTGTGTGTGTGTGTGTGGTGTGTGTGTGTGTGTGTGCAGGACAGGTTCCAATATGAAGTTGAAAAAAATGTCAACTCTTGTGTTCTTCCTCGTAATACTTGACATCAAGACGTTTTTCAATGTACTTGATTTTATGACTATTTCAACAGTAGGTCAAACTTTAAGACAACTTTTTTTCTTTGTTTCCCCCAGTCTTTCATCTTCTCAGTAGTATAAGTGAATTTCAAAATTAGAGGGCAGGGGCAATCTTTAGATCAAATAGGCTACGTTTTATCTTTATTTTTTTAAATAGGCTGATTGGTCAGGTCATTCTTAGAGTATTTATTTTAAAAGTTAAGAAATGTTTGTGAATTGGTGGCACGGTGGAATTGCTGGAAAGAGTTGGCTTCACAGTTTTGAGGACCGGAGTTCAATTCCAGCACCGCTTGTGTGGAGTTTGAATGCTCTCCACATGCCTGCGTGGGTTTTCTCCGGGGATTCCGGTTTCCTCCCACATCCCAAAAGCAGGTATTTATTGGAGACTAAATTGCGCCTAGGTATAATTGTCAGTGTGACTGTTGTCTGTCTTCATGTACCCTGCAATTGGCTGGCAACCAGTTCAGTGTGGACCCTGCTCCTGCCAGATAACAGCTGGGATTAGTTCCAGAACTATATTCTGTTTTGTGAAATATACAGTATTTTATGGTAACATCCAACCATCAATTTTCTTTACCACTCATTAGGGTTTCAGGTGAACTGAAATGTTGCCTTCCAGACTGCGGGCGCGGTGAGGAGGGATACACCCTAAACCGGTAGCCAGTAAGTCAGAAATACAGACAACCATTAACTCGTTCATATTTACACAATCACTCAGCAGGAAAAGATTCCACGTTGCCTGCACGGAACTCAGGCGAATGCACCAGTGCACAAAACTCTGACCGCATCTCCACCAATTGATAAATTATTTTTGAAGGGGGCCCTCTTTGAAGGTGCTGTGGGGGTTGGGGGGTGGGGTGGTCAAAACATGTTGTAGGCCACGCCAAAATCTTGTAAAATGGTAAACTAATTGCTTTATCAAATCTATCAGAAAGCTGTGACACGCAGTAGCAGTTCTCAAAAAAAAAAAAAAAAAGTTCATATATAAGCAATCCTTAATTGCTTTACAGGTGGATTTTAGCATGTTTAATCTGGAAGACTTTCCAGTTATTTCAACTGGCCCTTACATCCTTTGACTTTTCTGTACCCCTCACAAAAGAAAGAGTTACACCTCCAGTTTAAACAGTTGATGTTATGTGCTGAAAGATGGTGATGACACAAATGTGGATGACGATAAGATTCAAATTCTCAGGTTGAAAAGTTTGTAGGGACTTTAAAGAGAACAATGTTTTTTTTTTTAAATCTCCACTTTCATCCAGAGCTTCGCCAAAGTTTTATGAGATAAAGCAGTTGATTTCATGCTTTAAAAAGTAAGTTTGGTAAAACCATGAATGACTACACGGTTAAAAGAAGCGTACACTAAAAGTGCTGTATCCTCCCTTTTTTCCAGAAATCATCAAAGTTGAATTACCTGTGAAGTTTTATGAACATTAATACCTCTCTCCTTTTTACTTTTAATTTGTGTGTGTGTGACGTGAATTTGCTCTGTAAAGGATTCCAATTGTACAATTACGAGACTAGACAGTCGACATGATCCCACGAGAGAACAACACTAGCAAATGCACATAGAATAGAAGCGGTCCTGCTTCTGCCTGATACACGCTTAGAGGACAGCTTAGGAAATGACAGCTCAAACCGGTCGGTCTGTTTCTTCAATCACGAATGATCTCTTGGGCAGCAGGCAATAAGACTGTCAGTGAGAACAGGGAAGTAATATGATGGATGTAAAGGGAAGGTTCGTTTGACACTCGGTGCAGCCATGCCACAAAGATGAGTGTCTTCCGTCACACACTAATTCCACTTGTGTACCAACAGATTCCCTCTATTCTTTTAAAACAGAGGTGCCCTCAATATGTACATAAATAACCTCGCATTTCCAAAAATGCAGTGATCCTGCGCGCTAAATCCCATAGAGTAAATTGTGATTATTCAAAGTGAGCTCACAGAATTGTCATGGTCCTGTTGGTCCAGTCCTGGCTTGATTCTTGATCGTGAACCCTGGTATACCGACTTCCGCTTGTCCTCGGACCGACCCCGTAAGTTTGACATCTTTGATACTCCTGCCTTCTCTGATCGATCTCCCATGTACCAACCCCTGCCTGTCTGCGGACCTGCTCTCTACGCCCGACGTCCTGACTACCGCTGCTCCACTTGACTGTCTGCCTGATCCCTGACTTTGGACTAAATAAACACTTTTCCCAAACTGCCTCTGTGTCTCCGGAGTCCTGCATTTGGGTCCTCCACCGTACCGATGGGTCGTGACAGAACGATCTGGCCAAACCAGGACCCAGCAGGAAAGACCCGGCACCCACGGGACCGACGCACGGTAAACCGACTGCCGAAGGACCAAGCCTGTCCTATCCGGGTAGGCTCCATGATGTCACTCGCGTCTTCCCTGTCACATGCACCGCCTGCGTGTCATGATTATGTCCCGACCACATACCGCTCACCACCTTGTATTCTTTTGGACTCTGATTTTTTGGATTTTGAGGAAGACCATGATTTATATGACCGGCAGCCCGACTACGATTCAGATCACGACTGTGAATTTCCTCTCCCTATCTTTAATCCCAGTCAGTTTGTTTCACCTCCCCGTGTTTCCATCTCCCGAGGGTCTTCGCCCGGTAGGTCCAAGTCCTCCAATCCGTTTTTGGTAACCCGCTTGGCTATCTACCCGGGTTCTCCGCGTGGCGGCCAGAGGAAACGCCCAGGCCAGGTGCTCCCGCGTGCATCCTGCTGCGCGGCAACAGAGACGGTCCTCGTCCATCCACTCCCCACCGGCAATGGCCAAACCAGCGGAGCTGGTGGCGAAACTTCCAGCTCAGAGGGAGGAGGAGTCCGCTAATCCCGAGGTGCTGCGACTCGAGAATCACGAGGTCTTCTATTGTGAAATGCGGGCGGAAATAGAGCGGCAGAGCGCCAAACTGGCGGTCCTCACGGCCTAGGTTCGACGAGGATTAGATAACCAGCCGAGCTACGTCCCCGTCTCGACTGCGACAGGATCTGGGGACTTCAGATGGTCCACCCCGGAACTGGAAGGGCATAGGGATGGCTGTGATGGTGATCGTGGCGGTCATGCCTTTGGTCCTTCTCTCCGTCATCCTCCTCACTCCTAATGATTCCCAACCGCTTCATGACCTAGCCTCGGCAGGGACTGATTCCCGCCCGGCTCATGATGAAGCCTTGTTGGCGACCGGCCCCTGGCCACCTTCCGACCGAGCTGGGGCGGCGACCGATGCCCAGTTGTCTCGCGGCCGCGTCTGGGGAGGCTTTCATCCGGAGCAGTTGCATGCTTTGGTCTGGTTCCTGCTTCGCCGTTGGGATCCTCCCCGAGGACGTCCACCCGAATCCCCCCGTGGGGATCCTGGTGCTTGGCGTCTTGGTCGTCTTCCTGACCTGTCCAGCCGGACGCCTCGCTTTTGGTGGCCTGGACAGCCAGACAGACTAGGGTTTGGTGGGTGTCATGTTGTGTGTCTCATTGAACACCCCCCCCACACACACACACACACACACACACTCACCCCCCATCATCTCGGGCAGAGATGGACATCGTATAGTCTGCAGGCCATGTACGGCAGCTCCGTAATTAATCTGGCCTATTTACCATTTGCATTGCATTCATTAAGATGTTTCAATTTTTTTTAAATTCAGTTAAACATTTGTGATGTTCTGGGAGTCCAGTCTGTATTTCATCTTCCTCAACAGTTTAGCCTTGGCCGAGGGCAGCCTCAATTTTTATGTTCTGCCATGGCAATGTCATCCAAGTTATGAACGCAGAATTAATGTACACCGCACTGACACGATCCAAAAAATCTCCAAGGACTACAAATGGTCACTGAGGTGTCATGAATGTTATATCTGGACGTTGCGACTGTCAGATACGCTGGAGAGCAGCGTGCTTGGCATAAAAGGAGACAGAATAAGAGCATCGTTACAGTCAATGGCAAGTATTTTAAGAAAATGGATGCTGCAAGGCATTAGCACAAATGTGAACAGACAACCTACCGCCAGGCTGGATTGTGATTGGCGTGCTGAGCAGGAGCCACCTGAATTATCATGGCACTCAAATTAGGGCAGCCAAAATTCTTCAACCATTTCTCTTAAGGACATACATGGGGTTATTCAGCATCCTTTTACTTTCATCCTCTCAGTAAAAGGATGGTTGATTTTGTCTCACCAACAATCGATGTTAACAATGTTGAGGACATGGGTCCAAAAATGATTTAATTTCGGAGCCTTTTAAATTTACAGCAAGAGACTGTGTAGAAAAAAAAGGCTCATTTTTGCCTTTACACGTGTTGCTGTTTATGTGAGCTGAGGCTGTGTATGCGTGTGTGAGTCTTTGGGTGTGTGCGTGTGTTTGCATATGTGTGTGTGTGTTTGTGTCTTTGCTCTCTCGCAGCCTGAGAGGTTGAGGGTCAGCGAGGCGAGCCAGCCTGCTATTGTTTAAAGGAAATTGCATCTCACGCTTGACTGTGGGATGATTATTTGGGATGATGGAACGTCAGGGAGACAGCTCTCCATACTCTCTCTCTCTCTCTTTTTCTCTCTCTCTCTCTCTTTCTATCTCTCTCCCTCTCTCCCTCTAGCTCGCTTGCACCCCCCCCCCCCACACACACTCACACGCGCGCACGCAGGCACATACTTGGAGGCATACGGGAAATAGGACTTGACAGGAGGGTGTGTGATGTAAACAATATGTGAACTGCATCAAAATAGCTCCAACAGTCACCTAGTTTTTATGACAACCACTGGCTGGCTCCAAAACCCGACCTGTCTCATTTTGTAAATCGAGGCTGCATTACCGCCACTGGACATGATGATGAGTGTTTGTGTGTGCGTTAAAAATGTGAGTACATGATGATTCTCAACCAAAATTGCCACATGGTTTTCACGATAGTCAATTGATTATTGATTGCTTATTATGATTGTAAGAGGCCTCTTTCTATCATATTTTGTCATAATCTCAAAAGTCCTTTTACCGGGTTTTCAAAATGATTTTGTATTGGAAATGCCACAATGTCCTTTTTCATGGTATTCTATTTCATCTTTTACGTCTGGCAGTTTAAACAGATGGATTTCTCATATGACTTCTCACAAAGCTTTTCTTTGATAGATAGCTCAACTTTACCAATTTAAACATAGAAAACAGCTTGGCTGTGTTTCCATATCACCGCATCTTCTAGCATCTACAACTTTGGGGCGGCTAAGTATTTATAGTGATGTTGTGTCCTTCGATGTCTGATTATCATTGTGAAACATAATTCATCAAACAAGTGTTATGCCATTAAAATGGGCAATGTGACCTGAAAGATGACATGGGTGGGAAATTAAGAGATGGGGATATTTTGATCAGGCTTGTCATCCGCTCTCTTTCATTTGAATTGAACCTGCCATGACGATCATTGCTGGTGAGAATGAATGCAAGCTTCACTATTTCATACAGAGTTACATTAGGTATTATAAGGATCATAATGATGGACCAAAATTTCAGGGACCAAAATGTTTGGATGAAAAAGGCCTAAATATGGATTTTTGTCTGAAATAATTTAGTTAGAACGGGGAACATGTATATAGTGTTGAAATTGCATTTTTTCTGTCAATTATTTCTCGAGTTATTTTTTCATTTGTTTTATTATTTGCTATTTTTGCTATTCTGTTTGCTTTGCTGTGAGAATTTTAGTTTCGATGTGACATCGTGAGTGTGAACAAGATCGTCAGTAATGACCTGCCTACACATGCACATTTATTCTGCTTATAGATGTGTGATGCAAAATATGTTAAATTTAAAAAAAAACTTGGAGACCAAAATCTGCGAATATGAAGGGCCGCGAACAGTGAACCACGAATGGGCAAGGGCCAACTATATTTCAATTGATGTATCGCTAATTTTGTAGTTGATGCCTTCGCTATCTCTTCTCCCTGGAGCTTCACTCTTCCTCCTCCGCCCCTCTCATTCACGCACATATATTATTTTACTTCAGCTAATTTTCATTCCTCTCCTTTCCAGTGCATACTTCCATCTTTCCAATTGTTTCTCTTCCTGTTTCCTCCTTTCACTGCAGATCACAATATCATCTGCGAACATCATGGTTCAAGGGGAATCCAGTCTAACCTGGTCTGTCAGGCTATCCATTACTACCGCAAACAGGAAGGGGCTCAGCGCAGAACCCTGATGCAGTTCCACCTCCACCTTAAATTCTTCTGACACACCTACGGCACATCTCACCGGTGTTCTGCTGCCCTCATAGATGTCCTGAACTACTCTAACATATTTCTCCGCCACACCAGACTTGCGCATGCAGTACCACAGTTCCTCTCTTGGTACCCCCACCCCAACTCCCCAACCTCAAAATAACATGCATAAAAATGCGGCCAGCCTTTTCTTGTGTGTTTGAATATGATGGTCGAGATCTGTTGATTGTTTTCTTATAGATTTAATCACAGATACTCAGAGGTTGTGACAGTGAGGATTTTTTTTTTTTTTTACAAGTTTCTATTTTTTTTGGGCTGTTTCTCACAGAGACATCGTTACAGTCTCATGGAATGGAGTTCCAGCTCAGACACTAACAAGACAGCACATGAGCATGCAGAAACCTCCACAGGGGATGCTACAATTTAAAGTCAAAAGAAGCACAAGGGGCCAGAGCGTGACTGTGTCTTTAAATTCAACAGTTGGTAGGAGACTATTTTGCTGGTGGGGATGAAGCCTCTGCATCTAGTACCGTATTTTTCGGATGACAGCGTGCACTGAATAATAAGGTGCACCCACCCTGTGTAGCATTTCAAATATGGTACTTTTTGTGGTAGGAGGAAAATCAGACCAAGCAGTGGTGCTTGGTGAAAGAAATTATGTTTGCTCATACATTTGAGAGCTTGTACTGATCTCTTTTTTGCATTTTTCATTATAGAGCTCTAACTGGACAGGACATGAAGTGCGTTGATGCCATTGATCCATCATGAGAAATGTACCAAGTCTTGCTTTAAGAAAGATAATAAAAGTCAAGGTTTCTTTCCATTTTACAGTGTTTGTTATTCAGGTTGTGCTTTGAATTGGTGACAATTTGAACTGCATCATTATAATCGTACTGTAATAACAAACATTCTATTGCAGCAGATATGCCATCTATCCACTGTCAATACGACTCTCCACATTTGGGGCGAAGTGGTATCACAGCTGACATTGAGCTAGTGCCAGGTCACACCCAGGACTAGTGGCCAGTTAATGTGAGAGGAAACCAGAAAAAAAACATGCGAACATGCAGAATGCCACACAGAGATGTTCCAGCAGAGATTAGGAAAACCAGATGGATCTCCTATGCTTCACACACAGTATCAGATTTGTCTCATATAAAAGCGTCTGACAGTAAATAGGAATATGAAATGATTGGGTGTAATTGGAAATTCTACACCGTATTAGGGATAAGTCTTTAGACCAGATTTGACCTATTTCATTTTTAAGAAATAGCCCACATGCTGGGAAACTATCCTGTTAACTTTATGCATGATATGGTAACTACCCAGCAAAAGTGCACATGTGTGTGTGTGGCGGGGAGGGGGGGGGTGATAATCTTTGGCATTGTTTACACTAGACTTTATAGGATTTACAGTACAATGTGCCCTTGTCCATTCGAGGGTCACTGTTCACTGCCCTGCATATTTACAGATTTTCCCCTCCAAGTTTTTTTTTTTAATGTACAATATTTTCAGGATCATAAAGGTGTTAAATTCTCTTCCAAAAAGACGAGGGGCCACCTTAGACATGGTGCCTTACAATGTGTTGCACCTTATGTGCACACTGAGTTCCAACATTTGCAAATGTTGTTGTGTGACTTGTCCAATAAAGTACACGCAAATAACAGGGGAATACTGTATATCTGTTTTTACCAAAACACTATAAAAAAACACATTGACTGTAGATTTTGTTTGTCAGATTATCTGTATTAATTCTTATTTCTTTATGCATATGTACCTAATGTTCTGGCCAGTGAGTGGACATATGTAGTAGGGCTAGGCTTAGGTATTCAGGACATGAATTCAGATGAGTTTGAATGTTAAGTCATTAATGTAAATAAAGTGCATAGAGTATTTTCTATTTCGAAAAAAGTCACATTGCATGTAGTAGCTTCTTGAAACAAGCCTGCCTGTAGCTATTTTGCATGTCAGTAGATGCATACATGAATGAATGTGGTGTTTGTGCACCCAAGTGTGTGGCTGTCTGTGTAGTTGCTTTTGTGTGAATTCATGAAATAAATCCTATCGCAGTTTTCCTCACATTGTCTTCAGGGAGTGGAAGACTTTTCATTAGTCGATGTAGAAGAAGAAGCAGTGGGAGGGATAGTTGCTGGCACCAATTAAATGTGTCATTAATGTTCCCACATTCTTTCTCTCTCTCGCTCTCTCTCTCTCTCACACAGGAACACAAACAGACACACACGCACACACATATGGTTTTTGTTTAAAACCTGTTGTTAGTCCCTAACAAATCAAAGAAGTCTTGTGTCCCTTTCTGTTTTCCATCTCTGATTTCAGGGTCGCTTGAACACACAAAGGCTTCAAGGTGCTGTGTGCACGCTCTGCTTCCTTGGCATATATCCCTTCACCGCCCCCTCCGTTTAACCTGGTCATACAGTCACACACAACAGATAAACATGTTGCGTTTTGGCTGTGTGACTAAAAAGGGAACTAAAATGAGATACACGTAATTCCCTCTCAGATGATTCATGGCATAATGTTAAGTAGGGACAGGAATTTGACTAAATTAACTCGATTTTTATACCTTATTGAATATTTCAATATTCAATGTAATTCAATCTTGTCACTGATGGTGGAGTGGTACACACTTCTGCCTTTGGTGCAGGCAGCGTGGGATTGATTCTCACTCAATGAGGGTGTCGATATTTGCCCTGCGACCATCTGCGACCAGTTCAGGGTGTAGTCTGCCTTCGCCTGAAGTTAGCTGGGATAGGCTGCAGCCCTCTCCCCGGATAAATACAGAGGGGTTGCGTCAGGAAGGGCTTCCGGCGTAAAAACTGCCAAACAAATATGAGCGTTCATCTGAGATGACACGCTGTGGCGACCCCTAACGGAACAAGCCGAAAGAAATACATACAGTATAATTCAATCAATAAACTGGGGTAGCTTTTATTCTAAAAAGAATTGTTTGCCAACCAGACAGTTTCTAAATAGCATTTCCCCTGTAATGTAATAATAATAATCCACCCATCCATTTTCTTATCCCTTTTATCCTCACAAGGGTCGCGGAAGTTCTGGAGCCTACACAGCTGTCAATGGGTAGGGTACATCCTGAACTGTTTGCCAGCCAATCGCAGTTCACATGGAGACAGACAACAATCACACACAATTAATTGTTTTTGGGGTGTGGGAAGAAACCGGAGTGACCGTACAAAACCCACACAGGCAAACATCTTCTCGCCCGCTCATATTCTGTTGAATACAATCGTCTCTTTCAGCTTGCCCCTTTCGGGGTCGCCACACCGTGTCATCTCAGATGAACGCACGCATTTGTTTGGCACAATTTTTTTTTTTTTTTTTTTTTACACCGGATGCCCTTCCTGACGCAACCCTTCTCAGGGAGTGGAGGCCACAGGGGGATACGAACCCACAACCCCTGGTTTACCAGACCAATGGTCTAACCACTGAGCTACGGGGCCTCCATTCTGCTGAATACAATATGAAATTGAATTACCCTGTTTTAAAATTGGGTTCAGACATTTCACATAATAAAATCCTGCTTCAACCAAAACTTTCACTGTACTTAAGATCATTCCAAATTTATGTTTCTGTGAAATGTCTTCAGTTTGTCAAGTTTGAGTTCAGAATGTATTTTACTTGTTTGCATTTATTAGTACAAAGTATACTTCATCCCATGGGAAATCGAGGCCAATTAAAAATTCATTCACATGGACTGCTGTCTGTTTAAAAAAAAAATGCATGTTTGCGTATTAAAATGAATACTAATCCTTTCCCACACATTGAATAATTACAAGAATGCCCAGATCAACAGGAAGTCTGATTTTTTTCAATGATCTCACTTTTAACTGGTCTCAGAATGTGCAAACATGGAACATTTGATGAGAGGCAAATAATCAATCTCTCCGTGAGCAGAAGTCAAGTTGACACAATTGTGATGTCCCAAAATGAAACGAAGGAGAAAAGCGCCTGGAGAAAACCTACGCAAGCACGGGGACAACATGCAAACTCCACACAGCCAGGGATGGGATTGAATCCTAGACCTCAGAACTGTGAGACCAATGCTTTACGGTTGAGCCACCATGCCACCCTAATGGTAATAATAATAATAATGTCAAACAATAATTTGATGGAGTGTCCTATCCAGTGCTAAATATGAGTGTCAAATCCCTTTGTGGCTAAAAAGAGTGTTTCCTAATTTAGGATGGGAAAACCTCAGAAATAGTGCCATAAATAACTTTAACTCAGTGTTAATACGACAGGAAACACATTTCTATTGAAGATAATTAAGAAGTCTAATTTTAAGACAGCTTACAGAGTTCCCACAGTAAGTTAGTGTGGATGATATAATGAAAGTACGCATCACCATCTGTTTAAAAGAAGCAATAGGAAAAATAATTGATATGTGTGTGATTTATTTTTCCTTTTTCTTTTTTTTTTTTAAGTTCAATTATCATCCTGGCTGTATATTACAGTGTGGTATGGTCTTTACCAGAATGGATTGAACTGGCTACCTGGCCAAAGGGGTGGCGGATGTGATTTATATCTGAAGTGGTGTTTTCCTCCCAGTGAGCTCTAAAATGCTACTAATGTAGCAGTTTAGCCTGAAGGGATTTCATCGTGTTCAGGGTGTGTCACATGTTAGTCCATCGGGAAACACACACTTGGGAATATACACTTGAAAGTGAAAAATAAAGGAAGGAGGAAGGAAGTATTTTCTGAGCATGCTTGTGTGTGTGCGTGTGTGTGCGTGTGTGTGTGTGTGTGTTGTGTGTGTGTGTGGTGTGTGTGTGTGTGTGGTGTGTGTGTGTGTGTGTGCGAGTGTGTTGAGGTTCGGACACAGAAGACATGTGTCACCTCATCTCCAGTGGCATCCAGCTAAACTGACATAAAGCTCCCGAAGCGGCCCTATCAGAGATGGACTTTACATAACGGCTGAGTCACTCGCAATCTATTTTTATGGCTTTGAGGTGTGCGTGCTTCAGGACAACTATCTTCCTGAGAGCCAATTTGAGTTGAGGGTGATGACATATTTGTGACGTTGGGACATCTAAGAAGGCCTCTCTGCCTGACTTGACCAAAGATAAAGTTAAGGACAGAATGATCATTTTGTTTTTCAATTCCACCCAGCATGAAAGTATTAAGCCTGGCATTATTGTGTATTACTGTTTGATGACAGTTTGAGGCCCTGTAGCTCAGTGGTTAGAGCACTGGTTTGATAAACCAGGGGTTGTGGGTTCGTATCCCACTGGGGCCTCCACTCCCTGAGAAGGGTTGCGTCAGGAAGGGCCTCCGGTGTAAAAATTGTGCCAAACATATGTGCGTTCATCTGAGATGACACGTTGTGGCGACCCCGAAAGGGACAAGCCGAAAGAAACTTACTTACTGTTTGATGACAGTTAGTTTGTTTGTTACCTAAATTACATAAACATTGGGTTTCTATTATGCATAGAAAGGGATGGATGGTAGCACTCCAAGTTCATCTCGCTATACGTATCTGGACTGAAGGCACAAACTGTGGGTTTTGGGAAGGATGTGTCCCGGTTCTGCCGTTTCAAAGACTATCAGGATTTTCGTTCTGATACAGTATCTTTACAATCCGAGTAAAGTTGCAGGCATTTTCAAACAAACACATAAACGCACACTTGAGAGTTCAAACTTGACTCATGTGTGCATTTCTGATTTTGATTAGAATTAATAATCCCAGATGACACTAACTCTGCACTGTGCATCCCGGATGGATACTCAGGAGTTCAGAATGCAAACTCCACACAGAAAAGCCAGCGCTGAGATTTGAACTCCTAACCTTCACGATACAGACAAAAATTTTCCTAACAGTAAGCTATTACTGATGATTTACATTAGGGTCTATCACAGACATCCATTCTCATCAATAACAAATGTTTCGTGTAGCGCAGTGAGTCTTTCTCTGCAATGTGATGGCCCTGACGTGTGGCATTCCCTTTCCTCATAGTCACAGCTACAGACAGACCAACTCAGAATAAATGTCATAATTTGTACTTTACCATCACCTGATGCATTTGATAGACTCAGACATGTATTTATTGTACTAACCACAATGAGCACTTAATTTTTGATTTTCACCCTGTTAAGTTAATGTTTGGAAAGTTATTCACTCAACCAAATTAAAATGACAAGTTCTTAATACAAATTATAAAAGCAGTATGATCAGAGGTGGTCAAGAATGCTTGTATAGAATGTGTGTACAGCTGACCATCCCAATACTGAGCGCTGGTTGTCCTAAAGGATTTTATTTATTTATTTTTTTTTTTTTCAATTTGAATGTGCTCACTATTTTAGTGAGTACTGTGAAGGGCTGGAAGCTATTGATCCGGTGTGACAACTACACATTGTATTATTAGATCATTGCTGTTATTCAATATTCCGTCCCCAACCAAACCTTCATCGGGGATCAGCTTCTATCAACTCCTCTCGTCTCAAGTGAGCCTAAGCACTCAAGTGAAAAGGTTTTATAATTAGATTGGAAACATGAATGATACTTATACAGTTCGAGGCACAACAGTAATTTGTGTTAGTTCAAAATATTCTCAAATAGCTACGCAGGGAAAACAGACCACCAAGTTGAAGTATTGACCACAAAACAACTAAAAAAAAAACGAGTCTCCTCTTTGTGTTTGTTTGCTTTTTTCTTCCTGCTTGGTTTTTCATTGAACCACGGACTATCAACAAAGTCATGTAAGAATCAGCTTTCAGATCTTCGTATAATCCTCTGTATGATTTGTATTTGGGTCAATATCACTGTAGAACACCTTTGAAAGTCCAACATTTCCATTGAACTATATAGTCAAACTCCCACACTGCAAACAGACAATACACATGGATGGATGGATGAGAACAAAGCCAGTGGCAGCCCTAAATTTTTCATAGTATAGAAATCCATTTACGTTACACTTGTGACAACTGACATTTGTTGGTCAAACACAAGCATGTCGACCTTTGTGAAGATCATCTTAATAATGAAATGGAAGGACTAATGACGAGTCTTCGTTTAAAATATTTCTCGGTCTTTGGATCATGGTTAGAGTACCACCTTCCTGCAACTTCAATTATTCACCTTCACTCTTACATAATTTATGACTTCAATCTTGATTGAACTTACCTCTATAAAAGTGTATCAATGGTGAGATATTCTGATAGGCACCAACTATGTATGGGGGGTAGGAGCTACATCCATCTGAGCTGCTTATCCTCAAAAGGGTCACAAGAGTGCTGGGAGCTATCCCAGCTATCTTTGGGTGAGAGGTGTGGTATGTCCTGAATTGGTCGCCAGATAATCACGGAGCACATATAAACAACGATTTGCATTCGCATTCACATCATTGTCTTCAATTAATGCAATGTTTTTGGGATGTGGGAAGAAGCCAGAGTCCCTTGAGAAAACCAACGCAGGCACGGGGAGAACATGCAAACACCACACAAGGGGTGGGAGGTGTAGGTTCAAACACCAGTTCTGAAACTGTCAGACAAACGCTTTAACTATGTGTTATAAAATATGTTTGGATAACCTCTTGAAAACAGAAGAAAATCACACATGCACAAAGCAAAATCACACAAAGGTAGGTCCTCCAAACGCACAAAAGCACACAAGAACACATTATTATTTTGACAAAAACACACAACATATGGACCTATCTCCAACTTTTCGCACTACTTTTTTTTCCCGTCTGTCATTCTACACAAACATGCAAGCCGGTCATAAAAGTATCTTTTTTTTTCTACTAAACGTACGCTGCTAACTCCACAGCCAAGGTGAGCAACAAAGATAAACCGGGTCAGTGTTAAAATCAGATTGACTGTTGTCACACACCTCTTTGTCCTTGTTGTCATTAGACACTCTGAGACTGGTGGGGTGGTGAGCTGTCATTTAACAGCTACATTATGCAAGTGTCTGTGTGTGTAAAAGAAAAAGAGAGAAAGAAAGGGAACATTTAAGGTACCACATGTTGGTTGTGACTTCACTCAAAACTGACAGCAATCATTTTGCAATCTAGTGAAAGAAGGCACCTACCAGAAGAACCCTGACCTGTTCCCGTTCACTAAACAGTTTCAGGGGGCTGCAATTGAATTCTCAATGGATTTCAAAATATCGCAGTGTGGCACCAAGGTGTAAAATATTCTACTGAAACTTCATTTGGGAGATGCTCTGCTGTTTACTGCCTGCAGGTTGTTAAAAGTCAAATAGTGATGGGTAGATGTGCAGGCAGGTGTCAAAACTGCAGGCAGCTTCTATCACTATGCCCTCTTTTCATCCGCATGTACGTCGAATAGACTTATCAGAGTGCAAAAAAATGACATTTGGTAATGAACAAGCAATTTTTATAGAACGTTATGCCTCCTGCTTCATCCAAGCAGTGTGTCCTTGACGTGTCCTTCGCACCCTCCACTTTGGAATATATGCAAATGTGTAAAGTATCCTGATTTGAGGGCTCTCGTAAGTGAGATGTGAGAATGCCAATCATATTTTCCCGAAATTTAATAGCTTTATGGGTCACATGACAGCATGCATGCTGGCGCTGGGCTCCAATGTGCCTGTAATATTGAGACGTCGATTAAGCGTGGGCAATAGAACCATTTGGGTGTGGAAGAGATCATTATGTAGCACTGGAAGGGGAAAAAAAAACATCCTGATGTCAAAGGGAATTTAATGCAGGAAAAGCGTTGATGGAATATTCATGATAGGGAGTTGGAGATATAATGCAAGAAAGATTCCAAAGAAGCCAAATAGAGATAACCCAGTTAAGTGGGATGTAAAATGCCCATGTGGAAACCTCCCCTGAGACCAAGATGAACTGAACATGAACTAATGTTGCAGCCTAAAAAGTGGAGAGGCGGGATATGGGGGACAATATTGTCAAATGGAGGTAAACATCGCTGGTTCCTGACCTTAAGAGACTCGCGTGCTTCTTATACCGCAATGTCACTGACGGTCATCGCTCGACCTGAGCCCGTCTTGACGTACATCCCGATGACATCTTTCTCACTATTCTGGACTGACGGAGGCTCTGCAACATGTCTAAATTGTTATCAGGTGGTGGGTGTTGCACTTAAGTTGGAAAAGGGGTGATGGGGGTGGGGGGTAAAGGTAGTTTACGCACGGCGCGCGCACATATTGACACTTAAACGCATGAATAAATAAATAAATAACATAACATGATTTAAAAAGAAACGATCAGACTCACAGGGTGACCCCAGGCTTCTCCATTTGTGATATCCTTTCCTCTTTCTTCTTTTTTTTTTTTTTTTGGGGGGGGGGTTGTTTGAGATAAAGGAATCCTCAGATGCCGTGGTCGCAGTCTACGTCCCTGCAAATGTACCAAAGGATCACGTAGAGGATGAGGAGTATGGCGAAGATGAAGAGCGCGACGAGAATGGCCTTGGTCACCGGAGAGATGAGCGACTGCATGACAGGAGCAGAACCCGGGGCAGGAGCTGCGTGGCTCTCCGCGTCCCTTCCGTCCTCGGTCTGCTGTCTCTCCTCCTCTCCGGTGGCAACTGTTGAAGAGGACGGAGCCCCGGGCTACACGCGCGCGCGCACACGCACGATCCAGGAGATCCACTCAGCGAGTCAAGCGTGTTTGGGGCTTCCCCTCACTAAAGACGGCGCAAGTGGGGGTGGCGGTGGCGATGGGTGGCCGGACTGTCTCTTCCCACTTCCACTCTCTCGTCGGTGGGCAGAGACGAGGAGTATGGTGACAGCTCACAATCACAGAGAGCGGCTCCCTTGTGAGCACCAAATGGGGGCTAAGATGCAAACGATAAGTTTCTTCGCTAAACGGGGGTGGAGACGTGCTCGTGTGCTGCAAACAGGTTGATTAGAATTCCTCGTGGCGCGGGGTGTGCGCCAAAAACACTCAAACTGCCCAAAAATTAGGTACATCCGCATCGTCCAAAAACGAACAATCCCATCATCATGTTCACTATTACACTGACACGCTTATATTGTTGTGCTTGTAGCTGCGTTGAACTGCATTGCACCACACTTGGAGGGGGTTGTAACGTTCGGATTATCTCTCAGGTTTGAATAGAAAAACAGATCCAATGCAGTTAGCGCAACATTCAATACACGCTGAGCGGTGTCTCTCATATTGTGGTTAACTGTTAAAGTCAAAATATTCAGCAATGCAAACCGCAATAATAACCGTTGTGAAATGAATGCATTGATGACTTATTTTGTGTGAGTTTTGTTTCTTCTATATACACTGCTGTATGAATAATGCTGCTACCACAATTGCATTTCAGATCACAGGATAAATAAAGTATATATCCATTCATCTGCGCATCATGAGCATACAGTATGATTGGAAAGGGGTTTTTTTTTTTACGTAATAAGTGACTGTATAAATAAAAACTTTTCAATTTTTCACGATTTACACATTTCAATTAAATTAGTAGCCTAATTGAATAACCGTACATAAATACAAACAAAAGCAAACATATCAGGGCAATTTAACAAGAAACATGCACAAAAAGCAAATAGGAAACAAAAGGACAAATTAAAAACACAGATACTTTCCAGTCACAACATTGGGTCCACACAATCTTGATCAGTGGTATCAATACTACGAGGGTACACGGGCTCTCTCTGGTGGTACGAGAAAGAGTCACGGTAATAATTCCAAATACAATTTTACATTTAACATGGTATACTGTACAATCAAACATATTAGAATCAAACTCATAGCTATGCATATTATCTGTTTAAACTTTTTTCGAATCCAGTAGAAAGTATTTAGTTTTACTTTCCTAGTAAACTTTTAAGTAAAGTTGTTTAACTTTTTAGTCCACTGCAATATATTTGCATTTATTCTTTAAGAACATATTGGATTTTTTTCTTTTAAAGAATTTTAACTTACATGCTGTACATTTTAATTTAATCATTAGTTAAGTGTTATTTTCCTATCATTAAGTGCAGTGTTAATATTCCAAATGTATAATCTTAGTGACTTATAATAAGACATTTTAGGTCTTGAAAAAAAATCCATTGCGGTTACCGCCACATTCAACACACATTGAGTGAAGCACAATGTCTGTTTAAACTTTTTTTTTTTCTAATCCATTAGTCTGTATTTAGTTTCACTTTCCTAGTAAACTTTTAAGTACAGTTACATTTCACTTTTTAATTCAGTGCAATATATCTGCATTTATTCTTTAGGAGCATATTTGTTTTTCGTGTATTAAATATTCTGACTTATGTGCAGTACATTTTAATGTAATCATTATTTAAGTATATATTTTTTCTTTTAAAATAATTCAGTGCAGTGTTAATATTCCAACTGGATAATGTCACAGTGGCTGATAATAATAAATAAATCATCTGCATTGTTTTTGATGAACTCTTGGGCCGACCACGTTAGTCTATTTTAATGTTGATCATTATGGTGGTGTTTTTAGAACGAAGTATTTTTTAAGTCAAGATCCAAAACAAATGAAATCATGGATGTGTTCATGTTGCATACCTCCGTTAGATATCCTCGGCATGGTTAGGAGTTAAATGTTACAAGATCGCTATTATTGCTTATGCATTAAATATTAGTATCACAATTGCTTTACGAATAAGCAACATGACAGGTGAGAAAGTAGAAATGTTGGACAAAAATAGCAACAGCAGTAATATTGTACAAGGCTGTTCAGCACACTAACACATACAAGCCAGCCGGTGGCGACAAATCCATATTTTCAAGTGGTCATGAAACGTGAGACTATTTGATTATTCCGCACACTGAGTACACTGTAGTCTTGCAGAGCAATCATGACAGCTAAACGGGCGTAAAGGACGAGTTGCAGGTAAGAAGCGAGTGTGACTATCATCTTATGTGCCAACTGAGACTTATGGTATCGTGTGACCGTCTACGAGCTAGCTAGTTATCGAGTTTTACTAACCGAGTACTGTACAGTATGGGCCTATTGAGCGAAGTGAGCAAGGAAACGTAAGGTAGCTCTCAAAGTGAAGCGCACATCTGGATAGGTAAATGTAAGAGGATGTGATTACGCGTGTGTTAACGATAAGATACGTTTAGCGCTCATTTCTTGCATGTGAAGAGAAATAAAAACGTGGATATAAGCGCAGTTGATATTAAAGTAGCTGCACCCTGCTAGCAGCTAGCAAACACCTCTGATGTAGGCCCGTCTAACAGCACCAACATCCATGAGCATTTTCCGGGTATTCTTTCAAAACCTAACGTCCTTAAAAAAAAAAAAAAAAATACGTGTTGTACAGATTACCTTCCCTGGGTTTCATCTTTTAATTTAAATGTGTGAATTATTATTAAAATTCGAATATGTAAAATATGATCATTTAAAATCAGCAGTTTTGCAGAGTTTTAGTTGTGATTTTTTTTTTGTTTTTATTTTGAAAGTTCACTCCGTGTTTCCGCAGTGGTTTGCTGAATTTGGATGTGACTTATTGACCAAAAATGCTAACCAGCTAACGAGCCGACTAGTCAGTCCTAACCCACTTTACATGACCAGCATACAGTGGCTGGTAACACACGGAAAGAAGTGGCAGGCGTCTTTCCATTTGGCATTCTGTCACCTGGGGCAGCTTTTACTTGCTTGACGATTGTCACACGTTTACGAAGTGTCCCCATGAGCTAACTTAGCAAACGTGAACAGTTTAAGGTTGATGGCTCAATCACAAGTTAAAACATTGGCCGAGGCTCGTTTTAGAAAAGTAAAAACAAGTGGATTGTTTAAATTACAGTGTCTTAATCAGATGCTGTTGTCAGCGCCCCTGAAAGCATGCAATTACTAACTTGTATGGCATAGAGTTTGTTTTTTTAAAGTTATGTTTGCAAAATTTATTCACTGTTGTGTAGTCATATATTTTTGATAAATAGTAAGAGAAATTTCAGTGATACTAAGCGGTTCTCATTATGCAGAACAGTTCGTGAGATGAGACCTGGATAGGTCTACATGTAATTCTCTTGGCAGAAATATTTTAGTCGAGTTTAGTTTTTAGGTTTGTGCTTCTGCTGTCTTTCCTGTGTGGAATTTGTATCCTCTCTGTGCTTGCATGGGTTTTTGCTGGGTACACCCACATTTGGAAAACAAGCACGTTCGGTTCATTGAAGATTCAAAATTGTCGATAGGTGTGAATGCCTTTGACTGTCCTACCTCTCACCGAAACTCAGTTGGGATAGGCGACAGCTTGACCATGACCCGAAGAAGTGGTATAGAAAATGGATGTATGCATTTGGTAATATGAGCCTTTCATACAACACACTGTTACCTCATGTCTCTTATTTTTACAGAGTCAGTTGCTACTCTATGTAAGATGAACACAGAGGACAGGTTGGAGGGCATGCTGTTTAAGTGCAGCAGTGGAGGGATTGATAGCGGCGGGAGAGTCGGACTGGTGATGACTCTTGGGGAGCGATCGCTGGTGAACCACCCGTTGTTGGCAGAAGACGACGAAGACGAGGACGAAGATGAGAACTTGACCGTGAGCTCGCTAGTGACTCATGACCTGGTGCCTCCGGAGCAGCTGATGATGCAGGAGATGTCCAAAAACAGTGGAGGAGGTGATGAAGAGGGAGGAGGCGAGCCGGGGGTGCACTTCCCCCTGAAGCTCACCCATAAGTTGCCCTGCTTGCCTGTGAGTTCATGCCGGTTAAAAACATCTGCAATTATGTTACTGATATACATGAGCACTGGTCTAAAGTTGCAGGCCACTATGAGACTTTTTTTTCCTTTTGTTGTTTTTGCGATCCTAACTGAAAAACACATGCTGTCTCTGTAAACATTTTTGTTTGTCCGTATGTTAATTAGAAGCTATTTCCTAGTAAATAAAAAAAAAACAAAGCTTTATTTCTATTTTTGCTACCTCTTAGGTCCAATAGTTTTCTCCGTTAAAAACGAATGACTATTGAATTACTTTGATGGTACAATGAATCAACTTCTTGTATTGTTTTTAACTGTCTTGGAAATTAATTTTGGCCAAGTTTAGTAAGTGTTGTTGCATTATGTTAAATCAACTGCAACACTTCAGGTTATTTACTGAGTTCCTGAGATAGTACACCAACTAGAAACTTGAAGTCAAACAAGAGAACAACTACAAATATTCACGTTCACTCATCATGAATGCTATCTTATCAGTGAGTTTACAGTCAATACAAATGTTCCCCCCCACCCCATTTTGGAATAAAATCCGTTTTAGCACTAAAGTTTTGTTGATACGTATCTTTCTTTATGAAAACGGGGGGGGGGCAGCGGTATATTTTCAGGCTGTCAAGCACTATCTTTGTGAATAAGCAGCCTGGGAAAAGTAATGCTAGACTCCTCTGTCAGGCATTTAGATGCCTTCATTCCACAATGTAGTGAAAGAGAGCGCAGGGCTTGAACTTTACCGACTGTAGATTGCCCTCTGCAAATCAAAAATACTCACGGGCAAGCTAGCAAAACATATAGCATGTGGACCTCCACTTCGCAAAGTCAGCATCCTGGCCCAAAGCGACCACCATCGGGAAGCCCCGATGCCGCCCCCGCTCTTCCTTTGAACGCTTTAAGCATATTGTAACAAAATCACTCAAGTTATATACTAGTGCTAAAGTCATGGGTGAATGAACATCCCATGGAGAGGTAATAATGATTTTAACCCCCATTAAAACATATACTTCTGCAATTATATTCCATTAGTCACAAAAATGAAATAATAAAATGGGTTCACTGTGTCACTGGAAAATAAATAATCTTATACACAGGTCTTCCCACTCTTCAAAAGTAATGTCTCTATTTGAAATAAAAACACATCACAGACATTGCTTGTAAAAATCCTTTTACAATATCACTAAGCGGAGAAAAAAAAAAACTATTTAGGAGTCCCATAATGATTTTGTTCATTGTTACCTGGCTGTTTCTAAAGTTGCATTGCGTTGAAGAGTGTTCCTGCATGGGCTTGCCATTGCCTCTGATTTGTTCACAAGTACATACTTGCTCACATGTAAAGCACCTTCATGATTGGTTAATCATCCTCAGCAAGCATCATATTTTTTGGGGTCATGGACTTTGTTAAATGTCCTCTCTGTCTATCCCCCTTCTGTTACAGCTCAACATTAAGCAGGAATTAAAACTGACCGAGCAGCCACTCCAACTCAAGAGAGACAAAAAAGCAGTCAAGGACCTTATCGTGTGTCCCAAGAAGAAGAAAAGGAAACAGCGCTCACCAGCCAAGGTAAGGACAAGGCAGAAAACTGACACCCCTGTGTTAGTCAAGTACGTATTTAAATGATAGAGGCAATTTCCCCGAGATTGCAACATATACTAATGTCCTGTATGGTTCGATTTGTGGTTGTAGATTCTAAGCATAAATGAGGACGGTTCATTTGGCATACAAAGCCCCAAATGCCATGTTTGTATTCACTGTAATGCAGCATTCAGAACCAACTACCATCTACAGAGGCATGTCTTTATTCACACAGGTATGACTGTGTAAAAAAAAAAAGAACTGAAAAATAACTCGTATTTTATATAAAGATCTTATATGAAACCTGCCCATATTTATTTTGTGAAATTGTAGGCGAGAAACCATTTCAGTGTAGCCAGTGTGACATGCGCTTCATTCAGAAATACCTTCTCCAGAGACATGAGAAAATCCACACCGGTGAGTATTCCAACCCAAAGATTTTACCTTGTTTTTGATCTACGTGCGTCATGTATTATTTTTTTTTTATTTTTTTATACTTAGGTGAGAAGCCTTTCCGCTGCGATGAGTGTGGTATGAAGTTCATCCAGAAGTATCACATGGAGAGACACAAGCGGACACACAGCGGGGAGAAGCCCTACCAATGCGACTACTGTCACCAGGTTACTTTTGTGGCTGCTTTCATGTGGTGGTGTAATATATAATCAGAATTTGGGGCAAAAGGCGGTATAGATTATATTACTCTGCCCTCAAATAGTACTCTCCACTCTAATAGATACTTGAAATAGTCTCTGGGTCTGTTGGGTACATGCCAAGGTAGCTCTTATCACTTTCATCCTGGCCATGTTTCCACAAGGCAGTTTAGTACAGTACAGCTTGATTTGGTAATTGTTTTCCCCGCTGGTGCTCTTCCCAATAGTGCACTGTTGTAGTCGAAAAGGGTTCAGTTTTGTTATTTAGAACTGCAGTTGTACAAAATACAGTAGCATAGTGCTTGACAGTAAACATTTGTAAACCGGAAGTGGCCCAAAAATGTATTTTGGATGTTTGGGCAAAAGACTTTATCACCTCAAAAAAAAAACAAGGTGGAACAAGGACGTTCTGATGGCGTAGGCAAAAACCTTTGAGGCAAGCTCCCTGGGCGGTCTTAGCAGTGTGAAATCTGGACATGTTTATTTAAATGTAAAACTTATACACTGTTATGACTTATATTCTGTTAAATAAATGACAGCAGGTGGAAACATAGGTTAAATTTACCTGCATTTAATTCTATTACCTGTCACTGTAGTTTGCTGGCAAAGGTAGATGAAAAAAGAGATATATTCTGAATGAATAATAATTTTCAGACAAAGTTAATTCAATTGGTTAATTTCCCACGACACCACTGATGATATTCCACTGCACCTTGGTTTTGAACTTCTGCTTTTGACGAACACTCCCATGATAATCGGACTGAATAGAAAAGCAGTCACAAATTTAATAGGACATATGACAAACATTTACTTCCACCTGTCCTGCATCATATAAAAAGCCTCCCATGAATACGAGCAAAACTTCACTTAAAAATAAATTTGTCCCGTATTTGTGGGGTATCCGGATTTTATGTTTGAACTGTAGTCATCCTTTACTTTTGATAGCCACAGTACAATAATTATTTTATCCTCCACAGTACTTTTCCAGAACTGATCGTGTTTTAAAGCACAGAAGAATGTGCCATGAAAATCGAGAGAGAAAGAACAACAAGGCTGCCCATAAAAGTGGAGCACTGCATGAATCGGATGGTTTCAGCCCATTTCTCACCAAAGAGTGCACATTACCCAAGAAAAAACGGCAAAAATGTGCGGACAAGTCCGACAGTTCTGGCTCCTCCAATGCCGGCCGAGCAGAAGAGCTCAAGGCGACTGTTAAAGAACATGAAATGAAAGAGGAAGAGAGACTAAATAAAAGTGATGTTCTGCCTCTTTTTGCTGTCTCCTCCAAAGTCAAACATGAATATGTGATTGGGGAATACTCTGTGGAGCTTCCAGAAGAAACTACCAGCCAACACCAAGCTGAAGACTTGTCAACGGAGGAGGCAGGAACCCCTAAACTAGTCTTGAAGAAGGTGTCTAAGAGGAGCCTTAAACAGCCCACTGACCAAGCTTCTTGCCTCGCAACTCTGTCCTCATTTGAGGAAAACAATAAAGTCTCGCATTATACCTTTGAAATCGTGGACAAGCAAAGCCTTTTAGATGAAGTGGGTAACACCGAATCAGTGGAAACTCCAACAAAGCCTGCAGCTAGCAGCACAAACTATGACGACGCCATGCAGTTCCTCAAGAAGAAACGTTACCTTCAAGCAGCAGTGGCCAACAACAGTCGCGGTTACAGCCTGAACACGAGCAGCATCTCTTCTCAGCCAACTGTTACCCAAACTGTTGTGTCAGCAGTCATTGACGAAACAGTCCCTGCCACCATTCTGGAACCGCAGCCTATTAACACTGAGATTAAGGCTTCTCAAGACAGGAATGTGTTACCAGATGAGGTTCTTCAAAGTCTGTTGGACCACTACTCCAGCAAAGCTAACGGCCAATCAGAAATTTCCTTTAGCGTGGCCGATACAGAGGTTACATCAAGCATATCCATAAATTCCTCAGATGTTTCGGATGGCAGCCCATCGGAGAGCCTTGGCGCTACCAGTACTCCGACTCAGCCACCGACTGAGAAAGCCAGTCTCTTGCAAGAATACTCCAAATTTCTCCAGCAAGCATTGGAGAGGACCAGTCAGAACGACAGCTACCTGACAAGCCAGAGTCTCAGCTTGGTCACGGAAAATCCAACCTTAGCGGGGCAGCCGCTGTTCTCCACCGAGAAACAGTTACCTTCTCCCAGTAGGTTCAAATCAGGGACGAGCTCCCCACTAAGATCCACTATAGAGAAACCTCACTTTGGACTACTAGTCGGGGACTCTCAGCACTCATTTTCATTTTCAGGTGATGAAACCACTCCCCCTTCGACAGTGTCCCCCTCAGAGGAGGACTTCCTGGAACAGGTGTCACCTTCCAAAAAGACAGACTCCTCTCAAGCGATACTGCAGACGTTTCAAATTAACACATTTGATCCAAACTTCAAGTCTCATTTCCAGACCTCGAAATCTGGTTCCTCTTCACAGTTTACAGGTGCCAATGGACAAGTAAGTCTACGAGGCCACAGCACAGAATTCTCAGAGTTTTCATTAGTTAGAGTGACTGAGACCAGGTCCCAACTGAACTCCTCCCCAGACCTTTCATCAAGTGAAACCTTTGGTTGAAAAGAAGTCTGTTGTAATTCATACATTAATAATTTCTGCAGCACTTTATCCCATTTTACCCATTTTGCCAAAGCACGTGTCGTTGCATTTAAATACTTTCTTTTGGCATTTTGTTGAAAAAAAAAATCATGCTCTTGCTAAAGTGGTAGATATGGGAAAAAAATGGCAGTTCCCACTTCAAAGTGTTGAAATTTGCATTGAGAGATTTGGTGGTCAAATCTTAATGAAAGTGAACATTTTTGCCATATTGGTAGACGTGTATTTTTGTCACTTTTGGTTGCACACATTAAAACAGTCTTGCTTTTTGCTGTTAACTACCTCCCCTAGTTGATCAGTGATAAAACGGAATTTTTTATTATTTTTTTTAAAAACACATTCAATCTTTTTAAATCCGGCTGTACAACTGCTCACGAGTTGCCTCCTGAGATGACACCTTTGGAAATGATTACGTTGCCACTTTACCTAAAATGCATGGATCGTCGTGGTGTTTCCTGAATGGAAAACATTCAACAGCCATCCAATCTGGAATTTATTTGCATTTGTCCATTGACAGATTGAACGTCATCTAAAAACAGATAACGCTCATCCATACCTTTCTTTTGACCATTGCAAGCTACTTAGGAAGGTTACATCAAACTCTCTCTCTTACTCCAACAAGAATTAGATGTCATATGGTTTGCCCACACTTTCTGAAAGTATTTTTTTAGTGAAATGACTTAAAAGGATTGTGCTTCTGACATCTGCACAATTTGCACATTTTTCACAAAAAAAAAAGAAGAATGTAGTAGTTTTTATCACAGTGTGAAAAATCCTGTAAATAAGAAAATGTTTTTATGACCCGTCATGTAATATTTGAAATTGAGACGATTCTTCTGTTTGCGGAAACAACCATGTGATTTAAATCATTAATGTTAAGGTTTTACATTGTAGAAGGGCAAAGTACACGTACAAAATAATAATTGGGCTAGCTGTAGCGTCAGGAAGGGCATCCGGCGTAAAAATTGTGCCAAACATATATATGCGTTCATCTGAAATGATACGCTGTGGCGACCCCGAAAGGGACAAG
The DNA here is from genome assembly GCF_019802595.1 of Syngnathoides biaculeatus. NCBI lineage: Eukaryota > Metazoa > Chordata > Actinopteri > Syngnathiformes > Syngnathidae > Syngnathoides > Syngnathoides biaculeatus. The sequence goes on along the minus strand of NC_084653.1, from coordinate 10,247,727 downwards.
CCGAAAGGAAAACAACAACTAGCTGTAGGTTTAAAAGTTTCAACGCTGATACTTTGCTGAAACCCTATGATTTTAAATTGAATGATTAAATGGCTTTTCCGGTCAGCTGTTCTTGAGGAATTACAAAGTGATGCTTAAGGTGCTACTGAAAGATGCCATCATATTAGGTTCCATTGACAGTCAGGGACAGACAGCACCAACAATAATGATCAAAAATTGTATTTTTCCTTTAACATTCCCTTTATACAGTATATGTATATCCTGTAAATATATTGTATATTTTTTAGGTCTGACGAGTACACTTATAGTTTGTGTTGCTAATGAGATGGCTTGTGCAAGACTTTTCTTTCTTTTTTAATTGATTACATTTGACAATGAATTAGTTCCAGTATGAGATTTGTATATAAAGGATGGAATCAGTGATTATCAGAGGAAATCTTTTCATCACTGTGTGTTGATGACAGGTTATGGTGAATTTGGGTGTGGATTGGACATTTTCATGGGTTTTACTGCACACTCTCCTCATCAAAGACATGGCACTAAAATGTGCTTGAAAGTACATTTGTGGTTGTAAATTCCCTTTATAAGTCACTTTTAAGCACAATACAGATTATTGTACTTGTAAAAAAAAAAAAATACAAATAAACTTGAATTTTTTTTTTTACTATTTGAAATTCACATGCAGTTAAAAAATTGGTTGTTTCAGAAATTAAGATTCGGATTATGTCTTTCCTCTCTCTCTCTCCCTTTTTTTTTTTTTTACCATAAGTGTCCTTGTAATAGTGAAAACTACCAGTTCTGTATAAAACCATCTGGGTTATGTCTTTTTGAATATACATACTATTTTTGAACCATGAAATTTAAGGCACTGAAATCTATGGCATATCATACGCGATACAAAATTGTTTCTGTGAAAGTGGTTCGTGTGAACTTATTTCAGATATGAATGTGAATCTATGAGTTTGAGATTTATGGCATTTTATTTAAAATAACATGCTTCACTGTGGGAACTATTAAATTTAAAAAAAGGATTATTTGCATGGTCACAAAATTGTTGGATTAAATGAACTTGTTTGACGAATGCCGTGCAGCTTTAATTGTAGCAGATTAATTTCAGTCAAGTAACCCCATACTGTTAGAATTTAGCAATATATGATGATTTGTAAACAATCTGATTAAGTTTTCTTGATTGTTGTCATGTTCATGTGAATAAAATCTTTGACTTAAAAAAATACAATGGAATTTGTGGCTTTGACTTTCAGTGTTTTGGTTACTACTCTGCTGAAATTTACCATTGTACTAAATGAGATGAATAATTTGCAATGCCGTATTGGCTTTATTCATAAAATTATTTTATATTGGGGGGGGGAGCGATAAGACCACGTATGTGCCTCTTTTCAGCTGTGATCGTTGTTGGCAAGCCTTAGTTGCTAGATTTATTGCTAAAACAAACGGCGGCTCATTGTGCAAAGCAGCAACACCCTGCAAACAAAGTAAGATAACATTCAGTACAGCTGGCGACCTGCTGCCCACCTCGTCCTTCCTATTTTTTGTGGCCTTCATTTACACGGCCGGACCATGGAAACGTTTGTCTTTTTATCCCCATCATGGACTAATTAGTGGAAGGTGAGTTTTTAAGTAGGGTAAACAACTTTTCATCTCACATTACTGATCTGAAATCACGTTTTCTGACGTCGCGCCGTTTAGTATTTTTCCCTTTTCTAATCGGAGTAGCAAATTACAACTTCCAAAATCCAAAATGCTCACCAGAAGTACTTGTTGAATAACAAAATGCAGTACTGTAGTTGTCGAATATAAAAGCGAAGTGTGGATAACAAAATACTACCGAAAAGTCTTAAGTAGTTTAAGTTAAAAAATAAATAAATAAAACTGAGTAAAAATCGATTGAAGCAAGCAGTTGTCATCCTTGTTTCCATTCTATACTAATTAGCATGTCGTCCCCGTTTAGCTGTGTTCGAAACACAGTTAGTGAACACACTTGAGTTTTAATATTTAATCAGTTTCTCCTCCCCTGCCACTATTGTTCAAGGATCTACGTCACATAAGCGTTTTTTGCTTGCTACCAGAGCAATAAAAAATATGAAAAATGTTTTTAATATGAGTGAGTACCTGTATGCATTCACCTATAACCTTGTAGTGTTCACTTACTTGTTAAGTTGCAGGTTGCAATGGTATCTTTACCAGTGGGATGGACAGTGCACGCCTGTAATCAGGAGGGAGATGGAGATGGGACAGGCCTGCTGAAGGGGGGAAATTCAAGCAGCACAAACCCTCATGAGCATGATCTGTTCCATGAGGATGCCCAGGTAAAATCAGACTATTTCACTTTGGTTTTCTTTGTTTTACACGCAGAGCTCTTTTTTTTTCTTTTCATCTGTAGATAAGAATACAGGAAACAAAAAAACTAATCACCCCGATAAATTTACAAAACCGTCGACTCCATAGAAATTAGTAGTTTAAACTGTTTTCATCAAATAGCTGAGGTTACACACAAAGTAGGTATGTATGTAGGTGAATCTTTCATCAGTGTACCGCATATTCATTCTGGCATTTAAGGCCAGATTTTGTTACATGACAGATATTTCTCATAATTAAGTCAAAAAATTAGTCTTGGCAAAGACGACCAGTTTTATGACAGAGGATGGAGAGGTTTTACTAGTAAATCAACATCTGCTTGCATTTGTTTTATTAAAACCCTTCGCCCATTGTGCAAATACACTTCAAGCCTTCACTTTGTAGTAGTCAATGTTGACATTTCATTATTCTTATGTTAGCCACCTGCTTGAATAAAAAAAAAAGGGGGGGTAAAACAAAAAGATTTAGGATTTTAGTTGCTTGAAGATAAAATCACTCGATGAACAAATTATATTTTAAATACACATTTTAGTATTGGTCTGCAGTCTCATGATTTATTCATGATTGTCACAGTCAAAATTGTAATGTTTCTCCATCCATGGCTCTCAGCAGTCCAGTCAGCCATGGTGGAGAATCAAAATCTTTGTGTGGGAGCCACTACTCTTTGGAACCTGGGATGGTGTCTTCACTACGTGCATGATTAACATCTTTGGTGTTGTTTTGTTCCTCCGTACTGGCTACTTAGTGGTGAGTACACGTTATACTACTACTACTAGTAGTAGTACTACAGTTTAAACCTCAGAATTTGAATGCTTCTGAAGTTGAAAAAAAATATTCAGAGTATATTGTGGCACTTGGACTCATAACTTTTTGGGGGGGATTTTGTCATGGTTGCCCATGTTCTAGATTGATTAGCGAATAGCTTTAACAGAGACGAAAAATGACTATAAAACAGGAGACAGGTAGAGGTAAAGATTGAGCTCATGAGATTTTGTTGCGGCGAGAATGCACAGGTATCTGTAAGCACAACACTACTGGAAAGATAGTACTACTAGTCTTTGTTCACTTAATCCATACTTGAAGTTCTTTGTACAAAACCTGTGAGAAAGTTCTGCATTCTCTATCCTCCAACTTTATCTCCTACCATCAAAAGATAATGTTCTTTTTGCTCGACTCAATATTCCACTTTCTCCTAATTACGTCATAAAGTTCTCTATGACAGTGGAAGACAAACTGCTCTGGAGTTCATAAAGGACTTTTGTTCTTTCAGCCTTTCAAGTCACAAAATGCATTGCAAACATCGGCCCTCCAGAATTCAAAAACACATGAAAAATTAAACAATGTCATGAGCTTATAACCATCCACACAATGATATAAAGCTAGTTGAAAAGGAGTGTACACTGTTACCTATTTATATGTAGATCCCCCATAATTCAAATTGACAGGAAAAGGAAAGACTGACTCTATGGGCAAAAGGGATTTCTTATAGGTGTTATCTTGTGACCTTTGCCTTTTTTGTGTTGACAGTGGAAAAATTAGAACTAAACAAAGCTTAGCTTTAGTTGTGTACTGTATTTTCTCACAAAAAGTGTCCAGTGTCTCAATATCTAATTTGTAAGTCATTGAGTTATTAAGCCCCAACCCACTATTTAAAGAAATCTGGTATGTACCGGTATATATTTGGTGTTACAGCGACGGTTAAACTATCTTTCAGGGCAACACAGGTGTCCTGCTTGGGATGGTCCTGGTCTCCATGGTGGTTCTCTTTGCTTTGGTTGCAGTAATGTCTGGGATTGGAGTGTCTGAGTACTGTGGGGTGGGAAGTGGAGGTGTGTACTCCATGATCTCCACAGTCCTTGGGGGCAGGGTAGGGGGCACTGTAGGCCTCCTCTATGTGTTTGGACAGGTGAGTCACAGATGTGGATTCACACATTTTTTTTTTTTTTTTTTTTTTTTTTCACGAAAGTCAATTTGAGTAAATCTGACCACATTGCCTGTCATCCGCCACAGTGTGTCGCTGGTGCCATGTACATCACAGGCTTTTCTGAGTCTGTGGCAGAACTGCTGGCTCTTCAGAGCGAGTGGGCAGTGCGAGGCATGTCAGCTGCAGTATTGCTTGCCCTTCTAGGAATCAATCTGGCTGGTGTCAAGTGGATTATGCGACTCCAACTGCTGTTGCTGGCAGTGCTAGCCATTTCCACACTGGACTTTGTCATTGGCACCTTCACGCACCTTGACACTGGTGAGACAACAGTCATGTATCTACAGTGCCGTGAAAAGGTATTTGCGCGCCCCCCCCCGTTTCTTTTTTTTTTTTTTTTGCACAGGTTTGCACAAAGGTTTCAAATCCTCAAACCAATTTTAATATTGCTCAGAGACAACCCCAATGAAATGCAAAATGCAGTTTTGAAATGACAATTCAATTTATTAAGGGACGAAAGAAAATCCAAACCTTTCTCATCTTCTGTTAACAACTAATTTGCCCCCCCAAATCACAAAGTCACCATAACTAACCACACTAACCACAAATCCCAATTTGGGAAAGGTGAGTTCAATTGCACAGGCCACACCCAAACCTGATTACCACCATACCGACAGAAACTGTCGGAGAACGATAAGTAGGCCACAAGATCTCACGAATCAGTTACATCATGCCACGATCCAAAGAAATTCAAGAAGAAATGAGAGAAAAAAGTGATTTAAATGCATCAGTCTGGAAAAGGTTCCAAAGCCATTTCCAAAGCTTTGCGACTGTCAGAGCCATTATCCACAAATGGAGAAAACTGGGTGCCAAACCTTCCCAGGCATGGACGACAGACAAAAATGATTCCTAGAGTGTGACAACGACTCTTCCAGGTCACAAAAGAACCTCTAACAACATGGATGGACCTGCAGATCTGGCTAAGGTCAGTGTTCATGACTCTACCATAAAAAAGACACTGACCAAAACTGGTAAGCATTGAAGAGTTCCCAGGCAAAAAACCCTGCCCTCAGCAAAGAATACAAAGGCTTGTCTCACATTTGCCAAAATCATCTTGATAATCCTCAAGATTTCCTTTTTCATAGGGTCAAAAAGGTTTGGATTTTTTTGGGTGTGTGTGCCTTAATAAATTAAAATGTCATTTGAAAACGGAATTTTGTATTTCCCTGGGTTGTCTCTGAGTGATATTAAAAAAAATTGATAATTTGAAACCTCTGTGTGTGTGATCTATATGCAAAAAAGAACTGAAATCAGGAAGGGAGTGAATACTTTTTCATGGCACTGTACACTTTAGTAACAGCACAAGGTACGACAGGATTAGCATTGATAAACTCAATTTGCAAGAAATCCTCTCAGGTGTGTTTTAAAGATTTTTTTTTTTTTTTTTTTAAATTCTATTTGAATAGATCAATCGACTACTTTTCATTATTTTTTCAGAGCTTTTCCTGCTGTATAACAAGTTATCTTAGTTTAAATCTGCAGTCTCAAACTCAATTTACCTCAGGGCCACTGGAGGCAGCGACCGGCTCAGGCTGGGCCGTAGCCTTGGCGCACATGCACTCACGGCAAATTTCAATTACATATTAAAAGAAAATTCAATATTCTCAAACATCTTTCAAAAAAAAAAAAGGAAAACACATGAAGATAAACTAGGAGGGAGCATGGTGGTGCAACTGGTTGGACCGTTGGGCTCACATCTCTGACGTCTGGGATTCAAATCCCACCCCCGCCTGTGTGGAGTTTGCATGTTCTCCCCGTGCCTAAGGGTTTTTTTTTTTTTTTCTGGGCACTCCGGTTTCTATCGAAATCCCCCAAAACATGCATTAACGGACCTTTCTGACCTGTCAATCACTCGTACAATAATAGCCAATCAGATAGCCCCATTGTCTTAAACCCTGGTTTGATACGCCGCTCTCTCCCTATTGTCCCACAAGCAATGCTGGTTGTCAGTCGGGCGAGTGTGGAAAAGTTAATGTTACGAAGAAAATGGTCCTCAGATGCGCTTGGGGAACGTGCAATTCTGATGAAAGATACCCTGCTAGGATACAAGGGGCCCTGTTGATTCATTTTCCAAAGCATAAAACACAGTTGACGAAGTGTCTACGATAGATTAAGGCTTGCGAAAGAGCGCACATACAACTAAATGAGAACAATAGCAACAAACACAAGGCTGTATGTTTGAAGGTAAGTGAGGGAGAAGTATCTTCTCTGAGTTTGAATTAATTATTATCAGTGCTTTATACATTGCAGAACAACAACCTTCACTTTGTTAGTGTATCACTGGCGTACTGAATGAAGTGCATCATGTTTTATGCTTTTTATATACTCTTTTGGACAAGTCTGACGAATTTGGGGAAAAAAAACACACCGCAATATTATCTGGAATACGCAATAGAGAATCTACTTCAGACATGTTCTGTTCAGTCGCCAATTTGGAAGCTTGTGGGACATGAGTAAGGAGGCGAAGCTTAAGAGTGCCATCAGAAAGGTCCATTACGGACTCTTGCCCTTGAGTGCGACTGTTGTCTGTTTCTATGTGCCCTGCGATTGGCTGGCAACCAGTTCAGAGTGTACCCCACCTCTTGCCCAATGGTACCTGGGATTGGGGCAGGCACCACTGCGACCCTGGTGAGCATAAGTGGCTCGGAAAATGAATGAATGAAAAAAGATAAAGATGCTTGTCAACAAGTTGTGTACAAAACTAATAGTAAAACGCTACAAGGCAACGCTGCTGTAATTTTCATTCAGAAAAATATTTCTCTGCTTGCATGTATCCGAGAGCCATATACCCCACTATGACTGGTTGGCTTTGCACACAGCACCGTAAAAGTGCCATTCATGTAAAACTCGAAGGCCATACTCACATTAAATTTTCATATTAAGGAGGGGGCCACAAAAAATTATCTCGCAGGCTGCCAGTTTGAGACCACTGGTTTAAAGGGACTACTACTATACAGTATTCTCCAAATGGTGTCACTGTTGACCTTGATCTGATTAGTCCAGCAGGTGTCACTCTACTACCATCTACATAGCCACTGTTCATGATTCATTTTCAGGACATTTGAGATTACTGTAATTATGTATTTTGAAGTCCAAATAATTTTTTGCTTTTATGTACTTTTTTTCACTGCAGTTTTATGTATTTGGTATTTCAATATTATGAAGGCTTTTGTTTTAGTCGATCCACTTTTGTGGTTGGTTTACAGGAAGTAGAATTTCCTGTTCTGACTGATTATCCATATCCTGTCCAGTAGGAAGAGATAGAGGTATGTCAGAAGTCAATTTGTTTCCGATCATAAAAATATTCTGTGTCTCAAAAAAAAATTCTGCAATGCAACTGTATGGCGATCGCATCTTAAAACTAATTTTGCGCAGATCAACAGATTATATATTCTAATACTGAACTACTACCTAAAATAATCATGCCCAGGTTTTTGAAGTTAAGGGCTGTGTGTTGGGGTGACCTCATGGTTGGCACGTGGCCAGCAGGTCCCTGAGCTGGTTGGAACTGCATAGATTAGGCTTCACTCACTCAGGACTCACTTACATCCTGGAGAAAGAGAAGCCTCTGTGGTCAGTGGTCGCTGTTTGCCACCAGAAGTGAAGTGGTAAATTGTATGAAAACTTTAAGGTATAATCTTAATATGTTGTGACGTTAATGCAAATTCTTGATATGGTTGGGTTTAGTCAATTTTACTGTTGTGAATGATGTAATAATTTTGGCACCAGTAAGACTATTTGAGGTCCAATGATTACTTTGTTAGTCGTACACCACATGCACACTTCACTGGTTTGTCCCCATTTCTGTGGAAATCCACACCAGTTCAGTTTGTTTCCTTGCTTATATCAACTGCGGCTGAATGTAATGTCTTTAGAAATGTTTGAATAGATCAGGGCTTTGTCATGCCCGATGGGAGGAAGATTTCACAATTGTAATTCATGTTGACTCTTTGAATGCACCAAAAGTGCCAAGTTATTGTCTGTGCAACCGCAACCACATCAACTTTGACCACAACACACTCATTATGATGCAAGCAAAGCCGTTGCGTGCAGCTGAAGACTTTTCCCCGAAGGAAGATATAATGTGGTTCTAGGGCCACAGCTTTAGGGTGTTAACCAGACTCACCCACATATTTCCAAAATGACAAAGAATGCTGGAGTTCATATGAAAGGCCAGCCCGTACCCTCACTACGGGCATTGGTCTCTGTGCTCCTCACTAATGTGCAGCTGACAGTCATCTCAGTGGGACCTGCCTTGCCGCTGTAACCTCACAGCCTGATGATGCGGGTGAATTTGGGTGACAAAGAGTTCAGGCAGAGGGAGAGGCCTCAGACACATGTAATCTGCATTCCAGTGTGTATCAAAGGAATTCTAAACACAGAGAGGAGCCCCCATTCTATTCTTATGCAGTCTTCCTCACACCATATGGAAGGAGTTCACTGTTCTAGTTGCATTTCAACATTCATCAGACCGCAGAACAGGAGTCTCTGACCACCACCAATGAAGTCACTATACACAAAATAGGGAATGGACCTTTTTGTGTAGCTGAACAAATGAATTATCCACCCATCCATTTTTCTAAGATGGTTATCCTCACGAGGGTCACGGAAGTGCTGGAGCCAATCCCAGTGGTTGTCAGCCAATCGCAGGGCACTTTAAGACAAACAGTCGGACTCACAATTTTTGGGGACATGGGAGGAAACAGTAGTGCCCGTAGAAAACCCATGCAGGCATCGGGAGAACATGCAAACTCCACACAGGCGGGTCCGGGATTGAACCTGGCACCTCAGAACTGTGAGGCCAACGCTTTCCAGCTGAACCACGGTGCCGCCCACAAATGAATTAATATTTTTTAAATATTAAAATTGTTTGCCTACATAGATGCAATTACGGGGTGAGACTTTTCAGTTTAGACAAATGCTGTGTAACAAAAGAAACAGTTTAGCCTGATGCCGAACTACTCCTCTACAGCAGTGATTTATTTCCCTGTGTTTCTTGGGACAGTAATGTCATGAGAACTCACCAGGGTTGCTGTGGAAAACGATGAAATTTCACTTAATTTGCTGGAAAATGATAATTTGTTAATTCTATGGTATTTTTGTTTATCCACGGCAGAAACATGACCGCAATAAACGTTATTCCATGAGATGCCAAAAGGTACAACAAACCTGTAAATCCACCTGTTGCCACCCCATACACAGGTTGTAAGTCATGGCTTCTTGCATTGAAATCAGCCTGGTGTTCGATTAAATAAAGCAAAGCTAATTATTTGTATTGTGCATTTCATACATAAGGTAACTCAGTGTGGCTTACATAATTAAAAGCAATTAAATTCAAAGAAAAAACTATTTAAAACACGTAAAAATATCAAAAGTAAGTTTAAAAGAAAAGTACAATTAGAACATTATTTAGTGCAGGGAATATAATTGAAAAGTCAAAATACATAAGCATGATAACTTTTTTTTTTTTTTTAACCTGGATTCAAAAACATTCACTTGGGGCAGATATTGTTTCTGTTGGCAATTTATTCTATTTGTGTGCAGTATAATAGCTAAATGCTATTTCTTTCATGTATTCAGGACCAAAACCATTTACTGATTTATAGACCAACACCATAGCTTTAAATCTATTCTAAATCTGACTGGAATCTAGTGTAAAGACTTTAGAATCGGAGTTATATGCTCTGACCTCTTTGTTCTGGTTAGAACCGGAGCTGTAGCATTCTGAATGAGCTGCAGCTTCTTCTAGTCTGCTTGACACATGCAAGCCTTCACTCTGGATGTGTCCTCCAGATGGTAAAAGGCAGAAAAGACCAATATTTACACCTATAATGAGTCAGTGTTCAACCTTACAGTGCCAAGTACATAGCCAAGGTAGGTGGAAGGTAATGTGTCAATCTCACTGCAAAAATGTATGAGAGAAAAAAAAACTGTGTGTGTGTGTGTGTGTATATATATATATATATAATAAAAAATTAAGTATTCGAACACCCTGCTATATTGCAAGTTCTCCCACTTGGAAATCATGGAGGGGTCTGAAATTTTCATTGTAAGGTGCATGTCCACTGTGAGAGAGAGATAATCTTAAAAGAAAAATCCAGAAATCACAATGTATGATTTTTTTTTTTTTTTAAACGATTTATTTGTGTGATACAGCTGCAAATAAGTATTTGAACACCTGTCTATCAGCTAGAATTGTGACCCTCAAAGACCTGTTTTGTCCGCCTTTAAAAGTCCACCTCCACTTCACGCATTATCCTGAATCAGATGCACATGTGTGTGGTCGTTAGCCGCATAAAGACACCTGTCTACCCCATAAAATCAGTAAGACTCAATCTTGTAACGTGGCCAAGACCAAAGAGCTGGCCATAGACACCAGAGACAAAATTCTACAACGCCACATGGCTGGAAAGGGCTACGGAGAAATTACCAAGCAGCTTGGTGGAAAAAGGTCCACTGTTGGAGGAATCATTAGAAAATGAAAGAAGCTAAACATGACTGTCAATCTCAATCGGAGTGGAGCCCCATGCAAGATATCACCTCGTGGGCTCTCAATGAGCCTTAGAAGGGTGAGGAATCGGCCCAGGACAATACGACAGGACTTGGTCAATGACCTGAAAAGAGCTGGGACCACCGTTCCAAGGAGACTGTTGGTAATACACTAAGACATCATGGTTTGAAATCATGCATGGCATGGAAGGTTCCCCTGCTTAAACTCGCACATGTCAAGGGCTGTCCATTTGGATAATACAGAGGAGTCATGGCAGAAGGTTTTGTGGTCAGATGAGACCAAAATGGAACTTGCTGGTCTTAATTCCACTAACTGTGTTTGGAGGAAGACGAATGATGTTCCATCCCAAGAACATCATCCCTACTGTGAAGCATGGGGGTGGTAGCATCATGCTTTGGGGGTGTTTTTCTGCACATGGGGCAGGATGACTGCACTGTATTAAGGAGAGGATGATTGCGGCCATGTATTAGGGTTAGGGTTTGGGGAACACCCTCTATCCCTCCTCAGTCAGAGCATTGAAGATGAGTTGTGGTTGGGTCTTTCAACATGACAATGACCCGAAGCACACCGCAAGGAAAACCAAGGAGTGGCTCCGTAAGAAGCATATCAAGGTTCTGGCGTGGCCTAGCCAGTCCCCAGACTTAAACCCAATAGAAAATCTTTGGAGGGAGCTGAAACTCTGTGTTTCTCAGCGACATTCCAGAAACCTGTCTGATATAGAGATCTGTGTGGAGGAGTGGGCCAAAATCCCTCCTATAGTGTGTGCAAACCTGGTGGGAAAACTACAGGAAACGTTTGACCTCTGTATTTGCAAACAAAGGCTACTGTACCAAATATTAACATTGGTTTTCTCAGGTATTCAAATACTTATTTGCTGCTGTATCGCACAAATAAATCATTAAAAAAAATCATACATTGTGATTTCTGGATTTTTCTTTTAAGATTATCTCTCTCACAGTGGAGATGCACCTACGACGAAAATTTCAGATCCCTCCATGATTTCTAGGTGGGAGTACTTGCAATATAGCAGGGTGTTCAAATACTTATTTTCTTCACTGTATATCATTTACCAGATTCTGTACTGTGATTAGTTCAGAAACCTGATTGATCAAAAAGTTAATTTAGTTTCAAGAAATTGCTAGGTTGATTGGGGGGGGGGCTTCTCAACAATCTTGGCACTGCAAGGGAGATTCAAGATGGCTCTAAAGAACTTTTGCACCTATGTCACTGAAATCATGTGACTGGCCATTTTGCTGGTGTGACGGTCTGAGCGCTCCCCCGTCCTGAAAAGTCTCCTTGTGATTAACGTGCATGCGTTACTAACAACTAACAGGGGAACTCTGGGTATGTAGCAGACTCTTCCTGGGAAATCCCGTGGTCTCATATTTCCCTTTCTTCTACATAGAGGGAGTTAACATACGTTACATCCTAACTCTAACCAAACCTTAAAATTAAAGTCGATTTAAAAAAAAAAAATACACATGTACGTTTGCTGTGTTCGTCTTTCTGAGACGTCCATAGCGAACATGAACACTTGGCGACAATTTGTCAAATAGAACATGTTGAAGCATGGATGGGGATGTTTCAGACTGGCCGGAAGTTTACAAAATATACGTGCATGCGTATTAATAACAAGGAGACTTTTCAGCACCGGGAGCGCTCAGACCGTCACACAGTCAAACAAAGGATTGTTCAATGCTAAGTTCGTTGAGACGAAACAAAAAGACGTCTTGTAGCACGACCCCCAGAGTCTTGTCTGATACCGTCACGAAAGTACGTGGAAAAATGAGTCACACTTGGCAGAGAGGACCCATGTTTAATGCCGAAGTCGATGTTTTCGCTGATAAGAACTTGGACTGTTAATTTGCTTCCGCTTGTCTTGGACACCCGGATCTGCACATGGATCTTGTGAGTAAGTCGTCGAGATTTACACGGAAAAGTTTGAAAGCGTATAGAAGTCTGAACGCATACAAATACGTCGTTGCTGGATCTGTTCTCAATCAAGAATAAATCCCACATAGTGATGGAGCCACTCAGATTTTTTCAATACAAATACCAATATTTAAATAAATGACCCCTGGTTTTACACAAACTCTCATTCATTAACCATGATTGAAAACAAGATGTACACGGAAGCGATTGCTGCCACACGTTAATCTCCGTAAACCTCTCTGCGACAGATGGTTTATTTTCTTTTTTTAAATACGCATTGTTCTCAAATGAGTCAATTCGGTGTTATAAATACTTCTTGGTAATTTGTGATTGAGAAGAATAATTCCTACCTAAAATGAAATGATTGCTACACGGGCGTGTGTATTTGGTTGGGCCCATCATGTTTAATTGCCGAAGTCCGTCAATCATTTTGGTCTTTTCAGCTGGTATTCAAAAAATATATATATAAATAAATGACCCCTGGTTTTACACTAACCGCATTCATTAACTATCATTGGGGGGAAAAAAAGAGGACGGGCAGTCAGCTCCTCGGTACAATGAAGCGTATTGCGGCCACACGCGCGCGCGCACACACTCACACACACACACACACACACACACACACCTCTAAACCTCTGCGATAGACTTTTTTTAAAAAATATGCATTGTTCTCAAATGAGTCAATTTGGCACTATAAATACTTCATCATTTAAGATTAAGAATAATACCTACCTGAAATGAAGTGATCGCTCCACAGACGTGTGTATTTGGTTGTGCACAGACACACACACACCTCTAAACCTCTGCTAGACTTTTTTTAAATATGCATTGTTCTCAAATGAGTCAATTTGGCATTATAAATACCTCGTCATTTGAGAGTAAGAATAATTCCTACCTGAAATGAAGTGATCGCTACACAGGCATGTGTATTTGGTTGTGCACCAGCCATGACGTTTAATTGCCGAAATCCATCGATCTTTTTAACTGGTATGCTATAGAATGACCTCTTTGAATATCTGTCTCGTCTGTTGTGACAACCAACAGCACAACAGGTCTCTGGTATTGTAAATAACCTCCTCCGGTTTAATGTCTCCCACATTGTCAAGCAGCTCTCTTTGACCGGCAATATGGCGGCGTGAAAATGGTGACGTCACGTGCACGAGGTCTACAGCTTGCTAACATGGAAGCATTCAATGGTGTTTTTTTTTTTTTTTTTTTTTTTAAGAAAAGGCTTAACAGCGGCTACTTTAAGAGCTTTAGGAAACTCGCCAGACTGAAGTGAGCATTTGTTTGCTGCAAATGAGCTAGCACAGAATTCACAATAGTTTTGAAAAAGTCAGATTGTATTGAGTCAAGACAGCTTGTTAATGGATTTTGCTGCTGAACCATTTTCTCTACAATTTTTTGGTCAACTGTATCAAATTCTGACATGGTAATGGAGTTTTCCCTATGTGGGCTCAGATGTAGTATTATTTTGCTGATTTGTGCTGATATTTAACCTGATGGATTTTTTTCCCCCACTAAATAACAGGCAAACCCATTGCATTTATCAGCTATTACAAGTTCTGGAGCTATCTGATTCAGGAGGAGAGCGGGGTGATCTTCTCAACTCCAGAAAGTAGAATTCGAGTATTGTTGAAGTTCTTACTGATAATTTTCGAAAAGTGTTGCTGTTGGTTAAATTGCAAAGACTTTGTAGAGGCCATAGTCAATTTGGACCTTATTTTTTCCCCCACTCACATTCTGCTTTACCACACTGATTTATAGAGCTCCTGACCATCATTGTGTTCCACCACGGTGCCTCAAGATGGTCTTAGTTTTAACAGGAGCAACAGCATTCATAAGATTTTCCAGGTGAAGAATCTGTAATACAAACAATACACAAAAATGGTCAGAAAAAGCCATATCGCGAATCTCAATTAATAGAATTTCAACATCTTTAGAGATGGCCGGGTCTAAGATGGGACCTTGAGTGTAATTTTGAATCTTAATATGTTGAGAGCGGTCAAATGTGTCTAACATAGGAGAGAGTTCTTTGGATTTTTTTTTCTATTTTGTCAACATGAATGTTAGTCTTTCTTTATGAAAAAATAGTTGTAGTCAGTCCAAAAAACAATCCAAATTAAATAAGTTAAATGAGTTTCTTAAATGCTTATGTTAATCTTGAATTGGCAGGAAACATTCACCTTAAAACCTCCTCGATCGTTTACAATATCACCATGTACATTGTATCAGTTATCGCAAGGGCTGTATAATCTTTTTTTTCTCCTACAAACAAATGAGGTAATCTCTGCACTTTCCTTCTTTAGGCACAGTATAAATACAGTATCTTTTCAGTCCATATTTGAAATGAAACAAAGGCAGAGGTGTAAATTTGTAGTCAGGGCGGAGTGTTAATGTGTCGTGCACACTAACTGTGTTAGATTTTGCAATTGATTATTTGCATAGGGGGTGGTGTCACATGGGCACACAATGGACTAGACTTGGGTCTTCTACTGTACTCTTTTTTTTTTTTCATGTTCTCCTGAAATTCCTGTTCTGGGTTACATGCACTTTATAACCTCTGTATCCAGCTGTTTTGGGTTTGTGTTGTCCTTTTGAAACAAAAGAAAAACGTTCATGCTGCTTTTTTTTTTTTTTTTTTTTTAAACTTGGAAGCCACACAGCTTCTGAAAAGGGTGGTTACTTCCTTTTGGATAAACATGTCATTAATCTGAGAGAACACATTCTTTCCCATCGCAAGATAATCAAGGGGGAAATGTCCGGTGTTGGCAAAGCACTTCAGAGTCAATAAACGGCCTCCAGCAATGCAGAACAATCTATCCCTGTGCAATTTAGACAATCACTAACAAGTTTTAAAGTTAAGACACATGTTGGGGGTAGGAGTTATCAGCCTGTTGTGATTTCTTATTGGACATTTTTTATTTCGATGAATTTTAATGACTGTACAGTATATCCAATCAAGAACTCTCTCGAATAATATCAAACACAAGTTGGCCTATGTAGTTAAGGTAGGTCAAAAGTCAAATCAATGCACATGTCCTTTTGAGTGCACTACAGGGCACAATGTTCACTCGGTCTTTCAGAGATCAATGTTCTATGTCAAAGCATGCAGCCTGTAAATGTAAATGCTATTTGAGTGATATGTTCGCGGTAGCTCAGGAAGCAAATTTTCCATGTCTCAAACTTAACTGAAGCTCTTCAAATGTTGATGGGTGATTTCTTTGTCAATATTGAATTGTTTAGCTGGGCAAGTTACCTCAATGCATCGGTTCCTTTCAACTAAATTTTGTCATCGATTTTACTGCACCGGGTAAGCTGTGCAACAATAATGGCTGAATAGAAATGATAACCAGTGCTACAAGTGTTTTCAAATATGTCCTGTCAACTATATTGGTAGGTCAGAGGATAAAACTGTTGTATTTGGACATAAAAGCTGGTCCTCATGCCATAACATTCAATAATGATGGGCTTTGTGTTGTGCGACCTCCTCTTTTAGCGCATGGTTTCATTGGTTATTCTGTTGATCTGCTGAGCCGCAACACACTTCCTGATTACAGCCCAGGAGAAAATTTCTTCACGGTCTTCGGGGTCTTCTTCCCTGCTGCTACAGGTGAGTCTGCCTGCTCATTGATTGTTAAAGTATAACCCTAGACCAGACAATAGACCTTTAATGTTGTTTTCATTCCTGTGTGTGTTGTAGGTGTTATGTCAGGCTTCAACATGAGCTCAGACCTGCAGCGGGCCGAACACAGCATCCCTTTGGGAACACTGGCAGCTGTTTTCACCTCGTATGATGATAAACACATACGCCCACACGCATGCTGTAAAATACAAAATAATAATAATAATAATCTGAATAGAGAGAGTACAGGTTCTCCCCTGAATTGTTAACTGATGTTAGTGAGACAGTATCTCCATAAGCCGCTTTTAAGACTTTGACATTTACGCCGATCAAAAAAATAAGCAATTCTTTTGAACCTCATTTATATTGTATTACATTGTAAATGCAAACTGGGAGAACGTTGTCACTTTTGCAAAACAAAAAGTATTAGTTTGCTCCAAGCAGACAATGAGGAAACTAAGAGAAATTTGAAGTATATGAGCTTGCTGACAGGTCGGACAGATTTAGAGATTTTTATATCAATTGACATTTTACTATGACCGAGGGGAATAATGAGCTCGTCAACATCCAACAACACACTTTAATTGATGAAATAAAATTACCAAATGAAAAATATTTATTCTAACTACTCCACTGTTTAAGCATTGACTGAAGACAGACAAAATCTGGTCATGACAATTGAGTAATAGTACATGATGAAAATTACTCATTATTTCAAATAACTTGTTTTGAATGGGAAAACTGTAAGAATATTTGTATTTAGTATCGTTTAACAACTTATTGGACATACTGTACTTAACAGAGCGCTGTGTGTGTGTGATGAAATCACACATATTCAATGAAACCAAATCTGATGGGGGAAAAAAAAAATGCATTTTAAGAGATTTATCTTTGTACTGATGTTTGTACACTCATAAGACCTGAGTTCCATTATTCTGTTGCATTTTCATAATGATACAGTTATTCTGATTAGGACACCTAAGCCACGTCAGTAATATTGACCCCAATAATATGTGGAAATAAAACATTTTGCACAAATTTCAAACAGGAAATCTCATCACAATTAATTAAATGCATCTATGCAGTACATGATGTACATTTAGCAAAGTTTCTATTAGGTGTATCTGGAAGGGGAAAATTATGTTCATAAGATTTCTTTACAAATCTCAACCATGGGTATCGCCATCAGCGCAATGTGTCCTCACTTTTGACAACATGTGACTGCCATTATGTTGGAAGGAATGCTCACTCATATTGTTTCTTTAACTTTTACTCATGATAATGTTTTAAAATGTACTCCCACAAATGGGGACACATACTGTTACAGAGAAAAAACAAATAAACAAAAAACTAGTTGTAGAATAAAGTGTTGTACACTGTTGGTGACCCACAGGTGGTTCCTGTATCTGGTCTTTGTCTTCCTCCTTGGGGCCATATGCAGTAGAGAAGCTCTGCGCTATGACTTCTTGATAGCAGAAAAGGTAACAACCCTACAATGCAGAGATGAGAGATTCCGTTTAAACAAATACCTGTGTTATCGTGACTATAAATTGACTCTTTTTTTTTTTATTTTATTTTAAACATGGGTGACCTTATAAAATACAAAATTAAACCACTTATTCTGAAAACCTCAGTAGAAAAACTAACTCCCTGAAAACCTGTTTACACTATCTGCCAGTTTTATTTTATACACTGTCACATGCAAGGCATCATTCCACATAATCATCTCCCATTGAAATTGTCCTTCTGAGATGCTATTTCCCTTCAAAGACTTACTTTATTAAATCACCCAACAGCAGCTTAAAACATTTGTGTATTTCAAATTCAACCTTGTTGTGAAGAGTATTTCAAATGCATGCAACCAGCCTATTACTACATAAATACTGTGTGACATAATGCAGGCCTCAGTAGTGACTAAAGTTAAATTCATCACTAACTGACTCATTAACCTTGACTTGTTCATCCGGGGGTCAGAGCTTGCCGTTTTTTTTTTTTTTTTAGTCTGACTACAGCGGAACTGAACTGGGTGTAGCTCACACCCCACCCCATCCTCTTCCAGATTCTGTTTGTTTTCGCTCTTCCTTCAGGTCTCCTTGGTGGGTTTCCTGTTTCTGCTTGGGCTTTACGTCTCCTCCCTGGCTTCCTGCATGGGCGGCTTGTATGGAGCGCCCAGGATCCTGCAGTGCATCGCCCAAGAGAGGGTCATTCCTGCACTGGACTTTCTGAGAAAAGGGGTAGGTTGGAACAATGGTGCTATACGTAAAGCATCATCTGACCATAGCTGCGATTCCAAAACACCTAAAAAAATTACCTTACTAAGACCAATAAATTGGAATAATGTGTAATTGGTTTATTCAGATCCTGTTATTCAGTATACTGTTACTGATTACCCAGGTAACCAGATTACTGCTGAAAATAGTGTTGCTTTAATTACTGTAGTATAGTCCAGAAGATATTTGTAACAATGTAGTATTTCTATCTAATCGGGCAAAAGCTCTGGTTGCATCTCACAATGTTTCAATTTTCAACCCTGACTGGTAGTTGAATGTGATATGTCTCATGTTTGTATAATCACATAAATAACTGGGCTCTGCTTTGTGGTGGTGCACTCCTGTTGATTGGCAAATCGGTGCAGGTTTAAGGCGTACCAAAGTGTGCTCATATCAGAGCTAAAATTAAATCGTGACATTATGTATACTGGCCCATTTGTGAAATTCCTCTCAGTGGACAAACAAAATAAGTGTGTCGACCCCGAATCTATTGGAGGGTTGGTGTGTGGACTCCTAAAGAAAAACTCACTAATTATAGACCATGGACTCCACATCATAAAAGTGAGGGGACAGACTGCTCCACACCTTAGACTTTCTCACTCTACATGCACAGACACAGAGTCCTGATGACATCCTGACCCCATTCACCCCCACTTTTCCTCAGACTGGCAGCAGTGTCTAACTTCTCTCAGTGGGCTGGAATGAGGCCCGAGACATCTTGGCCCAAATCAAAGGTTCAGAACAAACGCAGGAAGGGCGACAGGCTGGACTCTGCTCCACTGTGTGCTCTGGACATCTGCCAGGCACACAGCGACGCTCATGTAACCGGCCGATAGGACCTAGGAAGGGAAAGCATGCTAGTTAACAAGTTGTGTCATAAAACTTGTAAAAGGCAATCTATGCATTTACAAACCATTTTTTGTTATTGATGCACTCCATCCATCCATTTAATATACCCCTTATCCTGTTTAGAAAAGCTGGAGCCATCTCAGCTGACTTTGGATGAGAGACTGGTTACACCCTGGACTGCAGGTTGGCAGTCGGTTGCAGATTACATTTAGAGAACCAATCACACCCAGAGCCAGCCAATTTAGAATGTCCAAATAAAATGCTTCTTTTTGCCAACTAGACTACCCAGCGAAAAACAGTTACAGGTACACAGGAAGGCCCAACATCTTTGATGACCTATAGGGGCTGAAGATTTTGATATGCAGCGGTGCTTTGACGGATCGTGAGCAAGTAGAGCAGGCGTGTCAAACTCATTTTTGTCGCGGGCCGCATTGTCGTTACGGTTTCCCCCTGAGAGCCGTTAAGACTGTGAAACCATAGAAATCCTTAATCGCCTCATCATATTTACACGCAGAATTTATGAACTACTCTTGGAATCAGAAATCAGGGGTCACGGGTTTTGTTCAGGTTTGGTCACACAAAAATGCTTATATTATCTCAATATTCTCATTTGTGACAATTAGAAATTTTGGGACATATTTTCACAAGAATCACAGATTTTGAGAGAGATTATTTGCCATTTCTGGTCATATAAAATCACATGGCCAGCCAGATCTGCCCCACGGGCCTCATGTTTGACACCTGTGAAGTAGAGCCAGTGGTGTTTGTAAGTCCTGGCATGTTGTGACTTAGCACTGTGTGAAACTGTCCAACAGAAAGGCCCTAACAAGACTCCCGTGGCAGCGATCTGTCTGACCAGCCTGCTGAGCGTGGCCTTCATTTTCATTGGCCAGGTCAACGTGCTGGCACCAGTCGTCACCATCAACTTCTTGCTCACCTACATCTTTATTGACTACTCCTACTTCTGTGTGGTCATGACCTTCCAGTTGAAGAACAAAGACAAGAGCATCCAAGCCGGAAGTACCCAGCGGAGATTCACCAGACAGACTTCCAAGCCTCTGATTGAGGCCACTGCTCCTGACTATGGCAGCGGAGGAGAAAGTCCACAGAGGAAAGGCACTTTGATCGAGTTCACCAAGGACATGGATCGGATCTTTCCTTCAACCTCCTATGGACTTTCTGGACCTGATAAAATCTTAAAAGGAAGGTGCACAACCAAGAAAACCAAGAAGAAGCTAATGGACAGTTTTGGGTTGGAGCTGAGCAGCAGTGTGTTTGCAGATGATCAATCTCAGCCTCAGGAAGCACCTGAATTGGGGCAAACTCAAACCTGTCATGATGAAAAAGATCCATCTACTGGGCCTCACTGCACAGGTGCTTCACACTATAAATAGTACTGTGGATGTCAAGCATAGTCCATATCTGGATGTTGGTCAATGTCTGAGTTTGGAAATGTCTAACTTTTATTTGTGTTTGAAATGATGTCATTAGAAATGTGTAGATTAGAGAATGATAGCACTAATTGTGTTTTCTTTCAATTCAGCATTATCTCTTAACCTTTCAGTCACAGGAGATAGAGCAGAGCAGAAGGACTTAGAATTCAAACGTTTGCCCGACTCCATCTATGCAAAGTTTAGCAACCACTGGATAGCTCTTATAGGAGTGAGTTGTACACAAACATTATATCTTCTGCCTGAATGATGTCATTTAATAATATTTCTCTATTTATTCTCTTTTAGGCAATGAGCTCCTTGTTGATCATGTTTGTTATTCAGTGGGTTTACGCACTAGCAAACATAATCGTTGCCCTGCTGCTTTTCTTCTACATTGGTAAAACCAGCCCTGGACTACACAGAGGTGACTTCCTCATTTAAAAAAAAAAAAGTCATGGATGTGCAAGTGCTTAATTTGCTGTAGTTACCATTGCCTAAACAGAGAAGCTCTACAAGTATGAAGTAAACATGGGGAAAAAAGAACAGATTTTAGGTATTTCATGTCCATGGTCCTAGTTTTAGTTTCTTCATTTTACACTGAGCTCATCCCATCTCGGCTTAACAAAAGAAAGGCCCCTATTTTATAAGTCACATTCCACTTTGATGACTATATTCTGTGATGTAATATCAATTGATTTTATACGCTGAGACGGTGCTTTTAGTTGGGTTCAGTATGGCAGCTGCCGGGGCTGAATTTTCCGAAAATGGAAGCTTTCTCGGAGTCTCAGATCACTTTCGATTGTCCGGAAGCAGCGCACAATTTTTGTGCTACTTTGTGTTTAGTGTTTATGCCACAGATGCTTGATCTGATGTCAGCAACACTTCCTGCAGCTGTGCCACTAAGATGTAGCTAAAACATGGTTATATTATTTAATTAAACAGGTTGGAGTAATTTCTTGTTCTTGTACTAATATTTTTAGGTGTGGCGGCTCGGTTTAGTTTTGTCATGTGGCTCAAATCAACATTAAACAGCATTTGCAGGTATTTTCTTACTTCCTTGTATGTAATTTATGTGTGATTTTTATTTAGATATTGCTTCAGCGTTGAATTTGAAAATGAGTGACACAATCTTGTCTTTGTGCCAGGAGAGCCTCTCCCAGTGATGAGATCGTAGTGACACCATCTCTGTCGGGGGTCGGCCTGAAAACTAAGCAGCTGACTGAGGAAAATGCTGACTTTGCGTCTCGCAACCGCTACCACCAATCATCGTTCATCAATAGAGATGAGATGGTACAACCGCCACATGGGTGACGCAAGCACAGCCTGTGTTACTGTAAATGTGATTGTTAGTTTTTCCAGCAGTGGCTATTGGAAAGTGACACAGAAGTGTGTGTGTGCGTGCGTGCGAGTGATTAACTGCGAGTGATGGTGCGTATGTCAGATTTTGTCATAAAAGTTTAATCGAGCTAAAGTACAATTTTATCCTCATGTACTTTGAGTTTCTTTACAGAAGAATATAATGTAAGATTGTATTTCCATTGTTCAAGTTGTTTACAGCAGAAATGAATAAACTGATCTGGAAAGTTATACTGCATGTTTACAATTCTTGCTCGTTTGTTGTTTTTAACGGGGTTGTGATGAGAATTGGAAACAAAACATGGCATGTCACATCGAGTCCCCAGATGCTGTGAGGGTTACTTGAAAGTGACGTCTGAGTGGATTCGTTGTGAGAGCTACGACATTTCTACTGCACTTTCTTGTGGTTCAACAGAGTTGGTAGAGAGGGCCGTCGACTGACCAAAACTTTGGCTATTCCCATTCTGACTCCTGGCATTGGGAGGATGAATTTACTGTCTGATTGGTCACACAAACAGTCCATTTCCCACTCCCACACACACACACGCTGGAGCCCTTCCCAGCTTATTTTGGGCGAAAGGTTGAAGACATCCTGAACTGGTCGCCAGTCAGTCGCAAGGCAGACGGTCCCATAGAGCAAATAATTTGGGTCACGGGAGTGCCGGAGCCAGCCAATCGCGGGGCACATGGAGACAGACAAAAGTTGCACTCACAATGACATTTATGGGCAATTTAGAGTGTCCAATGAATGTATGTTTCGGGGATGTGGGAGGGAACCGGAGTGGGGACACCCTGAACTGGTTGGCAGCCAATCGCAGGGCA
Organism: Syngnathoides biaculeatus; assembly: GCF_019802595.1. Taxonomy (NCBI): domain Eukaryota; kingdom Metazoa; phylum Chordata; class Actinopteri; order Syngnathiformes; family Syngnathidae; genus Syngnathoides; species Syngnathoides biaculeatus. The sequence continues at coordinate 10,224,572 of NC_084653.1, read as the reverse complement.
CATGGAGACAGCCAATAGTCGCACTCACAATCACACCTAGGGGCAATTTAGAGTCTCCAATTAGTGTTGTATGTTTTTGGGATGTGGGAGGAAACTGGAGTGCCCGGAGGAAACCCATGCAGGCACGGGGAGAACATGTAAACTCCACACAGACAGTACCCGGGTCCTCAAAACTGTGAGGCCAATGCTTTGCAGCTGCGGAACTGTGCCGCCTATATATACTGTACTGGATATCTATTTAACAAGGTAGGAAAGATAAATGTCAATATGCGAGACATAATTTTTAATAGATCTCTGCCAGTTCTTATCTCAGACAAAGACTTCTACAACATTCCAAGGAAATCACAATGCTGCATTACTGCTGAGCTGTTTTTCGAACGGGGCCCCAGGCTACTCATGTGGTGCCTGGGGGCGACCTGGTGGCTGCGGGCCCCATTTTGTTAGCCTCTGACATTCAGACAGAAATCAGATCAGACGCAGGAAAAAAAAAAAATCGTATTATAATGGAAGCAATGCAAATAATGAAGATAATTACACATGGGGAATGAAAAGAATTACATCTAACAAATAGCATTTAGATGGCCAGCAGAAAAGGCCTTGGCTGCCCTCATCATTCACCACTGTTACAATCTAATACTCTTGTAACAAGTCAGTGCTTGGACTGCTGAAGTTTCGGAGTGCAACTCTATTTACTGGTCAGTTGTTTTGACTAAGCCAAGCCTCCGAGTTTACCTTTTCACTGTTTTAGTGGCTCACTTAATACCGAGTGCGATGAAATATATAGATGAATTGATTGAAGTTCGGTATTAATCTAACGTTGGCTCTGTTTACACTCGTGCTTGTGCGGGTGTGTGCGCGCCGAATCAAGTAGGAGGAGCCCGGATCTTGCTCAGTGATAACATGCTGCTGTTTGCAGCCTCGCCTCCGCTAGCCTCGGTCATCCTTTTCCCCCGCCGATAAACGAGCAGACCTAACGCGGAACTCAACCGAGGGCTATGGAAGTTTCCTAAAAGGCGAGGCTTCCTGTTCCCCTCCATGCTGTCCCCAAGAGACCCGCCGGTCTTGACTCGACTTCACCGACCATCGCGCTGGCTTCTCGGGAATCATGAAAACGTGGTTGCAGGAGCCCGTCCTCGGTTTGTTCCTGTGGGGGCTCGCGTTCACTCTACCGCGGCCCCTCGGGGCAGGGACGCCCATGAACAGCAGCCCGGATGCGGGGACGACCTCGGTTTACTCTCCGAGCGGCACAGATGAAGCGAGTAACGCGGAGTACCGGTTCACTTCCACTTCACCCAACGGTGAGAGTTCAAGCCCATCCCAAGAGGACCTGCTGCTCGTACAATCTGCGGGTAAGATGCTTCTTTCTGTGGCCTACGCGACAAGTGCTCTGCACCCTAAACTTGCAATCGGAGGGAGCGTCGGACTATTCTCATAGTCTACAAGATATCCCTGCTTAAAAATTTCTAAAGAACTATAGACCTTTAGAACCCAAGTCCTATAGAAATAATATACAAAATCACAGTTTTATGGAACAAGTTGTTGTGTACAAATTTGTGTAGAATTTAATAGATTTCTATAGAATTTTTTGTTTTTTAGCAGGGATTAACTGAAATTTATTATCTCTTTCCTGTATTTGCATTGCTTGATTTTGTTCAAATAGGGGGAAAAAAATGGTTCAATGAAAAATGTTGAAAAAATAAGCTCAAATATTTTCTCAATGCCAAACAATTAACCAAATACACAGCACTTCAAAGTTAAATATAACCAGCTGTACATAAAGGAAAAAAATGTACTGTTTCAGAATTTTTTTTAAAACTTGTAACAGGCTGTATGCAAACCTACAAGCTTGATTCTATTAAATGTCATTGTCTTTCATGTTTTAAATATTGTACATCATATTAATGTTTCATTCAGTGATTCTTGTCCATACCAGTCAAGGGTGCATGTTGTACAGCACTGAGAAAAACTGCTCCAGTTCGATGCTTCACAGATCAGCTTTATCACATTTACGGGATTGAAAAAAAATCATAAACAATAGTTTGGGATCTTGAGTCCTCTAACAAGCACATACACTACTCAGATCACTCGAAGCACATAAATTCTAGGACCCACAAGACCAAAGTTTGGTATCAATGGCAGAGAGAAGGGAAGCGCAAGCAGGATAATATCCTGGTATATTTTTTTAAGCGTATATTAGTTAAGATACAGCCCCATTCTTCTATTGTCTAATAATTTGACATTTTCAGAGATATTCGTTGAGGTTCATTTAGCTGTGGTTTTAAAAACTGTAAAGACTTAGTAGTGTCAACCCTCTGCATAATACTGAAAGACATTTCTAATATTTTCATTCCGTTAGTCACACAAGGGGGGTATTACAGTATTTGAACACTCGCTGTGATACGTGGTATGTGATATGTGGTTGTACAACCCCAACAATAAACACATTGTGTGAATACAGTATCGATTTTGTAAACATAATGATATTATTTTAATTTAAGCTTTCATGCTGCAAACCTGGAAGAATCTTATGACATCGTACACTCGTGAGTTTTATGTCCTCGCCTGGATCCAAAAGAGTGACGACAACGATGTTGTAATAAATGACACATATTCCATCATCATCATCGTGACCATCATCATCATCTACAGAGGGTTTCTGTCCATGTGTGCAGGATGCCGGCCAAAACTTTGAGATCACATGCATTACAAGTCATTTGAAGCCACTTTACTGCTCGGACTTGAGGTTTGAATGAGTCAACTTGAGTTCTCGCTCACCGGGGCAGCACTTAGATGCTGTGTGAACAATATCTATCTTTTGGAAATAGACCATTAGAAGGTTTTTTTTTTTTTTTTTTTGTAAACATACTAGCTGATCCTGTTTTTGTAGTTTCGTTGTAGGTGTTCTGATGATAGTATATGATTGCTTTTCTAATATGATTTTTTTTTCTTTTGGACAAAAATAATTCTTGTCCACAGCACAGATACTTAAAATCTCTATATTTTTAAATGTCAATAACGGGATTCCCCCCCAACCCCCATCCCCCAGTTCCGGTGGGAAGTAGGTTTAAAAACAATTCTTTGTACTGTAAGACTTAGTTCCACGACTGACACTCCTCTGCCTGTTACCCATTCAGCTTTAGGAAGGAAGGAATTTATTTCCAGCAGAGACATTCAGTGCCTAATTCAGGTCTTCAAGCCTTTGTTAGAGTAGATGGGCTCGCTTGTTGGTTAATTGTTCTCCACCCGGTAATGTTGCCTCTGCTCTAAAGCAAACACCAGCATCATCCCCCCACCCTGTGCAAGCAGGGTTCCTGACCGCCCCCTAGTGACTTTTTGTGGAGGTGCGCATAGTCCTGATTAAGTTGATGGAGTGAAAACCAAGAGACAATCACAAATATAAACTGTTGCTTGTAAAATTTGGGGGAAATATGTTTCCATCAAATCTTTTTTTTAAATGTTATACATGAATTTATTTCATCTGCTTTTGTAAAACTACGACATCTTAAATGATGGAATGAGTTTCCTGAAATAGGCTCGAGTTTTTATTAGCTAAGTGCAAGGACAATTTCTTTGTTTCACATGTTTTAACAAAACGAAAAATCGGTATCGACATGACACTAAATTATAGTGAAGCTTATTAATCAGTCAAAAGTTAGACTTGGACCACTTTCTTCAATTTCTGACTTTGCGGTAAGCTGTCTGGCAAGGTCTATACAAGGTATGTTGGAGTGAGTATGAGAAACCTGACATCAACCCTCATTAAGCACCTTTAGGATGACAATGAACAGATATTGTGAGCCAACCTCCAAGCTCTGACATCAAGGCTATGTCTGAAGACACACCCCACCCACAGTGTTGTCTTTTCAGAACAAAGGAACTTATTATGGGGAACATATAACAATTTAGAGTACAAACAACATGTAGCATTAGAATACATTTTCTCATGGCACAAGAAGGTATCCTCATGTCTGTACTTGCTGTTATTAATTTAATTGTTTTACATGTGCAGAGGTACTGCATTAGCGTAGATTAGTTATAGAATACAGAGCTTTCTGACTCACATATTAATTGTTTCTAAATGAGTCTGAATGCAATCCTGTTTTGTCTTTTTTTCCTCAGACACTGAGCAAACCCAAACCCTAAGAGAAACAAGTACCAGGGTGCTGGAGACTATTCGTGGGTCCACTGAGCCATTCACCTCCACCCTAGTTGGCACGTCCTCTGAGGCCAGCAGCAGCAGCAGCAGCAGCAGCCGAGACTGGAGGGATGCCTTACGAACCCAAAACCTTCCATACGCCTCTGCTGGTGCGTCCAACACAGCGATGTTGTCCTGGATGTCGACAGAGGACTCGAGCCTGTTCGGGAGCAGCCCGGATTCCCATCTAAGAGACACTGTGCCTTACCCTTCGCAGACCCAAGTCCTCACAGACAGCATCTTCACCTCGACCACTATCAGCCGGGCTGGAGAGCGGACTCTGCTGTCTGTCACCTCCTCTTCCTCCAACAACATTACCTCCTCGTCCTCAATATTTACAGAGGGCTCCAGCTCTCATCAACCGCCCTCGACTTGGAGTATTCCATTAACCGGACAAGCGGAGACCGAGGACTACACCCACAGTGCACCTTCTACCAGGAGGGAAGAAACCAGCGATCACTCACTCACTCAGTCGTCATTTCCCAAGACTTCCAAAGGAACCCAAACCCTTGTTGGACCTTCCAATGCCACTGAGCATCAACAAATGTTAACCTCAGAGGCCACATCACACTCAACACCCAGGATGTCCAGCACCCACCAATTCGATGAATCCTCCCCATCTACACCTCCGGTTGTACCACCTGTTAGGAGCCCCACCCGCATGTCCTACCAGGAGTCCAGCGTGGAACCCTCCACTGAATCTTCTACCAGAACCACCAGCCTCAGCACACAAAGCCTCAGCCACAGCACAGAGGAGAGATCATCCAAGAGTGAGGAGGAAAGTGTGGGCTTTATTTTCACCACAGCTCCCCCACTGATGAGTAGCACGACTAACCTGTATGATGCCCGCAAGGAATCAACTGAGGTCTTCATTACCGCCACAACAGGCACTATTACTGAAAGGTTACTTAATTTGTTGACATTCTTTTTCTAACTTTTTCTGTCCTTGCTCTTTATATCATTTCAGCTCTCTAACCATGACAAATAAAACATACTGTATAACCTTCAACGGCAATGGAATTTGTGTCAAATTTATTCCCTTGAGGTTGAAGGTTAAATGTTTATCCATCAGGGTTAGGGAGCTGAAAACTCAGTGGAATAGAATTGACTCTACGCACAAATATAAAATTGGCGAAAATGGAAATTTGCACTGAGACTGTCTCAATTTGTTTGCTCTGCAAAAGGATCCATTACTTCCAAAAATACCTGTGCAAAACTCATCTCTGAAAAGATTCCCAAGTGAGATAGCCTCTGCGGTTCCTCTTACATGTTTAAAAAAATGGTTACCCCTTTTTAAAATCAAATTAAATGAGCTTTCTTTTGAAAAAGGGTGTATTTGTCAAAATTCCAACAACACATATATTCAAACATTATCGTCTGTTCCACTTTGCCTACCTGTTTGAATTTATTTGTGCATATTGAGTGTACTTGAAAGTGCAAGTTGCTAACACACAAAGAGCCTAGTTTATCAAATATTTGCTTGTTCAAAACAGGTACAAACTTGATTAGGCATGCAAACAGATTTATTAATGGAGTAACCAGGATAGCATCTGCCGTGGATTTCATTTTGGGCATTGTGGGAGGAGTATAAGCAAAAAGAATTTGTGATTTATTTGCGCTGGCTGACTCTGGATCTTTAAATAGCGCGTCTGGGCAAATGGGTGCATAAATAGGTGCCGACCCACCGCTGGCAAAGTGAGAGGTGGCGGGGTGAAGTTTTCCGCTCATGTAAACATTTTTGAAATGTCAACAAAAATTACTGCAAAGTTTTGTCTTTTCAGCAAAGCAATTTTTGAGCTTCTGAATTCTCTAAAGGCTGAATTGGATTCAGTCACAAGAAACTCCTTTTAAATCTCCATTTCTACTGTGACAAATGCTGCTGACTTCTCCCAGAACAGTTTTCAGCATGTGCTGTCCCAAGTTTGAAACAGTTTTACATGCATCTCATTTGGTACACTCTGGGCATGAGTGGAATAACAGACACCATTTTTTAAAAGTTGGTGTCAAAGCGATATTCATTTTCTGTAACTTGTATAATTCTTTGTCTTGCACTAACATTTCCAATACCATGACATCAGACTTCATTTCGTGCTTGCAGTAGTGCCACAAATATTCACCCCCCCCCATCCCCAAATTGAAAACCTGTAGCATTTGTTATTCTTGATCATGGAGTGTTAATGTATTTCAATATTTGCTTCTGACAGATCTGAAATAACAGAGGAGGATACAAGTACATCAACTGTGCCTACGAGTAGCCCTCTGCTGCTAACCACCTCATCTTCCAGGCTCAGTACCACAACCATTGTCTCCACTCCAGAGACTCCCACACAGACAATCATCCCTTCCTTACCCTGCACAACTCGTGCTCCCACCCTGGCTCAGCAAAGCTCTGCAGCCCCTGCTGCTCCCGTCTCCAACACCAGCCGAGCCCCCTCAACACCAACCGGGATCGCCAACCCTACAGTCATCTCCACCTCAAGGGTTGAAACGAGCACAAGGACTCAGGGTGTCACCATGCAGACTCAAAGTCGAAATACTGCCCCTCCTTCCACCCACAGCAGCCCAAAAAGGAGCACAGAGGCTCTGTACACCACTCACAAACAAACAGACAGAGTAACCACAGAGGGAGTGACCACAACAACACCCATTCATGTCCTATCCACTAAGGCAGCTCCAACAAGTGAGTAATAACAAAATGCAATTTTACATTTGGAAATTAATTCAATTTTACTTACATGAGAGAACAATGTGCGACAAGATGATACAATTGAAGAGTTTGTTTTCAAAACGAGACATAGGCATTTTTTTCAGATTTACGAAACTCGCGCCAAAATTATCCATTCGGAGCTGGATAATTTTTCCGCGAGTTTCGTAAATCTGAAAAAAATGCCTATGTCTCGTTTTGAAAACAAATTCTTCAATTTTAAGTTTATACAGTACTGTTCATCTTCTAGATCAGGTATTCTGAAATGTTGTTGGACTCTCTCCACGAAGAAAAATCACTGCCTGAGTAGAGTTGCGTTGAACTTTTAAGTTCAATATGTTAGCATTTAATTTGTTTGTTTAATTTAATGTTTCTTTAAACATGTATTTGTGTACAATTTGTATTTTTTTATGTGCAATACATTTGTTTTTCTCAATGTTCTTATTTACGAGCGCAGTATTGTTGAAACTACATAATGTTCCAATGACTTCCAATATGTCTTTTAGGGCTAAATCCACTGTCTTCTTTTTGATTAAAACTGTAATTTCCGGCCTACAGAGTGCACCAGATTATAAACCTCACCCAGAACATTTGTAAAGGAAGTACCATTTGACACATACATAAGTCGCACCTGTGTAAAAGCCACAAGTGCCCACATTGAAACCCATATTGAAACATGAGATAGTTACAAAGAAAGACGGTACACAGAAAGAGTGTTCAAAGTTTGAATACCTTATCTTAGCTTAACATAGCAACAACACGGTAGCGAGAACAGGGCTAGTTTAAAAAAACAGCCACGGGAGCTACACAGTACCAACACGGTAGCACAGCACTAACCGAGCCGGTTAAAAAAAACATGCCGGTAAAAATCACTGAGACACGGCAGTAACACATCAGGAACATGCTAGCACAGTGCTAATGCTAGCGCAGCGCTAACAGGGCCAGTTAAGAAAAAAACATACCGGTAAAAGTCACTTCCTCTGCACATATATTACACTGGTCTTACTCTTACCTTTTCCGCTCGAGTGCCCCCTTGCGGCCGTCAGAAAAACTGCATAAATTAGCTGCAGAGTTGAAAGCATGGGGAAAAAAACTTGCGGCTGATAGGCCAGAAATTACGCTACTTAGGCCTTCTGTGCTACTATGTCTTACTTCTTACTAGTCATTTGCTTTGCTGACTTGGAGTTACTTTTTTAATTTTTGAAGTAATTCTTCTGTACATATGTGTACAATAGATTGACGATAGGTATAGTTCACCAATAAAGTTGTATGCTCTTGCTAAATGATGGATTTATGGCTTTTTTTGTTGTGATTCCTGAAGAGTTGCTAAAACAAATCATTTACCAAGATAGATTTATTTTCACTAAATAAACAATACATTTCTCCTCCATGAACAGCGGCAGACCTTTGTGCGTCAAAGCGATGTATGAACGGAGGAACATGCATAACTTATGAGCGGCGTCAGGTCACCTGCCGGTGTCAACAGGCCTGGACGGGGCCAACTTGCAACCAGGGTAAGCTTCCATGTAATGTTTGTACTGATATTCATTTTCTACCATTGTGTATGACTTGTTACAAAATATAGATTGTTGGTGGTGAATCACAGTTCTGAGGACCGGTTCAAATCCTGACCCTGCCTGTGTGGAGTTTGCATGTTCTCCCGGAGCCGGTGTGGGTTTTCTCCAGGCACTCCGGTTTCCCCTTAAATGCCAAAACATGCACCAATTTGTGACTCTAAAATTGCCTGTAGGTGTGATTGTGAGTCCAATTGTTTGTGTGGCCTCCACTTGGCTAGAAATTGTTTCTGTGTGCAACCTTTGTGAGGATAAGTGGCTCAGAAAATAGATGGATGGAAGGATGGTTCGTGATTAGTTCATTAACAGGTGTATGGAGAAAAAGCACCACATTCCAATAAACCTTTGAAAGGGGTTGTGCATGAGCCTATGAAGAATCCATTCAATTTTATTCAGATTAACTACAGGAACCAGATACAGATTATCTGAGTAATCATATGGGGTTTGTTAGATTAATTACGTTATTATGTGTACAGATATAAATGAGTGTGAGAAGGACCCCTGTCCTGTTGGCTCCAGATGTGTAAACACAAGGGGTTCCTTCACTTGTGAGTGTCCACTGGGCTTTGACCTTGAGGATGGCCGCATGTGCACCAAAGGTAACGTTTTAATAAAAATTAAATGCTTCAGTCACAAATGCCTCCTTATTTAATGTCATTATGTTTTATCCCTCTGCAGTAAAGACGTTTTTGGGAACATTCAGTGTGAACAGAGTTTCACATGACCCTAACATCTTCAGCAGTGCCACCCTGCATGAGATCCAGAGGGAGATCATTCAGCTAGTAAGAAAACAGGTTCACTTTATAGTTCCTCAAGATGCGATTACACCACTTTTTTTGTGTTTATGAGTACAAGTTCTTACATTTGAGTACTTACCAATACTGTGTAGTGATACTCAATAATGCCACTATGCTTTGCAATTTTGATGGAATTGTATTATTCTAGTCAAATCTTTCAAAACAAACTTGTCATAAACAAGGAATAAATGTCAGTCAAATATACGATAACACTTGGTGTTCACACAATAAGGTATCGTTGTAAAAACACAAACATTTATTCAGCATAGAATACATTTCACGGAAATATAACATTTGTGGGTGCCATGGTGGATGACTGTAGAGTGTCTGCCTCACAGTTCTGGGGACCGGGGTTCAAATACCGGCCCCACCTGTATAAAGTTTGCATGTTCTTCACGTGCCTGCGTGGGTTTTCTCCGGGCACTCCGGTTTCCTCCCGCATCCCAAAAGCATCGATTAATGGGAAACTAAATTGCCCCTTGGTGTGATTGTGTGCTCGGATGTTATTACGTGTTTCTCACTGCTCTCCTCTCTTCACTTCAGCTAAACACCTCCTTGTCCCACCTCAGAGGTTACAGCCACTCCACTCTCAGGAAGAAGTGAGTTCTTGACACAAGTTACTTTTAAAGCCGCGTTTTCACTAAGCAGTACAACTGTTCAGCTCATTATTGAACGTGGGAGAAATGGCACCGCATTGGCTAAAGAAATTGTATGACATAGCAAGACTGTTCATTTCTCATATGTGGTTGTTTATTGCAAAAAAATTATTAGTTTTCGTTCCCATTTTATTTCTGTCATCACACTAGCATGATGATCATTCAATCGAAAAATAAACACACCTGCTGTTGACCGCCACCCTTTAGATACCGTGCGAAGCCGCCCCAACCCACAAGTGTATTAGACTCCTGCTTAGGGCCCCGATAGCAATTAACAAAAATATTAATGGTATTTTTGTCAGTTTTTTTAAATTAAAGAATAACTATGTAACGTTAATGTTTGTGTTAATTTTGATTTATTTTTTAAGTATTAATTTTTTTAAAAAACATTTTATTGAAATATTCGTTAAATTATTTGCTTGATATTCCATTATTCTATCTAATACTATTAGATGTATTTATTCTCATATATTTAATTGATTAATTTCTTTTTCCACATTGCTTTTGCATTGTGAAAAAAAAAAACAGATGACACTTTTGCAATAACTGGATAGTATAATGGTTTATTTTTGTTAGTTTTAATAAGCCTAGATGATATTCATTATCCCACTACAGTCTTTATCTCTTGAAAAGTTGTAAAAATAAACCCCGGTTCCTCCTGTATTTTTCATTTATTAGAGTACGCTCATTATAATCCCTTAAGGGGGAATTCAGGAATGACCACTTGGAAATGTAGGTTCACCCTGGTACCATTCCACTGTATTTGGACATGGACTCTATTTGTACTGTTTAGTGGAAATGTAGGTTTTCATTTTTACTTCAAAGCATGAGGACCGACTCACCCAGAAAAATGTGGTGGCCAAATGATAGAAAAGACACCATCCACAATCTCATGCAAAGACCTCCTCCCCACAGAGAACAGGATGGCGTTCATATATCGGCCATCAACATGTTCTCCAGCTCCTCCCATGTGACCAGTGCTGAGGTCTACAACAGTGTCCAGAACTCCCTGAAAAATTGCACCTCTTCACAGTCTCACTGCCATGTGATGCTTCACTACCAACTCACTTATCACGGTAGGGGGTAAACAAAAAAAAATCACACTCAATTTTTGTTCATCACAACTTACATGTAGTTGTTATATCCAATCAAACCTACTGCAAGCATAATGAGGATTAGGAGAATGTATAGTGATGTTGTATGGCTGTATTCTACCACTAGAGGATGCATTTTAGCCATAAATGACTCAGATTGTATAGAGCCTAGGCTGTGGTTAGAGTGCAAGGCAGTTATACTTTTTATCCCTTACCTAAAATGTTCTGTGTGGTAACTTCATCCATCCATCCATTCTTTGCCACTTATCCTCACGAGGGTTGCGGGGAGTGCTGGAGCCTATCCCAGCTGTTAATGGGCAGGAGGCGGGGTACACCCTGATCGACGATTTAAAAAAAAAAAAAAAAAAAACTCATGGTTGATAAAAATAAAATGATCAGTAATTATTTCATGTAATTATGAAATATGATGAGGAAGTTATACATTTCTGTTTTGAAGTTATAATCAGCCCCCTGAGGGTGAACATTACTCTGATGAGCCCTGTGATGAAACAATAGTTTGAGGAGCCTGCTTTTGATGGTTTACTGAGTGAGCTGAAGTCTCACAAGATACTGTATGTCAAAGTCCACATGCATTATGATGGTTTGACTTTAGCGCAATATTTTTGTGGACCACAAAAAACATTTTGTCCTATTCCAAATATCCATCCATCCCTATTCTTAGCCGCTTACACTCACAAGGGTCACGGGGAATGCTGGAGCCTATCCCAGCTGTCAAGGTGCAGGAGGCGGGTAACACTCTGAACTGGTTGCCAGCCAATCGCAGGGCACATGGAGACAAAGAGCCGCACTCACAATCACACCTAGGGGCAATTTAGAGTGTCCAATTATTGTTGCATGTTTTTGGGATGTGGGAGGAAACCGGAGTGCCCAGAGAAAACTCAGACAGGCACGGGGAGAACATGCAAACTCTACACAGGAGGGGCCGAGATCTAACCCGGGTCCTCAGAACCGTGAGGCCAACGCTTTAGTGTGGTAGCTCATTGCCCCATAATATTACATAACTGTCCTCACATTTGGTAATTTCCATTTTTATAGCTAATAATGAGCAATTCTGGAAACCTTTCGCGAACCACATAAAATGATTTGAAAAAATGCAGCTGACACACATGTGAGACCTTTGACACCTGTGAACACGCTGATGAATTGAAGGCGGATGTTTTTTTCTGACCACGTGTAATCTACCTCTTCCTAGTCCTCAAGGGTTCTTGCACTGTGTTCGCAGTGGAAAGTCTCTGTGTGGCCCAGAAGGTTCTGTGCAACCCTGAACGTTCCACCTGCTCCGATGTCAGCGGCACTGCCCAATGCAAATGTCTACCAGGTTATTACAAACATAACCTTGATGACCTGTCCTGCTTAGGTAAGACCTATGATTGTGTTTCTTTGTTTGTGCTCTCCAACAAAAATAACAACATGGGCCAGTGAACCAAGCAATAACTTATTTAAATGTCGTCTGTCTTGTTTTACAGAATGTGGGGATGGCTACAAGCTGGATAATGGCACCTGTGTTCCGTAAGTTTACATTGTGTACCATGGACATGAGAGCATATTCTCACTTCAAGCCTCTTTCTTACATTCCAGGTGCACGTTTGGATTTGGAGGGTTCAATTGTGGAAATTGTAAGCGGCACTAAGCTTCAAGAAGTTACTGTTCACGTTGAATTAAATCTAGCATCGTGAATAGAACATCTCCACATGTGCTTTGTCTTTGCAGTTTACAAGCTAATCGCGGTTGTTGTGTCGCCTGCGGGGGGCGCCCTGCTCCTTATCCTCATCATTGCTCTTATCGTCACTTGCTGCAAGTAAGATGCTCATCTCTATCTCTAGCCAATCTACTGTCACAATGCTCATTCACTATCACTTACTTGGTACTCTGTGACCTTGCCACAGAAGTCATTTTGACACAGTACAACAGTAAATACTGTAGAGCAGAGACATGCTCTTGGTGTGAAATTAACCAATATGTAACTGATGCCATAGCTCTTTGATGCTTTACCAGTCATTGGTTTGACAGCTCCGTTATATCGGCGATAAACCTGTTGTATATAATAAATTGCCATTCAACATGAAGTTGTGAATAAAAAGGAGCGTTGAATACATCAGACGGAATTGGTGGAGAGTAAAAACCAGAAAACAACATTTTAAACTGTGAGAGTATAAATTCTTACAGTGTATGTACTGCTTTTTTTTTTTGCACCAATAGCAATCGTAATGTTTTAGTGTTTTCATTTTTGGGTTCTGTTTTAGTTGCTACAGTGCCGTAAAAGACAATATGACTTTTATCTACCTGTGCCTTTTACAGAGAACCCAGTGAAATGGAATTTGATATTCAGATAATTAGAAAAGGAAATCAGGGTGGGGGTAGTGTGTGTTGAACTTTACCCCGTACATAGGCGCCATACCGCCTCTGTTATGGCTCCTTCACAGCTTGCATCCTGTGCATAAACAGTATTTCCTTACTATGTTACAGGGAATAGAGACTGAGTGAATATGCAAATAGCAAAAATCTATGAGTATTTGATGCCAGCCTTGAAAAAAAAGTGTGTACTGTACGTGGCGAGAGATATCACACGACGGGAGCAAAGCACCGCTTTTGGAGTAAATAGCGGGATTTAAGTTCCTCCCCTCACTTCAACATTGGCAACATTAGCACCAGGAAGCCACAAGCAAACCTTATATTTGATGATATACTATGGACTGAGTACAAAAACAGCAAATAGTTGTTTTCAGCGAATAGTGGAAGATGTGATAGTTTAATTTGCTAATATCGAAAGAGAAATATGACCATGAACATTGTACCGATCATCACCATCATTTATCTACGTGTAACATAGACATTGAGAACTCTTAACGCGACCAAAGCCTGACGGATTAATGAAAATTAATTCATTGTAATTTTACTTAAACAGCTTTAATTTTGCTCTTTACATTTACACAAGTCTCCCATTAAAGTCGCCTGACAAGGAAAACTTGTTTGAACTTACTGTTGTGTTTCTATCACCAGGCGGGATAAGAATGATCTGAACAAGATCATCTTCAAGAGTGGCGACCTGCACATGTCTCCTTACGCCGACTTTTCCAAAAGCAACCGCATCTCCATGGAGTGGGGCCGGGAGACCATCGAAATGCAAGAGAACGGCAGCACCAAGAACTTGCTGCAGATGACTGACATTTATTATTCTGTAAGAAGAGTTCTTTTGTTTCCCTCCTAAAGAACCACTAACTGCTTAACATAGTCACAGAGCTCCCAAATGTTAGGCAACTTCCGCATTTCAGTACAGAAATCAATGATTGTTGGCTCGTTACGCCCGTAACAAGTATACTGCACAAAATTGAAACCAATACTAATGTCCGTTGACTGAATTTTCAATAATGTTCTTTGTTTCCAAAATAGAGTGCTGAGTTTAAATTTTGATGTTTGAGATCTGATTAATCTGGTGTAACAAACTTTTTTGGTTTTGTTTGTTGTTTTTTTTTTTTTTGGGGGGGGGTTAAAACAGAATTCATAAAGGTGAAATAATCCATAAACAGAAATATTTTTGTGGATGGAAACTCAAAATCTAATATACTGGTACATTGATTCTACGTCCACCATTGCAATGTTGATATAATAAAACAATAAAATGTCAAATATTAAAGCCATTATCTATTAACAATTGTGATAATGACTTGCAAAGAAATATTCATGACAAATTTTGAAGCTATTGAAATTCAGAAAAAAGTGGACAAACCAAATTTTTAAAGATAGGCAGCTCTTTAGTGTCTGAAAAGCAAAGATAAGTAGAATCTCTGTGTTTTCTTGCAGCCCGCCTTGCGAAACTCTGATCTGGAGAGAAATGGCTTGTACCCGTTCTCAGGTCTCCCAGGGTCTCGCCACTCATGTATCTATCCGGCCCAGTGGAACCCATCCTTCTTAAGTGACGATTCACGTCGCAGAGACTACTTCTAACCTGGAACGCAAACACGCACACATTGTCACAAACAATCGTCACTAATAATAGGTGACATTCAGCAGGCGAGAATCATGTTATGATATGTGACTTAATACAGAGCTGAACAAAGTGTTGGCACATTCTCAAATTATTATTATTAAAGTGTTGGCCTCACAGTTCTGAGGACCTGGGTTCAATCCCAGCCCTCCCTGTGTGGAGTTTGCATGTCCTCCCCGTGCCTGCGTGGGTTTTCTCTGGGCACTCCGGTTTCCTCCTTCATCCAAAAAACATGCATTAATTAGAGACTCTTAAGTTGTTCTTAGGTGGGATTGTGAGTGTAAATGGTTGTTTCAAGGTGCCCTGCGATTGGCTGGCAACCAGTTCAGACTGTACCCTGCCTCCTTCCTGATGGCAGGAGGTGACAACTGGTCACAACTGGTTGGGTGATTCTCATAACCAATAACTAAAATCAACCGTTTTCTCTAACTGGCAGAGCGTTTTTCCACATCCTCTTGAGAGATATTTTGGCCCACTCTTCCCTTCACAATTGTTTTAATTACGCAATGAATGATGATTTTTTTTTTAAATCCTGAACGACATTTTTTAAGGTCATGCCAAAGGATTTACATTTAATACCAATTCTCATTTTGACAAAGCCCCTCCAAAACTGTCATGTTTTTTTTTTTAGCATAGTCATTCAGTTTTTATTTGTCCTCCTGCAGAACTGAAGTGTGCTTCACAGTCACAAACTGATGGCTGAACATTCTCCGTCAGGGTTTTCTAGTGAAGAGCACATAATTCATGGTTCCATCGATCACAGAAAGTTGTCCAGTTCCTGAAGCCATTAAGCAGCCCCAGACATTCCCACTACCACCATCATGGTTGGCTCTTGGTATGATGTTCATTTTCAGAAATGCTGTGTTACATTCACACCAGATATAACAAGACATACACATTCCAAAAAGTCAAACTTTCAGGTTATTGGACTGTAGAATATTTTCTTCGCTCTTGGGAGTCATTTAGCTGCTTCCCCCTCCCAAAGTAAGATGAGCCTTTGCTCTTTTTTAGTCTTCAGTGATTTGTGCCTCAGAGCTCTGCCATGAAAGTCATTGTTGCCCAGTCTCTTCCTTATTGTTGAATACTGAGCACTTTAACTGAGACAAGGGAGGCCTGTACCTCTTTAGATGTTCTAGGTCCTTTGTGACCCCCAGTGTGAGTTGTCGCTTCGCTTTTGTGCTCATTTTTTGTAGGCCGGCCACTGCTGAAAACGTTCACAACTGTTGCATGGTTTTTTTTTTTAAGATAATGTCTCAACATGGTTTGCTGGAATCCAAAGGTTTCAGAAATGTATTTATAGCCCTATCCATTTAGTTTATTTCTTGTCTATTGTGGAATCCCTTTGGATCATAGCATTTTGCTGCAGGTTTTTGAGATCTTTTGGCTGCCTTCATTTTCTCAAATGTTTTATTTAAGTGATTGCTGGATTTAACAGATCTGGAGGTAATCAGGTCTTGAGTCCAGGTTTCAGTGAAAATGAAGTTAAAAATGTGGTTAACAATGCATAAATATATCAATTTGAGAATAAGCCAATACTTTTTCATGACCCTCTATGACTAAAGTACACAATTTTGCAATTAAAATGTGCCTAGAAAAAAAATCTCTGCCCATTTCAGTGCCTTTGCGTGGGTAATGATCATTTCCATCCCCAGACTAGTAATGCGAAAACATTTGTTAGGTGAGGAATATGTGCTGGCACTGCTGTGATTTTATTAAGTTGCTGATAAAGCTTCCATACGTGACAACCATTAAAGTTCAAGTAATGGAAATTTAAGACTGACTTTGCAATCCGATACCAGCCTTTATTTATTCACAGACTGTCCAAGTGCAGGACATATGAGGCATTGGGAAATTTCATTCAAATACACTGAAAGACAAATCCTGTGGCTTTAAGTCTGTTTGCGTTAAGTGTGTATATTTGTATACTAGGCGTATTTGATGTGCCACGTGAGTGTAGGAATGTAAAGATGTATCATAATTTGTTTGGAATATTATTTTTATGCCACTTATATCCTCTCTACTCTGGCGTTTTAGTCGGATGTGTTTATTTAAATAAAGACACATTGCACAGATGTCTGTCTCTGACTCTTAATGATGACAATAATTGATGCGACTGCTGACGAGAAAAAAAAGGACCCATTGTGAGGTTTACAAGGTAAGGTAAGGTAATTCACACAAATGTCAAATAATTGAGAGGATGATGCCCGTTGGAAAAAAAATGTGCAAGAAAGTCACTTTTGGCGGGTAAACACATGGAATATTCTTTGATTTGAAGTCAGTGGCCTGTTTTCAACAACCATAGAAGATACCTTGCACTTACCAAATACAAAGTGTTAAGGTCAATGAGAGTTTCTGGCATGTGCTTTATATGTGTGTGCATATGGAAGCATTGCTGTGTGTATTGTGTGTTCGGTGGGGGGAGCACAACTGCATGTTTACAGTCAAGTACCCATCGTTGCCTAATTTGTATAGCCCATGACTGCTAGTTAGAATTTGTAATCCCTCCACAGGTGGTAAGGGATGGACACAGCTGCTGGACTTTTAATTACCTTATGCAACAAAATAAACAGAAGATGCATGCATGGCTCAACTGATGTCCAGAGACCCTCAAAATGGGAGCTGGATAACGGTTAACCGCTTAACAGCCTGTTGCTATCCAGTGCTAACAACAACCAACGCTACACTCTCATTCGCAGACTCCCATGCCACTCAACAGCCGTAGCACTGGCTTTTAAAGCCACACACATTCAAAGTGAAAGATGCAACACTGTTAAACGTGGTATTATATATAAGGCTTTAAAATCCTTTGTATGTATATCCATAGGCGGCACAGTGACTCAACTGGAAAGCGTTGGTCTCACAGATCCAAGGTCCCGCTTGTGTGGAGTTTGGATCTTCTCCCCGGGCCTGCGTGGGTTTCGTCCAGGCACTCCGGTTTCCTCCCACATCCCAAAAACATGCAACATAATTGGATACTCTAGATTGCCCCTAGATGTGATTGTGAGTGCGGCTGTTTGTCTAGATGTGCTCTGCAATTGGCTGGCAGCCAGTTGAGGGTGTACCGCGCCTCCTGGCCGTTGACAGCTGGGATGAGAAAATGGAGCTGCTTATCCCCACCCGGGTCGTGGGAGTGCTGGAGGCTATCCCAGCTATCATCGGGCAGGTGACATACAATAGTCGCACTCACAATCACACCCATACGTATGTGTATATACATTATTTTTTTTGTTTGTTTTTGCTTTTTTTTTTTTTTTTGTTTTTTTTACTTATCGCAGGGCATAGGAACGGGGCTAGACTGAGCATCGTGAAAATCAATGGGTAATTGATGCCAGTTAAAAAAGACATTTTTTTTTTAAACCTAAAAATTCTTGAATAAGCGGGTATCTAACTGTTATCGTCTGATAGCGTTTTTGTGGTTGGTTCCTCCAAAATTGAAAATAAATTTACAGTATTTATTTGTTTAGATAAATATATAGTAATCTATGGGTCCCCATTTGCAACTACGTGGCAATCGTCTGTATATGATCACTACTTCACATATTACTTTCCATCACAGAGGTTATGGAACGAAACCACGATGATAAACGACTCCTACAACTGGTATCACTACTTTGTCTGGATATGGTGATGATTGTGTCACAGAGAGACTGGCAATGTTTTTCATGTTATACTCAGTTCCCCTGAACATGTTGAGTACATCAGCAGCTTAGCATCCTGCGGTGGAAACGCACCATTAATATTCCTTCCGATAGTTGAGCCGATAATGCAAATGCATATTAACACCAGTCTCCCGCTTGGCCTTAGAAGTCGTCGCTCACAAGGCACGTGTGATAGACTGACATGTTGATGAACTCCTGCATTTCTTTGAATTATTTGACACTTTAAAGCCATCAATGGAAGAACAGATTCATATCAGTAGGCTGATATTCTTTTTAGTCAACAGTCCCCTTGTCATTTTCAGCCTCGGCACAGACATTTTCTTTCTGTATTGCATTGCCAAGCCACGAGGCAACAGTAAAAGACCGAAGCAGCCTTTGAAGATACTCTTGGAATATATCATGTGGTGCTCCATTTTGTATGCAGTCTTTTTAATGCTGACCTTGACGGTGGAGGATCATCTAACTGTGGAAGGATCTTGTTTGCTGTGGTCGATAATGCAGTACTTAGTGCATCAGAGCATGAGCTCCTACGTTTGGCTGAATTTTTACTTCTTCATCCATATCGTCCCTGTGCGATGTGCTCTGCTCATTTGGTTGAAGAGAAACATCAAAGTTGCCACTTTGATTGCTTTTTGTCTCAATCTCGGGATTTTGCTCAACAATTACACCGTAAGAATGGCCTTTCATCTAACTGAGGGGCCTCCGCTGCTCTGTTCCACCAACGACTCTGTGAAATTGACACCGACTGGCTTCACTTCCCCCATTTTTCTTTTCAATCAAATTAGTTTCATCATCACCTGGGTCTACATGTGGACCATTTTTGGGTTTAAGATCATTACCAGCTGGACCACTTTTCGCTACCTGCAAGGTCACATGAGAAGTGTGGCGAAGAATGGAATTCCCTTCCCCATTGTAAGACTTCGGACTCAGTTTTGGCTGACTGTCACCGGAATTTCTCAATGTGTCGTCTTCTTTTTCTGCGCGGCTTATAATTTTTTTTATTCTTTCACCCTGTTATTTACACATAATTTTGACATTGGTGACTATTTAAGCTACACTGTCAGCACCATGTTCGTGTTTTGCACAACAATCAATCTGAGTATTGGTCAATCAACTTTTAGAGAGAGGGCGGTGCCATTATGGAGGGCTCTAAAATCTGTGTGCAGTCTTGGCAAGGAAACAAATGATCTGATTGGGCACAACAATTGGGCGTAATACCCTAAACTGTAACTGCTGTTGTCCAAGCAGCCGCTGCAATGGTTTGACGTCAAGTTAATCATCTGTCCCAGCATTTATCAAATAAAAAATAGAAACACGAAACACTGTGGCATGTTGCTTTCTTTTGACCCCCCCCCCCACCCTCTATGAGGACTAAAAAAAAAGTTCAAATGTAGAAAGAAGCCAATAAAGCCAACAACCTAATTTCCTCATTTGCATCAAATAGAAATGTTCTGAAGTAGTGCGTTTCAGTGATTATGGCAAGTCTGTTAAAATTTTACAGTACTTGATATGACATTTTAGTAGCACGGTGGCCGACTGGTTAGCACTTCTGTTTCCCACTTCTGAGGATCTTGGTCCGAATCCAGTTACACCTGTGTGGAGTTTGCATTTTGGATGTTATATTTGTCAAAAAAACGTTGATTTTTTTTAAAAACAAATTTATTGTAATTGTGATTGAAGGTGACAAAGAAATTGGATGGATGGATATGCTATATGCTCAGCTAGGGACCACCAAATGCAATAATACATTCACTCACATTTGAAAAATGTACAGGTGTGGTCAGTCATGCTCGCAGATAAAGTTGCGGTTGTGATTAGGGATGGAATCTCGAGACCTTAAAATAACTTACTGGATTAATATAACTGTAAATTGAAAATAAAATAAACAAACACATAATCAAAATAGAAAACAAAAATTTTAAACTCAGAAATAATCTTTTCCAATTTCAACTAATATTAGTAGAACATGATATAAAATGGTATTTAAACAGATTTTTCATCAATAAAAATTCTTGATCTGACAAACTTTATCTGAAGAAAAGTTAAATCCACTGGCCTGTCAATGAATAAACACAACGGTCTATATCGGCAATATTTTGAAAATGCTGAAAGTGTGGTTCAACATAATCGGCGTTAGTGGCAACAAGGTAGCGATACATTGTAACAAACATTTCTGTCGGCAATCATGACGAATTGTTAAAATGTAACGTAATATACGGCGGTATCTATTGTCAATCCATTGATGAAAGGTAGCAGTAGATGATCTATATCTTCCTAAAACATGTAGAGGGGAAAAGTTTTCAACTTCAAGATAACATGTACCACGGGGAAAATGATTGTTCGCCTTTAGAAACAGTATGTGGATAGAGTAGTCTAACATTAGAACTTAGATCAAGTCAAAATAAATCACAATCTCATACTTATTGTAGTTAGATACTGAAACATTACCTGTATTGTATCCAAGAAATGTTTTCAGTGTAACTGAATTTGACAAGATTGGTTGAAATGGTAGTTTGTCTGTATGAGAAAGAGCACACAATTTTACTTTTGTAAAATAACTGCCCTGTGGTCTTGGTACTCTGTAGGAGTTGATTGTAATAATGTTGGCGTGTGACATTGAGAACAAATCTGGCTGAGCCAAGGAATGTGTGTGAGGAGGGAATGATGATCATGTGTGTGGTGTGTCTCTTGGGCTCTCTGATGAGTCTGTTGTGGCTCTTTGCTGCAGGAGCAAAATTTGTGGCTCTTTATTTTCTAACTGGTTGCCCTCACCTGGTTATTTGTAAACAGTGAACTTTGTGTACGTGAGCGAGTGCGTGTTTGTGTACGCGCGTGCGCGTGTGTGCGTCATACGACTCTTTGTACCTATAAATAGTTGATGCAGCTAAAATGGATGCCCTTCCTTATTTGGCACTTATTGGTAAATTTTGTCGGGTGACCACCAATCCGGGAAACGCTCTCGAATCCTTTGGTCGCCTGAGCAAAATTACGACCACATAAATTGACATGCAGACTTCGTCTACAGTATTAGCATCTTTCGGACTTATCCTCTTCAGACCCCCAATAAGAAGACAAGATGGCTGCGTTCGTTCCAGCTGCTGGGAACACTTTCGGTAAGTGAGATTCATTGTAAAATTCCACAAATCTTCCTGCTGTTTGACACTCAAATGTTGGGAGAGACAATAATGGTAGAAATGGATGAAAATGTCTGATTACCTATGCGAATATTAGCCAAGGCAATACACAGTACAAGCTAACACAAGTTGAGTTGGGGTATTGTAATCGTTCTTGTTTAAAACTTTGCCAGGTAATTTGTTATTGGACATTATTGTATTAATTGTGTTTTCTGATAACCATTTGGTAGTGATTCGCTGTTTTATGTACAAAATTACTCTGAAAGCAACTTGCCTGCCAAGTGTTGCGGGCTAATATTGATACAGTACATTTGGGCATATTGCTAGCCGATTAGCATAACTGCCCCAGGCATTTTTTTAACTTACTTGTTGTCATTTTTTAGTGTATTGGACAGCTTTCAAATTTGATATGAGTATCTGATTGAGTATTAATAACAGACTTTAGAGTCATATCAAAACCTGCTCATCATTTATATCCAGATAAATCCTTCTTTACTTCAACTCTCCTTGTTTTTAAGTGGTTGTCATGCTTCCACCAGGTATTGAAACATACAGTAAAAAGTGACCATTTAAAGCATTGTCATTTTGTATAATGTTTGTATTTCCAGAGCTCACTTCTGGAACAATGACCTTTTGTTTATGGTGTGAGCAGAGGTAAAAGAAAGGCATGCAAGTTGTGATGTTGATGGTGTGATTTTCATGGCAAAATCTTTTACTCTAATTTTAAGTTTATGTGAATGGTTGAATTAAAGATGATATGCTGACACTGTATTGGATGCTTTGAGTATTTTGAAAATCATGCTTCATCATTAGTGTGTAACAATGCTTTCTCTTCCAGTTTTTCTTAGTTGCTTTGGTACCTTCCTAAGATCAGAATTTAAATTCAGAATTTAAAATTGCATGTTCACGCTTCACCTCACAGTGTCATTTAAACGGAGTAAAGCAGTTCGTCATTTATTTGAACAAGTTGCAAATGCTTTGGTGCATCCATGCAAATGATTTAGGCATTTATTCACTCTATAAATCTTTCCAATTGAAATGGTTGAACAAGTTGTTGTGATATATTAGGCAGACTGTATTTCTAATTGGACTTTTTTTTGCAGTTTCTCTTATTTTTGTCTTACAAAATGTAACATCTGAGGTTACACTGAGGCCAATGCACTCAGAGGCAGATCAAAGGACAAGAGAGCCACTTTGGCACCTCTGCAGCAACAAATAGAGGAGGTACTGGGTAGCCTCAAGGAGCCAGAATAGGGGTGCTGAGAAAGACATCAGTAGAAGACATTTGTGTATATAGTTGCAATTGTAGTTAAAATATGTTTTTCTGTAGACTGTTATGTGAAGACATTGACAAGGGTCATATTAATGAGAACTACCACAAGGGGCGACAGGTGATCACTGTCACAGGTACTGAGGTACTGGAACATTTGATGAACCAACAACGGTTGATGGCACCATTGGGTGAATCTTGATTTCCCACGATGGCCCTAAATTTTCCGTGTCGGCCCTAAATTTTTTGGGTCAGACTGAGTATGAACCCTGTTCAGGGGTACACTATTATATTCACAACATGACTAAGCAATTTGAGTTTTTTATGAGTATACAATGACACAAGGACTTGTCATTCTGACGTTTATGACTGAAAGATGAACTAAGGCTTCTAAGCGAGAAACTGGATGAAATTAATACTGATTGGGAAATGCATTGTAGAAAAAGCAACTTTTTTTTCATTTGGTCTAAACACCTGTCACCGTTATTGGACATTGTGTTGTGCTACAGTGGATGAGTTTAAACCTGCATGTTGTGACTTGATATTCAACTTGGTCAAGGCTCTGTTACAGTATTCTTGAGTGCTCATCAACATCATTAACTTTCCTTTCGCTGCAAAATATGTCACTACCATTCATCATTGTAAGAATGGCTGAATGGGAGATTCTACACTAACATCGTGAACGTGTTTCTGCTATTTTGACAGTCATGGCACTACTTTTATGAATTCCAGAATTGTGTAGCTGAGCAGACACGGTTTGGTTTTGAATGTCGAGATTAATAGATGGATAAACACTGTATTGATCCCATGAGGGAAATGAAGTGGGAAATGTTCATCTCAACTAAAGTGGCTTTGTCTTTTTTCCCAAAGAAAAGATCCAGCAAAAGTACGAGAGGTTGTCACTGATCGCGAAAGGAGGCAATGGAGAAGTCTATAGTGGGATCAGAAAGACGGATGGCTTGATGGTAAGTGTTTTGTGACTCTTCTCACATTGTAAAGTAACGTGCCACATACATTAGCCCATACAGTTCATCGTTCCAGCAGCACTAACCAAATGTTTGTGATTTGTGTCCAACAGGTCGCCATCAAAATCATCCCAAAGAGAACGGTGCGGACGTGTTATTTTTTAGATGGCAACTATCTTGAGGTCCCCTTTGAGGTGATACTCATGCAAAAAATCGGACAAAGAAAAGGCATTATTTCTCTTTATGACTGGTACAATCTGGACCAAGAGATTGTACTGGTGCTGGAGAGACCAGTGGCCTGCATGGAGCTCTTTGCATTCATCCTGGAAAATGGCCAAATGGACGAAGCACAAGCTAAGGTATTGTTGCTTGGTGGATTGTGCACACACAGTGTTTATATGCGAGACGTTTACATTTTTATTCACATTTGTTTTCAGAATATCTTAGTAACATGCTTTTGACAAGGAGCATGTTTCCATTTCCCAAATGGCTGGCGGAAAAAGAAAAGGCTCAAACTAAACTTTTTTTAGTATGTTAACCTTCAAACGAGTATTTCAACTGCAAAAATTTCAGAATACGATTTCACTAAATACTAGGGGTGGAACAGTGGTTCAGCAGTTAGAGCATTGGCCTCACAGTTCTGAGGTCCCGGGTTCAATCCGCCTCTGTGGAGTTTGCATGTTCTCTCTGTGGGTTTCCTCCGGGCACTCCGGTTTCCTCCCACATCCCAAAAACACAAAACATTAGTTGGCCACTCAAAATTGCCCCGAGGTGTGATTGTAAATGCGGCTGTTTGTCTCTACGTGCCCTGCGATTGGCTGGCAACCAGTTCAGGGGTGTACCCCGACTCCTGCCCCTTGAAAGCCTGGGATAGGCTCCATCACTCCTTGCGACCCTCGTGAGGATAAGCGGCGAAGAAAATGGATGGATGGATTTATACTTGGTGAAATTAAACTGGCCTCATTCCCTTTGAACGCCGTTTATTTTCCCTAGGTTACTTTGGTCATTGTTTGAGAGAAGTGGCCACTTATAAAAGCATCATTTTTATTTTAATTTGTGTAGGCAGCATTTGATAAATAAGCAGGCGTTTTAAACTTATTTTGTGAAGATACATGCGTATGGAGCAAGCAGCGGATACACAAATTTAACCAACACATTTTCAGAAATTTTCAATGAACAAGTTTGACTTTACAGTAATTGTATACAAGCTTTGAAAAAGATATTTTTTCACAATGTGTCCCCTTTAGAGTTTTGTCCTTGACCTCCTCTGTTTGTTTTCACCTCAGAACATCTTTAAGCAGCTTGTTGATGCAGCAGTCACGATGAACGCTGCAAATGTCTTCCATCGTGACATCAAAATGGAAAACGTCCTCATTGACACCACGTCCGAGGTCCCTCGAGTCTGGATCATCGATCTCGGAAACGGCTGCTTTGGGACCGCCTTGCCGCACAAGAACTTCATTGGTACAGTGTCCACCTTCTGCTCTTCATTCACATCTTTTCTTTTTCTCGGGCTGAGTCTTATCATTTTATTTCCTCTCTGCATGTCTTGTAGGAACCTCTGGATTTGCTCCTCCAGAGGTTGCTGCGTGTGGGGAGTACAAGGCCACCCCCACCACAGTTTGGCAGCTCGGGATTCTGCTCTATGAAATCCTCCATTGTGCTCGTTTTGAATCGGAGGATTTCTTCCTGGAGAGAGAAATTGACTCAAGGCTCTCTCATAGTAAGTTGAATATCCAGTCAGTACTGGCCGTGATACTGTCAGAACCATTTAACTACATGTCATAGTTTGTTGACCAGTCAAGGTGCCATTTCAACTTTTCCTTCCATCTTTTCTCACAGCCTGTCAAGATCTCCTGAGCGCATGCCTGACAAGAGACCCCGACGCCCGTGCCACTCTGTCGCAGCTTCAGCAGCACCCGTGGTTCCACTGAGGCTGCACGGAAGACCTCAGATCATCCTATTTTATTCATGAAATTCATCAAATGTATATATTCCTGTATAAAGATTTTAAACCGTGACTACATGCTTCAGTTACTTGACACCATTTTTATACCATAATGTTCCATCTGACTTTAGGGTTTTGTTACATTTAGACTTCATATAAAAGTGTGAACTGAGAACTGTTGAAGAATGTGCATTGTAAATATTGTGTGTTACATATGGTATGTCAGACAAAACCACAAATAAAGTAATGTTTTTACATTTAGCTTAGTGTCTTTGCCTCATTTTTACTCGGAAGGAATGTTCAAATTTCACTTGTGACATATGATGACAATGATCAATAATTTCTTTGTGTAGTATGTGATTCCTGTTCACCTTGGTCCGGTCACCAGTCAATCAAAAATATGAATATAAAAACTAATTTGCATTCACTAATTTCCAGTTATCAGACAACTGAATTTATCAGCCCATTTGTTGTGTTTTTTTTGATTCATCTGTAAAGTTGAATATGATCAAAGCCGGCAGAAGACGGTTTTGGGCCATGCCATTATGCCGTGAATAATTCCACGCTGCACTACATAAAATCCACAAACCTGCTTCAATAACTTTTAATAAGGAAGCAAACTGTGTGGTGACTCTGCGAAATAAGAGGATTGTTTGAATGGAAACGGTGACGATGTTGGAGAGGCTGAAGAAAGTGCTGACGAACCTCACCAGGAGAACACATCACACATTTGCTTTATCACGGTTGCTGTGTTTGTCACATTGCAGACCACCTAAGGAAATAAAAAGGAGGATTCTTGGAGATTGTACCTGTACACATCCCCTACGTTCTCCTCACCAGCAAAAGTTCCCCTTGTCTTCCTTCCGTGAATATTGTATTTTAAATGTCTTAGGTAGAGTGAATCTGACAAGCACCTCCAGCAAAAGATCCTCCAAGTGAAGAATGTTAATTCCGTACTGCAATAAAAATGTTGATTGATTGTTATTGTTTTACTAGACACTTGTACTGTAGTATGCAAAGTATAAATACTGTACTGTTGACGTATTTTACACATTCTGGTACCCCCCCCCCCCCCCACACACACACGCATGCATACAAAAAACAACTCCCTATCTCAAAGCTACATACCCAGTGCCTCCAGCAGAAGTCTCTGGGTGATTAATGGTGCCTTCTTCTTCTTCTTCTTTTCCTTTCGGCTTCTCCCGTTAGGGGTCACTAAAGAGTGTGATTTTTTTTCCATCTCAGCCTGTCTCTTGCCTCACTAACACCAACTGCCCTCATGTCTTCCCCCATCAACCTTTTCTTTGGTCTTCCTCTCACTCTTTTGCCTGGCAGCTCCATTCTCAGCACCCTTCTACCAACATACTGACTCTCTCGCCTCTGGACATGTCCAAACCATCGACGTTTGCTCTCTTGAACCTTGTCTCCAAAACAGCTTTGGGGGGTATTTATATTTTCACTAATAAGTATTTTAATGAATGAAATCAGTTTAAAATGTTGCCACGTTAATTTGAGAGCAACATACCCAGTAGACATTATCCAGGCCCGTCCAAACCCCATTTTAGTCACACTTTTCCCAAGATGTCATGAGCAAAACCGCAAAACGTTATACTAAAAGCTGTAAACCGGTATCTTGTGCTTTTGTTTTGCACTAAATGCTTAAAATGGAAATGTAAGTGGGGTGGGTTAGGGGTGGTTCTGTTTGCTGAACTGATATGGGTCTTTGAGCAGTAAACGTTTGTGAACGTTAACAGAATTTTTAAAATTATTTTTTAAAAATTATATCTTCTCCCCAAGTGGGGTTGTGTCAGGAAGGGCATCCGGCTTAAAAACTGTGCCAAACAAATATGAACGTTCCTCTGAGATGACACGCTGTGGCGACCCATCACGGGACAAGCCGAAAGAATGTCATTTTTTTTTTTAACCTGGTTCTCATAATTGCGAGGCCAATGCTTCACAGCTGTGCCTCCGTGCCGCCCTGCTAAGAGCAGAATTTGTCAATGCTTGTTCAAACAAAGTCCCATTCTGTAAAATTTCATATTTTCAAGTTAATGTAACAACATACTGCTTATAGACTGCTTGTGAGATGGTGTTGGGGAATTTTTGGCAGAAATTACTGCGTGCCACTTACATCCTGCTGTGTGTCAAAGATTTGTGACACCTTTCCTAATCCAAAGAACCAAGAGTACACAGGATTTAAATAATCTCCACCTTGATCTTTTTTTCTTTGTGAAAACATTGATGTATTTGTTTGTATATGAAGTAAACATACACCACAGAACTAGAATCATAGCCTTTTTATTGATCTTTATGCTTATATTTTGGATAAATATGTTGCATAACATTTGCACTGAATTATTTGGTCTTCCAAAGAGTTTTTTTTTTTTTTTTTAGAACACCGGAGGTTGAAATAGAAGTTGCAGTATTCCCTCTCCCACTGTTGGAAAGATATGTGTTGCATTTCCATGAATAGATACTTCAGTCTGGCAACTTTTTGAATAGATCAAAGATGGAGATTCAGCATCTGCTGGTTTGATGTCAACCTCTTGTGCAGAAGATGCTTCCTGCAACATCTGTAATTAATATAGAAAAATGAGGTTCAAAGTTTATAAAATAAGATTATAGATAAAGCACATGTTCATTTCAATCTATTTCATGGTGCACAAATTATTTTGATAAATTGCAAACATGTCTCCTATTCTGTGAGTGACTAGGATGTAATACTGCACGTTTTGTAGTTCATCCATTTTCTTAGCTGCTTATTCTCACAAGTCACATAATAAATAATTTGGGTTAGAAAATAGACATTACAAATTCTTGAAGAGGTCAGGGTTACGTCAGGTCAGAACCCAACAGCCAGCCAATCCAGTTACGCTTTCTTAGTCACGTGATGTCATTTACTAAGAAAGCACAACTGGATTGGCTGGGTGCTGGGTTCTGACCTGAAGTAACCCTGCCTTCTTAACACTAAATTTAGACGGTGAATTTCAGATAGCGAATTATAGCCAGTTGAATCTCAGGTGACTGAAAACATTGCGTTTGAATTTTAAAAAGGTTGAAGTTTTTTTAGATGGCGAATTTGTTAACATTGAAAAATGTGAATTTTACAACATAAAAATTTCAGTAGCATTTTTAATTCAAATCCTGGTAGCACATATTTACTTCCATACAAGTCAGTTGTTGACAGGTCAGATCATCAACTAACTGTCAATACAAATGACAGACTCTCCAAATGTCAAATATCACTGTAGTCGTTTTGTAAAGGTCGGCAGCATTCATCTCCACATCTGCGGAGTTTGTGTGGACGTATGCGCGCTGATAAACGGCGCAAGTCATCCCCCTACCTAAATTGACTATGAAGCAACTTGTTTAACGTTGACAGTGATACAGCCTGTCATTTCTTTAAAAAATGTGTGTGTGTGTGTGTGTGTGCATGAAAAACAAAACACCCAAAACGGAATTTTAAATATAGATGGGACATCGAGAATATTATGAATTTCGGTCACTTAGATGTGTTTAACTAACTTGACTAACTACTGACTAGAGTCAAACGAGCATGTGGTTCTTGTAGATGGGCCATATATGCACAAAGCTGAAATGCAGATCGCAGAGGTGGAGTTTCAGTTGAGATCAGCTTAAGGTGGAGATTTCCAGAAGATGTGGCTGGACATCTCTTCACTTTCTCCCTTGGAAGCCCGTGCCAGCCTAATGTGGTCCCCACTTCCGTTTGGAGGCCCGCACAAACTCCAGGGCAATGAACTGACAGATGTTCCCCAGGTGTACTAAACATCGCCATTGCCTCTGAGTATAATAGTAATAATTTAAGTGACAAGCACCTTGCATTGCTTGTCACTTAAATGAAACTGTGGGCCAGGTGGAGTTGATGTTTGTCACTCCCCCGTTATGAAAGTTTCTTCTGATTCTCGAGTGAAGAAAGATCAAAGTAGCTCCGCTCTTGGTTACGGACAAGCAATCTTGAAAATTGTGCTAAAGAAGGCGGTGAAAGAGTCCCAGTCCAGACAGGTGGCACTAAACATCTGAGCTCAGAGGCTGAAGAGGAATGTGCAGACCCTGCTGGCTGAGCTCACCCCACTGCACTGCAGCCAGAATTTGGAAGGACTTTGAAAACTTTGTGTTTTAGACTCCAAAGACCCTGGAAAGCCTCCCTCACAGGCACTGCTCAGACACCTACAGCAGAATCTGGACTCGGAGACCACAGCCAGCAGTAGCTATGATGAAGCGCAAGATCAAGTCATGTCCCTCAGAGGAGCCAAGATGATGTGAGTATCAAGCAAGTGGAATTTATTCTACAATTTAGCCTTTTCAACCATGACTTTCTATTTTTTTGCAAATCCATTATATTTATAGCAATTAAACTCATAAGTTGCCTCATTTCAGTGAGGATCAAAGGGTGACATCCTGCACCCTGTTTGCTTTTTATGGATTTGTGCAGTTTTGTTTTTGTAAATTAATCAAACAGGACCACCTATTTCAGTTGAATAATGTGAGAACAGAAGAAGTGTATATGGAATAAGCACACTCGAGCATTAAAAGCGGAAAAATTCCGTCACTTTACTTCTTACGTTATCAGTATTAGAGATGCACTAATACTGATAAAACTATGTCCATACAGTACATCTTAGTTGAGACATTACCGACTTTTAGTTCTGAATTCAGGAGCTTTATTGCAAATTAAACCTTATATAGCTGTTACTTGCATTTCCCTGAAACCAAAACTAAATGCCCTAATAATTATAATACAACTATTGGAACACAGACTACACATACAACCATAAGTAGATTTTGTGGCAGTAATTGAAATAATGGCGTTGGTTCACACACTAAATGTAAGCTAACACTATACATTTATACTTTTGTTTTTAAGCTTTCTTTTCCAGAAGGCCCACTATTTAGCAAGTATTCCAGGAATTTTGCCATTATTTTGATGTAATATGGATCAATAAAGGCAAACTAAAACCAGCTGACATTCCAACTGCTTCCTCCCTCTTGCCACTAAATTGCTACAGGCGAAGTGACTAGTGTGTTTTTATGTCCCCAAAGTATTTATTGTCAAAATGACTGTCTATTGTCTATTTTTTTTCAAAACATTCTTGGCAAATAAAGAGGATTCTAATTCTGAAAGCACTCAGGTGGTGGTTTTGTAAACCAAAGAAGCAAAAACAATGTCCTTTGTAGAGTCAATGCTTGGTTAACTTGCTTGTTGCCTGGCTCAGCCATCCTTGTCTGGTTTCAATTTGAAGTGGACGAGACCCTGCTTGTCTTTGCCAAATTCCAAGATTACTACCATGGCAACGGTGGCCCCACTAAAGCCAGACAAAATTACACACATGAATAAATAAAACAATGCCATGCAAATGTGGGCATGGAGTACGCATGCAGTATCTATCGTGTTTTATATGGCGGTCTATTGTAGTCTTGTATAAAGACTCACCTTTACAAGCGCTTTCCATGACGCTGTTAATTTAAACTCGTTTTGCTTTTACACTTAGGACTGCAAAAGCTTTTCCCCCAAATAAAACCTGTGCGTGCACAAACAGTAAAGAATATGTTCCCCTCAAGCTACATCTCACTGTGCAGTAAAATAACAGATAGATACACAAAAATCAATAGAAAAGAGCAGAGGCTAACATGACATTAGACCTGGCTTTTTACACATGTCCACAATGTGGTCTTGTAAAATAAGGTAATAAGAGTCAAACTATCTGTGTGTGTGTGTATATATATATATATATATATATATATATATATATATAAATGACATTGCCAATGTCATTGGATGTGAACTTGTATAGTGTGCATCGATGTTTTCTGGGAATGATTCCTTCATTGCAGAGTGCTCAGCTCAGCTAGATCATCAACACGCTGATGCTTCCTCTCGGCTTCTCACAACCTTCAAAAAAAATGTAGAATAGCGGGATAGATGTCTCCAGGTACAATATCCAAGGCACAACACAATGATGTACAGTTGTACCTCTACTTTTGAAATTCATTTGTTCCGGAAGTCGTTTCATCACATGAATTTTTCGGAAGTATAAGCATCTTTTACATGTTGATTGCCTAATCGCCTCCAAGCCCCCCTTCATCAAAAATAAACAGAGTACATCATGTAAACTAAGAATAATAAATATTGTGTTCATTGGCCTTTGGCGTGGGGCGACTATGCGAAGAGAAGGGTGAGTGACAAGCAAAAGGCATTGTGGGGGACAGAGGAGGACATACCCAAGAATGTACACACACACACACACACAACTTAATTTCACTGAAGTTTCTTGGGGCCCATGGTGAAGAAAGATGAATAAACTTGCAACAAAACACAAATGAAAAAATAAAAATCCACAAAAGGTGTACTTTACCAATGTGCGCTGGCATGTCACATTGAAATTGGTAGCATGTTATTTGTGATACCAAAAAGCAGTCCAAAACAATCCAGAGGCACAAAAAGGCAAGGCTAGGAAGGATCCAAAAGACATACAGCAAGGTCCGATGACTATGGGGCAAACTAAGAAGCTTAACAGGACATGATCAGACAAAAGGGCACAGAATTGCGTGGCTAAGGGTAACTAACGCATAGAAGCGGAGAGTCCCACAGGCGGTAAACGCTAACACTAACACAAGGGAACAAACTGGCAAAATCCAGTGACAAAACTCCAAACTTCAATACATGGTCTAATTAGAGTCCAAATGGAAAATATCTGTGACAAGTGGCAGGTGTCAGAGGTGGCACTGGCCAGAGCAGTGGCCAGGCCACACCCCTCTTGGCAGTGGCCAGGCCTTGCTCATGACAATACAGGATGTTTATGTTAAGTGGAATTTTGGGACTGCGAATCCAGTGCCCATTTTTTCCTTTCGTATCCTGAATTTTCTTTCGTAACTCGAGAGCATATTTTTCCCGAGGAGGTGTTTCGTAACCTGAATTTTTTATTACTGGAGACGTTCGTAAGGAGAGATACCACTGCATTCCACTGTATTCTCCGCAACTTGGAGCCAAAAGCATGTCATTGGTGATCATTTCAGGATTTCAAATGCCATTCAAAACAATTGCCGACAAAGCGATTGGTGAAAGCCAAGTTATGTAGGTTGAAAGATGCCCCGCCCCCAACCCAACGTTTCCTTGCTTGAATCTGCCCTTCATGCGTTTCCTCCTTGCTACCTTTCGAACATTCAATGTGACTGGGAAGATGAAAGTCAAATGCAAAATAATAAGCCATGCTGTTTTGTTTTGTTTTTTGGATGCAGGCGACAGAAGCTTGTTCTGTTGTGATGCTTCTGTGTGAATGAGATCTAAAGTCCAATTTCTTGATGATCCTTTTAATTGTATGAGTGTCTATTCAACTCATACAGTCACTCACTTCTTTTGTGTGATCCTGCAGTTGTCATGATCCTGGATTCCAGCCAGGGCTGGGCGTGGCCGTCTAATCGGAAGGGTCACACCTGCGCCTCATGACCTCCGATTAGACCCAGTACATATAGGACCCCGGGGACGACAGAGACTCTGCTAGATCGTTGCCTCTCATGCCTCGTTCCCGCACTACCGTACTCCTGACGTCTACCTCCCGTGTACCGACCAACGCCTGTCTCCCGACCTACCCCGTAAGCCTGCCGTTACTGATCTTGCTCCTTGTTTGGACTGACTCCCTGGTAACCGACATTGGAACGAATAAAGGCTTATTCCGCACTGCTTACCTCTCACCTGAGTCGTGCATTTGGGTCCACCCCCGAGTCTCGTCCGTGACAGAACGATCTAGCCAAGAACATGGACCCAGCCGACTCTGAAGCCATTCGCCGTGCGCTGCAAGTGCAGGGCAAACGCCTGGGTGAGCAAGAGGCTGCTCTCCAGGGTATGACTCACCAGATCCAGGAGCTCTGCACCCAGCTGCAACCGTGGCTAGCCTCCCAAGCTAGCGTGGCCGCTCCTGTGCCTCCCCGTGCCACCATCACTCCGCTCTCTCGACCAGAGCGGTTCTCAGGCGACTCCGGTAACGTCAAGCCCTTCCTGGCGCAGTGCGATCTCCACTTTGAGCTGCAAGCTTCCGCTTTTCCAACGGACCGCTCCCGGATCGCCTTCGTCATTTCCCACATGACAGGGAGGGCGGAGGCATGGGCCACCGCCGAGTGGAGCCGTAACTCGGAGACCTGCCGCTCATGGGTGAGCTTCGTCTGCGCGCTCACCCAGGTGTTCCAGTATGCGGCTCCAGAACGCCAGGCGGCGTCGTCACTCATGACAATTCGCCAGGGGCGTCGCCGCGTGTCCGACTACGCCATTGAGTTCCGGATTCGGGCTGCCGAGAGCCGCTGGAATGAGGAAGCCCTCCATGACGCGTTTTACGAGGGACTGTCCCCACAGATCCGTGGTCACCTCGTGGCCATGGATCTTCCGCCTTCGCTAAACTCCCTCATCGCATTGGCCCTCAAGGTGGACCAGCGCCTCACCGTGCAGAGACAGATGGAGGGCCTGAGGGAGGAGGAGAGGGAGAGTCGCAGTCCGGTTGTTTCCGCTTCCCGGCCACCCGTGTTGTCAGCTTCACCGGAAGCCATGCAAGTGGATGGGCTTGGCAGCTCAGCGGAGGAGCGCTTACGTCGGCGACGAGAGGGACGCTGTTTTTACTGCGGGCGTTTGGGACACTTGATCGCCCGTTGCCTGACTCGACCAGGGCATTCTAACATCAGGATCGCTACTCCGGTGAGTGTGCGGTACACCGCGACGGGGTCAGGGAGGTCCCTTCTTCACCTCACCTTGGGAACGGACTCCCGTTCATGCTCTGTGACGGCTTTCATAGATTCTGGGTCGGAAGCAAACCTGATAAATCCCCGCGTGGTCGAGGAGCTGGTGGCGGCAACCTTCCCCACGCAACGGTTTCGTCACGCCTATGCCGCCAACGGCAAGTTCCTTTGTCGGGTTACACATCGTACTCAGACGCTACGTATGAGCTTTCCGGACGCTCACTCGGAGCGAATTAGCTTTCATGTCTTCGACGCACGTAGTAGCGACATCATCTTGGGCAGTCCGTGGCTCAAAGAACATAATCCGGACATAGATTGGACCACGGGTCAGATCAAGACTTGGGGTGAGGACTGTCTCAGTCGTTTTTTCGCTGTCCGGAGAGACAGGGGTATTCAAGTCGCGCCGGTTCGGCTAACAGAACCTGGTACCGCCCTGGACCTGACCGGAGTGCCCTCCTGCTATCATGACCTACGGGAGGTCTTCTCTGAATCTAAGGCAAAGTCTCTACCGCCACATCGGTCATACGACTGCGCGATTGAACTCCTGCCAGGCACCTTTCCTGCCAGAGGGAAACTGTTCTCTTTAACAGGACCAGAGCATCAAGCCATGAGGGACTACATCGAGGACTCGCTGGCAGCCGGATTCATTCGCCCCTCATCTTCACCAGCCGGTGCGGGGTTTTTTTTTGTCAAGAAGAAGGACTCCACGCTGCGACCCTGCATTGACTACCGAGGACTGAACGACATCACAGTCAAGAACAGGTACCCTTTGCCGCTTATCTCTACAGCATTCGAACTCCTCCAGGGAGCCCGGATCTTCACCAAGCTCGACTTGCGCAGCGCTTACCATCTGGTGCGGATTCGGGAAGGGGATGAGTGGAAGATGGCGTTCAACACCCCCACAGGGCACTATGAGTATCTTGTGATGCCCTTTGGACTGACAAACGCTCCGGCCGTCTTTCAGAACTTCATTAACGACGTGCTCCGGGAGTTCCTGAACAGATCTGTCTTTGTTTACCTGGATGACATTCTCATCTTTTCAGCAGACCTAGCCTCTCACATTCAACAAGTCCGAGAGGTGCTCCGGCGTCTGCAGCAGCACCAATTATATGTGAATATGGATAAGTGTGAGTTCCACCAGGCATCCGTGTCCTTCCTGGGCTTCGTCCTGGCTGAGGGAGAGATACGGATGGATCCCGGGAAGGTCGACGCGGTGCTGCGGTGGCCTACCCCCACCAACAGGAGGGAGGTGCAGAGGTTCTTGGGATTTGCCAATTTCTGTAGGAAATTCATAAGGAACTTCAGTTCTGTGGCCGCTCCTCTGCATTCGCTCACTTCGCCAAATACCACCTTCGACTGGTCCGGGACCTGCCAGGAGGCCTTCGGCAGGCTCAAGGCAAGCTTCACTACTGCGCCCGTTCTCATTATTCTGGATCCCGATAACCAGTTTGTGGTGGAGGTGGATGCATCGAATTCAGGAATCGGAGCAGTCTTGTCGCAGAGGAGTCCCAGGGATGGAAGGATTCACCCGTGCGCGTTCCTGTCTAGAAAGTTGACCCCGGCAGAGAGGAACTACGACGTGGGAGATAAGGAACTGCTGGCGGTCAAGAGCGCGTTGGAGGAGTGGCGGCACTGGCTGGAGGGCTCGCAAGTACCGTTCATTGTCTTCACGGACCATAAGAACCTTGAAAACCTGAAGTCCGCGAAGAGGTTGAACGCCCGTCAGGCCAGGTGGGCTCTATTTTTCACCCGCTTCCACTTTAAGGTGTTTTACCGCCCAGGCTCCAAAAACGGCAAGCCGGATGCACTCTCGCGGATCCACGAGGGAGGGCGCACTGATTCAGACGCCGCTACTATCCTGCCAGCGGGGTGCTTCGTGTCCGGATTCACCTGGTCGATCGAGTCGCGGGTGAAGGAGGCCCAGGAAGAGACACCGCCACCCGCGGATTGTCCGTCGGGCCGTCTTTTC
Source organism: Syngnathoides biaculeatus (assembly GCF_019802595.1). NCBI lineage: Eukaryota > Metazoa > Chordata > Actinopteri > Syngnathiformes > Syngnathidae > Syngnathoides > Syngnathoides biaculeatus. The sequence goes on along the minus strand of NC_084653.1, from coordinate 10,187,859 downwards.
GTCATCCCATCTCTGCGGGGAGACGTCATCAACTGGGCCCATACCAACAACACGGTCTGCCACCCGGGCATGGCGAAGACACGGTCAGTGGTCGAACAAAGGTTCTGGTGGCCTAACCTCAGCAAGGATGTAAGGGAGTTCATCAACGCCTGTCCGGTGTGTGCTGCCAATAAAACTTCCCGCCTACGGCCCGTTGGTGAGTTGCAACCCCTGTCCATCCCCTTTCGTCCGTGGTCACACATCGCGATGGACTTCGTTACCGGCCTGCCGCCTTCACAAGGGAACACAGTGGTGCAGTCCATAGTAGACCGTTTCTCCAAGATGGTCCACTTCGTGCCGCTCCCGAAGATCCCGTCGGCCAAGCAGACAGCCCAGTTGGTATTAGACGAGGTCGTCCGTTACCACTTTCTACCCCAGGATATCGTTTCGGACAGGGGTCCGCAATTCAGCGCCCGTTTCTGGAAGGAGTTCTGCAACCTCATCGGCGCTTCAGCAAGTCGGACATCGGGTCATCACCCAGAGTCTAATGGCCAGACTGAGAGGATTAACCAAGAATTAGAGACCGGTCTTCGATGTCTGGTATCCAGGGACCAGAGCACGTGGAGCCAGCACATCAAGTGGGTGGAGTATGCCCATAATTCCCTACCCTCCACTTCAACAGGTATGGCTCCACTCCATGTCGTGCATGGGTATCCTCCGTCCCTGTTTCCTCCACTGGTCACAGAATCCACAGTTCCGTCGGCCCTGGCCGTGGTGCGACGCTGCAAACGGACCTGGGAAGCAGCTCGGAGGACACTGCTGCGCATGAGCAGCGCCTACAAGGCCGCAGCAGACCGCAAGAGCTCAGAGCGGGACAGCGAGTGTGGCTCTTCACCAAAGATCTCCCGCTGCGGACGGAATCCCGCAAACTTGCTCCCAGGTTCGTTGGCCCGTTCCCTGTTTCCAAGGTTATTAACCCGGTCGCCGTCTCGTTGAAACTGCCCAGGTCGATGAGGGTGCACCCTACGTTCCACGTCCCCCCCCGCATGGTCGACGGTGGGTTGGTGTACACCGTGCGCCGGTTGCTGTCTTCCCGCTGCAGAGGGAGGGGGGTCCAGTACCTGGTGGACTGGGAGGGATATGGCCCGGAGGAGCGCTCTTGGATCCCCTCCCGCTTCGTCGTGGACCGCTCCCTCATCAGGGACTTTCACGCGGCTCACCCTGTTGCGCCTGGGCCGTCCAGAGCCGGCCGTTGAGGGGGGGGATTCCAGCCAGGGCTGGGCGTGGCCGTCTAATCGGAAGGGTCACACCTGCGCCTCATGACCTCCGATTAGACCCAGTACATATAGGACCCGGGGGACGACAGAGACTCTGCTAGATCGTTGCCTCTCATGCCTCGTTCCCGCACTACCGTACTCCTGACGTCTACCTCCCATGTACCGACCAACGCCTGTCTCCCGACCTACCCCGTAAGCCTGCCGTTACTGATCTTGCTCCTTGTTTGGACTGACTCCCTGGTAACCGACATTGGAACGAATAAAGGCTTATTCCGCACTGCTTACCTCTCACCTGAGTCGTGCATTTGGGTCCACCCCCGAGTCTCGTCCGTGACAGAACGATCTAGCCAGAACATGGACCCAGCCGACTCTGAAGCCATTCGCCGTGCGCTGCAAGTGCAGGGCAAACGCCTGGGTGAGCAAGAGGCTGCTCTCCAGGGTATGACTCACCAGATCCAGGAGCTCTGCACCCAGCTGCAACCGTGGCTAGCCTCCCAAGCTAGCGTGGCCGCTCCTGTGCCTCCCCGTGCCACCATCACTCCGCTCTCTCGACCAGAGCGGTTCTCAGGCGACTCCGGTAACGTCAAGCCCTTCCTGGCGCAGTGCGATCTCCACTTTGATCTCCTACCCCGTAAGCCTGCCGTTACTGATCTTGCTGCTTGTTTGGACTGACTCCCTGGTAACCGACATTGGAACGAATAAAGACTTATTCCGCACTGCTTACCTCTCACCTGAGTCGTGCATTTGGGTCCACCCCCGAGTCTCGTCCGTGACAGCAGTGGGTCCAGAGGAGATGTTCCTATGCCATTGGGATCCAAAAGAAAATCGAAGCAGCTCTATAAGTGCGATGTGTCGTGTGTATGTGCTTTCACCGCACTCCTGATTACCCACGGAAAGTGCAATTTGTTCATGAGCTTTTAATCATCTTGTCACATATTCTCTAATGACTCATGCAATGTGTATACTGTATTTATTGGTACACTAGACAAAGCGGTTATTCCACCTTATCTTTCTTGGATAGGATTAATTGCAGTAATGCATTGCCAAAATACGTTTTGACTGATTATTAAATTTAAATTTTAGACCAAATTAGTGATCTTACTATTTTAGACCAAGGGTAATTGTTTTCGTCTTTTAATTACTCTTTCCTCGGAGGATTTGCTGAACTCTACTGCTCCTGTCTTGTGTTCTTTTCATTCTTCATTCTTTTTTTCCATTCTTTTATTCTTTTCAGAATTTTGACACATGAGGAAAAAAACATCGGCACACCCCTACAGCCAAAGGACCTACGTATATTGGTGGGGCTGTCATGCTGCTTTTTTATTTTTTAAATATTGCAACTAAAAAAAAAAAGCACATGAAACGCTGACAGTAAGGGAGACGTAGCCTTCTGAACCTTACATTAAGCGTGCTCAAAAATGTTATTTGTCTTTTGTACTGGAAGACAAATAAAAAAATTAAGAGTGTCATAAAATGTGACAGTTTTGTTTATTTAATTATTTGCGTGGTATTTGTCCTTGTGTGGAGTCATGTCCGCATCTCGTGAAAGTGCAATATTGAAGGGTTTTGCGTTGGAATCTCATTTTTGTTTTTTCCCCTCCTCTCATTTCAGACCTGGCAGGCAATCGCGACGGAGCGTCGGAGGGGCGTGCAAATCACGATCGGCGAGCTCTCTGGAGTGGAATTCTTCACACTTGAACCCTGATGAACAGTTTAGAATAGAGCAGAGGCTGGTGAGCTCCGACGCCACACAGCTGAAGCCACCCAAGAAATAACAATGTCATGCTGAATTACACATGGCGCATATTGAGTCTTACACTGAAAAGTAGTATTTTTAAACTTAATGTTTTTTTACATTTATGCTGGAAAAATTATGACTTCATTTCATAAAATGACCTTTTCTGTTAACATTATGCTTTTGTTGTGACTTTTATCTCATACAATCACAATTCATTGTCAAATTGCTTTTATTCTCAACAGTAAGTTTCTTTCGGCTTGTCCGTTTCGGTGTGGCCACAGCGTGTCATCTCAGATGAACGCACATATATGTTTGGCACAATTTTTTACGCCGGAATGTTTGTCTTTGTCTTCATTCTCAACCTTCATAGGTTGAAGGACGGATGACATTTGGTGTAAGATTCTTTTTTTCAATAGCTCAGTGGTTAGAGCACTGGTTTTGTGAACCAGGGGTTGTGGGTTCGTATCCCACTGGGGCTTCCGCTCGCTGAGAAGGGTTGCGTCAGGAAGGGCATCCGGCGTAAAAATTGTTCCAAACATATATGTGCGTTCATCTGAGATGACACGCTGTGGCGACCCCGAAAGGGACAAGCAGAAAGAAGCTTACTTACTTGTTCTTTTTTTCAATATATAAATTGCATCTCAATGATTGTATTCTGGTGTATGACAGTGGTGCCATTGAAGATACAATCTGGTGCTGATCCAAATAAGGGTTGCTTGCCTAAGGAGGAGCTCCTCTGTCATTATAGAGCATAAAATAACAGACTTTTGTGACAAAATAGATATTCTTCAGTACTCTTTTTTTCAATTTTCTTAATAAAGCTATGTCAGTTACAATTTTCACCTTTTGAGCCTGTGCTAGGTGGCATGCTGGTGTAACGGTAAAGTGGTGGCGTCACAGTTTGTCATGCTCCTGGCTTCCTGCCCAGGCTGGGCGTGGCCAGCCAATTAGTCGCAGCACACCTGCACCTTGTTACAGCTGATGACGCCCAGTATATATAGGACTTGGGGGACGACTTGTCCGCTAGATCGCCGTCCTTGATGCCTCTTTCCCGCACTCCTGCTTGCCTGACTTCTGCTCTCCGTGTACCGACCCACGCCTGTCCACTGACCACCCTCGTAAGCCTGCCGTACTATTACTTCTGCCTGGTTTGGACTGCCTACCTGAACACTGACCTTGGACTGAATAAAGGTTTCCCCTGCACCCTCTGCGTGTCTCTGGAGTGTGCATTTGGGTCCGCCCTCGTGCCCCGTTCATGACACAGTTCTGAGGACGCACTGTGGAGTTTGTGTGTTCTCTCCCTGCTTGCGTGGGGTTTCTCCGGGCATTCCAGTTTCCTCCCACATCCACAAAACATGCAACATTAATTGGAGACTCTAAATTGCCCTGAGGTGTTAGGTGATTTTTGAGTGCGACAGTTGTCTGTCACCGTGTGCCCTGTGATTGGCTGGCAACCAGTTCAGCGTGTACCCTGCCTCCTCCCCAATGACAGCAGGGATAGTCTGCAGAACTCCCGCGACCCTTGTGAGGATAAGCAGTTTAGAAAATGAATGGATGAAGCCTGTGCTATTGTGCAGCATTAGACTTATTAAACAATGCACAAAATAAATCCATCGACCCATTTGGCACGAGCGTTATGTTCATATGAGCACATCACTTGATGTCATTATGGGTTCTCAAGAAGCTTGCCACTTTAGATTTTTCTGTCGTCAGCGTATTCTGCCACGCTGGGACCTGAGGACTTTCCCGTTAGACACGATTGAAATAAAAACCCTGCTGGATGACAACGTGGAGTCGCTACGTCCTCTAGCGGACGACACGTGTGCATACAACTAAGAGCACCTGAGCAAGCAGTTCCTCCCCAGTTGCATATAAGCACGGAATGGGCAGTTGTATTTTTGCTCCATTTTACGCCTTCTATATTTTTTCCACAACTGACAAAAAAAATCATTAATAATTCTATTGAGATGTAGGGTAACCCTTAAACTGCACATGTCACTTGTCAGAACGTATTGGACTGTACAAGTGGAAGCATGCGATCCTCTGCTAATTTATTGCTTTAATACTTGTGTTGTGCAAGATTCGAAACAACCTTCATTTCTCGTCAGTGGAATTTATTTATGTTACACTCCAAATCAGAAGCAGACAGCCATCCATATGGAAAAAGAGATACATAGGAGCAGTACTACTTGTACATTGTAGTCTCAGGCTTATTTATTGTCTTGATTGTCCTGTATTATTTATTTTCACTTCTGGGTGTAAAACATTTGCATCATGAGTGTTTGTGACGTCCAGATTTATGTAGCCATTACTTAATCCACATTAGTCTTTCTGTTCCATGCTTTTGTGTAGGTTGATGTCCTTGTGAGCCAAAAGTAATTTCTGAACAAGTAAATTATTGTGTTATGTATGTATAACTCTGCTGCTATAGTGGTTGAAGGCTACAGCATACTCCAACCACAATGTTAATATAACATACTGTACCATATCGTTGAATTCATATCTCTCTGCCAATGTCGGTCAACCTCCCATTAAAAAGAGTTTTGAGAAGCAAAGACGTGTACTGTCAAGTACATTTACTACACTGACAGCATGTGCTCTGTAGTTGTTTCGTTCGGTGTAAAGACACAGAGGTCAACAATTTGAAATGAGGTCCAGTTCCTCTCTTCGTTTGAATCATGTTTGCTATTCCAAGCCAAGTCCTTAATGTGATGCCACTAACCCAAGTTAATTGCTGCGGGACAAACGAATGTCAGGTCATTTGAGCGATACAGATGATTAACATATATAGAGGTCAGCAGAGTCAGGCGCTGTACTTGTCACCTCCAAATTGTAATCACCTTCGTGGCTACCAAAGTAGACAAAATCACCTTTCACATCTTTACTTTTTGTGTCCTACAAGTCAAATTCAAGATTGGTTTGCTTTCGTGTTCCCCATATAATTTTGTCTTGAACCTGACACATTCTGGGTCTCCATTGTGAATATCCTCGTTCAATGGAGTTATTTCATCTTAAATTAGACAAGTAGAGATGCTTTGATGTGCTTGAATGGTGGAATCCTGTATTTCCTTGTCTATGCTCACGTGATCTATTTCTTCTTCATGTGTAAGCGACAGAGCCAACTGAAACCAAAATACCTGAACTGTAAACGACAATGAAAAATGTTCTATATGGGCTGTGCCCAATAAGCCACTAACAAGGTTTTGGATTACTTACCGATAGTTTACAAATACCTTCCTCCACCACAAATAAATAGTTCTACAGTATAATTGCTCACGCAGGCATGGGGACAACATAGAAACTTTACACTTTACAGCTGTGCCACCGTGTCGCCATATTTTTATCTATCTATCTATCTATCTATCTATCTATCTATCTATCTATCTATCTATCTATCTATCTATCTATCTATCTATCTATCTATCTATCTATCTATCTATCTATCTATCTATCTATCTATCTATCTATCTATCTATCTATCTATCTATCTATCTATCTGCCTGTCTGCCTGTCTGTCTGTCTGTCTGTCTGTCTAGACAAGGGCGTTACGGACAGAACAAACGATAGGCAATACCAAGAAATCCTGATTGCATCGCACATTTAAATTTTTAAGTTAAGAATACAACAGGACAAATAGAGTTTTCTTATTGTAATATTTTGTCAAAATGAAATTACCTGTCCATGTTTAATATCCTGCGAACCATGAATAATTAAATATGTGCAAAACCTCCATCTGTTTGGACATGATCCCCTTTTTGAATATTTTTGAGAGTTACATTTGAAAGTCGATTTGCAAAAAAAGAAATATGATAATAACACAAACACCAATTGTGGAGTCGGATAAATGTTCAGTACAGCTCTTCTGTACGGCTTTTGCTTGAGGCTGAGGGGTACCCAATACCGTAATGATCCGCAAAGAGCTGTAAAAATGTTGCGTGTCCAGGGCCATCATTACGGTACATGCAGCCTGCGGTGCCCGTGTTGTCGAATATTGAGCCGGTGTTGCACTGGAGAACGCTGCGCCGAACAGGTAATACAATTACGCATGTTTCTGTCAGTGTTTTTTTTTCCACCCAATACGCAAAACTGAAAAAAAAAAAAAAGTTAAATGGGTGCTTGTAACCTTAGAACAGACTGTTCGTCCACAGGAGACCCGGTTCTGGTTCTTGCTAGTTGTGTCGGTCTCGTTTGTCGTTTTAATGAAAATTGTTGCCTCATTTAAATCCGGGTTGTGTAAACGCATCTCACTGGAAGGTGAGCTGTAGTGGCTGAATTAAGTGCGAAGCTCATTAGGGTTTAATCACGCGTGTGCGATTCGTAATGTATGATTTGGGGAAAAAAAAAGAGAATCTCTGCATTGGACTTCATTAAACCGAAAGGAGACACTGCGGGAACTTATGAAATCTTGAAAAGAATTATCATTGAAATAAGCCCCCTTATCTGTAAGTACACATCTGATGGGGGACCTGCTGAATCCTTTGTGGTTGGCCACACAAAAGCCCCCCCCCAAAAAAAACAAAACAAAAAAAAAAAAAAACTGTGTTTCTGATTTGGGTTATATGTTCTAATGTTATTTAAAATCGAATGTGGCAGCTCCATTAAAAATTCCTGTAACTAGATCTCGCAGTGTAATGAGAAGCAGCATACAGCTCTCCTGCAATTGATGCAGCATATAGTCACGTCTCATTTCCATAAAGGGACTGACTATTGATTTCTCTGTTTGTGTCCACTGGCCCGCAGTGAATGGAGACACTGTTAATGCCTGATGCCTTCACAATGATGTTGCGATATACTGAGTCACTGGCAGGCAGGAAGGTGGGCTCCGCCTTTTTATTTGGGACCGGGCCTCTGTGTCTGGAGGACAAGGCTGACCACCTTTTTTTTTTTTTTTTTTTTTTTTTTTAAACATGGTAACATATAAAGCACACATTCAGATTGGAGTGTTTCACAGATGAGATGAATGTCTATTAGGTGTGACATGTCTTAGAGACTGAGCATTGCGTGTGACACACAAGATTACATAAAAATTTTGTGAGACCTGTTTTCTATTGTGTCATGTACTTTATGTTCTATACACCCGTTTGGCACCATCCTCACGGTGTTTATAGGATACTTTGCACCCCCAAACACACACACACTCCTCTGTTCCGAAACATGATTTTAGCAAGTATTAATCTCAAGGTAATGCCTGGCTGGCAAAACCTCTGGCTATGAATCAACCGCCTGTGTCGTGGGTGCTCGTTGTTGTAGGAGGTAGACTGTCAATCAGCCACTGGAGACGGTAAGGCACAGGTGCACTGCTAATATAATGCAGCGTCATCTTTACCTTGACACGAAATCAACTTGTCTCATGGCGGGCGCACCCAATCAGGCAGATTACTTTGTGTTTAACTGTGAGCCTACACAGAATACAATCAGATAGTCCCACCTACAACAGGTGAAAATCTGCTACATCCATCCATTTTCTGTTGCCGCTTGTCCTCGCAAGGGTTGTGGGAGTGCTGGAGCCTATCCCAACTGTCATCAGGCAGGAGCCGGGGTACACCATGAACTGGTCACTGGCCAAACGCAGGGCACATAGAGACAGACAACAGTCGCGCTCGCAGTCTTAACTAAGGACAATTTAGAGTCTCAAATTACTGTCATGCATGTTTTTGGGACGTGGGAGGAATCTGGAATGCCCGGAGAAAACCCACGCAAGCACGGGGAGAACATGCAAACTCCACACAGGTGGGGCGGGGATTTGAAACTTGGTCCTCAGCACTGTGAGGCAGATGCTTTAATCAGCTGCTCCACTGTCCTGCCTGCTTTCATATATTTAAACTAGATTAATCCAACAAATTGAGACCATAGATATATCGAAAATACAGTATGTATTGTGTTTGTACATGATGGTAAATCTACATGTGCATTTAAAAAGCTATGTCAAGTGGCGTAAATTCTGATGTGCATTCAATAACCGGCTGAAAAGTGCATCTGTGATTGCAGCTCTCCTTTCTCAACATGCAAGGGCTTTATAGTTAGTGAGTGCAGTGTTACCTCATTATTTGCAGGGAATAGAAACAGAGCCCTTGTTGTGAACCGGGAAAATCTGGAATTGACCCCCCCCCCAAAAAAAAGTTCCTTATTACCGATAAATGCAAAAAGTTGGTGACATAGGACTACATTTGTCAAAATGAAGCAAATTACTTCAACATAGTTCCTTGGTGTCATGATGGTGCCATAGCAATATTTCTCTTGGCTGAAGCCCACACTCAACACTTAAATTGTAAGAGAGAAGCAATGTTACAATTAGGCTTGATTATTGGATGAATAGCGGCATGTGTGAAGTTTAACAGTAACTGTTTTGAAAGCAATTGTCACCATTTAACACCTATCGGAGGCTTGTGATGGGAAGGCGCATCAGCTCTGTGAACGTGCACTTCAGATATAGGAAGGTTCTGTTTTGTTGGGCTGTCTGAAAAGCTCAAGTGAATAAATGCTCTGTCATGCTTCTGATGCAACACTTTTCCACAAAGGCAATGTGAAACGTGCTAGTTATTTCAACGCATATGTTAATATGTACATTGTGATATATCATCCCAAATCTATATATACTTGGCCATGTAGCATTCACAGAAGTGCTTTAAGGAGAAATCCAGTGCTTTGCATGAACAGTGTATCCAATAGATCATGTCATATGTGCCTTATTTTGACAACGTGATGTTAAATCCTCTCTCTTTTAATAGTGTTTTGAGAAGATTTTTATTGACAATTACGAACTTTCAAGGGCGCTGCCATTTTCGCAAGTCACATGACCTACGTGCGCGGATGTGACATGTTACGTGCCGTTCCAAACGCTCCATTACATGGGACACTATTATGCAAAGCGCTGATTTCTCTGATTTATCCTCATCTGATGAAGAAATAGCAGTATCGGTTGATCGGGAAGACGGAGGAATACTTCCATACAGATTTGAACCTGTGGCTGTAAATGTTGAATATTTGGATGGTTCTTCGGGCGGAATGACGCGGAGTCTGACTACTCGGAGGCGTACGCGTTTGACATAAGTGCCTAAACAAAGGCCCCCGGAGCTCCGGTCCGGTAGCCGCGGATCGTTCTTCGGACAGGAATGACGCGGAGTCTGATGAGCGAGCTCTAGCAGCGGGCCGCGAGTCGAGCCTCGTTAGCCCTGGACGCTGAAGCTAAGCTAAAGGCCTCCGCCGTCGCTGAAGCTCGGCTAACAGCCTCCCCGGACGTCGACGCACGGCTCGCGGCCTGCCTTCGGCGGCGGCGAAGCCCTTTAGCCTAGCTTTGGCATCCAGGGCTAACGGCCTCCGCCGCCTGGAAGCTCGGCTCGTGGCCCACCGCCAGAGCTTCCTCATCAGACTGTCAGAAGAACCATCTGCGGCTGCTGGCCCGGAGCTCCCGGCGGCCATTGTTTACGCACTTATGTCGCGCGTAGGCCTCCGTGTAGTCAGACTCCGCGTCATTCCGCCCGAAGAACTATCCGAATATTCAACATTAATTACAGCCACAGGTTAAAATCTGTATGGAAGTATTCCTCCATCTTCCCTATCAACCGATACTGCTATTTCTTCACCAGATGAGGATAAATCCGAGACATCAGCACTGGGCATAAATGGTGCCCCGTGTAATTGAGCCTTTGTTGTGGCACGGTACACATCACATACACTGATGTAGATCACGTGACTCGTGAAAATGGCAGCGCCCTTGAAAATTCGTAATTGTCGATAAAAATCTTCTCAAAACACACTTAATGAGAGAGGATTTAACCTCACATTGTCAAAATAGGGTACATATTACATAACCTATTGGATACACTGTTCATGCAAAGCACTGGATTTCCCCTTCAAGTGACCCAAACAGTACCAGACTCTGCTTACATGTAGGATGAGACCAAATGAATGGACATGCAGTCCTCAAACATGTAATGCTTTTAAAATAAACAGCTGAAGCTAATTGGGACTGTGACATGTGACCAATAAGAGAGGCTGGTTCTCGGTGAGTGATGTTTCTGTCTGAATTTGGACTTTATTTACAGACTTATACGTGGTTCTCCGCTGCATTTGAACACGCAGTTTTGAAAAGATGGCACCAGCGGACACTCGGGTTAGATACAGTAGTTAGGGATAAAAACGTGAACCCTCACACCCTTATTGGATAACTCTTGCCTGTCCTAAATGACTTTCTGACGCGTTTAACTACATTGCTGTGATTCCAACTAGATAAGTGATTGAGAGAATCTGTAACAAGCCCACTCTCTTCCGGGGTGTGAATTGCAGAATGACTCTTAATAAAATTTGATTACATAATGGAAAATAGTGGGAAAGGCTTTTTGGGTGATTTCTGTAGCTTTAAGCTCAGCTAGATGCCAGTATTTCACTATTTAGCATATTATCTCCAATGTACTTCTTTTTAACTGTTGCTTGATAAAGAAAAAAAAACCATATTCCCCTAGTATTACGACCGTATGGCTCTGATAAAGTTACAGAAAAGCTATTGAAGGTTTTCTGTTAATGTTTGTTTCGCTGACCCGGTCCTTTCCTTTCATGGCAACACACGCCATTATCATTGTGTGAATGAGGCAACGTTATAAAAGCTCTGACGAGCTCGAAGGTAGAACGGTACTTTTGATCCCGCTGCCCATTCAGATACAAGCTGCCCATCATAAAGCTTTACTCATGCACCGTGACATTTCAACGATGTGAGAGCTTGCTTGTCAGTACTGTTGGAAGATGAACCTTAAACTTTAAAACTGTCATGTTCTCTCAGTGCTTACATACTCTAGGTTTTCCTTGCAAAATCCATCTAATTCCTGAACCTCTTATCCTTAAGCGGGTCGCAGGAGTACTGGAGCCTATCCAAGCTAATTTCGGGTACACTGAACTGGTTGCCAACCAATTGCACGCAAATTCAACATAGGTGGGGCCAAGATTTCAACTTTGGTCTTCAGAACTGTGAGGCAGATGTGCTGCGTTGAAGCCTCTTTCAAAATGACATTGGTGACCATGACAAAATGACACCGTTTTACACTATATCATGCTGTTGTCTTATGTCGACAGCCCCGTTACGTTTTCTTTTTACATCTGACAGTAGCACGCAGCAACAGAAACAATCCAATCTATGATCATGTGAAAATCCAATAAACTGTAATTAATCTTAGTAAGGTATTGTGGTCAATTCTTTGGTTTCAGCTTTATCAAACTACCACCAAGTCAATTGCAGTGGAAATATTGACCGTGCATACAGTAGTTTTTTTTTTTTTTTTTTTGTAAATTTGGACAACTCAAAAACATCACTTCTTCACTTGAACTTGGACACGCAAGCCACCACAGCTACAGTGTTTCTTTCCCTCAGTCAGAGCATTGAAGATGGGTTGTGGCTGGGTCTTTCAACATGACAAAGACCCGAAAAACAAAGCTAGGAAAACCAAGGAGTGACTTCGTAAGAAGCATATCAAGGTTCTAGTGTGGCCTAGTCAGTCTCCAGACCTTAGCCCAATAAAAAATCTTTGGAGGGAGCTGAAACTCCGTGTTTCTCAGCAACAGCCCAGAAACCTGTTTGATCTAGAGAAGATCTGTGTGGAGGAGTGGGCCAAAATCCCTCCTGCAGTGTGTCCAAACTTGGTGAACAACTACAGGAAAACGTTTGACCTCTTTAAGCAAGCAGAGGCTACTGTATCAAATATTAACATTGGTTTTCTCAGGTCTTCAAATACTTATTTGCAGCTGTATCACACAAATAAATCGTTAAAAAAAATCATACATTCTGCTTTCTGGATTTTTCTTTTTATATTATCTCTCTCACAGTGGACATGCACCTACGATGAAAATTTCAGCCCCCTCCATGATTTCTAAGTGGGAGAACTTGCAATATAGCAGGGTGTTCAAATACTTATTTTCTTCACTGTATCGTGAAAGAGTTTCTATCAAACCTGATTCTTTGCTAAGTACAAGACAGCGCGAAGAGAAAAACATATGTGTAGGCTGCACCATGAAAACTGAGTCACATTATTGGCGCTGTGTTCCTCTGTGTATGCTTCTGTGTGGGTATCAGTGGCTTAATTCTGTTCAAAGACACAAATCACATTCAGTATTTTATCTTTATTCTTCAGCCTTCTGAAAACTTCTGCCGAAGAGACATTCTGTCAGTTGAGTGAATGGCTTGCCTTACCTACTTTTTTTTCTAACCTATAGAAAAAAAAAAATAAGAATTCAGATTTTAATCAAACTGGTAAACAGGGTACCAAAACAGCTACTGAAAATCGTTGCTAGAGATGGTGGTGCCTCTTTGCCAGACCTTGTAGCTACCATTTTAATCGCTGCTTTGGTATGGATCTTGCGACCTTTGCTTTAATCTTTAGTGAAAATCAGACTTAAAATGTGGGAATCTTTTTGGATAAATCACTATTAATTTTTTTTCTCCTTACATTTCTCTTTGCATTGTTATGATAGTCTTTGACGTTGGGTTCATTGGTCCAAAGACTTTGATCTGTTTTGTGGTCAAATGTAATCTCACTTGGCTATGTTGAATATTGCCAGTTGATTTACATTATGTTTATCTTGATTTGTAAATGTTGACATCGATGCGCCAAACCTCCACAACTCATGTTAATGTTTTTCCTTTTTGTTCACCGAGTGCATCAATTAATTTTCTTGTCTTCCGTAGTTTTCCGAATGCTACTGTTGATTTCGCCACACTGTCTTGGTTTTATTTTTACTTTGACATTAAACTTCAACAGGGAGTGGCAATATCCAGCTTGAAAGCTCTTTTTTTTAATTTTTATATTTTTTAAAGAATATTACTCACTCTTTCAATTCCTTTTTGTGAAATTACTTTAAAAAAGGTAAACAACTGCACTTCAATCACATCTTGACTGGTTTAATTCTAGTCCATTGTGGCGGTATATAAAGGCAAAATAGCCAAGTCCGTCGCATTCCAAATACAAAACACTTGTCCTTAACTACATATTCTTCCCCAAACAAGAAAACAACAAAAGTGTTCAAGTGCAAGTAAAATTGCCCCTAAGATTTGCTGAAACTTCACTTTTTCTGTAAAGGGGATGTTAGTGAGGAATGGATGATGGATTACTCCAAAAATTAAAGACACATTTCCCCTCCAGCCGCATATTGCTGACTGTGTCGGTAGATGCTTTGTAGAGTATGCAAGACTCTGTTCTGAACCTGTTGATGATCTGTGGGGATTCACGTTTCTCTTTCCTCAGCGAGTTAGAAGATGAATTATTCACGTATTGTTTTGAAGTGTTTGAGCATTTTAGGGAGTGCGGTGTCCCTCTTTCTGTTACGTAATCGGTGCTGACACCTACATGTGTGCATTAAACAAAGACGAAAAGGGCCATATAACACGAAACAAACCCTCAGACACATGGCAAGAATAATTTGAAATGCTAATAATACAAGTACTGTTTTGATTTTAGCTTTGTGCTCATCGCTGTTGCTTAACAGACCAGTTTATTTACTATTAGATACTTCAGTTGTATTTTTAACCTATTATACCCCCTCTGAAGCATTAGATCCACTGCAGGAGCGCTTTATATATGGGCTTCTTTTTTAAAGCAGGTTTAATCTTGGATCATCTGGTTTTACGGAAGGCTAACTTGGTGATCCCTTGCCAGATGGAACATATGACACTTCACTTTACTAAATGCTCATGCGATATTTAGTCAAATTGTAGGACCGAATTTAAAAAAATATCTAATTAATTGATTGATTTCTCAAGCAAGATTAACGATTTAAAATTTCAGACACACTTACAGGTAATGTAGGATTTGTAGACCTTGAGATTGGTTTAAAGCTGGGTTACTAACATGATCTTAATTAAATCACTACACTATAAATTCACTCTGGAATCTGCAATACCAACATGTTCTGGAAATAATGAGATTTGGGAAACCACAAAGTATCCATACATGATTTTGAACAGTTTTAGTGGGATAGCAACCTTGGAACAGTGGTATTAACCATCTTAAAAGTACAAACTATACAAAACAAGTCAAGGAGTGCTTGGAGTTTGGCTTGGCTGTCACCTTCGGATGAAAAAAATATGCACAATGCCTATTTCGTTGAACCTCAAAGGACAAACACAATCTATGCTCCGACAACCCAATTTGTAAAGGAAATTGTATACATCTCTTCTCTTCCCTAACTGTTGTTGAAACAAAAATAACTGCACAGAAAATATTTTCAAGTGTCAAAGTGTTAAAGAACAATTGATATTGAGTCTTTAATGATGAGATCACGCGGTTATTTACGTCACAGCAACGCTCACTTTTTGCCAGGGTCACAGAAATGTAAAAATAGGATAATTAGTGCTAAAGATAAAATAATAAACTCTACCTTAAACGTTTCCATTGACAATGTATATGGTGAAGATGGGGTCTTTCTGCTTTAAAGTGAATGTGACCTTGTTGGCACTTGACTTACTTGGTATAAAATTACGCTTGAGTTGTTTAAAATGTAAATGCTCACAACCTTGGTCTCTGGAACTCCGAAAATATATTCCAGCAAAATTCTGGCAAAAATAATAAAAAAAAAGACAATCTCTGAGCAGAGTCTTATTGTGCTTCAGAGGATTGAGGTCTACATTATACACTTGATATTTAATGTGGTCAGGTGTGAACTGGATCCTTCCAGATGGTGGAAATTACAGGATTCTTACAATGAACCAGAAAATGGGATTACTCCACAGAAAGGCTCATTCATGTTGCAAGGCTGACATACCCACTTTATGCAGTATAGGTTAATTACAGAGAATATCTTGGTTAGATGTGGGCTTTTCTTTTTGGTCAATACAGAACCGTATTCTGTGAGGATGTCATGCATGTGCAGCCTTACGTTGTTTTTTGTCAATTGCTTGGGTGATTTTTCAGTTTTTGCCGGGGCTCTCTGTTCCAAGCCAAACTTCTACTAACATGAGTGAGCTTCAGATATGCAATTTTTCAAATCAAGTGAAAAAAAAATCCAATAGTAGAAACCGTCAAACGCACAAAATACGAAGACTCGCTGGTAGTTACATTCGCTTATAACTCACGTCAAAGTGCTCACACAGAGATTAGCCTATGGATATGAAGAACGGGTAGATGCGACACACCCCCTTTGGGTCTGGTGTTGCTAAGCTTGTGGGGGCAAAGTGTCAGCACTTTCCATATTTGTGTATGGCACGTAAAGCAAAGTAACACGCACGCCTGCACAAAATGATGCTGACAGTTACATGCAGCGACATAACATCACAGCAAGGGAATTGGGATATTTTTTTTTCTTAAACGTTTTGTATTAGAAGCATCCACTTTGGTGTTTTAAAAAAGTCTTGAAGATAAATGGAGAAGTGGGCAAGTTGTGATTTATTTCCACATACATGCGTTATCTTTATTGTGGGCCACGTCTGCTGGGCGGCAGCAACGGTGTCCTGGCATATCGAGTCTTCTCTTCATGTCTGTGTATAACCAGCCATGTTTACTATGCCACCATGGTCCACTCCCCTTTTGTTGCACACAGTTAAAGCATATAGTGTAGTAGTTGTGACTTCCAGCATACAGAATTTTCAGTTTATAAAAATCAGTTAGTTTTTTTACATTCTCATATTTTTTTTATGCGTTTATGCACTGCAGTGCTATTGTTCTTTAAGAAAATGGTGACAATTTGGGGCCCTATGGAACATATTATTAGAATTTCAACTGCTTTCAAAGAGGAATATTGATACTGTATGTTACATGAGCAAATTGTCAAGGTCCTACTGTATTAGAAAATCATACGTAACATGCTTGGCAACACCCAACACCCAACCAGTCACTATTTAGGATTTAAAACTGATGACATTTTAAATCAAATCAAGTGTAGCTGACGTGTGTTACCTGCCCTAACCCTAACAAAAACCTAAACCTCACGTAACCCCGATATTTTAATCCAAAGGTGACAATTAGGTCACAGGTTTTCAAAGCTGACCTGACCTGAATTTTTTTTTTTTTGTAGCTGGCTAGCTCACCACTATGAAAACATAACCCCTGACCCCTTTTGAAGACTTGCATCAAGCGTTGAGCCATTTGCATTGGCCCACAACAGTTGCATTGGTCTGTTTCAACACTTGAAATGTGCGTTTACTGTTAAACGTAATGTAATAAGACTTACTTCATCCACCTGGAAGCCATTTAGCCTCACCGCCGACTGTTCAAGCTCTCTCGTGAGCAAGCACATATGCGCAACCTTCAACGCATGCACCTCTTGTCAGCAGTCTGTCGCTCTCTTTGATTTGCTCATGCGAGTGAACTGCTGTGTTGCGCCGCATTGTTTTACGTGCCTTCATCTTGTTTTCAGCAGCGACAGTATGGATGAGACGAGTGAAGGAATCCAGGAGCTGGAAGTGTTTTGCCGATAACAGTTTCTGCTTGTAAGGCACAGTCTTGGAAATACAGGGCTGAAATTGGTATGGTTATTTGCTGTAAATACCAAGTGTTGGTCAGCTGGCACAGTAGTCACTGCCTGTATTTGCTTCACTGGCAACCTTGCACCAGTGATCCCATTTTAACATCATTGGACAAACAACTTGGAAGTCGACTGCATAATATGGATTTCAACCAAACGGATATCCAGTAGTGAATTGCAATCGAGCAGGATTCACATCTGACATTGTCTAAATTCCAGGTGTGAAACTTAAGGCCCGGGGGCCAACTACGGCCTGCCACATGATTTGATGTGGTCCGCAAAGGCAAATCATGTATGTCGTGATTCCCGTGAAAATCTGTACCAACATTTCAAATTATCACTACTGTAAACTTGAATATGATATCAATGTTTCAATTCATTGCTGTCCAGATGTCATCACAAATGAGAGCTCTTTTGGCTTGCAGAAAAAGTAGCCTGGGTAACGTTTATGTATGCAGCAGACCTGAATGGGATGTCACTGTATTGCACACAATCCACAGTCAGGGTTTCATGAAAACAAAGTGCAGCATACATGTAATGTAAGAATTAAATCACACAATGGGTAACATAAATGTACATGATCAATGTTATGTTAAGAATTTCTGTTCATGTCATGCACATTAAGGGTTAACATCTTCATTACGCCAATAGTTCAACATTTTATAGCGCAATGCTGGGAGCCATACGACTTCACAGTTCTGATGCATGCAAATACTGTAACTCTGTATGACATCAACCAAAATCCCATGACACAGTGTAAACGAGTTAATTACTGTAAAATCACGTTAATGTATTACAGAGATGCCTAACAGTGTATTTGAACAGGAACAAAGGCTGATGAAGTTGGGGGAAGGGGTGCAGCATTATTGCACTAATATTTTTGATGGACACCCGCATTCGTCTTGGTAACTTCATCCATGAAAACTATCAGTACTTTTGATATGAACATTTTCTGAATCAGCTAATGCCGTTATTAGTTGCCATGGAGACTGACTGAGTTAGGGTGTTGCTATGGAAACTGAGGGGCTGCTCATCACCACGCACAGCAGGCTTCACCACTCCCTCGAGCAAACTGGTATTGCAAAAGTACACAAGACATATACACGCACAATAGACAGCAACAAATGCATTGGTAGAATGTATGTTTTGATTTGGATATTTGTGGTGTTTTTTTTTTAAATCAATAAACAGTGATGGAATAGTCATTACAGTGAGCATTGGGTTGAGACTCGGGTTGTGATGACTCATTGGTCAGCCTGAATAGATTTAAGGCCCCTTAAGAATGCATATATTTTGTTCATTCTAATGAAAATATATACATATATACATACATAATACATATATTTAATGAAAAAGCTGGACTCTGACATTCATCGAAACTCACTCCAAGAGTGATTTAATGTGGAGGAGGATAATTACTTATAAATGTAAAATGACTTAACATTTGTAAATCATATGAGGCAACCAAGTGAGGCTCCCGCTTGCTCACAAAGAAGATAATTAATATTCAGGATCATTTTTAAAGGTCAGATTGGTTGCATGTGTAACAGGATTCTTGGTTAGTTTTTACAACGGAATGCAATACTGTTCGTAAAGGCTTTTCATTGAATTTTAGACAGAGGATTTAGTTATCCACCTTTATTCTTTATTAGCAGACCTCATGAGTGTAACATGAAGTCCTTGGCTTCCCATGCATGATGTGAGTGTTTACACAATGGGAGACACAAAACATACTTCTATAGATTGTTAGCACGTGGTCACTTTATCCCTTTGATATTTTATCCATATTTTACACAGCTGCGAAGGGCAAGGATCAATTCATGGAAAAAGATTTGTCCTGAAAACCTCTTCTTCCCTTGAAGTCCAATTGGTCTATGGCTCAATTAATTTGACATTATGATGGACAATTTTAATCAGTAAAACTAAATTAATCATTCATGAAAATGACTTTTGGCTGAAGCTCAATTTTCCTGAAGCCGTGTAATAGAAATTGGAGCAGCAGGACGGGATTCAGTATTCCCTCATGAAATAGCTTATGTATTACTGTGAAATAAATACACACAAGGGTATGAAGGTCTGCTGATGCATAATAATGAGCTGGGTTGAATCTACAAATCTTTTAATGAGACTCTCTTGCATTTTACAGTTGTTTTTTTCTGGTCTTCTACAAGATGTTCTCTTGTTCAATGTTTTAAAATTAACAACACCAATTTAGCTTTACTGAGACAGTAGTAAAGTGTCTTAACGAGATATTCCAGTCACTGGTTTTACGATCGGAAGTAATACACTTCGTTTCAGTTGCCATGGCCACGGTTCGTACGCCACACACTGATTTGGCATTTCGACCACGGAATTGTGGGTGAACTCTACCTCCAACAGTTATGTCAATCCCGGCAATATTCAACACTAATCTTGCGTATTATTCGTTGTTTTTGTAATTATTACTCAATGGACACAACGAGTGGTTAGCCAGTCAGCCTCACAGTTGAGGTTCTAGCTATGTCCGTCTATCTCCAGTCTTCCTAGGAAGGTTTTTTTGTAGGTTCAAAAACATGCATGCTAGGTTCACAGTGACTCTCGCTTGTGTGAAAGTGAGTGTGAATCCTTGTTTGTCTTTATTCACGCAGCAATTGGCTGACTACCAGTTGTGGGTTTACCCTACCTATCGCGCAAAGTCAGCTGGGACGAGCTCAAGCGCTCCCGCAAATTCTCATGACAACAAATGCCCAAATAATTACACAATAATACAGTTTAAAATATCAGTGCCTTACTTTTGGTGAATGTCTGACACAGACTTTTAGGAATAATAAATTTTAAAGGCTGTTGTTTTGGTCCCCCTTTAGGTTGTCTCTGAGATTCCAATACACACAAGCCCTGAATACAATTTGCAGTGAGTCCCATATGGCATTTTGCGTGTGTGTGTGTCTGTGTCTGTGTGTGTGTAACACATTACATACACTTTGGATTACATTCAAGTGTTTTACTGATGTCCTGTTTCAATACGTGTATTCAGAGATCAGTGTGTGGTAATAATACATGTATAATCTCAGAAGACATGACTAGGACAGCAACTATTCATTTGTCATTTCTGTTTATATGACTTGACATTTCGATTACTTCAGCTCGTAATAGGATAGTACCCTATTGTAAGAATAGCTTTGTGCCTTGTGGCATTTCATGTAAATAGGATTTCTCATCATACTCTGCTAAGAAACCTGAGCAGGAGAGCAGACATCAAATCTTTTGATTCATTTAGGCGATCACAACCCAAACATTGTTAACCAAGATTGCTCTTTAATTAACTATTACTTTTTTTTTGGCAATACAATTTATGAGGTTATGTACTAAAAGTACATAAGGGCACTGCTTTAGATATTAAATCAATATAAAACTAGTTGCAATGCTTTTAGTGCATGTCTCATTGATTTTGGCCGCATTGTAGTAACCCTCATAAACGTGATCGTTGTGGTCAGTCTTGTCATTATTTTCATACTGTTTCGTTCAAATTTCATGACATCATTGCTTTTGCATCCATGACAAGATTTGAGATCGTACCTGATCTTTTTGTTCTTTTTTTCACAGATAAATACAACTAATGCATTTGGGAACATATGGGTGCTATAACCGATAAAAGTAGCTCCCCCCAGCCCCCACTTATGACAACGAAACATTTTTTTTTCAAGCAGAGACAAGCACAGCACGTCCTCATTCACTTGCAGTGCTGCAAAGTTCAGCTTGTCCTCTAAAGGAGAAGAGTCAATTACAAGTCTTGTACAAAACCTTTACAAAATCTGATGCCCGTTTATCGAACTGTTAAAAGATCCAATATTTTCCAGTTTTGCATTTCATACTGTTAAGGGAAAAATACATTCAGGTCAGCTTGTTTAAAATGAATTTGTGGTCTGTCCTTCAGGAATGGATTAGTTATTACTTTTTTTTGTTTCTTTGAAACATCCAAATTGTTTTAACAGTGCTGGTAAAAAGTACGTTCCCCCATTTTGATAGCTATTGCATGGAGATTCCATCCATCCCTCCATTTTCTGACCCTCTTATCCTCACAAGGGCTGTGGAAATGCTGGAGCCTATCCCAGCTAACCTCAGGAAGGCGGTGGGGTACACCCTGATTTGGATTTCACCCAATTGGAAGTCACATATAAACTCACATTTGCACCTATTGGCAATTTAGTGTCTTCAATCAACCTACCTTGCATATTTTTGTGATGTGGGAGGAAAGTGAAGTACCGGGAGAAAACCCATGCAGGTACATGCAAACTCCACTCATGCGGGGCTAGGATTTGAACCCCGGTCCTCAGAACTGTGAGGCAAACGCGCATTCCTTCTCCTCCAATGTCATATTGGATGGTTTTTAAGCACGAAGTGCCTTTTTAATGTCAATTTAACCAGTCCAGACTTTGACTTGCTTGCTTCAAAATCTTCCTTTGGTTTATTAATTGAATTACAAAAAGATAAACTTGCTGTTATGTTTCGGGTAGTTGTCGTGTTACCTAATGAGAACTTGAGCGAGAGGGCACAAACTAACAGCCGGATGTTTAGCTGAAGGTTTGACTTTTTTTTTTGTATTATTTAGAACCAAAATAGTTTTTATTTTTTATTTTATTTTTTTTTTTTTTAACTTTTAAATAAAATCATCATTTAGAAAGTGCCTTTTGCACTTGGTTACACTGTTGTGTTTCAATGAATTGAAGCATCTGAGATTTCAAGTGCTTTGTTTTTTTTCTGTTTGTACATCAACAACAACTTTAAACATACACATTGAACATTTTTATATCAATGACAGATTCAGCCATGATTGAGCCTGATTATTTGTTGCACAAAAAGATATAAGAAATCTGAAATATTTTTCAAGTGGTGGTGGTGGCGCATTTCCCACTGAGCTGCAACCCATGTGAAGTGTTTGTTACTCATGCGTCAATCTATTGTGGAAATGCTTTTTGGATTTTTTTTTTTTCGATAAATGAAGTTGTTACTGTCTACAGGTATGTGCGCTGCTATCAATGGAGTTTTCCAGGCGTACAGTAGTTGTAGAACGCTACCTCATCAGACAGCATGACTGCTTCTGTTCTGCCTATAATGAGGCATTTCACGGTTTGTGTGTGTGTGTTTGCACTTGCGTGTCTGTGTGCAGCAGCAGGACTGTGGATCTGCGTTTGAGCTGTCCCACTAACAACCATGGACAGCACACAGACAAACACAAACTCACTATTTTGCAAGTTGTCCAACTAACTATACCATAGACTGATTATCGGTACTACTTTCTCCCCTCAGCCTCCACCTCAACCTCCATCCATCTGTCCCGGCGATTTGCAGGTTCTAGGTTTGTGCATGTGTGTGTGCGTGTGCGTATTAAGAGATACCACCTGCCACCGCACTCCCAAAGGACTAAGAGGCAAATCTGTCTCTATGCCTTTCTCCCCTTACAACTGCTCTTACCCTTTATCCCCTGTCACTTTTCCAGGACTCGGATGCAAAGCTTTCCCCTGAGTCACGGATCGTACCGCAGTCAACCAGGTGAGTCTCCTAGTCTTTTTCCTTTTTAGTCATCCCAGTCTTATTGTTCTTCTCTGCGTCAGTATGTGGTGCTGTAAAGTTGCTGCGTCACTATGCTGCTAAAAGGCACTGTCAGAGCTTGACTATACAACCAGTCGCTGCAGAAGCAGTCACCTTCTTTTACTGGCGAATCACAGTGCTCTTGGTGCTTCAACTGCAAAGTTTACACGTGTACATTTACCTCATTGTTCTTGTCCTGTGGTCTCTCATTTTGTACATCTGTCTAATTTCAGAATTCAAAAGACTGTTTTGGATACGACCCAGTAGAGTTTCTTTACCTTTTTCTCTGCTGTTTTTGCACGTACCTGTGAGTTGTTTCAACAATAATTATCTATTGTGTGTTTTTTTTTCTTTTAAATCACATGCAGCACGGTGCTGAGTAGTTAAGATGTCAGCCTCATAGATATAAGTGGTTTGAATTTTGAATTCAGTCTTTCTGTGGGGAATATGCATCTGGGCTTCAGGCGGATTCCTAAAAGGACTTCATACCCCAAAATATGCTTGTTAGGTTCACTGAATAATAAATTGTCCACAGGTGCAAATGTGGGTGTGAATGCTTGTTTGTCTGTATTCAGTATGTACCCTGCGATTGAGTAGCAAGCAGTCACAGCTTGTACCCTGCCTCTTGGTCAAAGTCTGCTGGAAAAATCTCCAGCTCACTCACAACCCAAATGGAAATAAACTGTCTTGAATAGAAAATGGATGGATAGAAGGATGTGAAATTACATTTGTTGGGTCATCCTTCCATGTTTTCAAGCACTCTCGAGGTCTGCATGTGGATGAAGACAAGAACACAAGTGTCCGTTGTAACAAACTAATTTGGCATAAGGCGACGATAATAAATCTAAAAGCATAAAAAGTAGAGTAGCAACGTTGTCATTGATCTGTCAATCCCAGAACACCTATTTTAGTGACAGCCTTGCCTCTATGTCAGCCTTAATGTGGTTACAAACATTACATTACAGATTTGTAATTGTGTGCAGTGCTTGTATGACTCAGCAGCAAACATCAAATAATATTTAATTCAAAAGAATTTCAAGAATTTCAAAAATGGTGAACTCAAATGTATATTTAGTTTAACCGTTTTTTTTTTAAAGGGTTAGCATCTGGAAGCCATCATATAGTATTACAATAATACTGTATAATAAATAGTATCAGCCCTTGTTTAAGGACATGGGACAAATGTCTATTTCAAACAGATTTTTGGGATAGAAAGCCAAAAACGAATGATAAAGTGAAAGAGAAATAATTGTAGTAACTGCTTATTAATTATATTCGTTTTGTCCTCAGAAGCTGTATAATGCTCAAGACCCACAACATTTCACTGTTTTATTTGTTCCACCTCTTTCTTCATCAGCTTCACCACCTACGCATCGTCTCTCATCTTTGTGTCATTGTCTTGTCATATTCTCATCTCTTCTCACATCTGCCAGTCAGGGAACTTCTCTTTGCTGCATGTTATTAAAACTCGTCTTGATCCATACACACTACGACAAGGCCACATTTACAGTGCAAATTGTCATGATCCTGCCGCTCCAGCACTAAATGTGCGGGTGCCTGCGCGGGTGCGCTGATTGAGGCGCACACCTGCGTCTCATGTGGACTGATTAGTCTATATTCATATCACCCCGATGAACAATTGGTCCCCGGCAGTTCGTTGAGCTTTATGTCCCGTTCGAGTGCTCCGGTATTCCTGATTGTCAACCTGTGTGTACCGACCTTCGCCTGTTCTCCGACCAACCTTGTAAGCCTGACTCCTTCGTTACTTCTGTCTCCTTTGATTGTTCTCCTGTGTACCGACTCCTGCCTGCCCGCTCACCTGCTCTCTTTGCCCGACGTCCCAACTACCGCTGCTGCACCGGACTGCCTGCTCGATCCCCGACCTCGGCATATAATAAACGTTTCTCCTTGAACTACCTTGCATCGTCCGAGTCCTGCATTTGGGTCCTACCCCCGTTCCGATGGGACGTGACAGAACGAACTGGCCACAACAGGACCTAGCAGGAAAGACCCGGGGTCGCCGGGACCGACGCAAGGTAGACCGTCTGCCGGAGGACCAAGGCTGTCCGATCCGGGTAGGCTCCCTGACGTCCTCCGCTTCCGTGTCTTACGCTCCGCCAGCGAGGTATGAATACGTCCCGAACACGACCCGTCCGGCTCCTCATATTCTTCTGGACTCTGACTTTTCGGAATATGAGGAGGACCGTGATTTGTATGACCGGCTGCCTGAGTACGACTCCGATGACTTTGATTTTGAATCTCTTTGCCCGGCTTTTCATCCCAGTCAGTTTGCTCCACCTCCCCACGTTCCCAGCACCCGAACGTCTTTGCCCGGTGGATAGAAATACACCAATCCATTTGAGGAAACCCGCTTGGCCATCTACCCGGGACCTCCGCGTGGCGGCCAGAGGATACGCCCCGGCCGGGCGCTCCCTGAGGTCTCCCGCTGCGCGGCAACGAAGACACCGTCCTCCCACGCCTCGCCTGCAACGGTGAGACCGGCAGATCCGCAGCTGGTGGCGAAGCTTCCAGCCCAGAGGGAGGAGGAGCTGCCAAATCACGATGCATTCTACCGTGAAATGTGGGCGGAGATAGAGCGGCAGAGCGCCAAATTGGCGGCTCTCACGTCCCAGGTCCGGCATGGATTGGCGAACCAGCCGAGCTATGCTGACGTCGCAACGGCGACGGACTCGCTGCTGACGCAGGTTCACGTGGCAGTTGGAACTGACCCGCTCCCGAGACACGCCCACGTGTCAGTTTCGACTGACTCTGTGCCTACTCTCGTTCACGTTGCCGTGGAAACAGACCCGCCCCGTCGCCAAGCGCACGCTGCAGTGGGAACGGACTCGCCACCTTGCCAAGTGCACGTCGCAGAGGGAACGGACTCGCCACCTTGCCAAGCGCATGTAGCTGTGGAAACTGACCCGCCTCCTCGCCATTCCCACGTCGAGATTTTGGCTGTTCCGAGCAGAGTTCACGCGGCAATTGGAACTGACCCGCTACCGAGACACGCCCACGTGTCAGTTTCGACTGACTCTCTGCCGACTCTCGTTCACGTTGCCCTGGAAACAGATTTGCCACCGCGCCACGCCCACGTTGCTGTCTCAACGAATGCACCGCAAGCTCATGTGGCAGTGGGGACTGACCCGATGCCACCTCACGTTGCTGTCCAGGAGGTGGCAACGTCTCCTTAGCCGCTTCTCGTCCGTGCTCTGGAGTACCAGTGGCGACTGGCCCACGGATGCTTTACACTCCTGCTTCGTCGGTGACCGGCACGCGGTCGCTCCCCGTTCCTGCTCTGTGGGCGACCGGCACGCGGTCGCTCCCCGTTCCTGGTCAGTCGGCGACGGGCACGCCCATACGTTCCCGTCCAGGAGGTGGCGACGGTGACACTGACGCTGCCTTCTCACGTTCCTGTCCAGGAGGTGGCGACGGTTCCCCAGCCGCCTCACGTTCCCGCCCAGGAGGAGGTAGAGTTGGTGATGCTGCCTCCGCCTTCTCACGTTCCTGTCCACGAGGAGGTGGCATTGGCGCTGCCTTCTCACGTTGCTGTCCAAGAGGTGGCGATGGCGATGGTGTCGCCGCCTTCTCACGTTGCTGTCCAGGAGGTGGCGATGGCGATGGTGTTGCCGCCTTCTCACGTTGCTGTCCAGGAGGTGGCGATGGCGATGGTGTCGCCGCCTTCTCACGTTGCTGTCCAGGAGGGGGCGATGGCGATGTTGTCGCCGCCTTCTCACGTTGCTGTCCAGGAGGGGGCGATGGCGATGGTGTCGCCGCCTTCTCACGTTGCTGTCCAGGAGGTGGCGATGGCGATGGTGTCGCCGCCTTCTCACGTTGCTGTCCAGGAGGTGGCGATGGCGATGGTGTCGCCGCCCTCTCACGTTGCTGTCCAGGAGGTGGCGATGGCGATGGTGTCGCCGCCTTCTCACGTTCCTGTCCATGAGGAGCTGGGGAGTTCTGTGGAGCCACCCTGGAGCTGGAGAGACTTCGGGATGGCTGTGATGGTGGCGGTCATGGCTCTGGTCCGTCTCTCCATCATCCTCTTCACTCCTGAGGGCTCCCAGCCGCTTCAGGACCTGGCCTCGTTGGTGACTAATCCACGTCTTCCTCCTGACCAAGCCTCAGTGGCGACCAGTCCCTGGTCGTCTCACAACCACGGCGTGGGAGGTTCTCGTCCAGAGCAGTTGCCTGCCTCGGCCTGGTTCCTGCTTCGTCGTTTGGTTCCTCACAGAGGTCGTCCGCCCGAAGCGCTCCGTGGGGACCCTGGTGCTTGGCGTCCGGGTCGTCCTCCTGACCTGTCCACCCGGATGCCTTGCGTTTGGTGGCCTGGATGGCCACCAGAATGGGGTTCGGGGGGGGGGGGGGTGCCCTCCTCCGGACGCCCCTTCCGCCCACCCCTGCCTGTGTTAATTATTGTCTGTATTTTTTCGTTTAGGCACGTCTGGGAGCCGTGCCTTTGAAGGGGGGTACTGTCATGATCCTCCCGCTCCAGCACGAGCTGTGCGGGTGCCTGCGCGGGTGTGCTGATTGAGGCGCACACCTGCGTCTCATGCGGGCTGATTAGTCTGTATTTATATCACCGATGACGATTGGTCCCCGGCAGTTCGTTGAGATTCATGTCCCGTTCGAGTGCTCCGGTATTTCTGATCGTCAACCTGTGTGTACCGACCTTCGCCTGTTCTCCGACCAACCTTGTAAGCCTGACTCCTTCGTTACTTCTGCCTGCTTTGATTGTTCTCCTGTGTACCGACTCCTGCCTGCCCGCTCACCTGCTCTCTTCGCCCGACGTCCCAACTACCGCTGCTGCACCGGACTGCCTGCTCGATCCCCGACCTCGGCATATAATAAACGTTTCTCCTAGAACTACCTTGCATCGTCCGAGTCCTGCATTTGGGTCCTACTCTTGTTCCGATGGGACGTGACACAAATATCAATGATTGAGGTTTATTGGGCATTACAGTACTGCAAACATATAGAGTATAGAGAAAGTTGTGGAAACTGAATGTCTCAGTCCAATAAATATCCACTTTTTACAGATTTTTCTCTCACTAAAAGATTGTCATTCCCCAATTTATGTTTTATTGTATTTATTTATTTATTTAAAACAGTCCACAGAATATATTCAGGGTCTAATGTGTAAACAGTTCAAATGAAGTTGGGACTTTTTAAAAATAAATAAAAACTGACTACAATGATTTGCCAATCATGTTACACCTATATTTAATGGCATACACGACAAAGACAACATATTTAATGTTCAAACTGTTAAACTTTATTGTTTTTAGCAAATAATCATTAACTTTGAATTTTATGGCTGCAACACGTTCCAAAAAAGGTAGGGAAAAACAATGTCAAAGTGGAGGAATGCTCATCAAACACCAGTTTGGAACATCCCACACCTGAACAAGTGAATTGGGAACAGGTGGGTGCCATGATTAGAAATGAAAGGAGCTTCCTTGAAGTGCTCAGTCATTCACAGGCAAAGATGGGCCGAGGTTTACCTGTTTTTCGAACAAGTGCATCAGAAAATACAGTTTGAGGATAATGTTCCTCAATGTACAATTCCAAGCAATTTAGGGATTTCATCATCTCCAGTCCATAATATCATCAAAAGTTTAAGAGGGTCTGAAGAATACACTGCATGTAAGCGGCAAGGCGAAAAACCGACATTGAACGCCTGTGACCTTCAAGCCCTTAGATGGCACTGCATCCAAAACTGACATCGATGTAGAAAGAATATCATCGCATAGGCTCAAAAACACTTCAGAAAACCAACGTCTGTAAATACAGTTCGGTGCTACATCAGTAAGTGGAATTTAAAACTTGACTATCCAAAGCAAAAGTCACTTATCTACAACACCCATAAACATTGGTGCTTCTCTGGGCCTGAGCTCATCTAAAAATCTTCTTCTTCTTCTTTTCCTTTCGGCTTGTCCCATTAGGGGTCGCCACAGCGTGTCATCTTTTGCCATCTTAGCCTATCTCCTGCATCTTCCTCTCTAACCCCAACTGCCCTCATGTCTTCCCTCACCACATCCATAAACCTTCTCTTTGGTCTTCCTCTCGCTCTTTTGCCTGGGAGCTCCATCCTCAGCATCCTTCTACCAATATACTCACTCTCTCGCCTCTGAACATGTCCAAACCATCGAAGTCTGCTCTCTCGAATCTTGTCTCCAAAACATCCAGCTTTGGCTGTCCCTCTAATGAGCTCATTTCTAATCCTATCCAACCTGGTCACTCCGAGCGAGAACCTCAACATCTTCATTTCTGCCACCTCCAGTTCAGCTTCCTGTTGTTTCTTCAGTGCCACCGTCTCTAATCCGTACATCATGGCCGGCCTCACCACTGTTTTGTAAACTTTGCCCTTCATCCTAGCAGACATTCTTCTGTCACATAACACACCAGACACCTTTCGCCAGCTATTCCAACCTGCTTGGACCCGTTTCTTCACTTCCTGACCACACTCTCCATTGCTCTGTATTGTTGACCCCAAGTATTTGAAGTCGTCCACCCTCGCTATCTCTTCTCCCTGTAGCCTCACTCTTCCCCCTCTACTTTTCTCATTCACGCACATATATTCTGTTTTACTTCGGCTAATCTTCATTCCTCTCCTTTCCAGTGCATGTCTCCATCTTTCCAATTGTTCCTCTGCATGCTCCCTGCTTTCACTGCATATGACAATATCATCTGCGAACATCATGGTCCAAGGGGATTCCAGTCTAACCTCATCTGTCAGCCTATCCATTACCACTGCAAACAGAGCTGATCCCTGATGCAGTCCCACCTCCACCTTAAATTCCTCTGTCACACCTAAGGCACACCTCACCATTGTTCTGCTGCCATCATACATGTCCTGTACTATTTTAACATACTTCTCTGCCACACCAGACTTACGCATGCAGTACCAATGGGAACTAGAACACTTTTCCTCCATTCTTCAGGCATCTTTTCACCCGCTAGTATTCTGTTGAATAAGTTGGTCAAAAACTCCACAGCCATGTCTCCAAATTGCTTCCATACCTCTACCGGTATGTCATCAGGACCATGTGCCTTTCCATTTTTCATCCTTTGTAGTGCCTTTCTGACTTCCCCCTTAGTAATCATTTCCACTTCCTGGTCCTTCACTCTTGCCTCTTCAACTCTTCCTTCTCTCTCATTTTCTTCATTCATCAACTTCTCAAAGTATTCTTTCCATCTATTTAGCACACTATCGGCACCAGTCAACACATTTCCATCTCTATCCTTAATCACCCTAACCTTCTGCACATCCTTCCCATCTCTATCCCTCTGTCTGGCCAACCTGTAGAGATCCTTTTCTCCTTCTTTCGTGTCCAACCTGGTGTACATGTCTTCATATGCCTCTTGTTTAGCCTTTGCCACCTCTACCTTTGCCATATGTCACATCTCGATGTACTCCTTTCGCCTCTCCTCAGTCCTCTCAGTATCCCACTTCTTCTTCGCTAATCTCTTTCCTTGTATGACTCCCTGTATTTTGGGGTTCCACCACCAAGTCTCCTTCTCCCCTTTCCTACCAGATGACACACCAAGTACTCTCCTGCCTGTCTCTCTGATCACCTTGGCTGTCGTCGTCCAGTCTTCCGGGAGCTTCGGTTGTCCATCGAGAGCCTGTCTCACCTCTTTCCGGAAGGCCGCACAACATTCTTCCTTTCTCAGCTTCCACCACATGGTTCTCTGCTCTACCTTTGTCTTCTTAATCTTCCTACCCACCACCAGAATCATCCTACATACTACCATCCTATGCTGTCGAGCTACACTCTCCCCTACCACTACTTTACAGTCAGTAACCTCCTTCAGATTACATTGTCTGCACAAAATATAATCTACCTGCGTGGTTCTACCTCCGCTCTTGTAGGTCACTATATGTTCCTCCCTCTTCTGGAAACAAGTGTTCACTACAGCCATCTCCATCCTTTTTGCAAAGTCCACCACCATCTGCCCTTCAAAGTTCCTTTCCTGGGTGCCGTACTTACCCATCACTTCTTCATCGCCCCTGTTTCCTTTACCAATATGTCCATTACAATCTGCACCAATCACAACTCTCTCGCTGTCTGGGATGCTCAGAACTACTTCATCTAGTTCCTTCCAGAATTTCTCTTTCAACTCTAGGTCACATCCTACCTGTGGTGCATAGCCGCTAACCACATTATACGTAACACCCTCAATTTCAAATTTTTCTTTTCACCTCCAAGAGATTCTTAGCCAGCTCTTCCTTTAAAATAACCCCTACTCCATTTCTCTTCCCATCTACTCCATGGTAGAATAATTTAAACCCTGCTCCCAAACTTCTAGCCTTACTACCTTTCCACCTGCTCTCTTGGATGCACAGAATATCAACCTTTCTCCTAATCATTATGTCAACCAACTCCTGTGCTTTTCCTGTCATAGTCCCAACATTCAAAGTCCCTACACTCAGTTGTAGGCTCTGTGCATTCCTCTTTTTCTTCTGACGCTGGATCCGGTTTCCTCCTCTTCTTTGTCTTCGACCCACAGTAGCTGAATTTCCACCGACGCCCTGCAGGTTAGCAGTGCCGGGGGCGGGCGTTGTTAACCCGGGCCACGACCGATCCGGTATGGGAATTTCTTTAGATGAACGCTCATATTTGTTTGGCACAGTTTTTACGCCGGATGCCCTTCCTGACGCAACCCTCTGCATTTATCTGGGCTTGGGACCAGCCTACAGATTGCTCTGGTTTGTGCCCCCATAGGGCTGCATTCTGAGCTCATCTAAAAATGAATGATGCAAAGTGTAAAAATGTTTTGTGGTCTGACGAATCCACATTTGAAATAGTTTTTGGAAATTGTGGACATTGTGTCTTTCGACCCAAAGAGGAAAAAAAAACATCCGGACTTTTATGGACGCAACAGTCAGAAGCCAGCATCTGTGTTGGTATTTTTTGTTAGTGTCAATGGCGTGGGTAACTTACATATCTGTGAAAGCACCATTCATGCTGAAAGGTACAGTACATACAGGTTTTGGATAAACATGCAGCCATCCAAGCAACATCTTTTCCATAAACTTGCACATTTTGCACACAGCAACACCGTGGCTTTTTACTAAAAGCATGTGGGTACTAGACGAGCCTGCCTGCAGTCCAGACCTGGCCCCCTTTGAAAATGTGTTGTCAATTATGAAGCGTAAAATATGACTTCAGATACCCCAGACTGTTGAACACCTAAAGTTGTACATCAAGCAAAAATGTGAAAGAATTCCACCTTCAAAGGGTCAACAATTACTGTCCTCAGTTCCCAAACGTTTATTGAATGTGGTTAAAAGAAAAGGTGATGTAACACAGTGGTAGACATGACCCGGTCCCAGTTTTTTTGGCATGTGTTGCACCCATACAATTCCAAGTTAATGATTATTTGCTAAAGACAATCAGTTTGAACATCTTTTCTTTGTGGTGCATTCAATTACAGTGAAGAAAATAAGTATTTGAAAACTTTGCTATATTGTAAGTTCTCCCACTTAGAAATCATGGAGGGGTCTGAAATTTTCATCATAGGTGCATGTCTACTGTGAGAGAGATAATCTAAAAAGAAAAATCCAGAAATCAGAATGTATGTTTTTTTTAAAAGATTTATTTGTGTGATACAGTTGGAAATGAGTATTTGAACACCTGAGAAAATCAATATTAATATTTGGTACAGTCGCCTTTGTTTTGAATTACAGTGGTCAAACGTTTCCTTTAGTTGTTCACCAGGTTTACACACACTGCAGGAGGGATTTTGGCCCACTCCTCCACATAGATCTTCTCTAGATCAAACAGGTTTCTGGGCTGTCGCTGAGAACCAGAGTTTCAGCTCCCTCCAAAGATTTTCTATTGGGTTTAGGTCTGGAGACTGGCTAGGCCACACCAGAACTTTGATATGCTTCTTACGGAGCCACTCCTTGGTTTTCCTGGCTTTGTGCTTCAGGTCGTTACCATGTTGAAAGACAGCCACGACCCATCTTCATTGCACTGACTGAGGGAAAAGAGGTTTTTCCACAAAATCTCACAATACATGGCCGCAGTCATCCTCTCCTTAATACAGTGCAGTCATCCTGTCCCATGTGCAGGAAAACACCCGCAAAGCATGATGCTAACACCTCCAACAGTGGACCTTTTTTCACCAAGCTGCTTGGCAATTTCTCCGTAGCCCTTTCCAGCTGTGTGGAGTTGTCCAATTTTTTCTCTGGTGTCTTTAGACAGCTCTTTGGTCTTGGCCACGTTACAAGTTTGAGTCTTACTGATTGTATGGGGGGGACAGGTGTCTTTATGCAGCTAACGACCTCACACAGGTGCATCTGATTCAGGATAGTACATGGAGTGGAGGTGGACTTTTAAAGGCAGACTAACAGGTCTTTGAGGGTCAGAATTCTAGCTGATAGACAGGTGTTCAAATACTTATTTGCAGCTGGATCACACAAATAAATCATTTTAAAAAACACACATTGTGATTTCTGTATTTTTCTTTATAGATTATCTCTCTCTCAGTGGACATGCACCTACGATAGAAATTTCAGAGCCCTCCATGATTTCCAAGTGGGAGAACATGGAATATAGCAGTTCGTTCCTTCACTGGAAATGTAGGTGGACATGATTTGAAAATCATTTTACTCCGTTTTCGTTTAACACGACATCCCGACTTCATTGGAATTGGGTTTGTATGAAGAGCCCAAATCATGGACAATTGCTGCGATAATTCTGGGGAAGTCAATTCTATGACTCCCATCTTGTGACTGGCTCCAAGTCACCCCTGACATGCTTCAAAAGCTTCGAAATTGCTTTGTGTGATCGACAATATGTCACAAAACTTTTGATCGCAAGCATTTAAAAAACGGAGACATTATGACCACTGCTTCTCATTTTTGGTACTGCTCCGCATTCCTGGTTTGCATATGCATTTCAAATTGTTTTTATGGACGCGTCTTCAGTTTCAAGTTGGATAAGTCACACTGTGTATGCTAAATTAAGATGCCCCGCAACAGACCATGTGTAACACAATAATGCACATTTATTTCTGTGAATATTATAGGATTTTGAGTATCATTATGTTGTTATTATTATTATTATAAGAATTCATGAATCCCACATACTGTAGATTCTTTCTTGTGATCCTTTCTAAGAGCAAAGGTAAGAAGTGTTTTATTGATGTATTAGTATCAGGCCTTATGTTTTAGTGCAATGCTCAATAAGAGGTTTGGCAATTACAACCGGCTCAATTCAGCTGTTTTCTTAAGGTTTCAGCTCTACTTTTTAATCAAACTCCATAAACATAAGCTTTAAATACACTACATGGCTACAAAGTGTGAATGATGAAGCATGGAGTATATTGGTTCGGAGTTTCCAAGACTCGAGTTGAGTTTGCACTGAATTTATACATACACTGAATATATTTACACACCTCTTCTTTATAAGGGCACTGGAAGCTTTGTGTACAGGAAATTCTTTAAGGAGCAAAAGTACTTGCCTACACACATGAAAGCATACATGAGAACTCAAAGGATTTCTTTTAGGGGAAGAGCAGGTTAATGTCAAGTTAGACGAGGCTAATACAGTAATATGTCTTTTCCCGGTGGAATCTATGACAAGCCTGAGCATATTTGGACATGACATTGCAAAAACAGAAGGGTTTTTTCCATTTCAGTTTATGAAGTTTTATGTAAATCATCATATCATAACTGTCAAAACAACCCTATTCATGCACACATATCTGGGGAAAAAAAGGCAAGGCCAGTTCAAATTCACTGCACAACCGCTTGTCTTTCTGGGTCTTTTTCAAAAGCTGAATAACCTTGGTCGCCATTAATTTTGGTTTATAATTGGACTTATTCAAGTATTCCAACTCCGCATGTTTCATTTGTCATGATGTTTTCTGGCGGCACAGTGGTTTACCTGGAAAGCATTGACCTCAGAGTTCCGAGGTCCCGGGTTCAATCCCGGACCTGCCTGTGTGAAATTTGCATGTTCTCCTCGTGCCTGCGTAGGTTTTCCCCGGGCACTCTGGTTTCCTCCCACAGCCCAAAAACATGCAACATTAATTGGAGTCTCTAAATTGCCCCTAGGTGTGATTGTGAGTGCTGCCGTTTGTCTATATGTGCCCTGCGATTGGCTGGCAACTAAAATGGATGGGTGGATGGATGGATGATGTTTTCCAAAACAGCTGTTTGTGTTTTCAATGTTGGCAGTGGTAAAAACAATGCATTTTTAAAAATCCTTATCCTTATTAAATCTAAAAATCCTTATCCTCGTTAAATTCTTAATGTAATATTCCCATGTATAGACCCCCTTCATGGAAAACAAAATTTTCTGCATTTCAGGTATTATTTCATTATTTGATCATTTCTTTTTAACTAGGGGTTTGTGTGTACGTGTGTGTTTATGTGTGTGTTTACACTGTATTGACTTCATGTAAATTCCATTTTACTCAGTTTTTTTCAAGGATGTTACTTTCTATCTATCTATCTATCTATCTATCTATCTATCTATCTATCTATCTATCTATCTATCTATCTATCTATCTATCTATCTATCTATCTATCTATCCATCCATCCATCCATCCATCCATCCATCCATCCATCCATCCATCCATCCATCCATCCATCCATCCATCCATCCATCCATCCATCCATCCATCCATCCATCCATCCATCCATGTCTATATATGTACGTATCTACAGCAGTGATTCCCAACCTTTATTGAAGCAAGGCATCTTTTATTTGTAAAATATCCACAGTGATTCATTATTTGTTGTAAATAAATACTATTTTAACCATCTATCCATTTTCTACTGTTTTTCTGGGTTTGGTCGTGCGGGCACTACCTTTAGCAGGGATACCCAGACTCCCTTTTCCCCAGCCACTTTATCCAGCTCTTCCGGAGGGATCCTGAGGCATTCCCAAGCCAGCCGAGAGATGTAGTCTCTCCAGCATATCCTGAGTCATCCCGGGTTCTCTTTCCGGTGGGATGTGCCCGGAACACCTCAACAGGGAGCCATCCGAATCAGATGCTCCAGCCACCTCACCTGCCTCCTCTCGCTGCAGAAGAGCAGCGGCTTGACACTGAGCCCCTCCTGGATCACCGAGCTTCTAACCCTCCCTTTGTAAGGGAGAACCCGGATACCCTGCAGAGGAACTTGTGGCAGCATGTCTTGGACACTCAGGGCAAGAGAGAGACAGAGCTGTGAACTAATCACCACCTGGTGGTGAGTTGCCTTCAATGGTGCAGGAAGATGCCGGTCTGACGTGGCAGGCCCAAACGCATTGTAGGGGTTTTCTGGGAACGGCTGGCAGATTCCTCTGTCACAAGGAATTTCAACTCCCACCTCCAAAACAACTTTGCTCATGTTCCGGGGGAGGCGGGGGACATTAAGTCTGAGTTAATATTCCGCGCCTCCATTGCTGAGGTTGGACTGGAGCTGTGGCCGTAAGGTGGTCAGTGCCTGTCATGGCGGCAATCTCCGAACACGTTGGTGGACACTAACAGTGAGGGATGCCGTCAAGCTGAAGAAGGGCATTTCTGGCCTGTGGGACTCCACAGACTCTTCTATCTCTAGGGTTGAGATCACCGAGGTGGTTAAAAATGTCCTTGGTGGTACGTCCCTGAGGGTGGATGAGATTTACCCAGAGTTCCTAAAGGCTCTGGATGTTGTAGGGCATTCCTGGTTGACACTCCTCTGCAACTCACTGGCAATCACACTCCTCAGGCTTTCTGGTAAGGTCTATTCAGGGGTGCTGGAGAGGAGGGTCCGTTGGGAAGTCCAATCTCAGATTCAGGAGGAGAAATGTGGTTTTTGTCCTGGCCGTGGAACAGTGGACCAGCTCTACACCCTCGGCAAGATCCTCGAGGGTGCATGGGAATTCGCCCAACCAGTCTACATGTCTTTTGTGGACCTGGAAAAGGTGTTCAACCGTGTCTCTTTGGGAGTCCTGTTGGGGGTTCTTCAGGAGTACGTGGTACTGAACCCCCTATATTGGATGTTGGGTCCCTGCATGACCAGTATCAGAGTTTGGTCCACATTGCTGGCAGTAAGTCGGACTTGTTTCCGATGAGAGTTGGACTCCGCTCAGGCTATTTTGACCAATTAAGTGAAATTTGGTAATTTTCACCGCTTCCCTCACAAAGGGTAACGGGAGTGCTGGAAGCAATTGAAGCTATCTCTGGGCAGGAGGGTGGGTACACCCTGAACTGCTTGCTAGCCAATCGCACGGCACATGGAGACCGACACAGTTGCACTTAAGGGCAATTTAGATTCTCCAATTAATGCATATTTTGGGGCCGGCAGGAAACCGGAGTGCCCGGAGAAAACCCACTGAGGTCCTCAGAATTGTGAGTCCACTGGTTTCCATCATAGTGTGTGTGTGTGTGTGTGTGTGTGTGTGTGTGTTGGGGAGGGGGTAGTAGGTTTAAAAACCATTTTGGTTCATGACTCATTCATGTGCATACCCTGTTAATTCCCGTCTAAATGTTCATTTGAACGATGAACATCAGTCACATGTGTTCAATTACATAAAAACAAACATTCATTATGTAAACACAAAACATTAAACAATGACATGCACTTGCACACGTGGTACACTCTCATCATCGCACTGAAACTGACAAGTGACTACTGGATGTGTAGTCCCATGAGATGAACAAAGTACTTTGTGTGGATAATAGTGTGAATCGTGTGTGTGTAAAACCTTCCCACATAAAATTGACATCATTACAAGTAAAGAAGCTTATTTCTTGATTGCATACAGGTAATATTTTGAATCCGTCTGTATATCTTAATGAACGTATCAGTACATACTACATTCGAGATGTTATTTTTTTCATCCTACCATCAATCTTGTAGGATTCTTTGTTTGGGTATAACCAGTTTGTCTCCAAACATTTCACAATACCCAGGGTAGGGAAGTGATGTAGTAGAAGGACAAATAACTGCTTTGTCAGTAAATGTTTATTTGTACGTAGGGGGCCTAAGTATATCGCAGTGTCCTTGAAAATTTCTGAATTGAAATGAATTATATGCAAACACTTCAAATAAGTTTGAGATGAACGCAGTGAAGTTACTTGGCAGTGTTACAGTGATGTTAGTGTTTCACTCTGGCTTGGCTGCAGCTTCATTTTCTTGCCCCTCTCCGACAGAACTCCTCCATCCACTTATGTTTAGAGTAGTATAAGGAAAAAAGTCTGTTGTGCTGGTTGATAGTGCGACTGGTACATAAGAAACCATGGGTCCAAAGAAAGTGTGGTGAAACTGTGCGATTATATTTCATACTTTTATTTTAAAGGTCTCACTTTTGACAGGATGTTGCTTGACTGTGACAGAGCAGACAGGGAAGAGGAGGGGGGTGATTGCCTTATGTTGTTAATTAAAGCTTGCACTCTGGAATATGTCTTATGGTCTGTAGAGTTCATTTTCCATCATTATGAAATTGAGCAAATCTATGAAAATAACGACACAGTTTTGATGGGGAAAAAAACAAACAAAAATAAAATCATATGAAACATACCAAGACTGAGGTTCCACCGTATGTACATGTTTAAAGGAGAGGGGCAGATAAAAAGACTCAAATTTTCTGAGTTGATAACATTGTTTTTCCGCAATCGAAAGTGTTTATCTCACTTAAAATGATTATTCACTAACAATGACTCACATCAGAATCAGACTAATCTCTAGTCGCCAAGTATGTAAAAAACACAAGGAATTTGTCCCCAGGAGTTGCACCCGCTCTAATATGACATACATGGCGAGTACGACAACAGAGAGAGCCAATTGACAGAGAATACTTTTGAGACCTCAGGATATTGCGATAACAGTTATGGAGCTATAAGAGTTGCTAGTAGTCTGGCAATGATAATTTTTTTTGACAATTGTGCAAAGGATGTAAAGTCCTCCAGAGTAATAGTCCAGTGCAATGACCATTGTGAAAAGGGCGTCAAGACTTTAAGGAATATATCCATTTTAAAGCGACTATTCGTGCAATAATGTGGGTTTATGTCGGTTTTGCAAAATTTGCAGATACTCCTCAGTCTATTGTGCAAGTAGTGCAGATACAACTCTGGTACGAGAGGCTAGTATTGGTCAACAACAAATGTGCAGATAGTGTAACGTGGCGAGAGTACTATAATGAGTGCACAAGTAATATATGTTTCTTTCGGCTTGTCCCTTTTTGGGGTCGCCACAGCGTGTCATCCCAGATGAACGCACATATATGTTTGGCACAAATTTTACGCCGGATGCCCTTCCTGACGCAACCCTTTTCAGGGAGTGGAGGCCCCAGTGGGATACGAACCCACAACACCTGGCTTACCAAACCAGTGCTCTAACCACTGAGCTACGGGGCCCCCTTTTGCACAAGCTCAAGACAAAAAATTGGCAGCATGTTGCAGTTGAATTTTAAGAGAGCTGTTTAAGAAGTTAATACGAGGAGGGAATTAGCAGTTGAAGTGCCTGCTAGTTATCGTTTGCATTGTTCGAGTACCGAGGGAAGGAGCTGGAAGAGCTAGTGACCAGGATGTGGGTGTGTCCGTGATGATGTTGCCTGCTCTTATCTTAGTTCGGGTGGGGTGCAACTTCTCTTGGATGGGTAGGGTCTGGAACGTATCTTCTGCAATTAACTCAGGTGTAATTTACGTGTTTGTCTCATCAAAAGTACCATGGTTTTTTTTGGTCAACCCCAAAACATACTGTATTTACTGTACAACTATACTGCCTCATCTACCTTTACTTTAACTTACGCACAAAAGCGGAGCATCCCACAGGCACTGAATGCATCTCACTAACACAAGACAACGAACTGGCAAATGCCAGTGACAAAAACTCCAACTAAATACTTGGTCTAATTACAGTGCCTAATGCGAAACAGCTGTGGCAGGTGACAGGTGTCAGAGGTGACAACGCCAAGAGCACACGCCACTCTTGGCAGTGGCCAAGGCTTGCTCATGACACTATCAGCAGTAACCTACATAGATATTCCCTGTTTCTCATAGTTAGCAAAGGAGGAATTATTAGGCCTTCTAAAAAAGCACTTTGAGCATTTATTTTAAGTTGTAAATGAAATGTAAGTTAAAAATATTGCTGGTCAAATTCTACATTTCCATTAAATTGCTACAGTATATGGCTCACTTGGCAGTAGAAAGCGAGGGAGTCTAAAAAAAAAAGCAAATTTTCATTCGTGTGTGAGCTTGCACATTACCCCGAGCAAGAAACCAAGTAAAAATACCCATTTTAAAATCTTAAATATACCTGTACAGACACACTGATTGACAGGAGACGTATATGAACCGCAGCCTCAAGCACTTCACGCCTTCACACTGAGCTGTAGAGATGCTGTTAAGTGGATTTTGTGTTCCTGTCAGAAAGTGTGTTTCAAGCGATTGAAGTCTTAATGCTGAATTAACCTAGTCCTTTCCTGACTTTCGGTGTGTATTTATGGTGCAGGCATGACAGTGGTATCAGCCATCTCATCACCGTCAAAGCAGGGAAAGCTGACTTCAGTGTTACTATTCAGCAATTGGATTTAATAATACACTCAAAGTCTTATGCCAGTACATGTAAGCCTTTACTTGTGTGTGCGTGTCTGTGTGTGTATGTGCGTGTGCTTGTAGGTGATATTGGACAAAAAAAATATTCTACCCTGTCACAAATGGTTTCTTAAGCACTCCATGTGAATAGCAGAAGATGGAAGTTTAAGAAAAATACTATAATTATGAAACTGATAATTACTGATGATTTTTTTTTTGTTTTCATAATCTCTAGGTTCATCTAGGAAGTCACACTTTGGGCTTTGACTCCTGGTGTGACAGGCTTCAAATCAGTCATCAAACGACGGAGGAAATCCATTTTTAGACGTGGCTTTGATTCATTGGGAAGTCCCACACCGGCGAATCAGGTAACTACAGTTCCTCTTTTCACGATTGAATGTAATGCATCTGCTCCTTGGGTGAAGTACAGTTTCATACTTTTTAACATCACTAATAGGTTTAAGGGAAGAAACTAAAAAAACAGCAAAAAAGAAGTTCAGTTCCATAATTGGGTTCTTAGTTTGTACAGTAATGCTATTGTAACAACAATAATGATAAAGAAATATATTTTTCTCATATTATATTTGAACAGGTCACAGATGTACTGTGTACCTGCCAATTAGATAAACAAACACTTTGTATGGAATGAAAGGGGTGAGTAAAAGAAAGTGGGAGAGAGACAGTGAATGTCTGTTACCTTCAAAAAGCAGTAGTCGTGTGGGTGGATGGACATGTGAGTGCAGGCTGCTAGGAGCTGAGTGGGAAGTGGGTATTGAGTGGGAAGAGAAGAGCTGCTCTGGTGAGACGATCAACACCAAGGTCCACTGAAAGGCAGTCACGCTTTTATGAGCGCTCATTGTTTCCTGCGCAAATTTGCAGGTAGTGTGATCGGTGATGGGGGTTGGAGAAGAGTCTATTTATTTTACGGTTTTTGGAGTACAGTATATTTAATTGGTGTTCAGTAAGGGCCTGGGCATGTTTTATTTATTTATTTGATAACAACAAAAAAATGCCAAACTACGTAACTACAAGCTACTAGAATCAGAAATGCGGAAAAACAACCTGGCTCAAGACACTGTCTACATTAAAGTGTTCAAAAGAATCATTTTGAAGTTATTATAATAAATATAGTCAATATCAACAATTGAGGAGTAATTTACTAACCCCTGGAAAGGTTTACAATTGCCTATAGATGGCACTAGATAGTGGCAAAGTATTAACTTGTTGAAGCACCACAACTTACTTCAACATCGTTGCTTGGTACCAAAATGCCATAAAATGCCGACAAAGCATCATTTTTTTGGAGCTCTTAAAAAAAAAAAAGCAATATTCAGCGGCTGAAATAAGTATTTAACGCCTCTCCATTTTTCTCAATAGATATACTTCCAAAGGTGCTATTAACATCAATATTTCACTAGCTGAATACTGTAAGCTCCGAAATTAAGTTGTGTGTAATGATGTGAAATGACACAGTGAAAAAGTATTGAACATGCCAGCTGGTATTTATTTAATAATTTGTACAAAAACCGTTGTTTACAATGACAGGTGGAAGACCTGTCATACATATAGTTGAAGCCAGAAGTTTCCATACACTGAGTAAAAACACACGTTTCATTTTTTTGTTTCATTGTCTGAAGTCAAATCAGACCTCTCCTGTTTAAGGTCAGTCAAGATCACCAAAATGATAACATTTTGTAAAATGCCACAATAATGAGACAGAGAATTTCTTAGAGAATTTTATATCCTTTTCATCAAGGTCAATTGTTTACATACATTTCCTTCCTATCGAGTACAATTTCCTCTGAACCGCATGACTTCGGTCAAACCTTTCGGTATCCTTTCACAAGCTTCTGAGAGTACTCTGCTGGAATCGTGGCCCATTCCTCCCGACAGAACTGGTCAGTCAGGTTTGTCGGTTACCTTGAACGCACACGCCTTTTCAGATCTGCCCACAGATTTTCACTGGGATTCAGAGCAGAGCTTTGTGATGGCCACTCCGAGACACTGACTTTGTTATCCTCAAGCAACATTTGAACCATTGAAGCTTCCTTGCTAATCTCTTGAGATTTTGCCTTAAATACCTCCTTGGAATTTTCATTCTTCATGATGGCTTCTATTCTATGAGGAGCTCCACGTCTTGCTGCAGCAAAACAGCCACACAACATATTGTTGCCACCCCC
The DNA here is from genome assembly GCF_019802595.1 of Syngnathoides biaculeatus. NCBI lineage: Eukaryota > Metazoa > Chordata > Actinopteri > Syngnathiformes > Syngnathidae > Syngnathoides > Syngnathoides biaculeatus. The sequence goes on along the minus strand of NC_084653.1, from coordinate 10,145,157 downwards.
ATGCTTCACAGTTGGTATGGTGTTGCGACTTTGGTCATTATGGCCAAACACCTCCACTTTAGTTTAATCAGACCACAAGACATGTCTCCAGAAGTTAAGATCTTTGTCTTGATGTCTTGGAAACTGTAATCTACCTTTTATATGTTTCTTTAGGAGTAAAGGCTTCATTCTTCACGAGTGGCCTTTCAGCCCATGTTGAAGCAGGACTTGTTTCACTGTGGATATTGAGAATTTCTTACCAGCTTCATCCAACATCACAAAGCTTTAGCTTTTGTTCTGGGGTTGTGCAACACATTTCGGAGCATAACACATACATTAAATACACCCCCAGGTGTGCAGTCACCTGAAAGGCAAGTGTGAGGATGAGTGTGAATATTTGTTTTCTATACTGTACTCTATGTGCCCTGTGATTGGTTGATGACCTTTTCATGGGGTACTCCGGCTCTGGCCCAGAGTCAGCTGGGGTCCAGCACACCTGCAACAATAGTGAGGGTCAAAGCTTTTTCCACAGAGTTTGGAAATAACATTTTAATCAAACTATTTAATCACTGATTGCTGGACCACAGGACTTTGCCTGCTCCATTGAATTTACAGAATAAGGACCAACATAGCTTAGTTTATAGGCTCTATAGAAAGTTTTTACATGTAATATGGAAGTACGTAGGAGACTACAAAGTCCAGAGGGGTTGCAAACCTTGAATTTAACCTAGATCCCAAATGGAGAATTATTGCTGTGATGTGTACGTGTTAACCCCATGTACCTCTGTCCTGCCTTTACACAATTGATAGCACTTTTATGTATAGACTGTTACCCTGTAAAATGTGAAGCTGGATGGAGCAGCCTTTTTTTATCAGCCAGGGTGAAGTCTTTCTAGGACAGGATACCCGCCAGGCCTCTTAAGCTCACATTAGTTGCCTCACCATCGTTGCCTTTTTTTGCAGTCAAAATTTAAGATAGCTGGTTAGTTGGGCTTTTTTTTTTTTTAAGGGTTCAATTTATCATATTTGCGCAGATGATGCGAGTTAGAAATATTATTATGAATATCAAAAGAGGATGGGAGGAACTAAGCTCCTTTGTAGCTCTCCAGCTCCTGCAGTGAGGCATCCCTGAGAGGAGAGCCCTGCAATGCAGCAACTGTGTGACGTGCTCTCTCTCTCTCTCCTCTCTCTCTCTCTCTCTCTCTCTCTCTCTCTCTCTCTCTCTCTCTCTCTCTCTCTCACACACACACACACTGAGATGTTGGCATCTGAATGTATTCAGAACGTAGGAGGGAAATGGAAAAAAGCAGCGAAAGCAAAGAGGAGGGGAAAGATGAAGGCTGATGGAAGCTGGGGGAGGAGTGTGTAGGTGGAAGGACAATGCTATGAGGAAGGTAAAGAGGTAGGAAGAAAGAACAGGTGGAAGGAAGACTCATGGGTAAAAAAAAAAGCAAAAAAAAATAAAAAAGCAAAGAAGTTAGACTAATGATACATATCAGGGCCTCCAGGAAAAAAAACAATGGATTATTAGCTTTGCTGGCATTTGTCATTTGTTCATATTCACTAAACAGTCACACGGTGGACCAGACCTGATTCAAGTCAGAAACCACTTTATAAGAATGTTCTTTGTAGTGATACCAATTTGTGGCAAGTGTGTGCATGCACGTGGATTGATTGACCAACAACGAGGTACTGTCTGCGCGCTCTTCACTCTATCGACGAGACCGGCCATTCCTTAGAGATTGTATTTTCCCGAGGAATGATTGAGAATGTATCCCACCCACCCCATGTCAATAATAATTATTGTCTTCTTACCTCCACTCTTGTAGGTCACTATATGTTCCTCCCTATTCTGGAAATAAGTGTTCACTACAGCCATCTCCATCCTTTTTGCAAAGTCCACCACCATCTGTCCCTCAAAGTTCCTTTCCTGGATGCCGTACTTACCCATCACTTCTTCATCGCCCCTGTTTCCTTTACCAATATGTCCATTACAGTCTGCACCAATCACAACTCTCCCGCTGTCTGGGATGCTCAGAACTACTCCATCTAGTTCCTTCCAGAATTTCTCTTTCAACTCTAGGTCACATCCTACCTGTGGGGCATCGCCACTAGCCACATTATACATAACACCCTCAATTTCAAATTTTAGTCTCATCACTCGATCTGATACTCTTTTCACCTCCAAGACATTTTTAGCCAGCTCTTCCTTTAAAATAACCCCTACTCCATTTCTCTTCCCATCTACTCCGTGGTAGATTAATTTAAATCCTGCTCCTAAACCTCGAGCCTTACTACCTTTCCACCTGCTCTCTTGGATGCACACTGTATCAACCTTTCTCCTAATCATCATGTCAACAAACCCCTGAGCTTTTCCTGTCATAGTCCCAACATTCAAAGTCCCTACACTCAGTTGTAGGCTCTGTGCATTCCTCTTTTACATCTGAGGACGGATCCGAATTTCCACCGACGCCCTGCAGGTTAGCAGTGCGTTGTTAACCCGGGCCACGACCGATCCGGTATGGGATTCTTTAGATTAAAGCTCATATTTGTTTGGCAGTGTTTTTAGGCTGGATGCCCTTTCTGACGCAACTCTCTGCATTTATCTGGGCTTGGGACCGGCCTACAGATTGCACTGGTTTGTGCCCCCACAGGGCTATTTAGCACACTACTGGCACCAGTCAACACATTTCCATCTCTATCCTTAATCACCCTTACCTGCTGCACATCCTTCCCATTTCTATCCGTCTGTCTGACCAACCTGTTAAGATCCTTTTCTCCTTCTTTCGTGTCCAATCTGGTGTACATGTCTTTATATGGCTCTTGTTTAGCCTTTGCCACCTCTACCTTTGTCTGACGTCGCATCTCGGTGTGAGAGAGAAGGAAGAATTGAAGAGACAAGTGTGAAGGACCAAGAAGTGGCAATGATTAGTCAGGGGAAGTTAGAAAGGATGAAAAATGGAAAGGCAGTTGGTCCTGATGACATAACTGTGGAGGTATCGAAACAATTTGAAGAGGTGGCTGTGGAGTTTTTGAACAACTTATTCAACAGAATACTAGCTGGCGAAAAGATGCCTGAAGAATGGAGGAAGAGTGTACTATTTCCCATTTTTAAGAAGAAATGCGATGTTCAGAGGTGTGGGAATTATAGAGGAATAAAGTTAATGAGCCACACAATGAAGTTATGGGAAAGAGTAGTGGAGGCTAGACTCAGGACAGAAGTAAGTATCCGCGAGCAACAGTATTGTTTCATGCCTAGAAAGAGTACCACAGATGCATTATTTGCCTTGAGGATGCTAGTGGAGAAGTACAGAGAAGGTCAGAAGGAGCTACATTGTATCTTTGTGGATCTAGAGAAAGCCTATGAGAGAGTACCAAGAGAGGAACTGTGGTACTGCATGAGTAAGTCTAGTGTGGCAAAGAAGTATGTTAAAATAGTACAGGACATGTATGATGGCAGCAGAACAATGGTGAGGTGTGCCTTAGGTGTGACAGAAGAATTTAAGGTGGAGGTGGGACTGAATCAGAGATCAGCTCTGAGCCCCTTCCTTTTTGCAGTGGTAATGGATAGGCTGACAGATAAGGTTAGGCTGGAATCCCCTTGGATCATGATGTTCGCAGATGATATTGTGATATGCAGTGAAAGCAGGTACCAGGCGGAGGAACAATTAGAAAGATGGAGACATGCACTGGAAAGGAGAGGAATGAAGATTAGCCGACGTAAAACAGATTATATGAGCGTGAATGAGAACGGTGGAGGGGGAAGAGGGAGGCTACAGGGAGAAGAGATAGCGAGGGTGGATGACTTCAAATGTTTAGGGTAAACAATCCAGAGCAATTGTGAGTGTGGTAAGGAAGTGAAGAAACGGGTCCAAGCAGGATGGAACAGCTGGCGGAAGGTGTCTGGTGTGTTATGTGACAGAGGAGTCTCTGCTAGGATGAAGGGCAAAGTTTACAAAACAGTGGTGAGTCTGGCCATGATATTAGACACGGTGGCACTGAAGAAACAACAGGAAGCTGAACTGGAGGTAGCAGAAATGAAGATGTTGAGGGTCTCGCTCGCAGCGAGCAGGTTGGATAGGATTAGAAATGGGGTCATTAGAGGGAAAGTCAAAGTTGGATGTTTTTGAGACAAGATTCAAGAGAGCAGACTTCGATGGTTTGGACATGTTCAGAGGCGGGAGAGTGAGTATATTGGTAGAAGGGTGCTGAGGATGGAGCTGCCAGGCAAAAGATCGAGAGGAAGACCAAAGAGAAGGTTTATGGATGTGGTGAGGGAAGACATGAGGGCAGTTGGGGTTAGAGAAGAAGATGCAGGAGATAGGGTAAGATGGAAAAAGATGACACGCTGTGGCGACCCCTAACGGGACAAGCCGAAAGGAAATGAATAAGTCTTCTTTGACCCAAACAATTTCGAAAGACCATTTTTTTGGGAGAAAACTGTAAGATGCCTCGAATGTGGTGTTTTGTTTCAGTTTACGCTGTTTGAATAAATAGTATATTAAAGGTTCGCTATACGTCCTTGTATTTCGAGCTTGAAAAAGCATCGTCACTGTGCCTTCATGCAGCAGGTGAAAAGAGCAGATCAGTCAGCCTTCTGTGTGTGTGAAACACTTCTGATGTGATTCACACTGCAATATGTTCAACACTTTGCAGCAGGAGAGGTTTTCTTTAAAAAAAATGAAAAAGACCCAGTCATTCATGGTTTTGCAATTGTAATTTTCAACACATAAATTTCATGCCTAAATAAAACATAGGTACATTAGACTTGCATAAAATAATTTTGCTTAGTAACTAACCAGTAAAATTGTGTTGAATAGTTTGGTTTAACAGCATTACAGACAGTTAACATTATGATTTAAAAAAAATTATATATTGTGATTGTGCTTTAAATGCACGTTTTATTTCCAATGCGAGACATGTAGACACTCTATCCATCCATCAATCCATCCGTCTTCTACCACTTATCTGACAGGTCAGGATGTCAGTAACTTTAGCAGGTATGCCCAGAGGTGTCTGTTTCCAGTCACCCCATCCAGCTCTTCTGAGGGGATCCCGAGGCGTTCCCAGGCCAGCCGAGAGACATAGTTTCCCCAGCGTGTTCTGGGTCATGTCCTGGGTCTCCTTCCAGTGAGACGGGGTACGGAACACCTCACCAGGGAGGCGTCCGAATCAGATGCCCCAGCCACCTCATCTGGTTCCTCTCAATGCGGAGGAGCAGCAGCTCGACACTGAGCCCCTCCCGGATGACCGAACCTCTTACCCTCCCTCTAAGAGTGAGCCCGGACACCCTGCGGAGGAAACTCATTTTGGCTGCTTGTATCCAGGATCTTATTCTTTCAGTTATGAATCACAGATCGACCGGTAAAGACAGAGCTTCGCCTTGAACTTAGCTTCTTCTTTACAGAACGATACAAAGTCCACATCACTGCAAAAGCTGCACCAATATGCCTGTCGATCTTGCGTTCCATTCTTCCCTCACTTGTGAACAAGACCGCAAGATAATCTACAGCGAACTGCTCCAATAAGAGTTGGAGATCATGGCTTGATAAAGCCAACAGAATCTGCAAAAAGGAGAGATTCAATACTAGGCCACCGAACCTCGGCTCTGCCTAGAAATTGACCCCTCCGTACATGGCACTTAACCACGCCTCTGAAGTGACGTCACGTCACGTGCGCCTACGTCAGACAAACAATTAGCAAAAAGGGCGGCGCAGCAAGAAAAGAATAGAGCGAAACTGTCCGATTTACCGGCTGATTTCTCACTCGCATTCTTAGCTAACAGTGAAATATCGTTGAAAAGCAGACAGCAGGGCTTCAAGTATTTCAGCGAGGGGTATTTCAATGGTATTTACATCCATATCGACGGAGAAACCATTGATATTAGCGCGAGATCTTTCCAGAGTCAGAGGAAGACCGAGAAGCCACATAATATAATATATTATAACCCATAGACGAATTCGTCATTCACAGTTTCCTATTTTCATGTTACATATCACACTTGTGTGCAGAATCTGTATGTATCTGTATAGCCGTTTGTAAACCGCCATATGAAGGAAAAGAAGGCGAAGCTTGATTTACGAGTTGTTTCTCTCATTTTCTTTGTGTAACGTCACGCGCTCCCCTCAATAATTATTCTTGAATTAGTGCCGAACCTACGTAAGTCCCGATCGAGTACGACAATCACTACTTTAGTGTCCTCAAACATCCTTCCTTCAGTCTTGGTGTCTCGGTGCACGTCGAAGGCTTTTAGGACTGCTAGTCCGGTTTAGCTTAGCTCACCGCTGAACAGACTCACCGGTTTTAGAAAGGGTACGAATTGAACTCCACCCACTAGCCTTTCAGGATACCTGTCGTCACTATTCTAAAGTCCGTGACTACACCTCTTAACCATATCTATTCTTAAAGAACCCAAATACGCGATAAAACGCTACCAAAAGCTATACTGGACCATACAACGTTGTCTGTGAAAACTGTGGGTCCAAAAAGGGGCGTGGTTTATGCAGATCTCTGGCCTCTGATTGGTCAGCGACTCGGATGACGCAATTTCTACGGAGGGGTCAATTCTGTCCATAAAAGTTATGAAGAGAATCGGGAACAAAGGGCAGCTTTGGGAGAGTCCAGCCCTCACCGTAAATGAATCTGATTGACCGCCAGCAATGCGGACCACACTCTGATACCGGTTGTACAGGGACCAAACAGCCCATATCAAGGGGTTCGATACCCCATACTCCCAAAGCATTACCTATACGATTCCCCGAGCAACACGGTTGAATGACTGATCTAAGTCCGTAACACACATATAGACTGGTTGGGCAAACTCCCATACACCCTCAACAACTCTGCTGAGGGTTTTGAGCTGGTTCACCGTTCCATGGCCAGAACGAAAACCATATTGTTCCTTCTGAATCTGAGATTCCTTTTTATAACGGGGGACCACCGCCCCAGTCTCCAAATCCAGAAGCACTGTCCCTGATGTCCATGCAATGTTGCAGAGGGATGCCAACCAGGACAGCCCCACAACATCCAGAGCCTTTAGGAACTCTGGGCGAATCTCATCTACTCTCGGGCCTTGCCACCAAGGAGCTTTTTAACCAACTCGGTGACCTCAACTCCATAAATGCGAGAGCCCGCAACAGAGACCCCATACTCTGCTTTGTTATGGGAAGGTGTGTTAGTGGAACTAAGGATGTCCACTAACGTGTTTGGGGATTACTTCCATGACAAGCAGCGACCACCTTCCAGCCACAGCTCCGGTCTAACCTCCCTCAGCAATGAAAGCACAGAACACTCTGACTTGATATCTTGTCCCCCGCCTCCTCCAGAACATGAGCAAAGTTCTCTCGGAGGTAGAAGATGAAACTCTTTCTGACAGGGGGATTCTGCCAACCTCTCCCAGCAGGCCCTCACAATACATTTGGCCCTTCCACATTGGACAGGCATCTTTCCCCACCATTGGAGCCAACTCTCCATGAGGTGGTGATCAGTTGACAGTTCCACCACTCTCTTCATCCAAGTGTCTAAGACATACGACCGCATGAAGTCCAATGATTTGACCACAAAGTCGATCGTCGAACTGAGACCTAGGGTGTCCTGGATCGGGCTGTCCATAACGCACACCATGTTCAACCATGAGGGTGTCCACATGTGCACTTGGCACCAGGATACCTTTATGCTTGAACAAAGTGTTCGGTTTTGGCAATCCGTGATAGGGACAGAAGTTTCGTAACAGAATACTGCTGCGGTTCTGATCGAGGGGCGTTCCTCCCAATCACGCCCTTCCAGGTCATTGCCCACATGACCATTGAAGTCCCTCAGCTGTTTGATGGCGTGTGCAGCGATAGCACTCTCTAGCATCCCCTCTAAGAACTCCAAAATGGGTGGGTACTCTGAACTATTGTTTGGTGCATCAGCAGGACTCACCCCCCTCTACCCTCTCGCAATAGGGGTGAACCCCAATGTCCAGGCACCAAACTGAGCAATAAGTATACCAACACCTGCTCAGGGCCTCTCCCGTGTGGGCAAATCCAGAGTGGAGGAGAATCCAACTCCTACCAACAGGAATGGTGCCAGAGCCCAACGTATGTGTGGAGGCGAGACTCACAATATCTAGTTGGAACTTCTCGACCTTACACATCAGCTTGGGCTCCTTCCCTGTCAGCAAGGTGACATTCCACATCTCTAGACCCATCTTTTCTCACCGGGGATCAGATTGCTGAGGTCTCTGCCTTTGGCCACCGCCCAGCTCGCACCGCAACCAACCCTTATGGCCCCTCCCACAGGTGGTGACCCTATGGGAAGGTGGACCCACGTTAACCTTTCGGGGTGTGGCCGGACAGACACCATTGGTGCAGGCCCGGCCACTAGGCGCTCGCCTGCGAGCACCACCTCCAGGTCTGGCTCCAGAGGGGGGACCCAGGTGACTCGAGTCCAGGCAAGGGAAACCTCAATCCATTTCAATCTTTCATCATAAGAGTCTCACAGCCGCGCTTTGTCTGGTCCCTCACCTAGGACCTGTTTGTCATGGGTGACCCTTGCAGGGGTGTGAAGCCCCAGACAATATAGCTCCTTGGATCATTGGGACACATAAAGCCCTCCACCACGATAAGGTGTTGGCTTCCGGGAGAGAGACATGGAGAGCAATTGCTCAGTATTGCGTTGACTAGGTTCCAGCTCTCATTTATACATAGATCCTTATAAACATACTAACTGGGATTGAAGATTTATACTGCGCTGCACGATGTGATCCCGTCAAAAAAACAAACAAACAAAAAAAAAAACAGGGGTTGGTTGTCTTACCAGGGAGTCCACCACTGATGATGATCAAGTTGAATGTAGAGGGCAGGCACCAAACGCAAAGTGACCTTCTCCATCAGACCGGTAGGAGCAAAAGAGGATGAACTCTCATTTTGATATTTTATGACTTTTAATAAATAGGAGTGCTGTTCAGATGACAGCATGAGCAGGGTCAAAGTGCTGGAAGACAAGCTGTGATGGTGAAAGAGTCATCAACTGGGATAGAGTATATACCATAATGGCATTCTTAGTTGAGGATTCTCTGTTGGGTTGTCATTCCCATATCTGTTTGGAGCTGAGTCATGCAAAGCCAGATTATTATTCATTTAGGCGAGGAAGAGCTTAAACACTCAATATTAAATATTCAGCACAACCATTCCCCTGCAGGTAGACTGATTCATTGGTATTCTATTTGGCAGACTGTTGTGCTTACCAAATAGGTTGTTGAGGATCCATAGAATACTTTCAGAGTAGCGTACCTTAGTCTGTTTTAATCATACTTTATTCGTTGCAGTTCATTTAGTCACACGCGAGTACCATGATTGAATTCTGGTGTGGAGCAAATTCAAATTCTTTGATGACTTTTCAGTATGTCTCCAAAGAAACTGGTTCAGCTCTATATTCGTGAGAAAACTGATGGCTATGATCCAATCCAACAAGCTCATGAAAAGAATGGTTTTGACCCAAAACAGCATCCAGGTGACCTGAGAATGTGAAGTACAGGGGAAGTAATCTGAGACTTCTTCGAAGTACAGTTACCAGTACCCTAAAACAAGTTAAATATTACTACCTACTAACATTAAGACATGCTTTGTTCCAAGGGTCAATTATTATCCTGACAGACCTGTATTGACTTCATGGTGCAATAGTAACAAAGAAATGACACATAGCTTTAAGAGATCTGTCCAGTGATGACCGATGCTCAGTGTAGCAGCACTATCAGGGTGAAGTTATTGACACCTTTTTCGTTCTCTGCCAGACATAAGTATCATAAGCTTCTGTAAACTGGAGAACGCACTCACAGTGCTCCTCTAAATCACCTTTGAAAAACTGCCACAATATGAAGTATACTGTAAACTACAGTTGCACCTTGAGCTACAAGTGTCCTGACTTTGAAGAAATACAAGGATTATTTTGCATCAACTTACAAGGAAACAGCTGAGATGTAAGAGCTGTATGGGGGCAATGAACTCAACTCATTTGACAACAAGCAGGTGTTGGGTTTATAGTGAACATAAAAAGAGGGTTCAAGGTGCTCATTGCCACTCCCGGTTGAAGTTTACTCAAACTAAATGCTAACAAGCAATGCAAAATGCCATAGGCAGGCTAATGCAATGGATATTTGAATACAAATGGTGGAGCAATACATATAGACTCTAATGGTCATAGGCATATATTCCTCATCCTTGGTGAAAAAATTGTAATATCACTGCAAATTTACTGACTCACTTGTGAAAATACATCATGTGTATGTGCAGTTTAAAGACTTTAAATTGCCACTGGTGTGGATGTAAGTGTAAATGTTTTATTGTATATTTATACTGGGTGGTGTCTTTTGAAAATTTCAAGTCTTGTCAATTTGAAGTTATTTTGGTGACTATTGTCAGTTTTTTTTTTTTTTTTTTCTGAAATGGATTGGTACCACCAGGGGCGGCACAGTGGCTCAGCTGGTAAAGGGTTCGCCTCACAGTTCTGAGGTCCCGGGTTAAATCCTGGACCCGCCTGTGTGGAGTTTGCATATTCTCCCCGTGCCTGCGTGGGTTTCCTCCAGCCACTCCGGTTTCCTCCCACATTCCAAAAACATGCAACATTAATTGGACACTCTAAATTGCCCCTAGGTGTTATTGTGAGCGCACCAGTTTGTCTCGATGTGCCCTGCGATTGGCTGGCAACCAGTTCATGGTGTGCCCCGCCTCCTGCCCGTTGACAGCTGGGATAGGCTCCAGCACTCCCCGTAACCCTCATGAGGATAAGTCACGAAGAAACTGGATGGATGAATGGATGGTACCACCAGTTTTGTCCACGAGCGTATATAACGCAAGTACCTCACACAAGTGAGAACAGCTGAACATTGAGACCGGGGCTGAAGCAGGCATTGCGATGAACAGAATCTTGACGTGTCCTCGAGCCTCCTCTGTCTGCCTTTGCTCTCCTTTAGTTGACATTGCTAACTTCCACTTAATAACATGCTGGCTTGTTACAATTTCTGCCTCTTTCCTCCCTTCCTCACAGAAGGAGAGACAGCCCTCACTCCTCATCCCCTGTTGTAAGCTTGAACCAGCATGGCAGATGACCGACAGCCAGAAGACAGAGCCGCTCAGTGGGACCCCTCTGGGGGCCAGGACCCCACTGGTACCCATGGGGCCAACGGTTTCTCATCTTCATCGTACAGGACATGCCAGACGAGTGGGACACACACGACATCTGCCCCCTTCTCTGCTAGGGAGAACGGGTTCAATGGGGAGTTAATCGGCGCTCATGCTATAACTGCAGGTATGTACAATCTTTGTTCTGCAGCTCAGTAGAGGAGTTGTGGAAACCTTTACAAAAAAAAAAAATCATTGGTTTTCTGTGTGTAATCTTTTACTACATAGTTTGTTATAGAAATACAAATGTTATACTGATATTTGTGCGTGTGTGTCACACGTTGGGCTTTCTATTGGGTTTTCCAACGCACTGAGTCCCAACTCAAATCACATGCTGTTATTAAACATCCCATAATTACAATCTCAAAGCTGTTTCTCTACCCCTCAACCCCCAGCTCACCCTTACTGACACGCTGGAGACAGATATGGCGATGTACCAGTGGTGTTACCATGGCAACTAGTCACCCAGCAATTTGCTTTCCCAGACCTTTTATTCTTTTTGCCTTTAGTTCACATTAGAGCTGTTAACCATTTGCCTTCTACTTAATAAAATAAGAACCAATTCCAGCATCATATCTGTGCTCGAATTGAATCTTGCTAAAAATATTTTGGACTGTAGTTTCAATTTATGTTGTTTTCTTTTTTAATTGTTAGCAGTACCCAGATTGAATCATGATATTTTGTACTATAGAGTAAACTAGTTATGCTATTATTACTCCCCTGATATAATGAATGATATCATGGAAACAAAAGGTCAATTTGAACAAAAAAAATGTATCTTGGCTCTCACATTAGAGACTGCTTGTCAGATGGCGGTTCTTCCTCTTCGTCTAAATTAGCCAACGTGTCCGTTAAAACAAATCCAGTGAGCACCATTGTAAACCACAGTGGACTTTATCTACATTACACTGGAGAAAACGGTGCATCACTAGAACATTTTATGCATCTGATATCGTGTTATGCAGATAACCCTTAAATGAATAATCGTATCGTTGTTTAGTGAATTTAACTATTCTTCTTGGAATGTGGTTGTTTATTTGAGGTCTAATTAGAAATACACATCCCTAATTTTTTCGAGCCACTTATCCTCACAAGGGTCGTGGGAGTGCTGGAGCCTATCCCAACTATCACCGGCAGGCGGCGGGATATACCCAGAACTGTTTGGCAGCCAATTGCAGCTAATTAGAAATATGCCAAACAAATCGAATACTGCACTGATAGTGGGAACAAGGCTTTCGAGTCAAATATTGTCCCCAAAGGTATGTTTTCGTAACAACAGGCAGACAGTCAATTGAGACATACGGACATTGGAGTAACAGACATGGAGCAAAAAAAGCCTGCTAGTAATCTGCCAATGATAGATTTTTTTTCCACAATTCAGCAAAGGATGCAGAGTCCTCTATCATTCAGAGTAGTGAGAGTGCCTAATAGAGCAATAGTCCTGTACAATGATCATTGTGCAAAGCGTGCCAGGACTTCAACAGATGTATGCAGTTTAAAGTGACTAGTCATGCCATAATCTGGGAAAATGTGCAGATGTGCACATGGTGTAGCATGGTTAGACTACGACAGTGAGTGGACCAGTAATGTATGGTATATAATAATTGGTTTATCAAAACGTGACAACAAACGCAAGCCAAAAAATGTTTAGCATGATGCAGTTAAATTATAAGTTAGCTGTTTTAGAAGTTAATTGCAAGAGGGAAGAAGCTGTTGGATTGCCTGCTAGTTTTGGTTTGGATTCTTCATTGTTTGTTTGCGTGGTGGTGACTGGTTAGAGAATCTGCCTCACAGTTCTGAGGTCTGGGAGTTCAAATCCCTGCCCAGCTTGTGTGGAGTTTCCATGTTCTCCCCAGCCCTGTGTGATTTTTCTCTGGGCATTCCGGTTCCCTCCCACATCCCAAAAAGATGCATTCATTGGAGGCTCTAAATTGCCCGTAGATATGACAGTGAGAGCGGTTGTTTCTGTTTGCCCTGCGATTGACAGGCAACCAGTTCAGGATGTACCCTGCCTCCTTTCTGAAGATAGCTGGATAGGCTCCAGTACTCTTGTGACCCTCATGGGGATAATTGGCACATATAATGAATGGATGGATGTTTGGTAGCTCCTCCCTGAGGAAAGGAGTTGGAAGAGCTGCTGACCAAGCTGTGAAGGGTCTTACTAATTAGAACAATAAAACATGACTCGTATTACAGTACAACTTTTGGCTTCCTTCATTAGCCAGCAAAGGTTGACCCCTGTGGATCTTAAGTGCAGCTTCCCTCTTGTGGTTTCTTCAGTAAAATGCATTCCATTTTGTTTCCATTGCTCCAAGAAATAGCTGACTACATAGTCTAATTTTTATGAATGCTGGATCAGGAAAACTCCACAAAATCAACAACATTTTCAAGAAACAATCAATTGACTAATCAATTTTTATTTCCATAACTGGCCCATAATACGACGTGACTCCAACCTGTTGTGGATAACTGCAGAGAATTGCTGACACTCGATAATCCTCCAGCCCTCAGCGGTCTGAGAGTCAGCTCTTCAGATGCAACAAGAACCTCTAAAGGACTAAATTGACCCTTGTGTTAAGCCTGGAGCTCACCATGTTTCCTTTTTTTCTTTTCGCCTCAAAGAGGGCGAGAGCAACATGTTAATGACTACTTTTGCAAAATGTGTTAATATTGTAGTAGATGTATCTATCCACTTTCCAAGGCACATATTCTCACCAGGGTCACGGGTGTGCTCCAGCCCCTCAAAGCTATCTTGGGGGAAGAGGTGGGGTATACCCTGGACTGGTTGCCAGGCAGTCACAGGGCACATAGAAATAAACAAGCATTCACACTCACAATCACACATAGGGGGTAAACCCTTGCAGGCACAGGGAACACATGAAAACTCATTACAGGTGGGGCTTGGATTTTGACCCCAGCTATCAGAACTGTGAGCCAGATGCTCTAACCGGTTGTCCACCATGCGGCCTAAATATAAAATAAAAAAATATTTCATATCATTGCAATGTAATGCTATGTACAGTTTGAATGCTGCTCTTAAATATAGGGAGAATCAAATTTCACTCAACCCGAAAATGTATTGCATATAAAAGTAAAAAAAAATGCTATTAAAGATCAAATGTAAATGTGTTGAGTTTCAAAGTTAAATACAACTGAATTGTATCAGTACATAGCCAATGATTCTTTTCTGCACCACAGCAGGGAGCCTGTGTACCACTGCCACACTCTGAGAATCACAAATCTACATTGTTTAAACGCTTAATACAACACAGACTATGATCCCAAAATACAGGTGTCAAACTCAAGGCCTCGGGGTCTTATTCAGCTTGCTAAGGTAAATCATGCGTGCCGACCTAAAGTTTCTTGCTCAAGTCTGTAATAAAACTTGCCAAACTATGTTCAGTTTTCATAACAGTGCAACAATTCAAGCATGTTCTTTATCAAACACCATTTTAATATAAATGGAACCAGAATTTTAAAAAGTATTCCCCCTAAATTCAGATTTCAAATGAGTTATCTATCAATTCGTCGTGTGTAGGTAATAATGTTATGAGGCAGTTTTGCATGTATATGATTTCACAGTTACAGTCAGGGTTGACTAATAAAGCCCCTTTTTGCAAGACAGAAAATTAATTATAGGCAGCAAAATGTTATTAGATCATCAATGTTGTGGCTACTAAGTGTATGCACCAACAAGGATTCGGGGGGATGTAAAATACCATAAATAGTCATCTTCATATTTGGGCATCTGGAACATCACTGGTACCAATTTCACAGTGGCTCAGCATTCTGTTGTCAAGGAAATAACTAGCTTTACTTATTTTGGATGTTGACTGGGTTTGTAAATGAAGATGTTGAGGTTCTCGCGCAGTGAATGGGTTGGATAGGATTCGAAATGAGCTCATTAGAGGGACAGCCAAAGTTGGCTGTTTCGGAGAGAGCAGACTTTGATGGTTTGGACATGTCCCGAGGCGAGAGAGTGAGTATATTAGTAGAAGGGTGCTCAGGATGGAGCTGCCAGGCAAAAGAGCGAGAGGAAGACCAAAGAAAAGGCTGACGGATGTCGTGAGGGAGGACATGAGGACAGTGGGTGTTAGAGAGGAGGATGCACGACATGGGCGTAGCTGGAAAAAGATGACACGCTGTGGGGACCCCTATCGGGACAAGCCGAAAGGAAAAGAAGAAGGATGCTGACTGGTTTTGTATCCAATGGCATTCAGTGCGTGCGTGTGTTTGTGTGGCACTCTGTTTGTGTGTTTGTGTTGACTCTGGACTTTTAGTTGTAGTCCCTGCCTTGAGATTAAACATTGTGATATCTATCACAGGTCATAGATGCCTTTTTGTTTTCTTTAGGACATTATTCATTTTCATTGCAAATATGTTGCAATCTTACCGTATTTCTGACCTGAGTATGATGCAAACTAAAGCAAATTTGTTCATCATGCATTTTATAAACAAAGCAACTCAATGTGCTTTACATGATTAAAAGCATTGAAGTACAAATAAATAAAAACATTTGAAAATAAAAGTACAATTAAAACAGTGTACAGTGCATGAAATATAATTTCAAAGTTGAAGTCGTCTAAAACCTATTAGAAGAAAGAAGTTTTTAACCTGGATTTAAAAATATTCACACTTGGGCCTGACGTCACCTCTGTTGGCAACTTACTCAATTTTTTTGCACCATAATAGCAAAATGCTGCTTCACCATGTTTGTTTTGGACTCTGCGCTCCGCTATTTGACCCGAGTCTGTCGATCTCAGAGCCCTACTCGGTTTGTATTCCGTAAGCATTTCTTTCTTGTATTCAGGACCTGAACCATTTAGTGATTTGTAGAGCAGTAGCAAAACTTGAAAATCTATTGTAAACCTGACTGGAAGGCAGTGCAAAGACTTTTGAATTGGAGTTATGTGGTCTGACCTCTTCTGTTCTGTTTGCTCTGGTCAGGACCCAAGCTGCAGCATTCTGAATGAGCTGTACCTCTTTATTGCTCTTTTTGGGGGGTCCAGTCAGAAGACCATTACAATGGTCAAGTCTACTTGAGATAAAACCCTTTATGACCTTCTCCCAGTCAACTTGACACATGGAAGCCATTACTCTAGACATGTTCTTCAGATGGTAAAATGGAGTTTTATTAATTTATTTGATATGACTGTCAAAGGTCAGGTCAGAACACCAAGGTTTCAGGCTTAGTCTTTGTTTTTTTATTGATAGTGAGTCCAGGTATTTACAAAAAGCAATCCACTTTTCTATATTGCCAAAAACACTGATCTCACTTTAGTTGTGGTTTAGTTGAATAGAAATTTGGCTCATCCGGTTCTTTATCTGCTACAGACAATGGGAAAACACCTCAATAGAACTGTAGTCATCTGGAGACACTGCTACATATAACTGTGCATCATTTGCATAGCTATGATAGTCAAAATTAAAGCTCTGGAAAAAGTTGACCCAAGGGTAGCATATACACACTGAACAGCAGGAGACGGAGTTGGTTTCTATTTCACGTGACATATTTGTGTTGGATAAATGCTGACCCAGGCAGACCAGGCAGGTTTTTCTCACTCCCAGCATGCTTTGTGGAAGTGACACTCTTTTTATTTTATTATTATTATTATTATTTTTTTACACTATGATCAATTTGTGCACGGGAAGTTACCGTTACACACCAAACCTTAATTTTGATGTAAAAGACCGATTTAAAAACAGTATCACTGTGAACGTTCATGTGCTAAATGTTTCACTTCGTGTGTGTGTGTGTGGGTGTGTGGTCCTTTTCATTATAAATTACAACCATAGACAGTTAATATTTGACAAAGATAGCTGGGTATGCATTTAAACTAGCTCAATTTAGACAGCAGGCAAAAGCGCAAACTGGATCCAATCTGGATAAAACTAGGTTTGATATTTACAGGCTCTGACCCTGGCATTACCTAGCATTCCTGTTTAATATAAGTGTTGTATCAGAATAGATTTAATATATTCCAGGAAAGATGTATTCAGAGGTTGCTTAGTAACAAAATTATTGGTGGATGTTGTAGGGTAATGGGTATGTAACTGGGTTCTATTGAGTGTCCTCCTTACAGTGTCCCTGTAAGTGTGCATGTGTGCGTGTGTGAAGCAAACTGTCATAACTGCCTGTTGCCATGTAGAAGAATGGTTCAAAATTACTGGTAGGACTCTGAAATACTCAAAGGCCAAATACTGTACTATTGTGAATGAACATCATTAATTATTCATTTGAGAGTGTCCATTTTTCGAGGGGGTGGGGTGACTGCCTTTCGGCAAAAAGTCAGCTCTGACAGCCTGCGGCTCCCCACAACTCTGAACAGGATCAGTCACTGGTTTGCACAGGGGAAGTACGTTAGAAGTGAGTGACTTCATCCAAAGGAAAAAAAAAACATTTATCAGTGTAGTTTTGTAGATAGCATTTCCTGTTTTAAGGTCATCCGCTTGTTGTGGTTTCTTGTTTATGATTGTTCCCATTGAAAAAAATATATATCTGGTCATCATCACTGCTGTTCAAGCATTGAAGTATAGTCCAAGAATATTCAATGGTATAATTAAAAAAAAAAAAAAAAAAAGAAAGAAAATAAAAACACAAAGGCACACATTAACTTCCAAGACATTAAAGATTAAATTCTTCATAGGATAACATCATGGTAAGAAAACTGGGAATTATACTTCTAATAGTAATAATAAAAATCCAAAGTCTAATGTAGTGACTGCATTTTTTTAATATCACTTAGCGCATTGTTTCCATTTATGTTTCTGTGTTCAGAACAAGTGTCTGCAAGGATTGTGCAGGAAGTGACTGCAGAGGCAGTGGCGGTGCTAAAGGGAGAGCAGGAAAGTCAAAGGTTGCCTTCAGGTTTGCCACATACACAAAAAATATACATCAGCGACAACATTATAGGGTACACTCCCACCTAAGAAGAGGAAATACAAGAGCTGTGTGAAAAAGTTTGCCTTTTAAAGACAGTTACTTTTCATGGAGCTCTTTTATTGGATTTCATGTCTGAAGGAGGAGTAAACTAACAAGGCATGTTCAGCTTGGACAAAAATTAAATACAGTTATTAGCACACTATCTTTGATCCTTGTTAAAGGCAACAATAGATCCAAATGCTATGAAATTAAATGCAAACTGCAAGGCGCTCATCATGGTTCTCCATATTCAAATGCAGTTGAAGACACCACCAATTTACCTCCGTCGCCGCCTCCTTCACCTGCCGCAGAACAATTTGGGCCTCTTGAACAAGGTAAGCCAAAATGTTACAAGTGTGCATTGTATACAACGAGACGTTCTGTCTCCAATAGATACTTTTTCCTCCACTTGCATCATCAGCAAATTGGAATTTGCTGAGATCTTTGGGATTACTCTGTCCCAACAGACCATCCAGACTTCATAATGAGTTAATTTTCATTCATTCTAGTCCCAGATTTTCTCCTGCTCCATCCTCTTTATTTTGAAACAATGACACAGATTGTCTCCTGAACATTTTTCATTTGTCTCTAAACAAAAGAATGGCACAATCACCATGTAGGACTGGTTTTAATAATTTTCTTCCATTTGACCCTAACCTACATATCACTCTGTTACTCCACATACTAATATGAGAGCCTTGTTATTGTCCTTGTTACCTATCTCTTCGTGGTGTTTTTTTGTTTGTTTGTTTTTTGGCAGCTGTCAGTGTTTTCTGTATGTGACTCTGGGTTTTTATGACCCAGCACTGTAAACGCGACTCATGGTGAAAAGAGCATCTGTGACTCAAGTCTTCAGACATGTTACAAAATATGAATATGATTGAAGCCGGTGAGAATCAGTTCTGTGAGTGTGTTCTTCTAAATGTTAGGGGACTGGTGGGCAATTGAGATATGGATTTGTTTGACAGTAACTTTGTTATCAAGCCTTATTATCCACCAAATGTCATATTGTTCGAAATCATCAGAGAGGTTTGTGTTTTTTGGGTTCAAAGGGACCCTAAAAAGCGACATACTATAGAGCAAGATTGGTTTATGGCAACAGCATTCAATTTGACACGTTTTGTTATCCCAGACAATAGAAATTGTGCTCTGTGTTTTGTGTTTTAGTATTGTTGGTGTTTCATTACCTGATTTTGCATATCTCACCTTGCATTCATATCATTGTTTAGCTAAGCAATAGAGGTATATAGTCGCTTTTGTTTTTAGCACATATAGCTGGCCTGATAACCTTGTCTCTAATAAGTTGCTAGTTAGTCATTTCATCAGTGTTTTTGTGTGTCATGTCTTTTATGTAACCCCTTTCTGATTTCCTTGAATTTTATTTACCAATGTTAAATTTTCTTTTCCTAATATTTCCTGTCAACTCTTGTATAGAAAATGTCCATTTTAAACCCTGGCTTAACTGTTACCATTGATGTTTCTTTTGCAAAGCTTCTGGTAAGACGAAAAGTACATCTAAAAAGCAAGGTCAAGCAAGAAAGAAACATTTGTGTAACCTCTAAGGTCCAAATCAATAGAATTCCAAATGCTATGACTTCAGGGTGATTGGACTTTGAAGCTACACAAGTTGTCACGAGTCCCGCATTATAATTCTGTACATTACTGATATTATTTCTAGCTCAAGATTCAATATGTCCATAAAATTTGTAAACTGAACAATTATTCAATCTCACCAAATAAATATTCAGATAAAAAAATATTACATGAATAAAATCATAGAAATACCCATTAGTGAACATTTTTGTCAGCTATTATATTATGCTTTATTTTTGTATTGTTACATTCGGGGATAATAATAATGCCAACTCAATTTTAAAATGGACATTTTTGTTTCAGATGTTCCGTTTTTTTCCCCTCCTTGACATCCTCTTTTATTTATTCCTCATTGTGCGTGTCCAGATTTCCCTGCAGTTCTTCTCCTTGTGTCTGTCTTGTTTGTAGATGTAGGGGATGAGGAGGAGGCAGGCCCTCTCCGCCGCTTCCAAAATTCTCGGGAGAGGTGCAAGTTCCTCGCCCCCTCCATCTCAGTTTCTGTGCCTGAGGACGACCCCTACCACTCCGACGAGGAGTACTATGAACACCCCTTGTTCAGCCCAGAGTGGACGCACTCGGGCGCCCGCCCCATGGGGCAGGCTGTGGTCTTTAGACAGATTGAAGGTGAACCAAGCACGGTTCCTTTTTTCCGTCTCTCAACCCCTTCGTTCCTTTTCCTTTTTGAACCTCTCCCTCATCTGTGTTGTGCCTTGGTCCCAGCATTTCTCCTCCTTCCTTCTCTCCATTCATCACTTGGTCCGTCATCTTTGTTTGTTTGTATGTCTTTGTGATGTCCATTTGCTGTAAATCTGAGAGATTTCAGATTTGTAAACCATCACATTCTTATCATTTACGTCTCCCGAAAGCATTGCTACCTGTGTTTGCAATCATGTTTAGTTCAACACACTGTAGGGGCATTCCAATAAAGGAGGACAGCTCTAATGAGATTCCGTCAGTGGACAAAGGAATATGTGACTTAAGGTGTTTTTGGTGGCTATAATAACAGAATAATATACCAATCAATTAACAGTTGAGTGACCCAAGGCTTACAAAGGTCAAATGACCTACCCAAACACATGCTGACAAACGTGAAAAAAAATAGCATCAGTCTGTTGCTGTTGTCTCTTGTTTACTCTTTAGTAATGTGTTTGGCTTGGTGGATGCGTTTTATATTGATCTGGAGTACAGCTTTTTTTTTTATCTTCAACAAGACTTTCCATACTTTATGTAAAGTAAATTGGATGAGGCATGGTTGGATGTAAAAAAAAAAAAAAAAAAAAAAAGGAAAGCATGACTGATCTTTACAGGACCATAAGGACCTGCATACTAAATAGTCAATTAGAAGTGCCAGACTTGCTGAAAGCCAATATAGGGTAAAAATCATAGAACAAGCAATACACCATGCCTACGTGTGATGTATGTGTGATCACTTTGGATCATCTCAAAGTGTCTCCCCATTGGTTATGTTTTCACACTGCCCAATTCTATGTTGCCTGTAGTCTTAATGTGTCCCCCTCTCATCCTGTTTTTTACGAAGAAGAGACCATGGAGGCTCTTACAGCTGAATACGAGGAGGAGGTTGAAGAGGAGGAGGAGGAGGATGAGGAGGAAGAGGAAAGTGCAGAGGCAGCTCTTGATGAGCAGCAATGGAGCGGGGAAGAACCTGACCTGGATAGCCCTGAAGCTTATCTTGTAGAGCAGGCAGAGGCCATAGACAAAGCCCAGGATCTAGAACTGGTGCTGACAGAGGCAGCTAGTGCTCCGACAGAAAGCTCTATGGACAGAGAGGAGGATGAGGATGAGAATGAGGATGAGGAGGAAGCAGAGGATGAGGAGAGCCCTGAGTCAGGTGTGTCCTCCTCTCTGCGCTCACTGCCTGCATGTTACAGCTTGTCCACTCTATATGAATGCCAGATATGTCAAGGGGCAGGAGAATTTCAGCATTACTCAGGTGGAATGGCAAAACGTGGGCCCCATGCACTGCTGTCTGCAAGGCAACACAGGCTTGTTAGTGGAAAAAGCCACAATACCTTAAATTTAACCCGTTTATACTGTTATCATTGTTATGCCTGTGTTTTCCTTATTGTTGCTGTTGTTTGGGGCTGGCTCTTTTGTGCTGGTATGATTACGTGGTGCACCCGCAATCATCCTTTTGATCAGCAGCTATGAGCTTCCAGGATTGTCATTATGTTAACACCGATGGCTTGGTGCTGGGATGCCAGTGCATTGCATTTATGCAATCTTAAACTATTATTTCATTCATCACTCATTGGCAGATGATGGGAGGGGATTTGATGTTGGGTCTCATTTTCCACAAATTTTCTACATCCTATTTAATTAATCCACATTTATCAAAAGACCAAGTCATCTGGTTTTATTTTTCTTCAGTTAGTTTCATATAGTATTTCATATAGTATTTCTGCAAATGTTATTGAGATGATTTGACATATGGTAGTTATTGTCAACAAGCATGTTCATCTGATAAAAAACATGTAAACATTTTTAGATATTCGCCCCTTAATTTTAAAAAGAATCACTGACATTTAATGTTGCAACATACAATAATGTATTGCATGGATTTCCATTCCACGAATGATTGTTTGTTTTTCATCAGTCCGCCTGACAGTTGCCACATGCCGGTACTATCATATACCATGCCATATTTCTATCCATCTCTGACTTGGTGGACCTCATTCTTTCGCCGTTCTTCAGTGATGGCCATATCATTGTGCTGTAAGTTTCTGAGGAGAGCTTTGCCTGTTTTCCGCTTTCCCGGTACTTGGCCAAAATGAATATCATCGCATGCCAACGCCTTTCATATTGTATTCATAACAACCAACTTACAGATGTCCTTTTCAGCTGTGAAGATGGACTTGGAAAAACCTGGAAGTGAGAAAAGTGGTTCCATGAGCCCAGACAGCATCGGATCAGAGAAACGTCCAGAAGAGGGTTTTGAGCAACATGCTCAGGGGTTCTTTGCTGGAGAACGAGTCGTACCTGAGAGTCCCACTATGGATATGCTGTTGTCTACTCCTCCAGAGGTTCAAACTGAAGCCAAAGAATCTGCAAAGTCAATCACCCTTCAGCCTATTTATGGTGAGCCTCTGACAGTGTCAGAGAAGCAGCCATCTGTGGAGGTAGTGGAGTTCAGCAGCCTTGGTGCCCCCTCTGATTTCTCTTCGATGGGAGTCAAACTTGAAGGAGGAAACTCTACAAGTGATGCAATGTCAGCGTATTTTGAAACATCAGCCACTGATGCTTATGTCTCCCCCCAGGTTAAGGGTGAGGGTTATTATGAACTGAGCAGAGTCGGTGAAGAGAAGAATGCTGTTGATTCAAAGTCTCAAAAGATTGGGCCACCAGTGACGGGGAGTTGTGAAATGCAAAATAAAGACGCTCAAGATTTCTCAGTTCCTGACAGGGGGAACGAATGCAAGCTTTCCCCTGGTAAACTGGCTTTGGAGCAAAGAAGCTACTCCCTAAACATTACTATTGGAACAATGGATCAAAGTGGCCAAGACCGAATGAGGAATTTTTCACCTCTGGCCATGGATATTATGACCCACACTAGTGGCAGTCTCGATGAGTCAGCAGATTACCTCCCAATTACTACTCCCTCTGGAGAAAAGCCATCTCACTTCCCTCCACTAATTCTGGAGACTGCAGCTTCAATCACTTCTGATTCCTCATCTCCACCAAGGATGGTTGAAGCCATTTCAAACCCCAGCCCTGGACAACAGTCACCTGAATCCCCTGAGTCACCCCATCAGTGTGAGACCAGCCCTAAACATAACACAGTCATGACCCAAGACTTGCCTGAGATCCTAGATCTTGCTGGGTCCCGTTCTAGGCTTTCATCTGAAAACACTGACACAGAACTAGTACGGAGAAAATCATTTCAAGCCCTCCCTGATGACCTGCTGGCTGACTTTGTCTCAGGTGAACAAAGTCCTGGAATTAAAAAAAGTGACAGTCAGCTGGAAGAGATGGGCTATTGTGTGTTCAGTGAATACTCAGGACCTATGCCATCCCCTGCTGATGTGATTAGCCCAACAAAGACTTGTACACAGGTCTTCACCCCTGCTGTTCTTGAGGAGAAAGTTGCTGCGCAAGTCAGGAAACTAGCAGTCAGAGACACATCTGAGGAAGACAAGAGCCAGGCTTTAGACCTGACTGTCATTGAAGAAAAAGAGAAGAGCCAAAGTGAGAGAAAAGATTCCGCCAAAGAAGGCCAAAAGAATATAATTGACCAGTTGAATACATCAGTAATTGAACAGGTAAAACCGTCTGCCCTCCCAGGGGAATCGTTTGTGACACCCACTGTTACAGTGACTTTAGAAGAAGGTGGGAGGTCAGGAAGTGAGACAGAAAGACAAGCTAGTGGCGAAGGTTATGCTTCTGAAACTGAGATCGCTGACTATGAGAGGCAGATCCGCAAACTGGAGATGGAGGGCAGGCCTCTCAGTTTGGAGGAAGAACGTGAGTTACGTGAGCTTCGGGAGAAGGTGAAGCTGGTGCATCAGGAGGCCTATGAGGAAGTGGATGCTGAAGATGTGTATCAGTTGACGGGGGTGGCGAAAGACCGCATTGCTAGGCCTGTGAAGACTTCACCAACTTCGTCAGTGGAAAGTAATATTGATGATGATAAACTACTTTCGCCAGTGCTCTCACCATCCAAGCTTAAACAAAAAGAACTTTATGGTTCCCCTAAAAGAGCACCATCACCAGTGATAGCAGTAACCAAAGAGGGCACACAGAACTCTGATAAAAAAGCAAGAGAACAGAGTGATGAAGAAGCAACAGCGGGAGAAATAAAGCCTGAGAAAGAGGAGACAGAGAAGAAAATAACAGAAAAGACAGAAAAGAAACTCAATGAAATAAAAGAAAGAGAAGAGAAAGAAAGGAGAAAAGGTGAAGAAGATGCAGCGGAGATGATTCAAAGGGAAGAAAAAGACAACGCACCAATGAGACACACAGAAGGACAAGAGAAGGAGGAATGGGAAACTAAAGTAAAGGAAGAGGGGATTGAGAAAGAAAAGGAAGAGGCAAATAGAAAAGAGAGAGAGAAAAAAGAAAAGGAAATAAAAGAAAAGGAAGAGGCCGATAGATTAGAGAGACAGAAAAAGGAAGAGAAGGAAATGAAAGAAAAGGAAGAGGCCGATAGATTAGAGAGACAGAAAAAAGAAGAGAAGGAAATGAAAGAAAAGAAAGAGGCCGATAGATTAGAGAGAGAGAAAAAAGAACAGGAGAAGGAAATGAAAGAAAAGGAAGATGCCAATAGATTAGAGAAAGAAAGGAAAGAAAAAGTGGACAGCGAAATGGGAGACAAGGAAGGGGCAGATGCATTGGCGGAAGAGAGCAAAGAAAAACAGATACAAATTAGAGAAGAGGGAGAGAATAAGGAAAGGGAGACTAAAGAAAAGGGAAAAAGGATTGAGGAAGAAAGGAAAGAAAAGGAGGAGATAGAAAAGGAAGAGACAGGTAAATTAGAGAAAGAAAAGCAAGGAAAAGAGGAGAAGGAAATCAAAGAAAGGAAAGAGGCAGAGAAAATTGAGAAGGAAAGTAAAGAAAAACAGGAGAGGGAAAAGAGAGAAAGGGAAGAAGCACAGAGGATTCAGGTAGAAAGGAAAGAAAAAGACCAGGAAATGAGAGAGAAGAAAGAGGCAGAGAGGACTGAAATAGAGAGGAAAGAGAAAGAGAGGAGGAAAATAGATGAAAGGGAAGAGAAAGAAAAGGAGAAAGAGGAAAGGGAAATGAAAGAAAAAGAGATGAGGGAGATTGAAGAAAAGCTGGAGCAAGAAAAGTTAGCAATAGCAAGGAAAGAGGAAAAAGAAAGAAATGAAAATGAGTTAAAGGAGAAGGAAAATCAGCTTCAGCTGGAGATACAAAATGTTGAAGAGAAAAAAATAATGGCTGAATTGGATAAAAACAGACCATCTGAAAAAGAACCGGAACAGGAGTTAGCATCTGGAGCACCTGCGGTCAAAGATGTCCCTGAGACTCGTGCTGCCATTGAATCAGTGGTGACGGTAGAAGACGACTTCATCACTGTCGTTCAGACCATCGACGAAGCGGATGAACCGGGACACAGCGTTCGTTTCTCTGCTCCACCTGAAGCCTTGTGTATACCTAGCGGGGAAGAGCAAGAGGATTACGAGGATGAGGAGAATGATGATGACGATGAGGATGATGAGGACGAGGAGTCTGTGGAGTTGGCCCAGGAGGCTGACATTGAGGCTGCCAGTTTTGAAGAGGTTTGTGACATTCCTGATACCCCTGGATCTCCTGATAGGGAAGCTCAAACAGTAGAAACAGAAGGTCAAACGGAAAGTTATGACAGAGATGAAACCACCATGGATGACTCCATCCTGGACAGCTCTTGGGTGGACACACAAGGTGAGGCCTTATTTTTTTTTTTTAACTTCAATTTGCTTTTGTCTTGTTTACACCAAGTAGTATGGTTCACTTGTGTTCCTCCTACCAAACAATTGTGTTTCGACCAATTCATGAAAAGCAAAATGAGCTCGAGTCTCCACTAGGTGTTGTACAGACCCTCGTCTGTTGATTATTTGACTTATTTCCTCCACAAAGAGCATGATATCGACTAGTCGCTAATCACATTTTTGGCTTCAAGAAGAAGTACGCTTACTAATGACTATTCATCTCCTTAAATTTTTTAAAATTGTCCGTTATTCAATCACTGTGAATTGATGGGCGGCATCGCACTCCCAAATCTGCACAGTCGAGCACGAAAAATCACGTGAGTAAAATTTGTTGTGAGTAGAAATACATAGGTATTGACGTCGCTTATTTTGTGTAGTCTCGACCAATGTTCCCGCTAAGCTGCTCCACTGCGCAATTGTCGCATGCTCTCAGCGCACCTGAAAACCGATCCAGCGCAGTGAACCACAGCCTCTGACGTCTTTTCTTTTTTTTTTTTATACACGGAATCACACGGTCTTTAAAAACGAGCTGCTGCTCAGCCTACTTCTAGTTCCGAGTTTACCTGACACCACCCCCTTCCGCTCTTAAAGGGGTACCCTCATAATTACAAACAGAACACACGCCCGCAGCATTATATCTACGGGCATGACTGGTGGACCATATCCGTAACGTTATATCTGCGGGCATGGCTGACCACACCCGTACATTTTTCAAATGTGAGTGACTGCTTTATTTCTGAATGCACTGCCTTGGTATGTGAGAGACAACCAGAATGTCCCAGGGCCAGGTGCACTGAGTGTGAGGATTGTTTTTTCTTTGCCTGGAAATCACATAACTTGACAGTCAGCAAGCCACATCAGTACACTTGTGTTTTGGTTCGATGTGAGTTTGGCATAAGAAGTGATTTTTCTTTTTTTTGTTTAGAACTGTAATGAATAAAAAAATATCAATGATGTAATTAGCAACTAGTCAATGTCAAATTGACTTTATTACATTGGTGTTGACTTCACATCTGAAGTCATGAAACCTGTCCTCTCCTCGAATGTGCTGAAGCCTTCCATTGCTGGCTGCGATCCAACAGTGGGGTACTGAAAAGTGGAATGCTGAGACATCAAATTGAACCAAACCTGTTTAAAATTGTGTTCCCTATTGAAATGTTTTTCATTTATCCAAAAACAATAACGATAATGATGGTCTGTTGTTTTTTTTTCTTGGGGTGGGGGGTTGCAGATGATGATAAGAGCATGGCTACAGAGCAGATACAGCCCTTGCTCAAGGCCCCCAGTCCTGTCAAAAAGTCCACTGTCATCCAGAAGAAGGAGACACACCAGAAGAGAACAGAGAAGCACGAGAAGCCTGTCAAGCCTAAAACTAAGGGTGGGCGAATTAAAGGCAGACTTTCCACTCCTGAACGCAAACCGCTGCACAAGGAATCTGTTTATGTCCCTCGAGAGAAGAAAAAAGGTAATTTCCTTTCTATTTGTATCACTGTTTTGCTCTCTTCACCTGTGACTCTTTTGCATGTTGTATTCCAGGATATAGGCTACATTTTAACGGCACAACTCTGTCACTTTCTAGTTGTACGTAACAGACTAAAGGTGGGAATACATTTTGCAAATTACCACTAAGTTTGCACGCAAACTTTTAATTGTGGGGTTATTTCATACTTGTCAGCTCATACAGTGTGAGCGCTTCACT
Organism: Syngnathoides biaculeatus; assembly: GCF_019802595.1. NCBI lineage: Eukaryota > Metazoa > Chordata > Actinopteri > Syngnathiformes > Syngnathidae > Syngnathoides > Syngnathoides biaculeatus. The sequence continues at coordinate 10,117,359 of NC_084653.1, read as the reverse complement.
TATTAAATTTATTTTCTGTCACAGGCTAGTGTAAAAATGGTTATAACTTAATTGTATCACCTCTATAATCATACAATGTTATATAACTGAATGGGAGGAACTTTTGACCATTTGTTAAAACAATGTTTTTGCTGCACATGTTAAGTGATTTGACCTTCGCTTATTGTCTTTCTGTTTATTGTGGCCCTGCAACCAATTAATATAGCTGTGATAAAGAGGACCGAGTTTACAAAAAAAATGGAAGCTCAAACTCTGTCCCCGTCCAAGAGGATTGGACCGAAACAAGCTGTCCGCCAGACCCGCTCTACCCAGCATCATTCTTGTCCTAGAAGGAGACCCACAGGTGATGCATTACTTCTACTGTTATGTCCTGTTTTTTTTTCATGTTAATGTTTTCCTTTTCATTCTAATAAAAAATCTTTTAATTTTGGCTTCATTTTTGTCTTCATCTTTTTTCTCGTTTTTCAATGAATTCTTTCTTTTGCACCCACACAGTTTTTCAATCACCCGATTTAGAATTATTTATGATGATCTATGCCATAGACCATAGATTCTATGGTCTAATGCACAATATACTCTGTATGCTTCTCTCCGATACCCAAATACAATACGTACAATGTAGTTCTTGTTTACAGGTTCCGTATTTTGGCTCCAGTTCCCGTATTTGCTATTTAAATCTCTGTAGAGCAAGGGTCTCAAACTGGCAGCCCGGCCATTTTGCGGCCTGCGCGATGATATTTTGTGGCTCCTACCTTATTATCAAAGTTTGTTAGTATGGCCCCTGAGTTTTTTTTTTTTTTTATGAATGGCACTTTCACAGTGTTGTGTATGAAGTTGACGAACCTTCCAATCACGGTGGGGTATATGGTATATGACATGACATTGATACTGGGTGAAAATTATAGGAGTGTTGCCATGGAGAGTTTAATTAGTAAGTTTGCTGTAGCTTTAGTAGTTTGAGACCCCCGTTGTAGAGCGACTCTCGAACATGGACTTTCACATGGAAAAACACGTTGGTTTGTCAGCCGATTTATCCCATTTAAGCAATAACCTATGGACTGTGTTATACAGTTGGGTTTTTTTTGTAGATTTGGAGATATATTATTCTTGCTCAAAATGTTCGTCTTCTTTGCATGAACTTTCTTTATAAATATTTTCTCAAGAGTAAGTGATACACATTCTTTCTCTTTTAGAGCAACTTTCTGACAGTCGTCAGCCACTCACCGTTGCTCGCCGATCTTGCGACAGGGCGTTGGTGAGTAAATTCCATTAGCCCCAACAAGGCAGTCACCTCTGGCACCAAGCCCATTTAAAGACATTCAGGTTATATTGTGTGTGTATTATTGATATTTTAACACTATGTAAACTTTCATATTACAATTGGCTTTCTTAAAATGCCATTTGGGTTCCCATTTTCTTTTCGGTATTCTTTCAGACTTCAGAAACTTCATGGGTCCTAATGCAGACCGCCACAAGACCAAACAGGAAAACAGGTTGACAGATATCTTGCGTGTACAAAAATAACTATAATAACTATGGGCTAATGACATGATGCAGTTAACAAACAGCTGTGTTGAGATAAAGTTATGGTTATCTTGCAGAAATACAACGTTACAGGAGAGGAAGACATTCTCTAATTTCTAACTAATCTTACTCGCTTGTTGTTGGCTGATGACAGACATAACATTAACAAAGTTTACTACTTTTAGGTAACGGTATGTTGTGTTTTATCATGAATAAAAGTTACGCACCCGATGTCAACAAATAGACACATTACATACCTTTGTAGTCCCATACAGTACGTACGATGAAACATACAGCTTAAAACCAATGCCCAATTTCTTTGGCAGGTTTTGGTTCAGGTTTCATTTTCAATGCAAATTCAAGGGAGGAAGGAAAGTTGCCATTAAAAAAACTTGTGATACACCCGTTGTTCTGCGAAATGCAAAAGTTGGTTGCTCATAACCCCAATTAGTCACAGGCCAAGTCCTTTCCAATTCAAAGCTCAGATTTTTCCAAGAATGGTCATCTTAGAGGAGTTAAGTGAAACAGACTAATGTACAGTGTGAACTAACTATTTTGCCAAGTGTTAATCAAAATGATGTTTATTTTTGTGCATCCATTTTGACATCAGGCAGGTGCATTCGATTGTCAACCGTCCTAGCACACATTAAATCATAACATCAAGTAGGAAAGTGTTCCAATAATCCAAAATGGCTCTACTGGAAACCTTAGGGCAACTGCACAGTAGCCATTGAAGGCCCTAACCAAAGGGGAAAAAGTTAAACTTTGTTTTGGTCCTTGATTTACACTCACACTGTGTTTGCATTATTTCCTTAAATGGGGCACATCTGTGTTTTGTTTTGTTTGTTTAAAGGCAGCACAGTAGATGATTGGTTAACACACAGTTCTGAGGACTGGGTTTCAAATCCTGGCCTCACCTGAGTCGAGTTTTTATGTTCTGTGCGGTTTTTCTCACTATACTCCGGTTTTCCCCCATATGCCAATAGCAGGCATGTTAGGTGAATTGAAAACTCCGAATTGCCCGTAGATGTGGATGTGGTTGGCCGTTGGTTGATATCTGCTCTGCGATTGGTTGGCGACCAGTTCGGGGTGTAACCGGTCTCTTACCCAAAAATAGCTGGGATAAGATCCAGTGCATTCGTAACCCTAGTGAGGATAAGCAGTACAGATAATGGATGACTGGAGGATTGTTTTAATCTGTTACAGATGATTAGTTTTATTATAATTGCTATAGAATTTATGCTGTGAACATAGCATCACTGGTAAGGTTTTATTTTTATTATTACCAAATGATGTATCACACAAACAATATTGTTTTGTAAATATTATTTTTGATTTTGAACAAAATGCTGTCACCGGTATTTACGATTAAATACCTCACCCCTACATAAATATCATATCATTGCATGTCTGTTCCAATGCCGTTTACTACATATTTCATATTCCAGAAATATTTGCTTGATTATTTTATACAACGGCTGTGTTGACTTCACAGGTATTGGGTTTGTTCGCAGGAGTGATTCATTTGAATTCACCGAGTAGGTGTTAAATCATCCTGTGACATTTTGCCAGCGACTATTTCACTCCTCTGACATCATAATGACAGTTATTGTGTCCAAATAACAGCATTTATGCATATCATAAATGTCACTGAAGAACACAAATTCTGACGAACTTTGTGTTTTTCTTTCTGTTTTCTTCTAATTTGTCTCTCATCCTTATCTGTTGTTGATCTCAAAGCAGCAGATTAAGCATGAGAGCTCGTTAAAATTTCAAGTTTCAGCTATTTATAATTTTTGGGTATATTGTCACCAAAAATAAAACTGAATGAATGAACTCTACAAACACAGGATCTGACGTGTTTGATGATTCATGTGGAAGCAGTTATTTTCACCCATGTCATCATGTGCCCTGTTTTGGTGTTGTGCCACTCACGCCTCCCCCCGGGACTCATTTGTCTGCCATTTCAGTGCCATGCTCAGCATATTTCTCTAGCAAAGACACACACCTTCATGTCCACAATGGTTACTTCATTAAATGGACCTCATCCATCCTCAGGATCAGTGTTTGCAACTGTCATAGCCAAGGTAAGTGGAAGGTAATGTGGCACTCTCACTGCAAGAATGTATGAGAGAAAAACAACTATGTATGTGTATATATATATATATATATATATATATATATATATATACACAGTGAAAAAAATAACCATTTGAACACCCTGCTATATTGCAAGTTCTCCCACTTAGAAATCATGGAGGGGTCTGAAATTTTCATCATAGGCGCATGTCCACTGTGAGAGAGAGAATTTGAAAAAGAAAAATCCAGAAATCACAATGTATGATTTTTTTAACAATTTATTTGTGTGATACAGCTGCAAATAAGTATTTGAACACCTGTCGATCAGCAAGAATTCTGTCCCTCAAAGACCAGTTAGTCCCCCTTTAAAAGTCCAGCTCCACTCCATGTACAGTATTATCCTGAATCAGATGCACCTGTGTGAGGTTGTTAGCTGCATAAAGACACCTGTCCACCCCATACAATCAATAAGACTCCAACTTCCAACATGACCATGACCAAAGAGCCGTCCAAAAACACCAGAGACAAAATTCTACAACTCCACATGGCTGGTATGGGCTACGGAGAAATTGCCAAGCAGCTTGGTGAAAAAATGTCCACCGTTGGAGCAATCATTAGAAAATGGAAGAAGCTAAAAATGACGGTCAATCTCAATCGCAGTGTAGCCACATGCAAGATATCACCTCATGGGGTCTCAATGATCCTTAGAAAGGTGAGGAATCATCCTAGGACTACACCACAGGACTTGGTCAATGACCTGAAAGGAGCTGGGACCACTGTGACAAGGTGACTGTTGGTAATACACTAAGATGTCAGGGTTTGAAATCATGCATGGTTCCCCTACTTAAACCAGCACATGTCAAGGGCAGGCCTGTCTTAAGTTTTCCAATGACCATTTGGATGATGCAAAGGAGTCATGGGAGAAAGTTTTGTGGTCAGATGAGACCAAAATTGAACTTTTTGGTCATAATTCCACTAACCGTGTTTGGAGGAAGACGAATGATGAGTTCCATCCCAAGAACACCATCCCTACTGTGAAGCATGGGTGTGGTAGCATCATGCTTTGGGGGTGATTTTCTGCACATGGGACAGGACTATTGCTCTGTATTAAGGAGTGGATGACTGCGGCCATGTATTTTGAGATTTTGGGGAACAACCTCTTTCCCTCAGTCAGATATTTGAAGATGGGTCATGGCTGGATCTTTCAACATGACAATGACCCGGAGCACACAGCCAGGAAAACTAAGTGGCTCCGTAAGAAGCATATCAAACCTCTCTCGTGGCCTAGCCAGTCTCCAGACCGAAATCCTATAGAAAATTTTTGGTGGGAGCTGAAACTCCGTGTTCCTCAGCGACACCCCAGAAACCTGTCTGATCTAGAAAAGATCTGTTTGGAGGAGTGGGCCAAAATCTCTCCTCGAGTGTGTGGAAACCTGTGCAAACCTGTGCAAACATTCTACCTCTGTAATTGAACATAAAGGCTACTGTATTGTACCAAATATTAACATTGGTTTTCTCCGGTGTTCAAATACTAATTTGGAGCTGTATCACACAAATAAATTGTTAAAAAAAACAGCCATTGTGATTTCTGGATTTTTCTTTTAAGATTATTTCTCTCACAGTGGACATGGACCTACGATGAAAATTTCAGACCCCTCCATGAATTTTAAGTGGGAGAACTTGCAATATAGCAAGGTGTTCAAATGCTCATTTTTTTTCACTGTGTATATATATATATATATATATATATATATATATATATATATATATATATATATAAACGCTACTGTAAACCAGCTAACCAAAGTGTCATTAGCTACGTATATATTATTTATTTATTTGTGTGTGCGTGTGTGTGTTTCACAGGATGGTAGATCACAAAGTCCCGACAAGAGAACTTCTATGCCGCGGCAAGCCTCCTCTCTTAGTCGCCGTGGATACCACGAGCATGAGGACAGTTCAACCTCCATCACCAGCTCCGGTTCAACAGCACCCCGTAGACCCACAAGTAGGCTGTCTTACCTCCTAAACCTTTTGAGCTCATAAAATTGCAAATTTGGTCGCTCCCTTGGATCCAGATTTGCGTGAATAATTATTTGTGTCCCTATTGAGTATTGAGTGTACAGTGTTGCATTGTGAATAATGCAGCGTTGCCGCCAATAGCGAAAATCTACCCTTGCTTATGGGTGCCACAAGAGGGCAAAAAAGCACCACATAAAGCCCCTCAGTTTACGTCAACTTAGTTAGTTGGCACCAGTACGTCAGAAGATGACACCAAATCAATAGAGTTTTGAGACGTGGCTTTGGACTAAGTATAAAATAAGCAAATTTGTGAATTTGCCAATCCTGATTTGTGTGTGTGATGGGGGGGTCACTGTTGAAAATTGTTTGAAAAAATTTTGCGAGAATTTATCGACAATCCCCGTCTTGATTTGTCCATTTTTTTCTTTTTCAGCCTGCCGTGCAGTGATGAGGGCAGAGCAAAGGACAGGTCGAGCTCCCAGTATGACAGGTAGCGTACATTCAGCATTGTTAGCATCTTACCACAAGGAGTTTTTTGATCACCATACTGTACCATCCCTTTGGCGGTGACATAACCCACATTTTCTCATAGTTATATTATTAACCTACGTGAACACATTTGTTGTCATAATTACACTGAATTTTGTATGAAATACACTTTTGGGACCTTAAATAAAACCATTTAACTTAAAACACTTTGTATGGCAGCAAATGAGCATTATTTCGTTTGCCATGTGATAATTATTATATAATAATAGAATCATAATATATTTTTATGTTGCTACACAAACTAGTTCATTGCATGCTGCCTGTATTCTAGAAACATCGTATTTTAGTATCGCTGTGAATGGAGGACACTCTGTATTGGACATAAATAGCTTTTCAGGCTTTATCCTTAGATTTCTCCCCAACAGTCTCAGAGCCACTGCGCTCCCGTTCAGCCCGCAGTGGCCACTCCACACCACGGACGCCCGGCTCTAGTGCCATGACCCCTGGGACACCTCCCAGCTGCTCATCATCCTCAAGGACCCCGGGAACCCCTCATTCCCTCAGCTTGATGTCCCAGGAGAGGAAGGTGGCGGTGGCCCGCACCCCACCCAAATCCCCCGCCACCACTCCCAAGCAGCTCCGAGTCATCAACCAACCTTTACCTGACTTCAAGAAGGTGCGGTCCAAAGTTGGCTCCATAGACAATATCAAGTATCAGCCCAAAGGTGGACAGGTAACAGTACCATTTATTTCATACTCTTAACACCTCTCTCTAAAACTATGTTTCTCCTTAGGGCTGTAGAAGCTTTTTTAGTCATAATATAGGATTTAGACTTTTCGTTTTACTTTTCTTTCTTTTCCTTCTTCTAGTTTTTGTTAGTATTTTACCTATCTACCATAAAAAGGAACTACTAAGATATCGATGATGCGAGAACATGCTGTGCTTAACAAATGAATGTGAGGCTCATGAAACAACAAACACTCTTAATTACCCAAATATATAACAAGCCTGCATGTACAGTCTTTATTTTTTTCAAATTTGCAATTTTACTTGGACAAGTGAAGGATGCTATTATTTCTTAGGGTATGAAATCACGAGCGGAAATTATTTTTTTAGGGGTTGAATGTTATGCTTGATTGATGTGTCATTCAGAAGCCCAGTAGGCCATGTCAAAATTTGGATATAAAAAGGTTTATTCAGTTTTAAATTCATCATTCAAAAGGGTAAGCTGCCAAGTACTCACTAATATCAAAAGAGTCTGCATTAAAGCACTTAAAGATACTGGATGGTCTCTTCATGACAAGGGGTCCAACACGTTTGTTAAGTGCTGTACGTTGGCCCATTGATTAATAAAAGCAGGACTTCTACAAAGGTTTAATAGTAAACATAATATTTTACTTATAATGTCGACTATACCAGCAAGCGATATTTTTATATTTTGCTGTTCCCACTTCTTTAATACATTCTTCAAAGTGTTAAATGGTTCCAGCAGCAGTGAGAGTTCAACTTTTCTTCTCAATTGTACTACTCAATCTGTCTGAACAAAGAGGAGTAAACCTCAGCATTTCACATCCCATTTTCATGAGCACAGTGTTTCATTGAACAATTATATTGCAGTGGTGGGTTTTTGAAGGACAAAGTCAGTGCTGCATCTGAAAGGGTGGAGATGAACACTTTGTCCGCAGCCACCAGCTCTTACAAAATCTCCCACCATGACCTGATTTAAAGCTTTGGCTTGTTTTGATGGCTTCTCTTCATCATTTTAGGATCAGATGTCCCAAGGAAACGTTGACCTTTTTTATTTATGTTTTTTTAACCATTTGCTCATTTGGAGGATATTAGTAACGTGATTGATCTTGAATCTTTCCGAGTTCTGCCACCATGCCTTAGTGAGTATGCTTTCAGACAAATCACATCACATGGTCGACCTCTAAGTGGCAGTAGTCTCCAGGAAAGGTGTCCAGGTGTCAAAAAGTCCATGCAGTGTTCAGTTTTTAAGGAGGTTGACAGATCACTGTAATGTCATTCATCCATCCATGTGCTCCACTGCTGAGTAAAGATAGTTCTGAATAACATCACTGTTCCTTTGTTTACTTTTTTTTTTTTTTTTGGGGGGGGGGTGTTATGTATCACAGATAAGAAATGTTTAACTCATGAAGCCAAACAGACTCTAGAAAAACAATAATTAAACATTCAGATTTAGTCTTCTGTGTAGTTTAAACATAACAAACACAGATTGGCACCGTCACCATCGTCACCATCCCCCTTCCGCCCATAGCAACTCCTAGTCATACCTGAAGAGAGCTAGCCCAGTCTCCCCTGAAAGACCTCACCTGGCCACTGACCTGCCACTTGTCATTGTCACCGTAGAAGCACAAGGAGCAAATAATGGCAGCTGAGGCCAAACACAAGGCCTCCTCTTGGATCTGGAACTCAGTGCTACGGGTCATCTCCTTTACTCTGTGTCTGTCAGCGGCTCACAGTATGACCTGGACCCACGGGATGCTGGTACACCTCAGCACCATACATTATATTTTAATAGCATGCAAGTGCTAAAGTTGTTGCGTATCAATCAATATGTAGATAACCTGATAAATTTTAAGTGACAAAATTTGCATTTTAATAAGGATATTGTAATGAGAGCAAATTCAAGAGCTGAACACAGTCATCGGTGTTCATGTGGTTTTAGTCTGCAGTGGTGTAGAACTGGACTCCCAATATAATTCCTACTTCCAATATTTGTATTTTTTACTTTACCTTTTTATTTTTTTTGCCTTTATTTAGCTATGCAATAGGAAAAAATATTGCTTTAAACCACTGTAAATTTCAACCACCATCCTAAGTCCTTTGAAATGAGGTCAAAGCGTATTATTGTCTTTGTAAATACTGTGTGGAATTTTCCTTCAGCCTTGATTTGGATCTCAAATGAAGGTGAAGGTAAAATAATGATGTTTTAGGTCGCTAGATATTATAATTATAGCTGTTAAAACATGATTCTATCCAAAAATCAGGTCACTTCCTAAAGATAAAATGTACTGCGGAAGACCACAACAACCAACGGAAGCTCATGGAGACAACAATAAGGCGTCTTTTAATTAGCAGTTCTATTTTCCTTGGCAGTGAGCAAATTTTGAGTTAAAAATATCCACAGCAAATCAAAAAGCTGCAATGTGTCCCGAGGTGTCAGAAATGAATGAGGAGCCAACACAATCCAGATCTTATTATAAAAGGAGGAAAAAGCCACAGAAACAAATCAACAAAAAATGTGTTGTCATGTGTTTAATAGCCTGTCACATATGCCAGCCTGCAGCTATTAGCAGCGTTAACGAAACCAAATATTTCTCTTAGGAGTTGGTCAATATCAAGCTAGTGCGAAGTGCTAAATCACTATTACGCATAACTTCCACACTTAAATAGTCATAAAAATGGATAAAGTGAAAACAAAAGTGGACCTGCTGAACAGGGGCGTACAGAGGCCTTTGAAGGGCCAGGTGCTCAAAGTTAAAATGGGAACACCTGGAGCAAGAGTTTGAAATGCCTGAGCATAGCATTGGAGGCTATTCAGGAAAACAGAATAAGTAAATCACACTTCTAGCAAAGATGCACATCACTTGCGTAGTTGTTAACGGAATGATAACAAACCCACCAATTAGCTCTATCAAGCATTTTCATTTGCATGTCATCCTTTTTGTTTCTCTTTAGAATCATATTTTAAACAAGAAGCTGGACTTCAGGTATATGCAATCAAAATGCAGCTCCAAGGATAATCTGAAGCAACCTCCCAGTGGAGGCAATGTATGTAGTGCTCAATATTTGACCCCCCCCCCCCCCTTCCTTGTGGTCCTTCATTAGAGCTAACGAGTCTCTCTATAGATCTCAGCTGTTTATTTTCCACATTGCAAACTTTCTGATTAGTTGAAGTGTGTAACCCTGATGTTTTGCCATCTTCCCCAGCAATACTATTCTCATAATATCTACATTTTTTTTCTATAGTGACTCTTGGATTTATCAATCAGACATGTGCTACAATTTACTCAACAACATTTATTTATTTAGCCACTTTTTTGCAAATGGGGAAATGTCATAAACATGCAAATAAACCAGGGTTCGAGGAGATGTGAAGAAAACCTGCTATGTTTGGAAGTCTATGGCATAACCTCCCACTGGCGAAGACGAAACAGAATACTGTGACCCCTAATTATTTGTTTGGTTTTGAGGTTTTATATATTTTGGTAACACAACAGGATTTTTGTTTCGTTTGTTTATAGATGTGGGATGATAAATCTTATTTCATAGTTCCAAATGACCAAATTGCGACATATTCAAACATTAATTTCTGGTACTTATACATTCGTCTTCTACCTGACTTTATAATGTGTACAATTTGTATCAATGTGCCTCCACTGCTTTTCCTGTGCTGGCCATAATGTATACGTTGTTACATACTGCAACAGCTCTTCTGTCTGCATTTCACTCCTGCTTTTTCTCTTTTGCAGCTTCAAGAGTCATCTAACGCTGCAGCGTACTAACATTTTATCATGCTTGCATGTTAAATGAATAGTCTTAGGCTATGGCAGTTTTGTACGTGTGTTTGCTTGCGTTACATTACAATACATGTGTGAGCCAAAAGGAGATTGTAACTGTATAACTAGACTGGGGGTGTCCAAACATTTTCCTGAAGAGTGCCACATACAGAAAAATAGAAGGATGCAATGTTCACTTTCAATTTCATCGCAAACCCAATTCCAATGAAGTTGTGATGCGTTAAACATAAATAAAGAGTTCCCAAATGTTTATTGATTGATGTTAAAAGAAAAGGTGCAATAATAAAAGGTGCATGAACACAGTGGTAAACATGACCCTGTCCCAGTGTGCAGTGTGCATTGTGTTTGGAATAGAATTTATAAAACAATGTAAAACCATTCCCTGAAGCAATTAGTATTCATATCATGTTTCTTAGAATTTTGCACCAAGTACCATCAAAATACAGTTCTCCAACTATTAAATTAGTATGAGAATACAGTCGTATCGTAGGCCTACATGTTCATTAAAACATTTTTAAAAGCAGATTCAAATGTGTGTAATGTGTAAGACACTGCAACATTGTGCAGTTTAAACACGAGTACTCTTCTTAGATATAGCAAGAAAGTCAATTTAAATGATGATTTAACCAAAAGTATTGTACAAAAAAGGCAAATTACATTTTTTTTGAGAATACATGTTTCACAACTAAGTTTTTTTAAAAGATTAAATGGGAATTTACTGAATGCAAATGTGAGATACAATTGAACTGTTCTGTGATTCCTTTGCATACCACTTGAGGGAGCATGTGTACTACTATTTGAAAATAAATGGTTTACATATCATTTATCATATATATATATATATATATATATATATATAATTTCTATTAAAGGTAAAGATTTTTTCACATAATGGGGTGCCCCCCGTCCCTGTACTCCACAACAATATATTCACCCCTGCACTAAACAGCTTTGGAGGGAAACATATTTTATTCTGAAGCACAATTATCTTGAGTTACGGTTATGAAGAGAAGTTTTGTTCTGACATTTTTTTTACATACACATGTAGCCATCATTTGGACACCTCTATACAACAGGCATAACAGAGTTTAAAACAAGGCTCATCATGATGCAGTGCGATCGCATCATTTCTTGAGAGGTTCAAAATGATATAATACCACATATTTTCACAAAGTGACATTCATCTACAAGTAATGAGGCTTTTGAAGAATATAGATTCCAAAAAGCCCAGTGAAGCCTGTTGTTGCCAGCTCATTCCTCACCTCCATCCTGCAGGTTCTCATCCCCTGTGTTAAGATGGACTATAGCCATGTTCAGTCTAGGTGTGGGTCCTTGGACAGGAGGGGCTACTCAGCAGGAGGTGGCAATGTGAGTCTTGTGTAGCAAAAAGTCATTGTCTTAGTGTTGTGTGCCTTTTGTGTCCTTGTGGATGTGTGTGTCTGCAAAACGATAGCCGCTCTGTGTTTAGCAAAGCTTGATACTGATCATGCGGAATTCTCTTTTTATAGCATTTTGCTTCTTTTGCACATGGCAGTAGGTTGCCACGGTAACAGCTGCCAAACCATTGAGCACTTTACATGAGGAATACTCAAAGCTAAATTCAATATCAAGTGGGTTAAGAACACTTGTGACATGTTAAACTTCTTTAGAGCTTCGAGAGATCACATCTAACCTCACACTAGCAAGTCCACAGCACAGGAACCTTGTTTTTGTTTTCCTCCTGTTACATTCTAACTAATAAGTATTTTTAAAAAATAAAATGGTAGCCTACAGATCAAACACATCCAATTATGTCAAAATCATTGTATATTTTGAAAATGTCTATGTCCTAACTGAAGTCAGGCCTCTGATCTGTTTTACAGATACAGATACAGAACAAGAAGATTGATCTGAGTCATGTGACCTCAAAGTGCGGCTCTCTAGACAACATTCACCATCGCCCTGGTAACGCACACTGTCTCGATAAACACAGCAAAAGTTTAAGTAACATCAGGCATGTGCACAGATTGACCCCTAGTAGTCCTCCAGCACCAGCCCCCTTACCCTGAATGGAAAAAGCGCCTTTTCTGCTGGAGCCTGTTTTTGTTGGTTGATTAAAAAATAAAAATAAAAAACAATTACCCTTGCTGTCATCATCTCCCACCTCTTCAGTGTTTTTATGTCTGACAGCAATTTAGTTGAGTCCCTGTGAGAATTGTGCCCCTCACTGATCTCTGGTGCACGTATGTTGCGCTTCAACACTTTTGCTCATCGTTTTATTATTGACCTGTAAAATAAAAGCCAAACCTTGCTTTTTCTCAACTGTATGAATAATTCTGGTGACATGTACCATATTTTGGGCTTGAGCACCTCCCCCCAAAACAGTCTGTACATGTGCTTCAGTAAGATATCGAGTATATCATGAAGATCTGCAAACCGAAAAGATGTGTGATGTGGTGAATGTGCCAAAGTCCACATACCTGAAAATAATTGGCCGGGTATACAGTATCTGGTTCCTCACACAATGGACCTGTTACTTATTAGTCTTTACAGTCAATCAGAAGGAAATACAGTGACGATTTGAGGGCATTATTTTCTGGATATTATGCAGGCCTGTTTTCTCAGATGGCTGAGAATGACGCTCAAAGCAAATCCTTTTTCTCTCGTCATATTGACAGCCGCAGCTTCATCTGGTGGTTTTTAATCTTCTACACTTCTATCGTACTGTATTTTGTCAGTTTTCTACTGAATGCTCACTGGGGCTTTGCGTGTTTATAAAGGAACATTTCATCATATTCTAATTTTGAATATATAGTATTTTTGTCAACAAACAAAATTGGACTCAAGTTAAACGTGTTTGTTCTTTAGGGGGTGGTAATGTCCGCATTGAGAGTGTGAAGTTGGACTTTAAAGACAAAGCCCAAGCCAAGGTGGGATCCCTGGATAATGCTCACCACACTCCAGGAGGAGGTCGTGTTACAGTAAGTATTGTTTAAATTTGATTAAAGAACACATGCATTGATAACTTTGTCAGTCTGTGCTTCAAAATTCCACCTCACCTTTCATAAACAACCTCCTTTTCCTGCCATCGCTCATTTCGCCTTACCTGTAAGATTGAGAGCCACAGGTTGACGTTCCGCGACCACGCCAAGGCCCGAGTGGACCACGGAGCAGAGATCATCGTTCGGTCACCGGGCCGGTCCCGTTCCATGTCGCCCCATCGCCACCGGGATAGCCACGTTTCGTCGTCTGGGAGTCTCAACATGTTGGAGTCGCCACAGTTAGCGACCTTAGCTGAGGACATCACTGCTGCGCTGGCCAAGCAGGGTTTGTGAACATGCATCATGGATGCTCTTACACTGAACGTGTGAGTCATTCACCACCTACCCACCGCCTTGAGGCCCACTTAGGGTGATCACAACCTGGCTTCACATTTCAAAGACCCACCAGAAGGGACTCCTAAACTTTGGTCCTCTCTGTCTGTTTGCATCTCTGACCTGTACTATTTCTTCCTGATTTCCTCGGCCTCTCCTTTTGAATGATGTTGCCTAGAATAGTTCACCTGTAGTGCTACACGGGATAACCTGTACATAAAAATGGCGGGTGGGGCGGGGTGGGAGGAGCGACCTTGGCTTTATCGATCTCGGGTCTACAGTTTAAAAAGCGATAGCTTTGATTTACGTGTGGCCATATTCTGTACGTGGAAGTAATGTGGCCAGCACATCACGCTGCACGTGTTGTTCCTGCTAACGTGCATGGACGGCAGACCCCTTAATAAGCCGAGCATCCTTACTGCTAGTCATTTTTTCCCTCCGTATATATATAAAGAGTTTTTTTCAAAACGAGACATAGACATTTTTTTCAGATTTACGAAACTCGCGCCAAAATTATCCATTCGGAGCTGGATAATTTTGGCGCGAGTTTCGTAAATCTGAAAAAAATGCCTATGTCTCGTTTTGAAAACAAACTCTTCATATATAAAATGTCAAACAAATATCTATAGCTATCTATACTGTGTGTGTGTATATATATATATATTATATATATATATATATATATATATATATATATATATATATATATATATGTGTGTGTGTGTGTGTATGTATATATGTGTGTGTGTGTATATATACATACACACACACACATACAGAAGTATAGTCATACAGGTTATTATTAACCATCTACATGTCCTTTCCAAGTAAGCACCAACATGATTATCAACAATATAAACCTGTATGATTGCAGAAGCTAAGCCATGTATGACAAGCATGTATCGATTGTCAAACTAAAAGGCAATTTTGTAATTTGAAGGGATTTTAGTAGGTCATTTCCTCATTCATTGGCTAAGAAATTAACTAATTCATGTTTTGTAGTTCTTAGTTCTTTACGGTGTATTTATTGGTGTCGGACAGCGCTGATATTGTGTTGCTGAGCAATGCAAGGATTGATGCAAATGCAGATGTTGGACCATCTTCAAGGAGTGCAGATGGTGCGCCAATGGATACACGAGATTTACGAATTCCGTTAGTGTGCGCATTTGGTGCAGATCTCAAAATGTTTTACGATCCGTGTATCTGTTTTGTTGCCGTGTGTGCAAAACTTTTGAGAAAAACAAAAATGGAGAAAAATAAGGGAAAGCAAATGATTTGTCCATTGAATTAAGAAGGTGGAATGATCTTGTTTGTTTTTCAGACAACGTGTGTTTTATCCTGACTCTTACTTGTTTGCTTCTGTGTTCTTCAGCATTGCCCATCTCTGTATGTCCCTTCCTTCTCAGCCCACCTTGCAGCAAATGTAAATGTATTTAAACAGTCAAGTAGATGTATGCAGTTTATATATTTTTTTTCCTGCTCTTACTGGTATGACTCCATCGACACCACTTCATTGAAATAAATGAGATAATAAACATTTGTAAGAGTGCTTTCTTCCTTTTGAGATAACAGAAAATGTGGGAGATTTGGGAATAAAATGGGAACTTGTGAAAAGTTTATTGTGAAATGGCAGAGGAGAGTACAATAAGTTAAGACTCAGGGATCGGTTCGATGAGGAGGGGATCGACTTTGGTGGCCAGTCCTGGGCCGAAATAGTCACACAGACTGCTGGCCAATGAGTGATAGAAGGGGAGGGTCCTCATTCTAGCACCATCCCCTCCTCCACTGCAAAAACTAGCTCCCCTCCCAATCAGGCGGAGGGATTTTGGGAGATTGAAATTTAGGAACACGTCCAGACCCGAAGAAGCCCAAAGAGCACCAGTTGGAGACAAGAGGGGAAAAAGTGTGGAACAAAACAATAGAAGGATTTAGAAATAACATCTCATAGTCCTTTGTTTGCCCTGCTTCCTCAGATGGTTCAGAAAGCAGCGAGTGAATGTCTCGACACCATGGGGTCTGCACATACTCGATGCTCACTACCACCGCGGTAGGGGTGGGGGTGGGGTCCTTACACCGACATGATGTGCTTGACAAAGGCTGCATGTGAAGATCAGGTCAGGCCAGAGGGATACCAACAAAAAGGAGAATTCAAATAGGTTAGTGTTAAATCCTGGCTTCGGGGTTGAAATCCATTATTAATTGAGTCATGTGATCAGACCAGAATATTCTAGAGGCATTCTTGGGAAAGGTGAAACGCTGAATGTGTGTGAATGAAAGCAACAGCGTGAATGAAATGACTTATTAATTCAGGAGTTTCAGTCAAAATATCAATACATCCATCCATCCATTATCTGAGCCGCTTATCCTCATGAGGGTGGTGGGAGTGCTTTTGAGCCTATCCTAGTGCTCTCTGGGCAGAAGGCGGGGTCCACATTGCATTAGTTGACAGCCAATTGCAGGGCACATGGAAAGAATTAACTCACAATCACATCTAAGGGCAATTTAGTGTCTCCAAACAATATTGTTCAAAAACTATTTTTCTTTGTTGTGATAGACTAAATTTCATTTGTAAAGAAAAACTCATTGACATTTTTTTGTATTAAAAGAACTGGTATTGTCGATATTGGTGAGTGCTTAAAATCAAATACTTGTACGGGATAAAAGTGGTATGAATCATTCCTAATAACCATCGTGTTTCATCCATTTTTCGTTTGGCTTATCCTCACTAGGGTCACAGGTGATCTAGATGGAGCCAATCCCAGCAGACTTTGGGCAAGTGGTGGGGACATCCTGAACTGGTCTCCAGACAATTGGAAAAAATAATCATGATAATATAGTTTATTTAAGGTAAATAAAGTCATTTATTACCATTTGTGACTTTGCTTTGAAAATCCCACAGAGAAAATAGGCTATACCTTAATTTCAACATTGAATCAATATCTAAACCAGGTCCCGTGACCCTCGTGAGGATAAGTGGCTAAGAACATGGATGGATGGATTGATGTAAAGCAGTCGGGTTTCAAAAGACCCACTCCAAAGTACATGATGCATATCTTCTCCAAGATAACTTTCGTGCGCAAAGCCATGCTTTCTGAAGTGGGCTTAAACTGTGTTTACAAACGTGAGCTCACAATCACGTGTCTCACCCTCGTAGTTGATACAGCCATTCTCATCTTCCTGACCCGCCATGAGAGCGTCGATCTCAGCCTCATTCATCTTCTCTCCTGCAAGAGGGGGCAAAGGGCCCAGTGATGTAAACGCTCCCATTGGCAGCCACGAGGGCAGTGTCTCACTTACCCAGTGTTGACAGGACAATACGCAGCTCAGCGCCCATCACTGTGCCGTTACCCTCCTTATCGAACACACGCAGACCCTCAACGTAGTCTTCATAGCCGGCCTTGTTTGGGCTGTTGATGATGGTCTGAAGCATGGGCAGGAAAGCCTCAAATGTGACTCTCTTGTTGGCCATGTCTGTGTACAATACGCCAATCAACATTCATTGCATGGACTGAAATGGAAATCAGTTCATTACAACGGCAAAATGTTCACAAATTTATTAGATTAAATTAGCATTTTGGGAAGCAGCTTGATGACCGTGTGTAGAGGGAAGCAGCAAAAGTAGCTCAAATGAAATTAGAACCCTTGCAGAATCCAAGAAATGGATTGTGCAAAGGGGAGCTGGCATATTACAACAATGTTTGGATGACAAATCACTCCAGGGAACGTAGTGTCATGCAGACGGTAATTAATATTCACTTAATAGTCAAGGCATAAGGTACACCCAACTGTGAATGTTCCCTATCAAACTTCGCCGTCGTGTTTTAATTGTATTGTCAGAAAGGCAATGTTTATCGTTGTGGTTGTTAATTTACAGTGAGTTTGACACTCCCACATAGCAATATAAAGTCAAAATTACATATGGAGACAGTGGCAATCATTGGGGTTACCATCTGATATTGAGGATGAAAATGAGTAAAAACGCAAACTGGCATTTTTTAGTTTTATCAGTTTAAAAATTCTTTACATTTTTTTTATAATGATATACTGTAATCTCAACAAAGGGGTGACGTTTAATGTGTATTGGAACTAATCTGCTCCACGTGGAATGTCACGTGACCAAACCTGGAAAACAGCTTCACTTTCCTGTATAGGCCACGCTAACAATCATTACTACAGCGTGTTTGCATGATTGTTTAAAGCCAAACTTGCTCAAATTTAGCTTTCTTCATGGTTGATGTCTGTGGACAACAGTGAAATACATTTACTTATAAAATAATATGATATACTGTATGTGAATACAAAAAAAGCCAAGACATCAAATATTGTAATCTGTGGTGGCTCCGTGGTGACATCTTGTGTTAAACATGTGCACAAACAAGTTCCCACAGTTGTTTGGATCTAGTCTCCTTCGCCAGGCAGGACTTGCTGAGATCCGTTTTGCCAAATGCAGAACGAGGTTGTGGATGCACCAGATTGCACAAGAGGCATTTTGTTTTATAAATCCGAATATCCCAAACGATACTTAAGATATATTTTGTGCACACAACCAGTTCACACAGATTATTTTTTTCTCCTTTGTTGAATAACAACCAAATTTTACCCTCAGCGGAGGGGGTTCCCAACAGTTTGTTCACATCCTTGTTGGTGGGGTTCTGTCCCAGAGCGCGCATGATGTCAGCGATCTGGTTGTAGGCCACCTTGTTGTCACCAACCCTGTCGAACAGACCGAAGGCTTCCTTGTAGTCTGTGGGAGTCACACAACAAGCCCATGATATCATTACTGAACCTGTATAATAATTGTTAATTATGATTACTCTTACTATGTTGTGTGTTTTTCAACAATAGGGATTTGGTTTAATGTTCCTTTTACTTCATAAGTGTAAGTGGGGAAATATTAGTAGTTTATGCATTGCATTTCCAGGAAATGCTGTACATCTTGACTGATTATTTTGGATGCTGATTCGAAATCATGCAACTTTAATTTTGAGGACAACGGAGAACTATCTGATAGCTCTGGGTGCTTGACAGCGGGTAGATGCAGCTTCTCAAGGGAAATCTATAGGATGTGATATTATTGGCTGAATGGATACACTTGCAGAGCTCAGTCACCCTTCAGACTATTTCGTTATCAGCTGTCTCTCTCCCTCTAAGCAAGGCAATGAGCTCTTTTAAAAGACCACCTTGGAATTGATAGCTGAGAATATGAGCCCCCTTCCTTTTAAAGGCAAGTTGCGCGTCTGTATGTGCTGACTCCAGCTTGACGTGCAGCCTCTAGAGTTTAAATGAACTATCAATACACTCTTGGAATAAACTGTGGCATGAAGATAACTTTTAAAAGACTTTTTAGCTGTTTTGTGATGCTTTGGATAAAAGAAATATTTTCTCCCCAAATAAAAATAGATTCTGAATGCCAAAACACACAAAAAAATGATTTCTATTTAAGTGACCATTGTCCTGAAGAAAGGTCAATTGTGTGCATTTTTTTTTTACTTTGACCTAACTTGGTTTCTGTTTAAATACTTCGATAAGATTGTTTTTTTTTTTTTTTGGTTATGTATTTAATGTATTTTTTGACAATGCTCTAAGAGATAGGTGTGAAATATGGAATAACAGTTTCTGCAGTGCTGAAATGGAAAACACGAGCTTCATACCTTCCATTTGGTCTGCACTGAATTCAATCTAAAAGTGAAGAGATAGCAACAAAGTCAGTTGGTATTTGGTACCAAAATAGATATCACAAGAAGATTTAAATTACAAAACCAAAACTGTCCTAACAAGACCTTTTGTCCTAATGTGGACTAATAAATCAGGTCTAACCTGGGATTAAATTTGCCTCTTGGACAAATTTAGCATCACATGGAGGCACTCGATATGCAGGGGTCCATGTTGAGCTCCATAAGATGCCCTCATTTGGTGTGTCCCCCAACCATCACACCACTAAAGGAATAGGGGGTGGAGCCAAGGGCATCAGCCATGAGCTAGCCATGGTTTTAAGAGTTCAAATGTGATGTCCTCAAGGCATTCATTACAAACTTGTGTCAGTTTGCAGGAAATGGTGGAAACCCATCCTTGCATCCATCAATCTATTCATTAATTTCCCACAGCTCAACCTGTTGTGGAGGGTCTCCTAGCTGGGTGTGAGTGTAAGGTAGAGTGGGATGGTTGCCAGGTCATCACAGGGGACGTATTGAGACCGACAACTATTCACACACACGTTCACACCGACAGTCAATGAGTGGGACTCCATGACACGCAGGCCACCACTACACTTCCTGTTACCAACTTTTAATTGTGAGGTATTGTGGCTAGTGTCAGTATTTTTAGGAAAGTTTTTTTTTTTTTTAAACACACACATCTAAATCAGCAACCACAGGCATCTTTTTCAAGGAAAGTGCTATCACAGTAATAAAAGTGTTAAAAATAACTAAATGTTCCAGTCTCCATCATCTAGTCTAGTTGTACAATTATGAATTTAAATGTCTAATATAACCGCTTCCCTTGCATTTGGAGAAGAAATGTTTTTGTTTTCTACCTTGACATTAGACAGGTCCACAGCAGCGGCTTTAGGAGCAGGTGCAGGTGCGGCTGCAGGTGCGGGTGCTGCTGCCGGTTCGGCCTTCTTGATGGGAGCCTTAGGGTCCTTCTTGGGTGCCATTTTAGCTTGAAGTCAAACTACCGTGCTCCTTCAGAGACAAACAACTCCTGGGACGGGGTGACAGCACAAGGAGTGCACAACAAAGTGGAGGAGACTCAGGGCACACGAACAGTGCTTCGGTAGTATATATATGAGGCTATTTTTCCTCCTGGACCCCCGCAAGGCCAAACTCGTGTGTGGATTGGACAGTGCTACGGAGGGTGTGTGTATATGTGTGGCCTCTCTCTTAACATAGAAATTTGGGCCGAAGATCAAAACGTAGTCATGTATCCTGAATAAATAAATAAATACAGCGGGGCCCTCACCTTATCCAGTAGTCATAATATATAGAATCTTTCTTGTACGTCATTATAGAGGTACTTATTTAAACATATAGCATATAGATACACGAAGTGTAAAAATCCCATTGCTAATTTAACAATTACTCTTATTTGAAAAAAAAAAAAAAAAACTTTAATAGAGTTTACTGCAACCTACTGTGACTTAGTAACCATTGTGAATAAATTCATTTGTATTGAGGAATTTTACTTCACTAACAATAATAGTAATTTGTATTATCATCATCATCATCAGACGGCATGGAGGTGCAACTTGTTAGAGCATTGGTCTCACAGTTCTGAGGACCAGAGTTCAAATCTCGGCTCTACCTGTGTGCCTGGGTGGGTTTTCTCTGGGCACTCTGGTTTCCTACCACATCCCAAAAACAGGCATCAACTGGAGACTCGAAATTGCCCTTAGGTGTGATTGTGAGTGTGACTGTTGTCTGTCTCTATGTGCCCTGCGATTGGCTGACAACCAGGTCAGGGTGTACCCTGCCTCCTGCCCAATGATAGCCGGGATTGGCTGCAGCACTTCCGCGATCCTTGAGAGGGTAAGTGGCTCAGAAAATGGATGGATGGATTATTATTCATCCATTTTCTGAGCCGCTTAACCTCACAAGTATCTCAGGCATGCTGGAACTGGCGAGAGGGAGTGTACACCCTGAATTGGTTGTCAGCCAATGGCAGAGCACATATAAACAAACAAATATTCAGACTCACATTCACATCTACGGAAAACCCATACAGGCATGGGGAGAGCGTGCAAACTCAACACAGATGGGCCAGGGATTTGAACCCCAGTCCTCAGATCCGTGAGGGTGAAGTGTGCTTCCCAGTTGGCACCATACCGCCTATTATTAGCACTTTTATTTGGTGAATTCCATTACACTTTCAGTAAATGGGAGAATGTAATGCTTCTACGCAGCTGGAGATTCTAGATGACCGAATACTCGTGAATGTATGTCCATCTGCTTTAAAATTAACTCATTGTGCATATCTGGTCCTCGGCATACTTGAGTTCAATACAAGCCCACCTCCTCCTGGAAGGACGTGACGTAAAGAAGCTGTTCAGTTATCAATGCCTGTTACTCAAACAAGGCTGTGTAAATTGTCCATTCATTCATTTTCTTTGCCGCGTATCCTCACGAGGGTCATGGGGAGTGCTGGAGCCTATCCCAGCTGTTAACGGGCTGAAGGCGGGGTACACTCTGAACTGGTTGCCAGCCAATCCCAGGGCACATAGAGACAAACATCCGCCTCACAATCACACCTAAGGGCAATTTAGAGTGCCCAATTAATGTCGCATGTTTTGGGGATGTGGGAGGAAACCGGAGTGCCCGGAGAAAACCCACACAGGCACGGGGAGAACATGCAATCTCCACACAGGCAGGGCTGGGATCAAACCCGGGTCCTCAGAACTGTGAGGCCAATGCTTTTACCAGCTGATCCACCGTGCCGCCTTGTCTAAATTATGATCTCCCTAATTTTTCTCTATATTTGTCACAGTGCCAGTGGTGCAGCCCTGGCCCCTCCTACCCCCACTCTCGACATACACACGCTTGCTTTCAGTGACCCCATCTCCACATGGGCAAACCAGAGAATGCCTCAGACCCTCAGCTGTCACCTGTTGGCACCCTGCTCCAGCTTCTCAGATTCAACGTCCCTTCACCTCCCCCCCTATATAAACTGCCCCCCCCCTCCGTCCTTGCACCTGTGTTCCAGTCCATTCTGAGCTCCACTTTGGAATCCCAATGGGATCACCAGCATGTTTAAGCGGGCTTATTAAACATGTCAAAAATGTAACTTGAATTTTCCGTCTAATGTGTATTGTACATTGATATCACACTTCAGGACTAATGTGGTGTACTGTACAAATTTCATGGGCCACCATTATAATCGGTGCATAGTTAATGGACTGCATGAGGGTTCCGCACTGATCCCCTTCCTGTTTGTGGTAGTAATGGATAGGCTGACAGACAAGGTTAGATTGGCTTCCCCTTCGACCATGATTTACGCAGATGATATTGTGATCTGCAGTGAAAGACGGGAACAGGTGGAAGAACAGTTGGAAAGATGGAGTTAAGCACCAGAATGGAGAGGAATGAAGATTAGCCGAAGTAAAACAGAATATATGTGCGTGAATGAGAAAAGTGGAGGGGGAAGAGTGAGGCTACAGGGAGAAGAGATAGCGAGGGTGGACGACTTCAAATACTTGGGGTCAACAATACAGAGCAATGGAGAGTGTGGTCAGGAAGTGAAGAAACGGGTCCAAGCAGGTTGGAACAGCTGGGGAAAGGTGTCTGGTGTGTTATGTGACAGACGAGTCTCCGCTAGGATGAAGGGCAAAGTTTATAAAACAGTGGTGAGGCTGGCCATGATGTACGGATTAGAGACGGTGGCACTGAAGAGACAACAGGAAGCAGAACTGGAGGTAGTAAAAATGAAGATGCTGGGATTCTCGCTTGGTGTGAACAGGTTGGATAGGATTCGAAAGAAAAGGGTGATGGATGTTGTGAGGGAGGACATGAGGATAGTGGGTATTAGAGAGGAGGATGCACGAGATAGGCTTAAATGGAAAAAGATGACACGCTATGGCGACCCCTAACAGGACAAGCCGAATGCAAAAGAGAAGGAGTTAATGCTGGAATAACCATCAATAATGAGAATGACGGTCAGTGCAGTGATCAAAAAACAAACACAAAATCAGTTGTGGAACGTTGTACTTGGGACATTTGTCAGTCTGTATGTTCTTTAACAGAGCACTTCCTGGTACTCAATGCAAACAATGCTAGTAAAATTTGAGTGGGTAGACGGTTCCATTTGTGTCACAGTGACACAAAACATGCACATAAAAATTTATTCAAAGATTAGAACTTTTTTTATCCTGATGTCTTTTGTACCTGTTTTAATTTTTAAATGTTACTTCAGGGAAACTGCAAGAGTGATGAAAAATATCACTGAAAGTATAAATCTATTTGTTACCCTATGCGATTGTAATATTGTGTACAGTCTAGCCTCATCTCTCGCCCACCTGAGATAGGCCCCACATCACCTTTGACCTGCAATGAGAATGAGAGCTATGAAAGTGGATAGATGAGTATAGTACAATTTAAAATCACTACAGCACTTCTAGTCATTTCCTTTTCCATCTCAGTTTTCAGGGTGGAATAATCTCATGCAGTAACCATTTCAAATGGTGCCTAAATATGTTTTGCTTTAATGTCGCCAAGTCATTCTGGAGACCCAATAGTAAAGGATGTGTGATTTTCACCTTAGACTAAATATGTATCACTTTGCCGATTCGTGTTCATAAACAGGGTGCAGTTCCTTGACATGACAGAGAAGGGAAAACACACCCACACATTAAGAGTCAATGTTTCTCGATGATGATTGTGTCTTAGCTGTATGATCATGTTGTTTTGCATTATCTCTCCATGTATGAATACTGTATTACATCCAAAATTCAAGTACAAGACAGTGTCAAGATATTCTGGCAAGGCACAAAAGTTTAGGTCCAGAAATATTGGGACAGTGTCAGGAGTTTTTTTTTTCCCTCAATTTTTGCCTTCATCATCCAAATGTGAATAGAATGTTGACGAATGACTTTAATTGAAAACGTTCTACAAAAATATATCATTTAAATTTCAGGGATTTTCGGCATTTTACCTCAATTTTCTGGGAATAAATTGTACTATATATTAGAGGTCCAGTAGCATTTGTACACGCCCAGGACAAAACACTGCCATCACCATGTAGTTGGTTTTGGATCTTTTTTTCTTCATCACAAAGAAAATGATTCTGGATTTTAATAGATGTGATCTGTTATGTGAATAAAATATTTATCATATTGTAATTTCATTGGATTATATGTGCCACCTCACTACCTGCTATCAAATGGAATAGAACTCACAAAGTCCATTATACCATAAGTACTTATGCCATAGTTTTGTGAAAAAAAACAAAACATTTTTTAAGATCAATGTCTACATTCAATTGTAATTGAATTCATTGTGGCGACATAGCAAGATGGAATCATACAAGCTCTGTGTTAGTGTAGGAACTCCAACGAGTTACAATAAATACCAAACACAAGCCTGAGTAAATAAATGTATGATGTTACAGTGCAAGGGTGACATCTGCACAGACATGGCAGAATAGTGACAGCGAATGCTCAAAGCCGTAATAATGTAGCGATGAAACACACGAGAATAAACACATCTACAAAAAAAGAATAACAGGAAATAATATTGTCCTTGCAAACTAAGCTGCATCAGAGTTTACCATCTCACCCTCACTTTTACCCTGGATGGACAACAGGATATTTGAGAATCAAACTCTTTCAGGTTTGACAGGCGGTATAATCGTCTCGTCTTAGGAATCAAGCCCCGAGGCCTGCTTTCGGCTACGTAGTCAATGATCCCTCAATCTCCTTCCCTCAATATCTCTCAGTCAACTCTTGAGCTAACTGTTTTATGATTAAAACACGGCAAGCATGAAATCATGGGTTGGGTCTAAACAGCGAAGGGCAAACTGAAAAGGACACCAATTAGGAGACGCGGTCTGTTGCCAACTATGACGTCGTGGTGGTTAATGAAATATGAACAGCTCGAGCCGGTGGAAAATCCATGCGAGAGCGTGTAAGACTTCAAGATGGCAGATGCTTCATGGACTGAAAGAAGGTGAGGTTTTGACAAAGTTGCAGTAGAAAAAATAAATGACACCCTTCCTTTGGGACCTTTATGCATTGTACAGTGGATATAAAAAAAAGTTCTGAAAGCTATCTTGCTTTCTAGTAGAAACCCAAAGACTTTTATGTTAATTGACTGATATTTTGATCCATTTATTGTTCCTTCCACCTTGTCTTGGCCTTCATTCTTGCTAAGGCTCAACAGCCCCAAAGCATGATGCTGTCACCATCATGTTTCATTGTACGTGCAGTGTTCTTTGGGTGGCAAGCAGTGTTTGCACCAAACTTACCTTTTGGTTTTATGGGCAGAAAGTTCGATCAGAACCAGAATCGGTCAGAATGAAAATCTATATTCACAATCATTCTGATTCCAACCTACCTTTTGAAATCATGGCCAGAATGATCAACATTGTTAACATTGGCTCATATCGCATTTTCCAGAAGTGTTTGGGAGATTTCGTTATGGTCCAATATGTCTGAATTTGATTGCTTAATTCCCAGTTATAACAGGGTGTGCACACTTATGCAAATACATGTTTTCAATAGTATATGTTTACTCCCCCTCACAAAATGATAGTTTTAAAAAAATCAGCAGAGTTGCACAAGTATATGGGTCACATTAATGGTGGAAAAAGTTTTTTAAATGATTTATCTTGGTTTCGTTTTTTTCATGTCACATAAACATATGAACAGGCATGTGAAGACTTTTTATATCCACTGTATGTCATTCTGTAAGACTTGTGTAATGACTAGACGTAAGTTTTTGACCACTTCATAACTCATAGCTTGCTTTTCAAGCAGTGTGTGGTTCCTTTAGTGCCCTCCAACCATTCCACACAGGAACGAGGCTGTAACTGAGCTCGGAGGACAGATGGACCCTATTTATAGTCCCTACAGCGAGGTGTGAAGTTTCTTGGGATTTCTAAGAGCAGGGGCCATGACTCCTTAAGGGGACCGATGCGATCGCAGCTCACCACATGCCCTCTTTAGCCACCTCGCTCTCTGAATATCCCTCTACAGACCAAACAGGAATTAGTCGGGAGTCCGTCTAAACAAAGGTTCTCACTGGCCTTTTTATTGGGGACATCATGACAGCGGAAGGGAATGTGATACAAGCCATAGGGTCCAATTCTTCTTCTAGACCCCTTCAGACATGGCGACGGTCTTCTTTTGGCTCTTGAGTGTCCTCATGACATGATGCCATGTCTAAAACAAGGCTGGTGACGTGTTGTGCGAATACTGTTCTTGCTTGAGAGACAATTCAGAGCTTTACTTGAGGTGTGCCAGCGTTAGGGAAGTGATTACTTTGATGGCAAATTTCAGGGGACCTAAAAAACGCTATTTTTAATTTGCAGGACTTAAGTGGTGGTTTCCTAAGTGGGGGAGTCCCAAGTGTTATTTTTTTTCACCGGTGTCCAAATGTCTGGCACCCCTTCTGTGTGTGCCACCGTAATGATTCTTGAGAGATTGATTAGGGGCTATATTGGGCTCAAGACCTGGAGAATAATATCCGTCATTATTACAACTCACATGTATACTACGTGTAGTTGCATACACACACACTGTCAATGATGTGCATTGATTTGGGTGCCAGAAACCGGTTATATTCTCAAAAATTCTCTGATTCTCTGATATCCAAAAGCCCCTGGAATTCTGTGCATACAAGATCGTTCAGTATTATGCAT